>NC_068330.1:6823796-7460694 GCF_000147395.1 Oryza glaberrima | reverse complement strand
AGCTACCATTAAATATAATCATAAGTAATAATATAGTATGATTCATCCCATTAATGCGCTAATGTTTCTAATCATGGCTAAGCAATTATATATATATATATATATATATATATATATATATATATATATATATATATATATAATATATGATTTAGCTGAACCAAACCAATATATAAGGTTCAAGCTAATCAATTTATTTCCCGAGGTATCAAGGAATAGGGCATTCAATGCAAATTGACCATAACAAAGGAATAGGTTCACACCACCCGGTGACATTCGAAAATAAATGCACAGTTGAAATAAATAGAGAATTTGAATATAGGATCAACATGCTCAAAGGATTGTGTTTGGGATCTATGTGACTTGCCTTGCAATAATCGGTCTTCAATTAGTCTTCTAAACAACTTCCGACGCGCTCACGAACCTTCGCAACGACAGAAACGACAAGCTAACACGCCAAACGGAGAAAAAGACTAATAAAAACCTAATATACAGTACATAAAAATAAACAAACATGGAGATCATGATTTTAGATGAATTTAGAGACTTGAATGGCCTCATTCCGACTTCACATGAATTAGTTATGAATTTTACAAGATTAAACTGATTTGAGCCTTATAGAGAAAAGGATTCACGATTTATTTTAGAAAAGAAAAGGGCTTTATGACATCATTGATGACGTCATCACCGGCGGGAGGCTCGGGTTCCAACGTTTGCCGGCAACGTAGGGCACGACGTCGCGAACCGAAGGCACCGGAAGAAAGAGCACGACGAGGAGAACTCACTGAGGGGTGGCACGACGACGAACGACGACGGGAGACAGCCGGCGACGAACTCCGAAGGGCGGTGAGGTACTGGTCGACGATGACAGTGGCGTTCCGGCGATCTTTAGCAGAGGAAAACCAATGGACGGGCTTCACCTTGGCTCTACGATGCCGAAGAAAGCGACGACGACGTCCAGAAACCACGGAGTCGACGGCGAGGCTCGGCCGGAGGTGGAGTAGATCGGATTCACGCCGTCGAGGGGCTTCCAGCGGGTTACGGCAAAAAGGAACCAGTGGCCGGGCTTCTTCTCCTCCTTGCGAACCCGGTGGTGACGACGGCGACCGGTGGTGACGACTACACCGGATGCTAGGGACAGCTGGAGCGGCTGCCGGCGGCGGAGAGAGAAGGCGGCTTCAGGGAGAGACGGCTAGGGAACGGGAGCTCGAGCTAGGGGTTGGAAACGAAAGAGGAGGTCTTGGGGGTTCTATTTATAGCCAAAGCTGGAGGAGATCGGCTCGGACCCGAGAGGATTTGGCGGTGGATTGGTTAAGGTTCGCCGGTTTGGGGATAAGGTTTATCCGACCGATTTGAACTCGAATCAAAGGGATAAAATCCAATTCCTTAGAAGAAACGGAAGAGAAGAAAAAGGGAAACAAATCCCCTCAACTAATTCTGGAAAAGATCGAAAGGGGAGGCCGGATTTGGAGGGAAAAGCGGCGGCTGCACAGGCACAAGATGGCTGGGTCGGGCTCTGTCTGGAGCTGGAAGATGATACTGTAGCGCGGGGAAGCAAATCAGACTTTTTGCTGGGCTAAAAACAAAAGAAGGGAGGGATAAGAAGTAGACTTCCCTGGAAGACAAAGAGACAGGAAGCAGGCAAAGAGGAAGAATAGGCCGAGGATAAAAAAATAGACTTTTCCAGTTTCAGCCCAAAAAGGAAAAGGGAATTTAATTTACTTTTTCAAATAAATTAATCACCGAAATGATCTTTGAATTGTTAAAAATACTTCCATTTCCCGAATAATTTCAAGAAAAATCATGAAACCAATTGGACACTCAAAGTACTTAATAAGATTATAATCAGACCATTTATTGACTAATTTAATATGTGAATAATTACTGAAATGTTCTTTGTACGATTAAAATTAAGAATTGAGCTCCGAAAAATCCGAGAAAATTTCAGAGAGTATAATTAATCATGGAGAATTTAATAAAAAATAAATCCAGCCATGCTTTATATTTAGAAAATTTTATTTCCCACATTTAGCTTCACTTGTAAATTAATGAACATTCAATATAAATTCTAATAATAACTTATTAAATAATTTATAAATCCTTAGACGAAAATCAAGATGTGACATGGCTTACCGTCTACGGCCTCGCAATCCGCGCGGCAGGAGGAGACAGTAAAGCTATGGCAAATTATTTGCCGGCAGCCCTTTCTGACTCTGCCCGATCCTGGCTCCATGGGTTACCCAGTGGTACAATTGGATCTTGGGCAGAGCTCCATGAGCACTTCATCGCCAATTTTCAAGGCACTTTCGAACGTCCGGGCACCTACTTCGACCTCTACAATGCGATCCAGAAGCTCGGTGAATCCCTTCGGGACTACATCCGGTGTTTTTCTGAGCAACACAACAAGATTTCAAACATCACCGATGACATCATCATAGCTGCATTCACCAAGGGTGTTCGTCATAAGCTTTTGGTTGGCAAATTTGGACGCAAACCTCCCAGGACAGTCAATTAGATGTTTGAAAAAGCCAACGAGTATGCCAAGTCTGATGATGCCGTCAACACCTCTAAGCAGTCGAGCATCAATTGGAAGTCCAAGAAAGATACGCCAGCCGTCAGGGGGAATGGAAGTAACAACCATAAGGATCGCAAGCGTAAGCTTGAAGACCTTGTGGCACTTGCATCACCATCTTCCCGACAACGTTCGCGTATCAACACTTTTGACAAGGTCATGAACACCCAATGTTCACATCATCCAAATTCCAACCATGCAGCCAAGATTGTTTCATCTACAAGCAGTTTGTGGAGCAATACGCCAAGCAAGCAAAGAAGCCGACAGATGGGGAGCAAAGAACCTCAAAGAAGAAGGATGACGAAGACGATGGTCCGACTGGTTTTCAAGATTCTCGCAAAGAGCTCAATCATATCTTCGGTGGGCCGCAAGCTTACGAGTCCAAGCGGAAACAAAAGCTGACTGATAGGGAGATCAACGTCGTCCAGCCCAACACACCACAATACCTTCGCTGATCAGAAACAACAATCAAGTTTGACCGCTCGGATCATCCTGACCGAGTGGTCCACCCGGGGCGGTATCCCCTAGTACTAGACCCGGTGGTTCGCAATGTCAAGCTCCGACGATCACTAATCGACGGTGGCAGTGCACTCAATATCCTTTTTGACAAAACTCTAGACGATATGCAGATCTCGCGCACTTAGCTGAAGCCGAGTAGCGCTCCCTTCCATGGAGTCATCCCAGGGCTGTCTTCTACTCCACTCGGCCAGATCACCTTGCCTATCACCTTCAGCACTCGGGAGAACTTTCGCACAGAGAATATTTGCTTTGAGGTTGCTGACTTTGAGACGGCATACCATGCCATACTCGGACGCCCGGCGTTAGCCAAATTCATGGCAGTCCTACATTACACCTACATGATGATGAAGATGCCACGACCTCGAGGAGTCATATCTTTGCGGAGCGACATCAAGCAAGCCGTCACCTGCGATAAGGAAAGCTGTGAGATGGCCCAGACCTGTGAGATTGCACATGCTCGCGATGAGATCCGACTGGCTGCATCAACCGCAACCGAAGGAAAAGTGCTTGTGACCAAGTTACCGAAGACCGGAGAAGGCGATACCAAGACCAAGAAAATTCCCTTGGATCCATCTGATCTATCCAAAACTGTTGTAATAGGCGCTGAGTTAGATTGTAAATAGGAAAGCGCGCTCATCACCTTTCTTCAAGCTGATAAAGATATTTTTGCATGGAAACCATCGGATATGCCTGGTATTCCTAGAGAGATGATTGAGCACTCCTTAAATGTTAAAGAAGATGCTAGACCTATCAAACAACGACTCCGCCGTTTCACACAAGATAGGAAAGACGCAATCAAGGAAGAATTAACCAAGCTGTTAGCAGCAGGCTTCATTATGGAAGTTTTACATCCCGACTGGCTGGCAAACCCAGTTTTGGTTTGGAAGAAGACAGGACAATGGCGCATGTGTGTTGACTACATCGACCTCAACAAATCGTGTCCTAACGATCCCTTTGGGTTACCTTGAATTGACCAAGTGGTTGATTCAACAGCCGGCTGCGAGCTACTCAGCTTTTTGGATTGCTACTCGGGTTATCACCAGATCAGTTTGAAGGAATTCGACTGCTTGAAGACCTCGTTCATCACACCATTTGGAGCTTACTACTATATCACCATGCCTTTCGGATTAAAGAACGCTGGGGCAACCTATCAACGCATGATTCAGAGATGTTTTTCAACTCAGATTGGTCGCAATGTTGAAGCCTACATTGATGATGTAGCTGTCAAAACCATACAAAAAGATGACCTAATCGCTGATCTGGAAGAAACCTTTGCTGGCATCTGCGCTTTTAGGATGAAGTTGAATCCCGAAAAGTGCACCTTCGGAGTATCGTCAGGGAAGCCGCTTGGCTTTATGGTGTCTCGTAGGGGCATACAAGCCAACCCGGAGAAAATCAATGACATCCTCAACATGAAACCGCCTAGTTCCCAGAAAGATGTACAGAAGCTGACTGGGTGTATGGCGGCGCTCGACCGGTTTATTTCAAGACTCGGCGAGCGGGGGATGCCATTTTTCAAGCTACTCAAGAAGACTGACAATTTCCAGTGGGGAGCCGAAGCCTAGCAAGCTTTTGGTGATTTCAAAAAACTTCTCACAACTCCACTAGTCATGGCATCACCACATCCGCAAGAGCTGCTATTATTATATGTGTCGGCAACATCGCAAGTTGTGAGCACGGTCCTGGTTGTGGACCGAGAGGAAGACGGCCATGTTCAAAAAGTTCAACGGCCAATCTACTTTGTTAGCGAGGTCTTGGCCGACTCCAAAACAGGATATCCCTTGGTACAGAAGTTGTTATATGGTGTTTTAATTACCGTCAGGAAATTATCCCATTATTTTCAGAGTCACCCGGTCACGGTGGTCACATCGTTTCCACTCAGAGACATACTTCATAATCGCGAGGCAAACGGGCGAATCACGAAGTGGGCCCTAGAGTTGATGTCTTTGGATTTATCCTTCAAGCCACGCACTTTAATCAAGTCCCAAGACTTAGCAGATTTTGTTGCCGAATGGACTGAGTGTCAAGAAGATACACTTGTGGAGAAGCTGGAGTATTGGACTATGCATTTTGACGGGTCAAAGAGGCTTTCAGGCACTGGAGCTAGGGTTGTGTTGATTTCCCCGACTGGAGAGAGATTGAGCTATGTATTATGGATACACTTTTCTGCGTCGCACAATGTGGCAGAATATGAAGCACTTCTCCATGGACTAAGGATTGTTGTTTCTCTAGGGATTCGGTGTCTGGTGGTTCCTAGCGATTCCCAGTTGGTCCTCAATCAAGTTATGAAAGAGTGGTCCTACCTAGATGATAATATGGCTGCATATCGACAAGAAGTCCATAAATTGGAAGACAAATTTGATGGTTTAGAGTTAACTCATGTGCTTCGGCACGACAACGAAGCGACCGACAGACTAGCCAATTTTAGTTCAAAGCGAGAAGCGGCTCCTTCAGATGTTTTTGTTGAGCATCTTTATGAGCCAACAGTACCAAGAAAGGATGTAATCGAGAAGGCAGGGACCCAAGAAGTCGGCGTGATTGATACCAATTGGAGAGAACCCTTCATCAAATTTTTGACTAAGCAAGAGCTTCCTCAAGACAAAGACGAAGCCGAGCGGATTTGTCGACGTAGCAGGCTTTATGTTATGATTGAGACCGAGTTATACAAGAAAAGTCCGTTAGGAATTCTGCAACGCTGTTTCTCTTTAGATGAAGGAAGGCAATTGTTACAGGACATACATTCTGGCATTTGTGGAAATCACGCTGCCGCACGAACAATCGTTGGCAAAGCTTACCGATAGGGTTTTTTCTGCCCCACCGCAGTATCCGATGCTGAGAAGGTTGTGCGAACATGTGAAGGTTGTCAATTCTTTGCTAGACAAATTCATCTACCAGCTCAAAAGTTGAAAACTATCCCTCTTTCCTGTCCTTTTGCGGTTTGGGGGCTCGATATGGTTGGTCCTTTCAAAAGGGCTACCGGTGGTTTCACTCATCTTTCTGTATCAGTGGATAAATTTTCCAAGTGGATCGAAGCTAAGCCGGTCGTTACAATCACTGCCGACAATGCTCGAGATTTTTTCATCAACATAGTGCATCGGTTTGGGGTTCCTAATCGTATCATTACAGATAATGGCACCCAATTTACTGGTGGAGTGTTTAAAGACTTCTGCGAAGATTTTGGTATCAAGATTTGTTACGCATCCATAGCACATCCTATGAGTAATGGACAGGTTGAACACGCCAATGGTATGGTACTTCAAGGCATCAAAGTATGAGTTTTTGACCGACTGCGTCCCTATGCCAGCAAATGGGCTGATCAGCTACCATAAGTTCTTTGGTCTCTTCGCACTACACCCAGTCGGGCTACGGGCCAATCGCCGTTTTTCTTAGTCTATGGTGCAGAAGCAATGTTGCCAAGTAAGGTGGAATTTGAATCTCTGTGATTTCGTAATTTCAAAGAGGAGCGCTACAAAGACGACCGAGTAAATGATCTCAACCGACTGGAAGAAGCCTGAAAAGCAGCATTAATTCAGTCGGCTCGGTATTTACAAGGATTGCGGCGCTATCACAATCACAATGTCAGATCATGCACATTTTTAGTCGGAGATATGGTTTTGAGGAAGATTCAATCTACGCAAGATAGGCATAAGTTATCTCCCTTATGGGAAGGACCATTTATCATCTCCCATCTAAACCTGACCTTTTCTCTTGTGTTTTCCTAAAATTAGTTGAGGGGAAATATTTTCTTTATCTTCCTCTCTCGTTTTCCCTAAGAATCGGAACCTAAATCCTTGTATTTTATCCAAATCAAACTCGTTTTCGAGTTTATCTCTCCAAACTAACCCTCGGATTTTCCGGTTAAAATCCTCTCGTTTTGAGTTCGATCTCTCTCACCCGTGCCTATATAAAGCATCCCTTAGTTGTCCTCTTCCGTTTGCCTCAAGTTCCAAGCTCTACCGTTGCCCGTAGTGCCGCCACCGCGTAGCCCTAGCCGCCGCCGTCGTTGTCGTCGTTCTAGCCGCGACGCGCCGTGGTTGTGGTCGCCGTCGCCGCTTAGCGTCGTCGCCGTCGGGTTCGCACGGAGGAGGAGCACCTCGGGCGCCCCTTTGCAGCCGCCGAAGACCGTCGGAGAGCCGTCGTCGCTGTCAAGTCAAGGCGAGCCGCCGTTGGAGTTCGTCGCCGGCCTTCGTTCGTCGTCGTCCGTCGTTGTTTTTCGCACTGGTGAGTTCACGTCGTCGTCCTCTTCGCATGGGTGTCCTCGGAAGACCCGGCCGAGTCCTCTAGCTCCGGCGACCTCATGGTTCAGAGCCATGGCCAGCGCTGCGATGACGTCATAAATCATTTTATTAGTTTTTCTGTATTAGATAAAATCTGATTAAACTTCGGAAATTCATAACTAAATCATCGTAACTCGGATTCAAGTGGTTCAAGTTGCTAAATTCATCTAAAATCGAGATCTACATGTTAAAAATATCCACATGTACTGTTTATGCTTTTTTTTTGTACTGTTTTGTTGATTTTGTTCATTTGCTTTAGTTTCCGACGTTCCGGAGGAGAGCGTTTACGTTGAGGAAGGTTCAGAAGCGTTTGAGGAAGCTCAAGGCAAGTCACACAGATCCCAAACAACCCTTTGAGCATGTTGAACCCATTTAAAGCTAATGTTTTATTTCAACTTATGCATTTTTTTCGAATGTCATTGGGTAGTGAGCCTTTCCCAATTAATTATGGCCGAAGATGACTTTATTTTCCTATGGGTTATAATTTGATTTGCTAGAACCTTATATATTGGTTTGGTTCAGCTAAATGCTACATATGATAAGCTCATTAATGGGATGAATCATATATATTGCGTTATTATTTATGGTTATATTTAATGGTAGCTCACGATGGTTAATCGTGTTATGATAATTAATTGATAATTAAAACTTGATTAATGGTGGGTTGTGAGCACATGGTTTTGATGGTCGTGCTCATGACAATTAAGGACCGGTTCGCGAGCTACTGTTGTGAAACATTTACCGTGCCAACCACAAGCCAGCGTGGGCAACGGCTTTACCTTTTGTATAGCATGATTCATTATGGGGTGCCAGACTGAGAAGCGGCGAGAAGTCCGTGGGGGTCGCTGAGGAGTCCATGCCTCTGGTTTTGAGGGGGAGATTATTATCCAGGAATGGTGCACTGTGGTGAGTTGTGTTGTGCGAGGGGTATTGTCACAGTTCCTTTCCGAGGCACCGTGGTGGTATTGAGGTGCATGGTGACATATCGTGGAGCTGTGTCTTGTGGGTACAGTGGTACATCTCTGGCCAGAGTAAAACTATTCGAATAGCCGTGCCCGCGGTTATGGGTGGTTCTAACAATGTTTTTCGTGATTAGTCCCACACTACTCACTATTGGTGATAATTTGTGATAATTAAATTGACTCCTGGTTTGGAATAGTATATTCCAGGTATAGAGGTTTGATTTGTACAACCGGGGTTGGTTGTTCAGATGAGGTTGGGCCTATGCAACACGGGTGTGTTGTATGGTGTTTATTTAATATTGCGTAATTACTTAACTGTTTTACTATTCTCTTAAATGTTTATTAAATGTTGTTTAAGCAAATAAGCTATATTATGCCATCCTTTGTTATCCTGTGCACTTGCATATTTGCTGTGTGGCTTGTTGAGTATGTCATATGCTCATTCTTGCAATATTCATTCATCAGAGGAGTATTTCAGTGAAGGTGATGATCTGGAGGATTAGGATTTGTACGGGTAAAGTTGCTTGTGGAGTGGAGTCGCCATAGCTGTTTAGTCTTTTTTTGAAAGGAAGTTGTTTAGTCTTTTGTTTTTCCGCTGCGTAGAATTTTATTCTTTTGAGAGGAACTATCCACCTCTGTAATAATTTATTATTTTGCGAATATTAATTAGTAGTTTGATAGTGCTCTATTATCAATTTGTTATTGTGTGCCTCGGCTGATTCCTGGATGAGGATTTAACACACATGTAAGCGTTTGGAATTTTGGATAGAAATTCCGGGCGTGACATTCCATGAGGTAATAAATTGTTGTACATAAATGGTATAATCCCAACAGAAACAACTTTATAATATTATTTAATGGCATGTCAATCAAGACATTTTTCTGTATTGTTAACAAATGTTACTCACCTAAGTGCACAGTGAGCCCAAAACTCCTATCACAAAGGTGCTGGTGAAGGATAGATGATCACAAAATGGTGTCAAACGATTCCGGTCACCCAACTTCACCAAGACAAGCCAAATCGAGGAGGTGCCCTTTCCTAGCCCAGCCAACCTAGCCCAATCCTCAATCGACTTTGGCCACACGTGGGGAGTATTCGAGAAGCGATACCGACTTCAAGGTGCGATTGGAACCGTCGGTGACACCAATCGACCTAATGAAGGGATCCAACCAGTGCCACATGCTCAGATGACCTAACCCAGGTAGGCCGGACCACTAACCTAGGTCGACCGAGAAATCGACTTACCCCCAGGCTATAAATTACCCCTCCCCCTCCACATTATTTGCAAAACACCGGTAGCTAAAGATCAAGCTCTAGTTAGCACCATGTTGTCCAAATAGAGTAGAAATGTAATACTCCAACCCATTTTAAGCCTATAGTTACAGGTGTGGTGGTGGTTCAATACCACCTAGGAAGTTTAGGTGGGTAAAGGTTTGCTTATAAGCATTTGTGCTCCAACCATGGTACCCCTGGTCAACCTTTTTACACGAAACGAGGACGAAATTATAAGTAGGGTACCATATGAGCGTGGCCCGCTCAATGTGTAGAGCAAACAACTGTAGATGTTGGAGATACGGTGTTACAGCAAATAGGTGAGTGGGGAGTTTGGATGAGAACGCTACGGTTGTCGGACTTCGCCAACTCTCTAATGCGGAGAAGTTGGGAAATTTTGGCCTCGTCAACATTCGGTGGTTGATCTGTGGTTTGTCAGTAGTCGAATTTTGATCGGTCGATGGTCGTCATCCAATCAAAGTGACCGTCTTCATCTTCCTGGTTCGACAATGTGAATCTTATTGTTTTGCATTACTTATCAAGTCATCTTACTGATTCCATACTTATCGATTCTTGCTTCAATTTAGATAAAGGTCTTACTTTATTTATCTTTATTGCTTTGCTAGTATGTGCACCCGAGCAAAGTAGTAGCATGATACGTTAGCGTGGGGCTTAGCTACAAGTTTATTTGGGAAGGTAGTCTAGATCAACGGGGGACCATAGGCGACAAGTTGTGACAACCCTATCCATCCCTTATAGTTAGCCAAGTTAGACTAGATCCCTTCCCAATCAATATTCCCTCATGTCTAGGCATAAGTATCCCAATGGCATTTACATCCTTATGTAACATATACAACACTCAATTACCTCTTTGGTTGTGCATCCTTCTAGGTGTGCCCGATTGTGCACATACTCTTTGATTATGCACGATTGAGCTTGTTCCGGACGTCGAGGATTGCATGTGGTTTATGGAGGAAGCTTCACTTTGGTCGTGAAGATTAAGTCTAGTTTATTTTGTTTTTCCGCTGCGTATGTGTGAGTTTCTTTTTGTTATTTTTGTAAGACGTGGATCTGTCTATCAACTTGTCGTTTATGTACTCTGACTGGTCCTGGACAGAGATTTAATACAGATTCTGCTTGAAATTCGGGTTAGCGAATTTCTAGACGTGACAAACAGCGTCATACATTTTTCGACGGAGGGAGTATCAATCAATATTAGTAGCCATCAGGTTTCCAATCAACTCAATTGTTGTTTGGTGATGCAAAGTCCGAAATTAGACCATACTCAAATGCAAAGTCAACTTCCTTTAAGGTAATTTGTCTAAATTACTAGTACTAACCGTGACATCCAATAATATATATGAAGGAAAAACTATGGTGGCTATTAATTTTAACTACTTATAACTCAAGTAACATCCATATCACCGTCGGCCAGAATTCTTCATTTCAAATAGAGTTTGTGCTGCCAACAGCACCTCAAGGTCAATATCCCTGATTTCCAACTGTACACCCTCCATAACTACCTCCACTCCATGATGTGGCTCCGGCGCACCTCCCTGGACACCAGTCTCCCCGGCCATGACGGCCGCTATCTCCAGCTCGACAGCGGTAACCACGTTTGGCTCCTCCTGTGGCAAAGCCTCCGTAACCGCATCATGCGATGAGGACGCACCCTCATGTTTTTTCTTCCTCTTCTTGGGCGCAAGCAGTAGTAGCTCCTCGTTGGCCTTGAAGGCGGCGTCAGCATGTGGAGCATCACCTTTGAAGTAGTGCACCATAACCAGCCCGAGCCGGCCGTCATTGTGGTCGTCTTTGCCATGGCTCAACTTCTGAGAACGAAACACCCATAGATCGATCATGGCCTCGTTAGCAATGGCAACCTTTTTCACCTTTTTGATGGCCTTCTTACCCTTTTTCTTGGCGTCTTCTTGGAGGGTAAGACTGCAATTCTTCAGAAATGTCTTCCATGGACGACCCATGAGACGATACGAGTTATTAGCTTTAATGTACTTCAGCGTGAGGATGTACTCCTCGCCGGTGCGGTCGTAGGCCTGCACGAACAGCCCATCATCACCATTGTTAGGCTCATTGTTAGGCTTGTTCGTGCCATTGTCATTGTACTCTTTATGCTCATCCTTCTTCTCTTTAGACTCACCGTTCTTCTTATTTTTAGGCTTGCTGGATTTCTTTTTGCGCTTACTTGTGGCGGCTGACTTCTCCGCCAGCGTTAGGATGCTATCAAACGGGGATAACTTGCCATCCTTCTTGCGTGATATTTGTAAACGGTTTTGGCTTTTCAAACGGTCGGAACGCCACATCATCTTGCCGTAGACGCGCACCGGCGGCGAGACGGCGCCGAGGCCGTTGAGGAGGCTGCGCAGCCGGTCGTGGACGACGGCAATGTCGTCAAGCGGCACGACCATGTCGGACCCTGCCGAAGACGTCGACGCGCCGTCTCTGCCTAGGCTGGCCCAGAACTTGCCGTGGCCGCGCCGCTTGGTGTTCTTGCAGGTTCCGATCGCTGTCGTCACGTGCTGTCGTCGGCCACCTCGGATGGCGTAACCCATGAGCTTGTCGGCGGCGGGCAGGCCGATTGGCATGCCGCCGCCACTGGCGGTTGATGGGCTCTCTTCCTCGGCGACCATCTTCCCCTTGCGCCGCCGCTCTCTGTCGAATTCCTCCTTGCGCCGCTGCTCCTTTTCGGCATTGTTGGAGTCGCCGTCGGCCACGTCAACACTGCCGCCACCGTTGCCGCCGAGCACGCTACGGTCAGCGGCCGCCGCTACCGTCGTCGTCTCCCTCGGGCGAACTCGCGGCGTTCTATTTCTGTCCCACGACGTGGTCGACACCACCAGAGCTCCATCTCCATCTCCATTGCCAGTACTCCCGGATGGCGTCGAGACCACCACTTGGCCCTCCGTGCGTTCCATCGACTCCTCACGCCGCGACCTCTGCCGCCTCGGAACCTGCGCAGCGGCGCACATGCCTGATGTATCCATCCGCCGGGGTGGCACGCACGACACGAGGATCGATCGATCGATCAATTTCGAAGAGCGCGGTATGCATGGGAGGCTCTTCGTGTTTGATATGGATTCTACTTTGGTAATTCATACGAACTCTGGCACGTATACCAAACCAAACCATCGCGGTTTCCTCTTCCCTACGAGCCGGAGACTCCTCCTCGCACGCGAATACGCGATCACCTTCCCTCTCAGCGGTCGGCGGCGGCGGCGCGGCGCTCCTCCTCCCTACCCTCCCTCTCGCGTCGTGCGTCCTGCAGTCTTCCCAAGCAGTGTGATGCAGATCCGGTCGCCCATTGATCGGAGAAGCCGATGTGGCACCAAGTTGATCGAACACGCTAGCTAGGAGATGGATTTGAACGGAAGGTATTTTCATCTTCTTCTTCGATCTGTTGTTGCTTTGGAGTGGAGATGTTTCTTTTCTGTTCTTGCACATTTGTTCTGTCAGAAAGATGCATTGAAGGTGTTTGTGTTTATGCCTGACTACTGTACTTCTGTCGTCCCAAATTAAATTATTTCATGGATTAATAATGTTCACTTTCATATTTCTAGAGGAATTGGAAGCAGATCTTTTTTTTTTCTTGTTTGATCAACGTTCCCTTCGAATCAATTAATTTTCTGATGGTATACGTGCTGATATTCATGCATTGTCGATGGGTTTAACCGGTGTCATTGTTTGAATTCAGAATTATCTCTCTAATTCATTGCGTCCAAATAGACCTATTCTAAAGTTTTTCATTGTGTCTACTGTATTAGAATTTTCAGATATACAGGAGTACGTAAATTACACTGTTCATTGCTGAAAATATCAGAAATATTGTTGATATCTAACTGACTTGCCACTAATGAGGACACAATCTTTAAGATGTAAAGTACACCATCTGTGTCAAAACCAGTGCCATGTAATTTGAAGGTTGTGGCAGTCCATGATTAATGAAATCTTGAAGTACATTGAAAAGTTAGGAGAGTGCAATTGTTTCTAGAATCTTGACAAATGATATGCTCCAGAAATACAGAGATCTGGTGCTAGCAGAATAGGTGAATTTGCTTGGTTTATTAGATTTTTCTGTTGCTAATCACATACCTGCTTCATACTGTGAGGAATAAGAACGTTTCTGTTACTATATGGAAAAATAGTATGAATTGTCTTGGGGAGACAAGTATAGTGGTGCATCTAAAAAGGATCTCTGGAGGAAGGAGCAGCCATATCTAAAGTATGGTTTGAGAGAATATATAATTGCACAGATTTTGCTAAAAGGTGTGTTTAATTGAACTGTATCGTGAAAGGGCATGTAGCCTAGTGGTTGCAGTGACCTGAGTAGCACCCTGAGTTCAAATCTCCATAGGAGCGAATTTCAGATTGGATTATTTGAGAGCTAAGTTCCAGTTCCTAATTTAAAAAAACTACATATATCCGGTTGGATATAGAGGCCAGGTAAAAATACCCTTCTCTAAAAAAGATAAAAAAAAAATTGAACTGTATCAGTGCATATATTTCCTAATTGCAGATATTAGTTGTATAAATATGCATATAATTCTTGTTATAAATCTACATGAAACACTGTAATAAAAGATTGAACAAAAGTGCAAAACTTAACTTTCTTAATTTTGTCCTGTCACTCAACCTGGTATTATTCATTGTATATTTAGAGCTGTATTATAAGCTCCCTGACAAGCCATATGTTTTTTTTTCATCCATTGCATATTTGCATAACAAAATTCGCATAGCTGTTGATTTGCAATTGCACTCAGTGATGGCAACTTGGTAGGACTCGACTCCATGGATTTACTACTCTCTATGGATCAATAATACAGAACGAGGTTTTCGTGGACAGAGGGATCACTTGCACTCCACCACACCAATAAGTTTTTAACTAACATTTTGCTTTTTTAAAATTTTATTTTTTTAGAGAATGGTATTTTTTACACGGCCTCTACATCCAACTGGATATATACGGCTTGCTGCAAGTTAGTCCCTGCAAGAGAAGTGCATGCTTGGTTCATAGACATTAATCGGCTTATGGAAGTTTAAAGGTACATTAAGAATATGAAGATGCATTATTTAGTAGGTAGCTATGAGCCATATATATACTGCTTTGAGTTGGCTAGAATTAGATGTCATTTCTATATATACTGTTAAGGTCATCTTATCGGTTTTAACCTGTGGTTTATATCTTCTAAAATCCTGATCATGCCCATATTATATCCTGTAATTGAAGCGTTTTCTTCAGATATATCACCTGTCTCAAGAAACTTCAGTTCAATTATTTGCCTTCGACTTTATCTCTCTCTGTAATATGTCGACTTTATCAAATTTTTATATAATATGCTATTGGGGGTGGATACTTTTCAGAAAACACCTAAAATGCCCTTCGAACATATAAGGGTCGACAATTGATTGACATACAAGAAGTATCGAAAAATATGAAAATGTTCACATAGCATTCGCACATAATATAGAAGTCTATGTATATTTCAAGATTTTCAATTTGCAAAATGAAATTTATGTTTCATATGCTAATAGAATATTCTTGTATTGATGCTCTTTACGTAAATCATCCTTCATATGCTACATAAAATTATTTTTCTAATCTAGCTATCTTTTGTGTATGTGGTTCCTCTTTCACATGCCACATAAAAATAGTTTTTCAAAAGAAATCATGACAGAAAATCTTAAAATATATACACAAACTTTTATATTGTGTAAGAAAGCTAACAAAAACTTTTATACTTTTTTGAAACTTCTAATTAGTCAATCAATTGTGAAAGAGAATGGCTTGAAGGAAATTTTAGGCATTTTTTGAGAAGTACCCACCCCAGAGGTATATTCTAGAAAAAAATTACAAAGTCGGTGGCTTATTATAGAGGGAGACAAAGTCGATGGCAAATTGTTGAACTAGTATAAAAAATTAGGGGTACATAATAGATTCTCTCATTTTTATAATGATTTATAATTTGAATAATTAAACAAAATCTTGGTCATTGTAGGAAAATTAAGCCAAAAATTAGCACTAAGTATACTATCATTTTGTATCAATACAGTAATGAAGGCACTATTCTTCAGTGTGAAATATTTAGAATTACAGGGGTATCGTCCATTGTACTTAAGGCTTACGAATTTAGTTGTGCTCAGTAATTGTGAAAGTCCCTTGCTATTTTTTCCCCCTTATTTATGAATAATGTCAGTTATACTCATTCAAGAATGTATATATGACATGTTAGGCATGATTTTCTTCCCAAAGATATTATTCTTTAGAGTATACAAAATCAGTTGGATAGTGAAAATTTTGATGCTCTTGCCTTAGCTGCCCTTTTTCTCTAGGTGTTGATTACTGAATTTAGAAATGGCTTAGAGTTGACGCTGTTTGATAACGGCTATTTTTTTTAATGGTAGAACACTCATGTTATGTGTTGCGAAAACGATTCTAGTCATGTAGCTGTATATGAAGCTTCTAATGTACAATTGTTAGCGACACGGTGGCAAGTCCCAACCCAGCCGCCACCCTCCCCTCCTCCGCCTCGCCGCCACCCGAGCAGCCACCGGCAAAGCTGGGCAGCAGTGTGGCCTTCTAGCTCGCTCCAAGACCCGGTGGCTGGGGCATCAACGGGACACGGGCGGAGGGGCCGCGATGTGTCGACGACGGGTTCTGACGCCGTTTGGGCTGGACACGGCCGATCCGGTGCTGACGGAGGTAGAATTGGCCCCCTCGCGACCGGATCGAGAGGGAGCACACCGGCCGCGCCGCATTCAGGACCGGCGGAGGAGGTCATGGTGTCGGTGGAGGAGATCATGGCACCGGCAGAGGAGACCATGGCGTGCTCGCGCGGAGGAGGCGCGGGATGGCCAGGTTCGGCTCCTCCGAGAAGGACGAGGTGGTGAGGAGGCCGTGGAGGTGCGGGCAGCCTGGGAGAAGCAGGCGGCACAGCTGGTGGCGACGGTAGGCCGGCATGGCGCGAGATGCGTGGCGGCAGCAACGTGAGGCTGGCGTGGCGTGAGATGCGCGGCCGGAGGCAGCGGGAAGTCAGCGCGGTGCGAGTTGCGCAGCCGGCGGCGGAAGGTCCGTGCGGCGCGAGGATGCGCGTAGGAGGCCGGTCTGGCGTGGAGGCACAGCCGACGCCGGTGGGAGGCCGGCGCAAGAGGTCGGTGCAAGGGTCGACAGGGAGGCTGACCTAGCCAACGCCACGGAAGGACGCAACGATGGCAGGGAGGCCAGAGTGGCGAGTGTGCCATAGAGGCATGCGGTGGCTGTCCGGCGGGGGGGGGGCATCGGGTCAGCGGTGTCCTCACGCTGATGGCGGATGGTCGGTAGTGGAGCAATGGAGCAATTAGTTGTGGATAGACAGTGACAGGCGACAGCCGCAAAACCTAGCTCGGTATTAGTTGTTCCAAAAAACAAAAATAATACCTATGAACTTGAGGAGCAATTGATTATTTCTTAGAGGACGTAGGATAAATATTGACAAAAAAAAATCTCTTGCCCAGAGAAATATCAAGATAGAACCCGTGCTTACATCAAATCCAATTTAACTTGAAAACCTACCTTTGCGCAAAATAGCATATGAAATCTAACAATTAAACTGAAGTATATACACGTACTAAAATCACGTGTTAGTTTGAACATATACTACAATAACAAGTAACAGATCTTCACATATAACAAACCAATCAAATGAAATCGCTACATTTTCATATGAATTTTAGGTTTACAATGAATCTACCATAGTCCAAGAATGAGTTAGTACAACTTAATTATCACGAATCGAGTTCTCATACTTCACAACCATCGATCAAAACAATCTGGTGTGCACAACAATATTGTCAGGAATAAATATATAGTACTAATTAAAAATACTCAAAGTCAGTGTAGGACTCGCCGGTGCTCGACTTGGCCGCGCCGCCACCATCCGCCGCGGCGGGGGCGGCGGCGGCGGCGGCGTTCTCCGGCGGCTTCTTGTCCTTGGGAGTGGTGGCGGACGCGGCGGCGGCGTACTGCCGGAAGTCGACCGGCTCCGGCACCGACGGCGGCGTGAGGCTCCTGACGAGCGCCCAGTTGACGCCGTCGAAGAAGGGGTGCTGCTTGATCTCGGTGGCGCCCCTGGTGAAGGCGATCCGCTTGTGGGGCTCCTTGACGAGCAGGCCGCGGATGAGGTCGCGCGCGACGGCGCTGGCGCCGCCGTCGGAAGGGAAGCGGAGCGGCTGCTCGATGACGTTGCAGAGCGTGGCGCGGTTGCCGGCGCCCTTGAACGGGGTGGCGCCGTGGATGAGCTCGTAGAGGAAGATCCCCAGCGTCCACCAGTCGACGGCGCTGCCGTGGCCCTCGCCGCGGATGATCTCCGGGGCCAGGTACTCGTGCGTGCCCACGAACGACATGGACCGCGCCTCCGTCGGCTCCGCGTTGAACTCCACCGCCGCCGCGCCGTTGAGCAGCAGGCCCATGTCGCTCTTGGACGCCTTGCGGCTGCGCCGCGGCAGGATGCGCGGGAAGAAGGAGGAGGGCTGGATGCAGCCCTGGTTCGCCGGCATGCTCTCGCCGCCGTCGATGGCGTCTCCTCTGCTGCCTATGCCGCCGCAGCTGCCGCTGCCGCCGCTGCCGGTGGCGTGGACGGAGGAGGACTTGACGAGGGTGGGGCAGACGGTGCAGCGGAGGGAGAGGTCGAAGTCGGAGAGCATGATGTGGCCGTCGTCCCTCACCAGGACGTTCTCCGGCTTGAGGTCCCTGTACACGATCCCCAGCATGTGCAGGTACTCCAGCGCCAGTAGCACCTCTGCCACATAAAACCTGACGACGCATCAAAGTTCAAATTTTCCCACGTAAGTTTCATATTTTTTTTAGATCAAATTATCGGACGCAAGTTTCAATTTTCAGATCAAATCTACAATAGAATGATGATACATGAGGTACAGGCGATTGATATATTTTGTTGTCAATCGTGATACATGACTATAGATAAATGTACCAAAATTTATACTAGAAAATATTGTGCTTCTTGGTACATCCTCGAGCGTAGGAAAATCACTCGTTGATTTTTCAAGCAACTAATAAGGTTAGTATTGTCAAACCGCATATTGAATTAATTACTCTAGCAATGTTAAAAAATAGGGTAATTTTATCATCCTTAAAAGATATTGGGAGCTCCTTTATTTTCAAATATAAAACTTAGTACCTTCATGTACTATTACTAAAATTTCTAATGTCAAATTTAAATACCTCGAGATACTTTTCTAATGACTAAAATTCCTTCTAAAATTATTCTGCAAATTTTAGCACCTCCTGCCAGGGCTGGAAATTTCCCCTACGATACAATATTACTTCGGCTAAAATTTTTAAACTTTTCAATTTTTTCATGAATTTTAGTAATATTTGTTTAAATTCAACTAAATTTTGGAAATTTCGGTGACCTCCGATCAAAAGGGGTTAACCGATAGAGTGAACCCTGCCTCCTGGTACCAAAGTTACTGCTGTCTAAATTTGTTCAAACTTGACGGAGGTTAATTTCCTCAAACTGCTCCAAGCTCCGTGGAAACAATTTGTTAAAATTCCGAAGTGGAACCTGACCTGGCGGCGGGCTCGGAGAAGTGCTTGGAGGGCTGCTTCTGCCGGAGGGAATGGAGGTTGCCGCCGGAGCAGTACTCCATGACGAGGCAGTAGAACTTGTCGGTCTCGAAGTGGGTGTAGAGCGTGGGGAGGAAGGGGTGGTCGAGGAGGCCCAGGATCTCGCGCTCCGTCTCCGCGCGCGCCATCTTGTTCCGGCTCGCGATCGACGCCTTGTCCATCACCTTCATGGCGAAGAAGGCCGACGTGCCGCGGAGCTCCACCAGGTACACGCTCCCGATGTCGCCGTACCCCAGCCGCTTCAGCAGCCGGAAGTGCGCCAGGCTCAGCGGCGCCGGCGCGTCGCGCGCCGTCGCCGCCTGGACCGCCTCCCACCGGCTGTCCCCGCCGGTGTGCCGCTTCACGTTCTGCCCCGACGCCGACACCGACGCCGTCGACGCCGATGTCGTCAGCACCGTTGGCGCCGCCGCGGCGCCGGTGCTGCTGCTCTCCAGGCTGTTGCTCCGTGTGCTGCCGCTGCTGATGCTGTCCAGGCTGCCGTTGCTGACGGCCTCGCCACGGTTTGTTCCTGCTGTTGCTGCTGCTGCGGTCGTCGTCACCGGCGCCGCCGTCGTCTCGGGCCTCTGCGGCGACGGGTTCGCCGTCTTGTCGGAGTGATGATTCGGCTTGTTCTTGGGCTTCGATTTCTTGTCTGGAGATGGTTTGGAGGGCGCTGATCGAATGCTGAATTGATCATCTTCTTCAAAGCTGGTTCGATTCTGTTCTGTGCTATTTTTATGAGGGCTGAAATCCATGCCGTCCTCCATCGTTGTTAGTTTATTGAAAGCTTGAGTTTCTAGGTAATCTGAAACTTCACAGGGCAGAATGTCAAAATTTGATAGGTAATTTGAGTGAAAGTGTAAAAACTGGAAAATGAAAAAAAAATTACAATGCAGGTAAAACTGAAGAAGAAAACGAGTCTTGGAGTTTTACTCTACTTTTGGTTGGAATTTTAGAAGAAGAATCGAAGCTTAGTCTTTTGTTCTTCTTTCCGGATCTGTTAAACTTAGTTTTTTTTTTCCCATGTAATGGCAAAATCTTACGTACTCGTGACTTTGTTTGGCTGTATATACTCCACAAAGATGCAGAGGCCGGGTTTAATCTAATCTATTTTTTTAAAAAAAAGGAAAAACTTAAATTAGGAGTAGTCTTAGTATAATTTTATCACCTGGATATAATTGTCTGAGATTAAGAAAGCTTCATTTATCAAAAAGAAATGAAAAAAAATGTTCTGCTACTCTCAGGCCTCCTTGACAAGTTGCTAGCCGCTTGATGAACAGTTTAGGTTGATTGTGCTTATTCTTTGTTTATTGAAATCTAAAATGAATTTGAAACTGAACATTTAGCAAGCTTTTACAACTTTAAATGTATTAAACTCATAATTTCGAAACTTTTAGGTCATTTGCACTATGGTGAATCCTGTAAGGGATGTTGAAATTGCATTGCGCTAAGACTACTCATTATGGAGGAAATTCTGAAAGGCTATGGCTATCAACATCAAATAAAACCGGTACCACAGCATGGGGAACCTCATTATCAGAAGAAAACAACTTGAAGATCAGATAGGGAAATACAAACCTGGAATCAAATCTTGATAAGGGCTTCAGACAACAAATAATCTGAACAATGCTTCATGTCATACCAGGAAAATCAAAGCTGAAAGGGAATGATCAAACAAAATTAAGGAAAAGGGTCTCTTATTCGTCTTGCCATGCTTGAAAGCTGCAATTGGCAGCAAAACAGGGGAATGATTGCTTTGTTGGGAGGAAAAGAGTAAAAATGCGTGCAGACTTCGCGTTGAATGGTTCGTGGGGTTGAGAGAATAATCCGTTAGGATGGAGGGCATGAATGGACCAAGAATGCACTTCTAAGTTTAGTGCAAAACAAGGGAGTTATTCTGGGTCATCCATGGTCTCTCCCTATTCTTGTTCTGGTTGGGTCTTCCGTTACAGAGTTGATTCGAAACGTGAGGAATTGTCAATTGTGCATGAATTTTGGGTGACCCATGGAAACATAGGTTAGCTACAGTAAAAATTTGATCATATACCTTCTCCTTATATCTCAATTGAGGAAGGAGTCTCAGCGACCTCACATGACCTCACATGTCAATTTTTTTAAAATCTAAACGGAGGTGATATGATCCAAATCTCCCAAGAAGGTTAACTAGAAACAATTCCCCTCCATGCGTTGGTCCAACGACTTAGGCATGATATATTTTGGTTGTAATAATCCAGTTTTACTTAAACTTGAGTTTTGTTCTGGTTTTACGAGAAATTACTACTCTCTGTTTCATATTATAATTCGTTTTGACTTTTTTTTTATAGTCAACTTTTTTAAGTTTGATCAGTCTGTAGAAAAATATAGAAATATTTTCAACACAAAACAAATGTATTATCAATATATATTGCATATTAGTTTTAATGAAACTAATTAGGTATTATAAATGTTGCTAAATTTTTCTATAAACTAATTAGGAAATAGGTCAAAACGACTTATAATAAGAAACAGAGGTGGTACATACCAATATTGGTCGTTCTGTTGTTCACTTACCGGTCAAGAGTATCAAAGGCCATCAGAAGAGTTATCGATGCAGTTATGTTCAAAAAATCCTTTCCTGGTTGAACAACTAACTGTCTCCAGAGTACAGACATCAGTGCTGACATCTTTTTGGTTGATCCTTCTTGTTCAAGTTCTTGACCTCTTTCATTTCCTTGTTGTGACTTGTGAGCCTTCTCTCTTTCATGCCTGGAACCTGGCTAATTCAGAGAGGCAGCATTATCCAGCCCTTCTTGTTTTTCTCCATCTTCCTTCTAATATACCCAATATGCAGAGATATTCCAAGAATAATGCATCAATGATCATGTCGTTTTCATCCATATAATCATGCGATGATAGAATACCTAAGGGTAAACTGTCACATTGCTACAGCTTGCTTTCTTGCTGGTTACTGCCGCCATTGATTGTGCAAGCGAAATCCAACTACAATATTGCAGAAAAGCCACTTTTGATCACTTCCATTCCACACCTGGTGGCTGGTGTTACCATGAGCCATTTTCCATCTCAGCTGAAGAAGTACGATGCAAGGTAGGCTTTTAGCATTCTTTTAGAAAAGTAGCCATGATGGCTCCAACCACCATAACCACCATTGCAAACTACCCAGCTTTTCTCTTCCTCCCACTGGAAGCATCAGTCCAGAAATATAGAATCAATCATCATGCAACAACTCCACATGAGCCCATTACTTCATCCCAACAGTAGGGTTCATTGCTCCTATGATCTTATTGTAACATCCTCTACCTCTAGCTGGTAGTTGCTCCTTTCTCTACATCAACATAGATGGCTGTGCCAAGGCGAGTTCATGTCGTCTTGTTTGTGTACATCACAGTGATCCTCACTGCAGTGGCCGTCCATGCACAGAGGGATACCTGTGGTGCTGAGCTGAACACTTTCCTTCCCGCGCCTTTCAAATCATCCGCGCTCCTCTGCAAATCAGTCTGGAACAGCTTCATACTCCGGGTAACATTCCTTATCTAGCCAAAGTTATCATCTGTAAAAGAAAAATGAATTCAAAAAAGATTATTGTAGCTTCCTAACATAGATATTCCTGACTTATTGTCAAATGTTAATCACAATTTTTACCATCAAATGTAGAGAAAAAGGCAAGAATCAGCAAAGTTCTAGTATGCTTAGTTATAATAAAAGTATCAGTGCCTCTTAATGGTACAAAGGTTGTCTCTCTGCATTGTGCATACATTTGTATCTGAATCCATAATCCTAATCGATCATCATCACACAACTTTAGTACCATATATGTGCTGAATGAAAGCAGGATAGAAATAAATTGGCATTTTTGTTATCAACATAGCTATTGTTAGGTTCCTTGAATACTGAAAGTTCATACTTTGATCTTCAGATAATGGTGAGTAATTTCTTCTGAATGCTCTTCAATTACAAAACAAAAAATTAAGTTACTCTGATACTCAAATTTTTACATGGTTACTTTTTTCTTTGTTGTGCATTGTGAACCCCTGTTAGTAACTTATAACCATTGAAATATCTTATGCAAATGGTAGTCAGTCAGCAAGTCAGTCGAAAAATAATCTCCATATATGTTCCAGCAAATACTTGGGCTGCCCAAGTCCGTTAGTTCTTGTCCCTTGCACATGTTCACACTAGTCCAAGATGTGAATCCGATCTTGTACTTTGGTTTTCTCTTCCCTCGTTTCACAGACTAGTACCACGGCCACCAAGAAAATAGTGGAAAGCAGAACTATTGATCTTTAAATTGTGCAAACTTACTCTACAGAAGATATCTGCGGGAGAATTAAAATTGAACACTTTGAAAGTATAATATATAGCCACAGGTAATGAATTGAAAATTCTGAAAGCATTTTCTAAGAAACAAATTTAGAGAGAAAGATATTGTACTAGACAGGAATATCCAAAAATGTTCAGGTATTGAACATTTCATTCTCAAAGAGAAGTATCTGACTGACATTACTGAAAAACATATTACGAAACATGCACATGTTTCTAGGAAAAAAAATTACTGGCCATGTAAAATTTGATATTATTCTTCTTTCAACATCAATAATTGTTTATTTTAAACAAATACTGTAAAGTGCTATGTTCCGCTTTCTTCATAATAAAAAGTTGCCAAATCTATTCTTAGTTCATGTGGTCTCTGCACATCTTGCAGTATTCAAAATTGAAGAGTGAAGATAACATCACCAGCATTGTACTTTCAGCACCCTATTCATCTGGATGGGTTGGGATTGGTTTCTCAAATGATGGAAAGATGGTTGGGTCAAGTGCTATGGTTGGCTGGATTGATAATCAAGGGAGAGCATACATCAAGCAATACTACTTAAGTAATCAGACTAGCTCAGGAGTTAAAGTAGATGAAGGCAAGTTGCTCACAACAGACGTTCCTTCTGCAGCTGTGCTCTATGGAGACAATATTTACTTAGTATTTCAAGTCAAATTCCCTCTTCACATTGCTCGACAGTCCGTAATTTTGGCTTTTTCGAAGATATCACCAAATAAGTTCCACCTCGCAGAACATGATGACAAAACGACTCTGTCTTTTGACTTCTCATCAGGTACAGTTATGTTCTAGCACAACTGAATTGGTTTTCCATTGGAGTTTGTTTTTATGCTTCATTGGTAACAGACTAATGGTACATGCTATGTTGGAGTATTGAACGCAGCCCAAGAATCAACTACCCTGTACCTAATTCCACTCCACTGGAGATTGATAATATCTAGTATGCCAATATAAATATGTTTCAGCTCAAAAGGATGCTAAACTGCTTGAGCATGCTCTGTTACGATTAAAGAAATACAATTATGAAGATTAATTTTCCTACATTGTGTATCTGGCGCCCCCACAAAACAGAAAATATTAGAAAAGTTAACCAAAAACCGGGCATTTGCATTTCTGAATATTACCTACATATGTAAATACGATTTAAATTCTGATCTCAGAAGGATGAATTAGACTTTTTTTTTGGGAATACACAGGGAGCGCATCTTTGTATTAAGGGGAATATGCATTAGACTTTTGAGACCGCTGAACAGAATCTGATCAGTGATACCTGAAGATAACGCCAGAAAAATAGAAGTAGAAAAATTAGCAGAGACAATTTTAGCCCCGCTTGGAATGTCACAAGAAATTTGCAGGAACTTGAACTCCATCTGGAATGCAGGAATTTGAACTCCATCACAGGAAACCGTTGTTCTACAGGAGTGGAGTAATTTTTACATGCAATAAATGGGGCCTTCACATAAATGGCTAAATTCCTGGGGTGTTTGATAGCAGACAGCAAAGGAATAGGGTATGTACTGAGCAGTTGAGAAGAAGGTGATTATTGGATATAAAACCAAGAGTCTAAAAATTGTTGACATTTGTATTGGATAACATGAAAAAACATCCCAGCTAATACATTATGCAATGCATACAGTGAAAAAAATCAATCGATCTAGCTGAATCAGTTACCTGATTGTCACAAAGACAATCTCATTAAATAATAAGGTTCAGCCAATGTTTGTTAGAACTCGTAAAAGAAGAATGTTTACCAGATCAACTATATGGTGATACCACATCATAACATAAACATTTAAAAAACACTTTCTACATTCAACTGATTTTGTAGAAGTAATAAAATATTAGCACCATACATCAGCAAAAGTTCAACATAAATGATAGTACAAGTGCAAGCCTTATCTGTTTTTCACATCATTTTTTACTGCAATGTAAATTTTCTTTTAGAAAATGTTTTTTCAATACTACCTGAACCTAACTTTTTTCTACGCAGGTGATTCTGTTAGTACTAATTATCCATACCAATTGAAGAGGAACCATGGTGCATTTGCAATTTTTGGCTGGGGTGTTCTGGTACCACTGGGAGCAATTGCTGCTCGTTATCTCAGACATAAGGACCCACTTTGGTATTACCTTCATGTCCTCGTGCAATTTCTTGGTTACATCATTGGGTTTGCGGGTGTTGTTTCTGGCATTGCATTGTACAACAGGACCCATTCAAATTTTACTACGCATAGAAGCCTTGGCATTTCAGTTCTTGCTCTCGGTTCTCTTCAGGTTAGTATGATCATGCAACTAATTTTGCCATCCTGACTGCTAATGCCTATCATTTGATTCGTTTCTGTTATGTCTGAAGCCATTGGATGTACTACATGTTACAGGTTATTGCATTTTTCCTTCATCCTAATAAGGATTCTCAAGTGCGGAAATGCTGGAACCAGTACCACCATTGGTTAGGTAGGATTTGTATTTTCTTGGCAGCCATTAACATTGTTCTTGGTATTGAGTTAAGTGACACCAACATCTCATGGAAAGTGATTTATGGAGCTATAATATCTGTTATGATAATCAGTACCACATTTCTGGAGGTCATGATGTGCACTAAGTTGCCCAAGGAAGGCACATGTAACGGTGGACTCCAAATGCCAACTCATCATCCCAATTCTTAAAAATAGAGATGTTAACACAATTGATTTTTAACCTTGTTTCTGATATGATCTCAATTCTTTTAGTTTTTGGTGATTTTGTTTACTGGTTTGGGAAATAGGCAGCCTTCTAGAACCATTTTTGTTGATACATGCCAATGTGTTTTTGATAGTTTTCCTCCTGTAATGAAGAAGAGAGTGTTTTTTTTTAGAAATCAGTTTCTTCACTCTATGGTTAACAACAACTTAACATTCTAACCATAATTGTTAGAGACTGCACTCGTTCAATCTATAGTAAGTTCTTAATTTGACATGAGCATGTCATTTTCTGATCAATGAAAAAGAAATCTCAAGTTGATTGTACAATATTTTTTCCTTAAACACTTTCACATCATAACAGGAGTCCATTAAGAAGTTATGCATGAATTAAACTAAAGTTCTTTCCAGATTCAAGAACAATGTGGGTTAAAGGATGCGTATTTAAGATTCAGAACTTTGTCATTAATGGCCATGTTCCAAGATTGGGAACTACAAATTAGGTTGGAAGCATGACCCCTAACCAAGCCGCCTGTGATGAGGCGATGCGGTGATCAGTGAGCATCTGCAACACGAAACCATAACTAACAAACGGATTTGACGAATATTGGTATCGGTTACCAGGTAGCAGTGAATGATACTACTATTAAATTGCTAAATTATCTTTTGAGCAAAAATAATAATAATAATACTGTTTAACAACGCATCTTCCAAATTAAAATTGTCAGATCACCAATCGGCAGACTAGAAGGGTCTCTCGCGCAACATGAATTCGGCTTCCGATACTCGCAGAATATATGCATATGGTACGAGAAACGCTCCAAAAAATATTGGAGATAAGTCACTTGGAGAAAGAGAGAGAGAGAAAGAGAGAGGGGCACTCACAGCTATAGGACTAGGAGAGAGGGGTGCCTCCTTCCTTCCTTCCATGCGGCTGCGAAAGTGGGAAGCTCATGCAAATCAACGAGATATCCAACGCTTTGTTTCATCACTGGGAACAAGAATTGTATAACAAGAGTTAGGAGAAAATTCAAATACCCGCCTACAATTCATTACTCTTTCTGCTTTCTACTCTCCTCCCTACAACTCAATATTGTTCAAAGGATTTCCCACCACTATTCAATTTTCACGATTTTTCGTGATGCCCTCAATTTCTCGTTATCGTGGGCCTTCAACACATCCCATGGGGTAAGTTGCCTCGTACCATCTTGGTGGCAAAAGCGTGCACACCTCCTTCCATTTTTCATCTTTCGCAAGCTTAAATTCCGCAATCGCCACTTTTCAAATTGGAAAGTGGAAGAAGATCCGTGTGCTTTTGCCATCAAGTTGGCACGGGGCAATTGTGCCTGCAAGTCACCATGAAGGCCCACAATAACAAGAAATAGAGTGTATTAGCAGAAATCGTGAAAACTAAATAGGGATGGGAAACTGAAAGAGAAATTAACTTATGTGGAGTGTTTTGAACAATAATAGAGTTGTAGAGGGAAGAGTAGAAAGAGTAGTGACTTGTACGTGTATTTGGATTTAACCCCAAGAGTAAATGTCCCGTTCCCGTTCTCGGTAGGTTTCCGAATATATGTTATCGAGGACGTCACTCCTCTCAAGTCTCAACCTTCTAAACCATAGTATGTTTTTAAGTGTTAAACGGGATGCAACATCCTAACGAGTTAACATGGATCCATATAGTCGTACAAAAATGAAAACTAAAATTAAAAAAAAAAAAGATCCAAACAATTATTCTACCACATGGAAACAAAGGTTGTTCAGGTCAAAGGAATAGCTACAGTCAAGTTCATCCCACTGAGAAGGACAAATATATTCATACTTCACTTGCCCTCAGGCATTTATCTCTTATCCAGCATATCCATTTTGTTTACAGTAACACGGTAAAATCATATCAAACAAGCTTGGAGCAAGCAAAATGGATAGAGTAGGAAAGGACTAGCAGCTTTATGCACTGTGGTTGTAAGCAAGCCGCCGCCAGAGAACTGCACTTGCCGTGCATACACAAATGAGGCCAACTTGATGTACAGCTCCACCACTTCATCTACAATGTACAATCTACCAATCTGCTAACACAAGGGCGCGTGGCGTGTGCTTGCCTTGCGCATGAGCAATCTGTACAAATCAGCCTACCATTCGGGGCTACTGCAAGACTTCAGGGAGTAACTGGAGTTAATCAGGCTTGTAACTGCTTGGATCTTCGAAAAACTCTGCTGGAATTGATGGTGGAGAGTACTTCTTTGCTACGAATTTGTACTGAGAACAAATAGATAGGTGATAGAAACAATTTATTACCAAATAGAAGTAAATGCGTTCCAGCAACAATGGCCTTATTTTGACTTCACTCACCTTGTGTTGACTGTATTTTTCTCTAACTGCTCGAAGGTTGCCTCCAGGGCCAACCAAGAAAAGCCGGTGTAGTCCTTTTGCACAATCGCATAGGTCGGATGGTTTGTATTGTGTGTAGAATGAAAGTGTTGAATTCTGTTTCCAATTTAAGAGAGAAAGAAATCAATACATTTAGTCTAGTTTGCAGAATAGCAATAAAATCTGCAAAGTTTAAAGCATTATACCCAAGGATTCTCTGTTGGCTTAAGGATAAACTTCGCCAAGAAAATAGAAGACGCAGCTATAAGTGACGGTACATAGCAAATTAAGCTGTACTCCAGAAGTGATAGCTCCGCAATGTAATTAGCTAGGAACTCAAGATGCAAAACTGGAGCCTGCAGAAGGAAAGGTTGATTGAGTAAGCTACATGAGAATGCAGGAGTGGCAGAGACTGTAAGCTATTGAAGAAAACAAGTACCTCATGGCATACTTGAGCAGCTCGTAGAAATCTCCTATTGTGGAACCATGAACAATATTTGGTATTAGAAACTATAGGCATGATAATAATCATTGTTGTAACAGAAAATACTACCTCAAAAAGCATTTTGTTGTAGGTGCAGTCATCTCAAACTTCAAGTATTTCAGGACAGAAGCTTCCATTTTCAAAACCTGTTCGTTAGAAGATGAGAATAAGAGACAAGGAAATAAAAAGAACAAAGCCCAATCTATACTGGGACACAGACCTCATCCTTAGTGTATGTATTGTCAGAAATATAGCAGAGCTCTTCTACTTGGGGTGGGCATATCTCTTCATACTTACTGAAATTTGACCATATATAAACTGAATCAGAATAAAACATAAAAAAGAAGATAAAAGAAAAACAAGAGAACATAAACAGAAGCAAATGGGATCTTACGAAGCAATAAGCAGGCAAGCGACACCAAGTAATTGCATTTTCTGCCGATTGATCACCTTGCTCGAGAGATACCGGTCAATGTAATTGACTGTGAGGTATAAGGTTTCAGGTACAAGCCGATATTCTTCTGTGACCTGAATTGGTACGAGTCATGAATGTAATAGAAATTAAATGGATCATTTGCTGTGCCTCTAGCTTCTGAACCCTGTTTTTATCCTGAAATAGAGTAGCTTACTTCCACAAGCCAGTCTATTAACACTGCCCTCATGCTTGTGTCAATGTTCTTCTGAATGGTTTCCACAAAATCTGTTGAAGGCCTTTTCTTGGTCTGCTAAAATGCAGCATCACAACACAACAGCAACAAACATAATATCAGATTCTTTTGTGAGCAAAACAAACAGGGAATAACCAAGTCAGTGATGCTACGTAGCATTATATTTTACAATAAGAATATGCTAAGCAAGAAGCTAAATCGGAAAGCAGACAAGGATGACGCAATGCATCACTCTATACAGGTGACGGAATATGGCGTGTAAAAGAATCTATCACCTCAGCCACTCGCAAGTGCTTGTAAATGTCAAAAGCAAGAGTTGCACACAGCTGTGGATCCTCATGGTTGTTGTCAATGTCGACGATATAATCAATTTCTACTGAATTACAACCATGCTTCGTCCATTTGGATGCCACACCTGTAAACAAACCACTAATCACCAATTCTTTCATAGGATGCACAAATGGCCAAAACAGAATTGCCAATTCCGGCAAGAAAACAAACCTGCAACATCCCTGTTGTCAGAAATATGAAGCTTATCATCTGCCAAATGTTGCAAGGAAGATACCACTTCGGAGTCCCCATCATCAAGGCAATCAATATCAAGGCTTTCCGTTGAATCACCAGTTGACATAGCATCTTCCTTAGACATAGAATTGTCAGATAGGCCGGGTGAACAGTCATGGTGCCCCACTGACGGCACAATGGTGGGCAGATAAGGGCTACAAGCTAATTCTTTCTGAAGGGTACTGCCTCGATGTGGTATTGCTTGATCAAACTGGCCAGAAGTTGGTTTTGGGACAGAACCCCCTTCTGTGTTCAAATTGCAAAGGCTTCCCAAAAATCAGGGGCGGATCCAACTTGGGACATGGGGGTTCAGTTGAACCCCCAAACTTTTGGGTGAACAAACAAACTGTTATTACTTGAATTATTTAAGAGAGGTTTAAGGCTATCAAATTAAGGAGGAGGAGAAGATCTAGAAGAGAAGCGCAAGCAAATTCCAGTCCCGGTGGGGTGGGAGAGAGAGAGAGAGAGAGAGAGAGAGAGGAATCAGAAAGAGGACGCACCAGGATCCCCTCCCCTCCGCTGCGATGGAGATCGCCGCCCGGCCCTCCCCTGTTCAGCCGCGACTCGTCTTGGCGGCGGCGCAAGGAGGCAAGGAGCGGAGGAGACAACGAGAGGTACTCGACTACTCTGTCCTTTATCTCAATATTTTTACTTACCACTCCTTCCTTCCTACTAAAATAAGTATTTTGCAAGGTTCACATCCAACGTTTAACATTTTATCTTATTTGAAAATTTGAAAACTTTTCAAAGACGAACGGTCAAAAGTTCGACATGGATTTTCATGGCTGCACTTATTTGGGACAAGGTAGTATTTTAAAACTAGCTAGTGTTATTTCTTTATATAACTGGTGACCCATGTATCATCAATACTTAGGAAAAAATTAAACGATTGTGTCGATAACAAATTCCTCATACCACCAGCAACTGCTAACTGCCACTCTACGCACCGCCATCACTGCTCTTTCTCCATGAACCACCACCGTTCCTCTCCTTTGCCTTTACATGCACAGCCTTAACCTCTAGTAACCGACAAGTCTTTTTCTCCTCCCCTATCGTGATGCGCACTATTATTATCGTTGCCATTGAGGTCGGAGATGTCGGGCTTGCATGGACTTTGGAAGGCAGGAGCTGACCCGACGAAGAGCGAAGGCACTATATCCGGGCTCTTTCTTGCTAGATCTATCGGTTATCCAATTGTCGTATGGAAAAAGAAAATTGAGAGAGAGAAAGAGAGAGAGAGTTAATGTGCGAAGTGATTACTGAGTCACCGGACTTGAAGATGGATAGAATATGGTGGTCCAAATTAAAATGTAAAGTTAGCTATTGTGTAAATGAAAATGGTTAAAGGATACCATTATATGAAAACTTTTAAGAATTTTTAAGAATACATAGTATGGATTGTAATTTACTCCCTTTGTTAAAAAAAATGAATGTAGAATTGGTGTGACACATTCTAGTACAACAAATCTGAACATATGCATGTCTAGATTCGTTTTACTAGGATGTGTCACATCCAGTCCTAGGTTAGTTTTTTATGGGACGAAGGGAGTACTTTTTTTTTCTCTAGCACAATTAAAGATAATTGTCCATTACCCGATAGTCTCGTAATATGCTAAGTATGATTACACTGCTGTACTTAGCTATAACTAATAATCTCATGATATGTTGATGCATGACGATACAGACTTCTACTAACACAGGCTGATTAACTATGGTTAGATAGATTCCGCTAAAAGATGATAAAAATAATACCATCATTTTTGCTCAATAATAAAGCATTCGACTCTTTTCTCATTGTATTATATTGCCTCCGTTTTTTAATAGATGACGCCGTTGACTTTTTCTCACATGTATGACTATTCGTCTTATTTAAAAATTTTATGCGAATGTATAAGATATAAATCACACTTAAAGTACTATGAGTGATAAAACAACTCATAACAAAATTAATTATAATTATGTAAATTTTTTGAATAAGACGAGAGATCAAACATGTGAAAAAAAGTCAACGGCGTCATCTATTAAAAAATGGAGATAGTATATGATAACTACATTAGTACGTATTTCCGTAATTCTTTCATATTGTTTTTTATTTTCTACATATATGTTAATTTGGACTAATATATTTCTCATAATTAAATAGATAATACATCATTTTTCCATATTTCTCCTATAAAATAGAATAGGGCATTTTATAATTTGAAAATTATATTATAAGTGTATGTAATTTAATGTGTAAGATATGGACTTATAGTATAAGATTTAACTTTTTCTAAAAATGAATGCCGCATCATGGTAGATAGGTAGTTAACTGAACAACCATGAAAAATAGAGACAATTCATTGTGTGTCACTGATTTTGTCCCTGCTTACAATATGTCATTGGGTTTGTCAAGTTCTAATATGGCATCGTATTTTGCTTAACTTCTATAATATACCATCATCGTCTAGTTAGCCTCCGTTAGTATTGTACAATTTTATTATATAGATTGTAAAACTTAAAGAGTTTGAGATGGGCAATTTCTCTGCCTAGTTTATAATATGATATTTCAGAATTTTCGGCCAAATTTTGGAAATTTTTGTCCTAGGAATATTTCAATCATTAGTACAAAATTATACAGTACTAACGGAATCTAAATAGACGGCGATGGTATATTATAGAATTTAAGCAAAATACAATGACATGCTGTAGAACTTAACAAGCTCAGTGGCATGGACGAAAATAGAGTATCAGACAACACCGAATCCAATCAAATGCTGCATCAAAGCTGGTTGGACAAGCAAAATGAAGTGACGCAGACACCGAAATAATTATATGTTTGTTACGAGAAACAAATGCAGGAAACGGATGATTCGTACATGGTAGTAAACACTGCGAAATCGGATAAATGCTGCACAAAATTGATCAAGACGAGGGTAATATTAATAAATGCCTAATCAAACTGATCCAATAAAACATGCTAGAAATGCCGCGAACTCATCCCCTTCTCTACATTTATACTCCATTTCCTTCAACGAACGAGAACCCAAACAATCTTACTGCCGAAGAAATCGGCCGAGCAACATAACCCCCCAAAATCCCGCAACAAGCCATACCGCACAAACCTCGGCCTTCGCCGCGCGGGCCCTCCCGCCGACGACATTGGTGAGGTTCCGGAGCGGCATGCGCCTCTCCGACCTGGTGGTGCCGCCCGCTCCGGCGCTCCCCGCCATGGCCGACACCGGCGAGCGGCGGCGGCCCGCGGCACAGCTCGGCATTGCGGCGACCGGCGGAGTCGGGGAAAAACCCAGACCTCGTCCGACTCCAACGACTACTTTGACCGCTTGACGATGATGAGGGTTAGCCCTTTTTGGAACCTATCTGGTTCACTCGTGAAGGGAAGGAACCAGATCCTCGGGGAAATATCGATTTTGCTATATCTCACTCGAAAGATTTTTTCTTATTTTTCACTCGATTTTCTGACTTAAATTTACAGTGTATTTTCAAGTTACCGTGTAGTTTATGATACTTGCATTGTAACTTTTATAAGTTTTTTTTTGTAGTTTTTAAAATTTATATTGGACTTGGTTTTTTTTCTTAAAATATGGTAATTTAGTGTCTATTATGGTATTTCTTAATTGTTTTTTTTACCTTTTACTGTGGCTATTGGGTTTTAATTCAAAGATTAAAAATATGTATGATAAGATCATAAAAATCTTTCGAAAGATGCATAGGTACTCCCGGGAAATATTTGCGGCGCTGGGTGCCGCACCGCGAGCTGGCAGTTACCTTACCATGGCGCAAGGTCGCCCGCACCCACAGTAGAGGCGAGAGCGGCGGGGCGTTGGGTCGGCCAGGTAGAGTAGAACAGGGAGGGAGAGGGGAACGAGCCGGTCGGCTCAGCTCAACGGTCAGTGTTGTGTATCGATGGTAATTAAATCATAATATTTGACCGTCAATACTTATATAACGAAATAAAATATGGTATCCAACTTAGTGGTAGGGTTTATTACTGATCATTTCTACTAGTGTTGGCAAAATATGTGTACGTAGGTATTTTGAGAAGAAAACACATCCGTTATACAACAAAATGCACCTCCGCGCATTCAGGAGGGCCCATATGTCAACCAAAACCACTTAGAAATTGGGCCAAAACATTGTGCAAGATGTTGGGGGCCCATTAGGCAAACTACCGGCCAAAGGAGAGGCCGAGAGGACGGTTTTTGGGTTCGGCCGAACCAAACCGGTTCGGCCGAACCAATCCTAGCGCCTCCCGCCATCTGGCTTCACGTGGACGGCTCGGATTTCCCCTATGGCGGTTGTAGGGTGTCCAAAAGTTTGGCGCTCTCTCCGACTTCTTTCTCGACGAGTGTAGCTTCCTAGGAGGAATTCTGGAGGAGTACCGAAGCTGTCGGTACACTCTGCTCCGGGTCCGGAGAACTTCTTCTGTAAAGTAAGCATTCGTGTTCCTTTCTTATGTTATTTAATTACTTTGTCTATGTAAGATATATTTCCATCTTTGTGGGTTCATTGTTTAGTATTCGTACCAAGTGCTCTAGTACTAGGATTCTGGATAGAGAAGGAAGTTCCTGCGCAAGTATTAGAGTAGTAATTAATAACTTAGAAGTGGTGTGTAGGTTAGAGATTATCTTTGTTTGTTGTGTATCCCACGGATTTGTCAGAGGTAGGTGGCAGGTGGTGACAGCCCTGAATCCCGTCCTAGTAATCCTCCACGTTCAAATACATCATAGAGCTATAGCCGGAACCACGCTGGCAGACCAACAGGGGTCGGTGCCCGAAGCAATAAATAGGAAATTACCTTTAACTTAGCTTAGATAATTAAAACACATAGAAATTCCTCTCTAGCCTGCCTAGCATATCTATAGTTGTTGTCCTTGAATTGTCTTAGCCTTAGGTAGATTACAGAAAAACACACATGCTAGCCTGGGAGATCTGCTTAACTCCTGTGCAGGTCCTAAATCTTCCTCTTAGGTTCAAAGCGTGCCAGTTGATTTGATCTTGCAATCAACGAGAAAGAAGCACAAAGAAATCATGGTTAAATCCAAAGACGATAGACGATCGGCTAGTGCCGATGACGTATCGTTCAAACTCTGAGCCAATAGTATTGGTAATAGATCGGCAATGAGTAATAAAAATAATATAACGTTAAATCTACTCGATTGTCTGTAGATATTAACGATATATAATCATCTTCTTAAAATATATTTGAACCATGTGATTGGGACAGATCGAACAGCAAGTCGAGACAGTATAAATCACTTATACTCAAAAGTACTTTAAGATGAAGATTATATATACATTTATAGCATAGCCGATCAAATAGATCTAATATGTATCGGCTAATACTCCGATACCACTCTATACTAAGATATTGAAACAAACAAGATATATTAGATAATAAACCTAATTCTCTTCAATGCAATAAGATTTTAACATAAAGGGCAGATTTATCATGTCAATCAAGCATACATTGGACAAAATAGCTAAATCAGGTAAGATCGGCTGAAACACCGATACTATCTCTATTGATGATCATAAAAGAGCTAGATATTAGTAGTTATAAATATTACTTAATAGATCGAACTCAACCAATGCAACATTAACCATAAGAATAAATACAAGATCTAAGCAAGATGATGAAAATCTCTAAAAGATGGTAGATATGCTATATAATCTAGATTAATAACGAAATCTAACTCTATCGACTGCTCTTCGGTAACAGATATCAATCGATCAGAGGTTAAATCGTGAAACTAATGAAGATTATGAAGCATATATGATAACTCGACGATTTACATAAACAAGATTAGAGTATCATAATGATGGAAGCACTAATTCCGAGAACGCAAGCCGCCATGACAAGTTTACCTCTTTTTGAAGATCGAAATCGATGCAGCTCAACCCGAAAATAAGAACTTGTCGAAAACAATGAAAGTAGAAAATGGTGACAATGCGCCGAAAGTGTTACTGAATTGTTGTTGTTAATTACATGGGTTTGGGTCATATTTATACCCGAGATACATGATAAGTCCTTGCCGGACACGACTCTTATCTCTAACAAACTCTAAGATACAAACGAATCTTTACGGCAGACTCTTGCCGAAACATATCTCTAAAGAAACTATTCAAAATATCCTAATTAGTAGATACAATTATCTATCTGCGAGCTTATCTCTATCGTGGCAATCCTGATGTAGCATGTCGGTCGATTCCGGAAACAGTTTCATAACCATCTCAACGAAATCGGCTATATCGGCTATCTCCTGTCTGATCCATCTCAGCTGATGCCATCTTCAGCCGATGCCCTTGCAGCCGATACGCACTCTGTTTCCTAAATACGATCCTTCACCGAATCCACTTTGTTTCCGATGTTGAACCTGGTTCATGGTTTACCAAATTTGGTCGTTAACACACCCATTCCCTGAGTTCGATATCCTTTTAGGGTCACCCGAAGGTGAAGTGCTGCAGCGGTATTCCGTGCGCTTGCGGATTTATCTATGGTCGTAAGAAATACCAACACTGGGCTGGGTCGGCTTGGCTAGATTGGGCCGGGAAGGGAAGGAAAAAGGAGTTGGGCACCAAGGAGGTAAAGTAGACTTTTTGTAAAAAGTAGGGCACCCTTTTACAGACTGTTTGAAAATTGGTTAAGGAGCTTAAAAAGACTTTGGGTTATACCTTTTTCCAAAACAAATTTTCTTTTTCTAAAAAATAAAAAATAATCATAAGTAGATAATTTTTATTTATCAAACCCTTAGGGTTTAATTTTACCTTATTTTTGGCACCGGCAAATAACAGAACAAAATTTGGAAGAGCCAGCATGATGCAAATTTTTGTAAGAATTTTTTGAGCAATAAATTTGGATTATGAAATTTTTATTTACTAGAAAAATATCCGTGTGTTGCAACGGGTGAAGGCTATTTTAATTTTATTATTATTATATGGTTTAGTTAAGGTGAAATTCACTGTGCGAATTCACTTGAATATATATTTTTTAGAAAATCATGAGCTGCAGTTAGGAGACTGGTCGTCTCAAGTTAGCATGCGAGTTTTTTAAAAAAGAAATTTCTTATACGACTCCTGTATTTTTAAAATTGAACGAACCTAAAAACATATTTAATTTTTTATAATATTTTTATTTATGAAATTTTCAAGGTGTTACTTTAGGATTGACATCGTATCCTATGTTACTGTAAAGTTAATGTCCACTAACTTCTAAAGCTTAACATACAAGTATGCCACATCATTACTCACTAGCAATTATTATATAGAACATTTTAAATATCATGCAAATATGACAAATTATTCATAATTTTTATTGCATTTTTAAAACTTAATATGCAAGTAATGCCAAATCATTATCTCCACATCATTTTTACATTATTTAGGCATATACGTTTATCATTTCTATAAGGAAAAAGTATAAATTACCCCCTAAACTATTGCGGTCAACCAAATTACCCCCCTAAACCCAAAAACCATACATCGTTCACCCTGAACTTTCAATACCGGACAAATTACCCCCCTCGACCCAATCCAGAACGGTTTTATCCTATATGGCATACACGTGGTAGTCAAGTCAGCATTCCATTTATAAAAAAAAAATGTGGGAGCCACCTATCATGCTCTCTCTTCTCTCTCACTCTTCCTTTCTCTTCTCTCGGCGCGGGGTTTGGCAGGCCGGCCTCTAGGTCGATGGAGAAGGGGCGCCATTGTCCAGCGGGATCGAGCCCCGTTCCCCCCGAGAAGGCGGAGTCCAGACGGCGGCGGTCTCATACGGAGGAGAGGTCCCTGTAGCCGGCGGCGGGCGCCCATCGTCGGTGCGGGATTTGGGTGGGCGAGAGGCAGCAGCTGCGGAGGAGCTGGCCAGCGGTGGAGTTAGGGGCACCGTCGGAGCGGCGCGGTGGAGGGGGCCCGACGACGCCAGCCGTGCACCTTGTCGCAGTGAAGAGGTGGCTGTTTCCCTTGGCGGCGGCAAAGGATTCCCCCGAGTGGCAGAGGAGTGGCGTGGCAGAGAGGGCCTGACGACGGAGATCCATGCGTCGACGGTCGCCATCGGAGGTACGGGCGGCGGATGGCCACAGGGCCGGATGTTGGAGGACTGTGGGGCTGGGCGCCGGGCGGTCGGTGGCCTCCATCCGGAAGAACAAGGCCGCGACCGACCCTCGCTTGCCGTTGTCCCACTGCCATCTGCCGTTGTCCTCGACGCCCCGAGCGACCTCCGCCGCCATGCCACCGCCCCAAGCTGTGTCCGCCCCTGCCGCCGTCCCACCGCCCTTGTCCTCCAACGCCCTCCTCGGTGCTGCCCACTGCCGTCGCATCCTCCTTGCACTCCGCCACCGCCCGCACACCGCCGAGAGGGAGGGGAGAAGCGCGCCGAGCAGCCGCCTCCTCATCTCCCGCCGCCGCTGCTCTGTGTCCCCCCTCCCCCCGCCGGGCCGACCTGTGAGAGAGAGAGGAAGAGTGAGACAGAGAGTGAGAGAGAGAAGAGAGAGAGGAAGAGTGAGAGATTGAGGAAGAGTGGAAGGAGTATAATAGGTGGGTCCCATATTTTTTTATAAATAGAATGCTGACTGGACTACCACGCGTACGCCATGTAGACCAAAACCACCGTGGATTGGGTCAAGAGGGGGGGTAATTCGTCCGGTTTACATAGTTCGGGGTGAAGAATGTTCGGTTTTGTGGTTCGAGGGGTAATTTGATCGACCGCGATAGTTCGGGGGTGGGGGTAATTCGTACTTTTTCCTTTCTATGATGTACTCCCTCCGTATTTTAATGTATGACGCCGTTGACTTTTCGACCAACGTTTGACCATTCGTTTTATTTAATATTTGTGTGCAAATATGAAAATATTTATGTCATGCTTAAAGAACATTTCATGACGAATCAAGTCATAATAAAATAAATGATAATTACATAATTTTTTTTGAATAAGACGAATGGTCAAACGTTAGAAAAAAGTCAACGGCGTCATACATTATATAATATGCATTCAGTCACATGTCCCGTAGCAAAGCAAGGCGCGGAGTATCGACTGGTTCTAAATATATTCATTACCTCGTCTAGGGAGCTTCCAGAAGCTTGAGCATCCCTTTCCTTTATCTCCCGCTTCAGTAAGCACCGATATGCCTTAGTAATTAATGTCCCCACCTCAAGAATCAAATTCTTTTCGTGTTCATTTTTTGATATGGCCCCACCCATCCTGCCTTATGGGGCGCACTATTTCTCTCAACTCCTTTTAAAAGATCATTAAGAAATTAGGGCTCTCCTTCTTCTATCACTAACAAGACAAGGTTTCTACCACCAGCTATAGGCACATTTCCATAACCAACCGAAGTTGTATGCATCTGTGTAACTAGCTCTGCCATCTGGTTGGAACTGCCCAAAGAAATCTACGGTATGCGTTACTATAAACCGATTTATAGTCTCGTTTGTGGCTTGCTGCTTAATTTCCTGTAACCGTACATATTTTATTATATGAATCAATATGGTCTGTCAAATTTGTGTATACTATATCATTAGCTAGCTAGGTGGCATTGTCTGAGATCTTACTTAAGCAATTAACTAGCTAGTGTACGAGGTCTCAAATTAAACAATTACATGCATAGCCAATGAATGCAAAATGCTGAACTTCAATCAAGCCATGATCTGCAGTTGCTGTCTCTTTCTGTTTTTTCTAACTATTTTAAGCTAATGATACGGATGCCAACTAAAAATAACATTGTTACATAAATCGTAATCAACGGACGCATATTTTGATTGGGACTGGAAATACAGGGGATCAGGTAGTTGGTAAGCATATTGATATTAAGAGACTGGTAACGCTACATCACTCGTATTGCGCTAGGAAACCGCTAGCACACCTCACAGGAGGCTCCTTGGTATTTTCTCTTTTTTTCTCCTCCTGCTTCCTGAGTTATCTTTTGTTCCTCACATCCCTCATGCACCCGTCAGAGCATTAAAAAAGTTACTTTTCTCTGGGTCCGTATGCATCCATCGCCTAGTAAGGAAAAAAAACTTGTTTGCTTCAGTAAAAAAAAACTTTCTTGCTTCATTTAAGAAAAAAAAATTCCCATTAAAGCAAATAGTTTTTATTGGTTACAACCTTTGTGATGTTTTTAGTGGTTCCTTTGTAATTATCATTTTGTAAATACTTTTCTTTTAATGAAAATCACACTACAAAGTCCTGGCAGTAATTAAATTAAAAAAAAAATTTCTTGCTTCCTGCCTTGCATGCATCAATCGCCCAAAAGTAAAAAAAAAAAGTCAATGCCAGATAAGGTCTCGTTAACATTTCCATGTCTTGTCGCTTTTCATCCATAACAATTTATTTACTGAGGTTTATTGCAAGTAGTAATATACTCTCTCCGTCTCAAAATATAAACATTTTTAGCTATAAATCTAGATAACGGTGTGTTCAGGTTCGTAGTTAAAAGTGGTTATATTTTAGGACGGAGATAGTAACTACTTGGATGTTCTCAATACCGTATATATGAGTATAGTAATTTCTTTACTATGTAGAGAGTACATTCGATCTAATATATATATATATATATATATATATATATATATATATATATATATATATATAGGGAGCGTATCCTATGCACACATGCCCTCGCGTGTACACACCATGTACACCAACTAAAAATTATCACAAAAAATTCTAGGAAAATTCATACATGTACTTTCAATAGTATTACATCTACGTGCAAAGTCGCATCTTCAAATTCATTCTACATAGTGAATAACAAAAAAGATAAAATTCTGACAAAATTGCAACCTTAAAACTGTCAGATTTTTTGTTTTTTTCGTTACGGCTAAAATATAATGAATTTGACGTTAAGATTTTAACCCTAGGTGTAATACAATTAAAAGTATGTGTATGATTTTTTCTAGATTTTTTGGTGATATTTTTTAGTTGGTGTGCACGTGTGTACACGTGAGGGTCTGTGTGCATATGATATGTTGCCATATATATATATATATATATATATATATATATATATATATATATATATATATATATATATATATATGCGTCTCCTGCACGCGAGCATAGATAGCAGCAGTCGAAACGCATCTATATAAGGTTGGTGTCCACCGTCGCTCACGATATAGACCGCCTCGTATCCGCCCAACGCTGGCGACCAATCCGATAAAGCCCCGCCGGCGGTGGCGAGGATCCTGCATTGATGTGGATCTGCCGTCCATGGCTGCCTTCTCCGTCTTGGATCCCACCTCCCAGGCAGCTAGCCACAGCCTCAGGGGACGGGGCCGGTCCCCACCTCTGCCCTCACCACCCCTCTCCCTCAGCCCTTCCTGCTCATTCTGGTTATCGACGGCCACCGTAATTGAAAGCGAGGGAGCGACACCAATGTCTTTTTTATTTTTTAAAAAGAAGGGCAGAATCTTTGTCGCTTATATATGTACTGATGGAGAAGGATGCGGCTTATGTATTGATAGATAAGGAGTACAAGTGTACAACAAAACTACAAAATATTTACCGGGTACGGGTACAAGAAACCAAGCGGGCCCGCAAAAGAAACCGATGGGACCTACTCTGCTGGGGTAATCTCTGTGAGTTTTGTCGCACCCGCAACGCTCCAGGTTTTGACGTGTTTAATATGACACATGTCATAATGTCACTATATCATCTTATTTTTATGACATTTTATTTCAAGCACGTCAACTTAATGACAATAAAAAATTGTGTGTCACAATAAATGTCATATAGTTAATGTCATCCAGTGACAATATTTACTATGTCATAAGGCCTATTTATGTGTCACAAATTATTTATTATATTATTTTAAATGTTTTTATCCATGTAGGCAAGCCTTACTGCCACATCAGTTTTTTTTTCATTTTTAGATGGGCCAACCTGGTGCTAGCCCAACAGCCGCATACCCGAAATGAGCCAACCCGTGCGCCTAACTCAGCAAAATAGCCGTGCGCCTAACTCAGCAAAATAACTAAAAAAATGTTGGGCGAAATGGGCCAACCCGTGCGCCTAACTCAGCAAAATAGCTAAAAAAAAATGTTGGGTGCAGGGAGTTGAACCCACGAGCTCCTATTTCTGTCATGGTCTACAAACCACTACGCTACACACGATGTTTTGTTAGACATTGCATATTATTTTATCGATTTTGCTATATCTCACTCGAAAGATTTTTTCTTATCTCTCACTCGATTTTCTCACTTAAATTTACAGTGCATTTTCTTGTAAGTTACAGTGTAATTTATGAAACTTACATTGTAACTTTTGTAATTTACAGTGTAATTTTTGAATCTTCGCATGTAAGTTTTTAAATTTGCATTGGATTTGGTCTTTTTCTTGAAGATATGGTAATTTAGTATCCATTATAGTGCTTCTTAGTTGCTTTTTGCCTTTTACTGTGTCTACTAAAATCTGTGTGATACGATTATAAAAATCTTTCGAAAGATGCATAGGTACTCCCTTATTTTATATATCACGTTTACATCTTCTAAGAAACTAATCTAACGCCTCCAACCTTCCCACTTAGCCCACACCGCACTCCTAGCGAGTCGATAAGTCCATTTTGTCTCCCTCCTCTCAATTAATTTCGAAATATTAAAAGTTTGAATCGAATTTTATCATACTAAATAAACTTATGTGAAAAAGTTGTCAAAAACAAAGTTGTATAACTTATTTAAATCTACCAATTTTATTTTGGTTATTTCTCCATCTGAGTTTGATTGACCTATATAAAATTTGAATTTTAAAATATAATAAATTCAAATAATTTTTTTGTGTGGTAAATGATTTCAAATGAAAAAATTGTCAACAACAAAGTTGTATATCTTATCGAGATCTACAACTTTTGTTTTGGTCATTTTGCTATATGACTTTGTTTCAATAATTTGAATTTGAATTTCAAATTAGGACAACTTCAAATAACATTTTCAAATACTAAATGATTTCAACTTAAAAAGTCATCAACAACAAAATTGTATAACTCATGAATATCTATAACTTTTATTTTGGTCATATCTTCATCTGGCAAAGTGATAGTAACATTGTTCACAAAATTTACAAATCTATCTTATAATTTATAAAACCATATAAGAGATATGTAAATTGTGGGGGCTGGAAAAATCATATGGGCTGAATTGTGCGGGTTGGAAAAATCATATGGGCCGAATTGATGTGGGTTGAAAATTTGTATAGGCTGCACTCAAACAAACAAGCAAAAAATATGTTGGGCCAGCTAGCAACAACCCTAGAAAAAATATATTTGTGGCCCATGAGCTACATGGGCTTTAGCAGGCCGAATCTTATTCCGTGACGTTTTTTTTAACCATGTCAACTGCCATTCAGTTGCCACATGGCAAGCCCCAGGATTTTGTGACAATAAAGCAATGTCATATGCTTGTGACAATGAATGTACAAACGTCACATGATGAATTTATGACGGTGGCTTTTTGACGTTTGAAATTACGTCAACCGTTTGTCACAAATCTTAATTTTTGACATAAATTTCACATATTATGACATAATAAAATATCAAAAAGCCACATACCTCTTGTAGTGCTCCTCTTTGTTCTTGACGATGATGGTGGCCGGTATAGAAGCCACTTGCCTGAAAATTCTAGCATTTCTTTCGCACCAAAGCTCCCACGCTATCAGGATGATCAACGATTTAAGTGCCTTTCTTGAGCTGTTCACCGTGCGCGAGATTTTGTACCACCAATCTTCTACCGTTGCGCAGTCTTTCCCACTCTTGCAGTCAAAGGTCCACCCTTGTCCATCTTTGTATTTCCGCCCAGATCATTTTGGATAGTGTAGGGCTGATACGGGCACGGTGCGACAGAGGGTGCAAAAATGTTGATTAGCTTCCACCCTCTCTTCTGTATAATCTGTCAGCCATCATACTCTAATTTTGATTTTTAGCCAAGAGAAGAACTTGCATTTGGACGGAGCCAAGCACTTCCAAATAGTCTGGTTGTAAATTGTTCTGACCGCTCCAATGAATTGGAGTCTAAGCGAGCGAAGATGTAGTGCAACGTTAAAGTCGGGAGGCAGTGATGGCAGTCGCGGTGAGGGGGTTGGGCGTGGATTTGCGGCGCCAAAGAAGAACAAAGGTAGAGGGTATGACGACGAACATGGGTGTGAAATTGCGGCACCAGGGCAGGACCGTTACGTTGGCCATGGAGTTCTGCACCGAAGGGGGGGTAGGAGGAACACCAATTTGCTGAATTGCGACGATAGAAGTCTTCGTCGCAGCGTCTCAAACACGATAGCAAGCAGCGTGGCATCGTCTCGATGTCAACAAAAGCAAGTGAGCGCAAGCAAGCAGGCCGCCGTGGTGCCAGTGCACAGTTCACGCGGGCGGGACTACACATTAGCCTTGGCAAACACCTCCAGGAGTTCGTCAGCGTCCGATGGGCCTACATATGCAGTGGGGGCATCGTCCCTTTTCTGCGATGCTTTGTTGTCGAGGGAGAACAAGGCCGTGAGGCGTTGGATGACCTCAGGTGGCAAAGGAGTGTTGAACATTGCCTTGTACTCCACAAGGGCTTGATCGGTGAGTTTCCCTTTCAGTTGGAATAAAGCCAAGCTGCTGGCACAAATTAAGTTGCGCCTTGATCGCCACCAGCACTTTCATTTAGCCAGTGGCTTCTTGGCCAGTCGCCTGCTCCTACGCGCCCCGTTGTCTTCTATGGCATCGTCCCCAATGGCAAGTTTTGGATAGGGCACCCGTTGCATAGGCAGGATTGCTAGGGCCACCAGCTTGAACAAGGCGCATAGGGCCTCTCCATTGTCGTCGTCGTCCTCAGCATTCCTCAGGGCCGGTTGCTCTGGTGCCAGCTGTTCTGGTCCCAGCGTCCATCGGTTGCATTGGAGTTCACGTCGGCGATGGCGAGGTGAGCTGCTGTAGCAGCAACTGCTGGGTGTCGTCCCCAGCGGTCGGTGGCGCTTCTCTTGCTCCAAGCAATGTGAAAGCTGTCAGCTCCGGTCCCTTTGGGTCGTCGACAAGGAGGCCCCACTCCTGCCTTTCCTAAAGGGTGTCATCAAGCTCCCACAGCGATGGAGGCCCTTTTAGATCGGTCTTGATGCGCTTAAAGACCTTGTGAACCGGGCTGGTTGCTTCGGACCAGGCTTCACTGCCTGGCACGTGTAGTGAGAGCTTTCCCATGATCGTAGCAAGGCGGTCAACGACCATGGAGGGGCTGAGGGTGCACGCCATGATAGCTGTAGAACGCTGCAAGGCCGAGAGCTTAAGGTGGAAAATCAATTTTAACTTGTTAACCTCGCGTGCATGTAGATCTTCATCGGTTGGCAGGCTCTTGTGCACGGGAGGGAGGACCAGCAGCTCGTTGGCCACCATCGTCGCTGTCATCATGACGTATGCCATGGCGGCTGCTTTCTCCAGCATTCAACACTGCAGCGACTACGTGCGCTGGAGCGCACCGTTGAGCCCCTCGCATCTATTTGATTCACTGCCACGCCCCACGTCCTTGCCTCTATCGTCTTTGTCGTCGTCGCGGTATGACCGGCGTTAGGGATGGTCCCATAGCTCGTCGGGGTGGTCATCGTTGTAGCAGCTTCGGTGGCTACTGCTCTCCTTGCAGCCCTTATCCTTGTTTCCACTTCGCAGCCCATCGTGCTCCTTGGGGAGACGCGGCGGCTATGGGTGATGGGGGAACTCCTCAAACACGCAGGCCAGCGACTGCTTGCCATCGATCACCCCAAGGTGCCAGGCCAGGAGGCTTCTCTTCATTGGCTCGTACTTGACCGGGTTGAGGAGGTCGACGGTCACCGTGGTGTTGTCATGGATTTCGTCGTAGTGGAGGAGCACCGGATACTTGCCGCCGTGCTGCCATTGTTCTAGCGATGTCTCTGTCACCAAGACGGACTTCGTTGAGCCATCCCACACTTTTTTTGTGAAGATGAGCCAAACGTGTTTGGGGATCACGCTCGGGTTCGCCATCCATGTCCAGAGCTTGATGAAGCGTGTGTCGACCGGCTGCACGAGGTTCATATCAACTCATTCCAAGGCGCATCGGAGGGCAATGACTTGTTCGATGATGTCTAGCATCCAAGCATGGCGGGGAACTCTATCGAGCACTAGGCACACACAGAACATGAGGGCTATGCCGAGCGCATCCTTGAGGCTCCTCCACTTGATGAAGTGTATCTCGATACCCCAGCGATTGTCGTACCCCTTCCAGAGCGCGTCGCGGAGTGTCGACTATGGAGGAACTTTATGAGGAAAGCCTTTGCGTGGTGTTTCGTCACCGCCACCACATCACCGTGTAGGTCGAACTCATCCTTTAGCACTTACTCCACCTACTTGGCCGTCGTGGTCGACGGGGCCTTCATTGCCCAGGAGACCATAGCGATCTCCTCCTACTCATGACGCTCCTGCTCAAGGGCGAAGGAGGAAGGGTTGATGCATTCATCATGCATGGGCCTTGTAGTGGCATTGCCTAGAAGCACCATATTCCCGGTCAGAGCACACGGCGACGGAGGTGGCAGGCGCTCTAGGTGGGCTGGCTAGGCCGGCTAAGAGCTTTTCCAGTATGGCGGCCAAGGCTGATGAGGGACGGGGTGGAGGTGTGGGCGCGCGGGGCGTGGAGGATTCGCGTGGCAAGGAGCAATGGTGAGGGTGCGCGGTAGTGCGGCAATCGCAATCGCAAGCCCAGTGGACTAAGCGCCTGCAGGAGAAGCATTGGACCGGGTCTCTACAGGTGGACGCACGATGGTCTTTAGCTAGGCAGATGAAGCACCTACCCTAGGTCTTCTCTTGAAAAGGCACGAAGCGAGGACGTGGGGTTGGCGTTGAGCTTGAATGGGGATGTGAAGGCTGTGCCGTCCTCTACTGACCATGGGCCTTTACCTGAGTCCATCTGTCGTTTGCAGCATTAAGACCACCGCGATTGGTCTACGTGCGGAGGTGACGCCTTGTGCTAGGCTGCCCGTTTGTAGCCTCATAGGAGGGTGGGTGGATGGCACCCGTCTTCTCCCTGAGGATGGCAAAGTAATTGCTCCGGACGGGCACAGTAATGACTGATTTCAAACTTGGCCATGCTAGAGTTTTGGTAGGGATCAGGATTGGAGACTTAGCACACTGCGGGTTGACGGCCGCCGGATCCAGAGTCTCTGGCACCTCCATGACCTATATGTGTGTACTGGAAAAAGATAACCGTGCGTCGCAACGGGTAAAAACTATTTTAATCGTATTATTATTAGATTTTTTAAAAAAAGTATATGGGATTTTTTTAAGATAGTACTGATATCTAATTCGGAATCCTTCTAGCTTAGCATTTATATTTTCTAAGATCTTATCATTGGCAGCTAGCTTCTTGCTTAAAGCATCAGTAGTTTTAGCTTGTGCAAAGATGAGATCCTTCAAGGAAGGCTGGTTATTGAAGTTACCACTGTTGTTGTTGTTGCCTCCTTGGTAAAACGGGTGGGCCTGGTTCCACCCCTGACCTCCTTGTGGATGATATCCATTGTTCATGAACATCGCCTCTTCACGGGTCTCAAGACAGTCTGTCTCGGAATGACCCGAGTTGCCATAGACCTCACACGTGATGTGCGCATCCAAGGCCTTAACGGTGCCTTGGGGCTTGTTCTTCTCTTGGTCTTCAAGGCGCTTCATGAGGAGGTCTAGCTTAGCGGCCAGCATTTCTATCTCCTTGACATTTCTATCTCCTTGACAGTATGCATGCCACACTGGCGGGTCTGGAGTCATTCTTCGCTCTAGCCCATGTTTGAAACCATCTTCTCTATCAGATCGACGGCACCTCTGACCGTTTTGGAGAAGAACGCCTCTCCAGCTGCAGCGTCCAGGTGATCCCAGGACAAGGGAGTGAGTCCGTTATAAAAATTCTGTAGGATCAGCCAGTCGTCCATCCCATGATGAGGATAGGTGGCCACGTACTCCTATAGCCTTTCCCATGCTTCAGGAATCGACTCATCCCTTCTTTGCTAGAAGCTTGAGATTCTCATGTGAAGGGCATTGGTTTTGCCCATCGGGAAGAATTTGGAGAGAAATGCCGTAGAGCATTTGTTCCAGGTATCCACCGTTGCACGGTTGTCGTAGAACCACTGCTTCGCCTTCCCTAGAAGGGAAATGCCGTAGAGCATTTGTTCCAGGTATCCAACGATGCACGGTTGATGTAGAGCCACTGCTTCGCCTTCCCTAGAAGGGAAAATGGAAACAGTCTGATCCTGACAGCATCTGGGCTGACGCCTTTCATTGCGTACGTGCTGCAGATCTCCAGGAACTGTTGAAGATAAGCACTTGGCATCCTCGTTAGGCTTGCCACAGAACAGGCTTGCCTGCGCCATTGTAATGAGGCTGGTGTTTAGATCGAAATCGCCATCCCCCAAGTTGATTTGCGGCCCAACCTGCACGTTGTCAGTAGATGGAGCAGCGAAATCGCGGAGGGTCTTCTCAGCCATATTCTTGAAGCTCGGTAATACTAGGATGGTTGCTTTCTTTGTCGAAAGAAAGCTCAGTGATACTGGGATGGTTGCTTTCTTTGTCGAAAGAGCTTTCTGTAGAGGGACAACTCGCGGCTTCACACTCCTGAAGAAAGCATCTGGATTGTCTTGGAAGTTTTTCGGCAAATCAAAACCAGTTATACACTACCTTGTTTTCACAGCAAAAGTGAAAAAAACTAAGGTTAGCCTGCAAAGGACAGTGACTATACAGAGGTAAATATAAAGTTATTAGCATATAGTAATCTCTTTATTAATCTTCCCGGCAAAGGTGCCAAAAATGTTTGTTAGTGTTTCTTAATGACATTATAGAAATATAAATCCCAGCAATGGCGCAGAAATATTCCTGGTATATTACGGTTAGTGCGCAGAAAGATCCGCAAGCACACGGATATACCATTGTAGCATTTCACCCCGAAGTATTCCAAGGTATCGTATTTATTTAATCTCAAGGGAAGATTGATAAGAGAAGACTATACTAATAATTTATATGTTACCTGTATAAGTCACAGTCTAAGCATGGGTTAATTAATTCAAGGGTAGAGTGACACGAAGAAAAAGAAGGAAGTTATTCTCATTGAATAAATCCTAGGCTAAGTGGAGAAAGAATAAGAAAAGAATTCATCCTAATACTTCCAGTATACAGGGATCTGTAATTTACACTATCTAGTATACAATCATGCAGCCAATACCCCCTAACTAAGCCCTCCTGGTATTTCAAGTGATCACCCCTGATTGCCGAGTTCCTTACGACAACCCGTCATGGCCGTCCAACCGGAAATGAATATGGAGGAGTACCCATACCAGGAAATTAACTTAGGATTATATACTAACATGGAGGAACACTCGTACTGAGCTGTCACCATCAGCGGCCAATCTCTATTGTCCCGCAGCATATAACCCAAAATAATGATATTTTATAATCTAAGCACCATGCTTACATTATCAAATACTACTCTATATCCGCTACCATGACATAGAGCAATCATTTGCATGGACATTATACCCACACCATTGCATATCTCTGGTAAGCTAGCTACACAATTATATCGAGATAAATGTAAAGTGAAGTCGGTACTCAAATAATAAGAGTGAAGTAAAATACCGAAACTGAATAAAGAAGCATATTCCGTTAATTGTGTAAGTCTTATAAAAGAGAGAGAAGCTACTAGAGCCATACCCGAATTCTCCTGAAGACTCGAGGACTAAGAAAACTATTCTATTTCCTACTCCACTAGCACTAGAATACTAACTAAACTTGAGAGAGAGCTTTGATCTTCTTGTTGAGTCTGTGGAGAAGTGAGTGAAGTGAGCTCCTTTTATAGAGTGAGTATGATGGTTATTGCGGATGGAAAGGTTGGAAATGCCCTACAGCCGTCGTTGGAAGTGAATCCTGAACGTCCATGCCAAACACTAGCCTCAACGGCTGAGATGGGGGTTCGGCCGAACCGTGACCTAGCCCAATCTGCCCAATTTTTGGCAGGCCTCCTCCCCGTTGATTCCCCAGTCCAGTGACGTGGTGTTTTGGGCCTGTTGAGATTATTTCTCTGGATTTGTAGGCCCATCTATCCACAAATCTACCTCTCGACGGCTTCCGATTGGTTGTTCGTTTGTTTTCCGTCGATTCTCCTTCTCTTTATATAGCAATCTCTAAAATCAAATAGAATCCAAGTACAAGTAGATTATTCTAAAACAAATATACATTGTAAGCATATCTAGTTCTCCTTTATTTTGAGTATATTGATGGTCGAAATTGGTCTATAACGACCGTCAACAGGCGTCAAGCGGCTGTTGATTTGTTTAGCGCTTAAACATTCTTCGTAGGCGGACAACATAACTTAGTTGGTCACCTGCCTTTGAAAATAGCCTTTGATCGTAGACGGAGCAGCTGGCCGCATGCAAAGAAGATCTACTTTGGCCACATGCGAAAATAGTTTTCGTAGCAGTGATTACTGCATATAAAGTAAGAGCAGTTAAAGCATTTTCCTATGAAGGATATTTAGTTGATAATATCACAATAAAATATATACATTGCCAATATGGCCCATCACGATTTGCACAAGTACGTTGGATTTTGTATTATTAATATTGATTTTATTGAAGAGATAGATTAGGTTTCCAACATATGACGCTAAATTTGCAAAGAGAAGCATTGAATCAAATATTTTGATTTTACGCCATTATTTTTTAATAAACAACTAGGTGATTCCTCGCACTTTGCTGTGAGAATTACTAAGTAAATTTAAATATATATTTTTTTCAATAATCGAGCAAGGAGTAAGCTTGATGTTAATTATTAGTAACAAATAAAACTGATTTGCCAAGCCATGTTTGAAGAGAAATAAATTTAATAGGCTTTGTAAAAGATTATAGATGAAATTTAGGTTGGCCAAGATTTGTATCACAAGAAACAGAAGATAGGGAAAAAAGAAATGAAAAGCAAGCATTTATTAGTAGTAAACATGTAACAAACTAAATAATATCTCTGCTTTGATACGGGATATACGGATGAACGTATGTTAAGTATTATAAAAATTGTGGATATATTTGTTGAAATATTGCGGAAATGATGAGAGAGGTGATGATTGGATCTATTTGTATTTTGATTTGTAGAATTAAATAAATTATGGATGATATTGCATATTTGCATGAGCTTTTTTGATAAGTAGTTATTGCTCGTGGATGACGAGGTGGCATATTTGCATATTGAGCTTTAGACTTAGTGAGCTTTAACTTTATAGAAAATATAGATATGAAAACACGATACAAACTACATATGCACTTTTCCACACTTTCCATGGATTTGATGTATGCTACATTTGTTTTAATCATTTTAATACTCTCTTCAATGATTTTGGTACGTGAAATACATAGTTTATTGTTGAGAAAATTATTTAGTTCATACTAATTAAAAAAGTTATAAATGACCTATGTGATTGCATTACTTGTAATATATGGCTTTTTAATATTTTCAGTACATGATTTTGTCACTAACATTTGAACATATGCAACAAACAGTAGCCCAAGGGACAAATACCATCATCGATCATTGATTACAGTATGAAGCGAACATGGGCCAATCTGGTGCAACTATGGAGTGGATGGGAAATCCAATTGATGATTCTTTTGAGTCTATTCCTTCAGCTCTTTCTCTTCTTCACTGGAGGCCTCCGACGCCGTAGAACCAACAAATTGATACTGATATTCATTTGGCTGGCCTATGTGGGAGCAGACCTAGTTGCTGTTTATGCCCTTGGTCTCCTCTCTCGATATGAATACAAATCCAAAATTGGAAGTGACTCCTTGACAGTCATTTGGATTCCATTTCTCCTGGTTCATCTTGGTGGGCAAGATACCATCACCGCCTTCTCTATCGAAGACAACAATCTATGGCTAAGACACCTATTGAATCTCATTGTTCAGGTCAGTCTTGCCTTGTATGCCTTCTGCAATTCACTCGGTCATATCAGTTTGCAGCTAGTAGTTCCTGCAATCTTCATATTTGTTGCTGGTATAATCAAGTATGGGGAGAGGACATGGGCACTCAAGTGTGGGAGCCTAGATGGCCTTCAGAGCTCAGCTGGTGGTTACAAAGACAAAGAACAGGAAGAGCAAAAGGATAATAAATATGGAAGCTATCTTAGCAAGGTCTTCTATCCTCATCAAATGGTGCTATATGCTCGAGGATTATTTGCGGGGGTCACGGTCTCACAACTTGGCCAAAAAGTAAGAAAGGAACTAACACATGGTATAAGAGGGTGTGAAAATTATGTGAAAGCAAAAATAGTAGAGCTGGAGCTTAGCATGATGTATGACATCCTCTACACCAAGGCAACGATACTTCAGACATGGATCGGTTGCATACTACGGTGTATTTCCCACATAGCTATGGTTGTTGCATTTGTGCTATTCCTAGTAACCCCAAAGCATGGCCATAGAATGGCTGATGTTGCAATCACCTACACACTATTTGCTGGCGCCCTTCTTATGGAAGCATGTGCTATTGGTGTGGTAGCGGCATCTCCACTAACATGGGCACGTTGGAGAAGGCACAATTGTGTTGGTTTGCTTCCTGTTGGGAAGATCATTGGAGCAAAGGAGGAGAGGTCAGTTGTGCCAATTTGTTTGGGGCAATTTAGCCTAGCAACATGTGCTTTACATGATGGGTCCACACCCAGGATAATGTCTAGGGTGTTGTATGCATTTGGCTTGGAGAAGATCTATAGAGATGTACGTCATGTGAAACATGTTGATGCCACTGGGATTGTTGGTTGTTTTGTAGACTGTTTTAATAATAGACCATCCAATAATGATCAGGACGAGGTAATTATGGGGGTCTCTAAAGAAGGGAATGTGGATGTCAGGTTGAACTTGTTGAGCTTATCTCAGCGTTTTGAGGTCGGCATCATTCAACTGCATTTGTTCACAGATATTTTGGCAAGTTCGGTATTATTATCTGGTTTTCCTATATCGGGCAGCATGGAACAAATGTCTGGTTTTCCTATATCGGGCAGCATGGAACAAATGACAGTTGTCGCAAGGGAATGTGAGAAGCTATCAAACTATATGATGTACCTCCTGGTAGCACACCCCTCCATGTTGCCTGTCAGCAGTGATTACGCTGTGATGGAACATTTGAGCTATATGGCTAAATTAGTGGACACTAACAAAGATGCTAGTGACAAGCAGGGTCCTCTCGCAAGGATGGAATTACTGCTCAAAGCTCTTGAGCATATGACAAGCAAGACAAACTCTGACCTCATTGCTGTTGCTAAGGACCACATTGAGGTTTTTAGGGTCTGGACGGAAGGTCATACAGGTAGCTTAAATTGGCCACTACAAGTCAATGACATATTATTTCAGTTGGTGAAGGAGACGTGGATACTCCTCCTCATCTATGCCGCAAGCAAGAGCCGCGGTGAGCTCCACGCGCGTCGGTTGGGCGACGGATGGGAGCTCCTCACCTTCATCTGGCTGCTCTTGGTTCATCATGGCCTCGGCAATGTGGCAGAGTTTGGGTTAACACTAGGCCGCTATGTCACAATGGAAGCCCCGCCAAGCACAATTGAAATGATCAACGACCGATTTCCTTCCGTGGAGGTCGGGAACACAGTTGACTTTTGAGGTGTTTTCAGCTGTCCGATTCATAGCGAACGGACGAGATCGATCGCTACAGCGAAGTGTATCCCTGACCTTATCGATTAGATTGGATTTTACTTGTATATATGCATTAGCAATTCTTATCGGTTCTTGCTTATTTTGTAGTCCTTATCTACATACTTATGTATCTGCTACTCCATCCGTCCCATAATATAAGGAATTTTAAGTTTTTGCTTGCAACGTTTGACCACTCGTCTTATTCAAAAAATTTTAAAATTATTATTTATTTTATTTGTGACTTACTTTATTATCTACAGTACTTTAAACATAACTTTTTGTTTTTTATATTTGCAAAAAAAATTTGAATAAGACGAGTGGTCAAATGTTACAAGCAAAAACTCAAAATCCCTTATATTATGGGACGGAAGGAGTAGCATACTATTTGGTAGCATTAAAACAAACAAAGAATCAATAATAATGCTTGTTCTTTATCATAATTATTATTACTGTTTGCTCTAGGTCCATTCACAGTGCAATATCTTTACTACTTTAAAATTCCGTAGGGGTGACGGTGACTCCAACCATGACAGTCACGCGTGATATTACCCGTTGGATCGAAACATTGGACGGTGCTGAGATCCCATCGCACGTGATTCGCTTTTCTGGCTTTCCTCCCCGCATCGCTCGCGCTGACGCCGCTCCCCTCATCCTTCGCCGCGCCTCCCACCTCTTCGGTGTGCCCCACCACGCCTCCACCGCCGGCGCCACCATCGCCGCGCCCCGTCACCGGCGCCCCCATCGCCGCGCCGTCCTCCTCTTCGCCGCGTCCCCACGCCTCGCGTTCCCCGTCGGCCGTCGCCGGCGCCCCCCCCCCCCCTCCCCCCCAATCGCCGCGCCGTCCTCCCCGTCACCGTGCCATCCTCCCCGTCACCGCGCCGTCCTCCTCTTCGCTGCGCCACCCCGCTACAGGCTGCCCCTCCGTCGTCCTCGCCGGCCGCCACTCCCGGTCCACATTGCACCGCCTCGCCGCCGTCCTCGCCTTCCCCATCTGCCGCGCCGCCCCTTCGCCGTCCTCGCCGGCCGCCACTACCGGTCCACATCGCGCCGCCCACCTGTCCTGAGCCACGTCGCCGTGCGCCCCCCCCCCCCCCCCCCCCCCCCTGATCTGCAGCGGGAGCGAGCATTCCGCCCTGCCTGCAGTAGGAGACTTCCTCGTCGGAGAGTAGCACGTGCCGGCGTCCTATGCCGTGGGAGGTGTCCCGTCCATGGCCGCGGGAGAAGAAACGCCGCACAGCCTCGGCTTTGGCAGCCTCTTCAATGGTGATCTCCTGCAGGAGGCAAACGGGAGCAAGTATCAGCAGCAGAAGCTGGGTGATGTGCCCTCGTCGCAGCCGCATCATCTGAATGTGAGTGACTCCACAAGAACAAGAACCCTGAATTGAATATGACATTTACCATTGTTCTTGCATCATTCATCAAGTGCCTGCAGATCGACCACAAGCCGGCGACTGCGGCGCGGCGCCAGTGCGGCTCGGCCTCCTCTCCTCCTCCTCCGCCGCTGCCCCCTCCGCGCCACCCGGCGTGCGGCTGCGCGCCATCCCCAACGTCATCCCCTCCGAGCACGGCCGCGCCGCCGACCACGCGGGCTTCCTCGACGCCGTCGACCCTCTCCTGAATCTCTCTCCTTTTTTTTACTGAATCACCCACATACGAATCAATTTAGAGATTTACCCCCATTGTTGCATCCGTTAACTGATGAGTTAGGAGATTTACTGAATCTGATTTCTGCCTGTTCAGTAGATAAGGCTCCAAGAGAGACATGCTGGCTATTACTCGGTGTGGTGAATACAATGTTACTTACTTCTTGCTTGTTTGTTACTTTGGGAGTCTAGGACAAAGCTCACGTGACTCAGCTAACTAAATCTTTTAAGTCGCTTGCATCATGGGCAGTTGGGTGAAATTTGTTCTACTACTGAACCTTCCTTTGCGAAAGCAAGTTTCTCAGACATGATTCTGGCTATGGTTTTCAGCTACTCCTGCGATGAACTCCAGGGTTTTACAGTGATAGACGTGGCACTATGAGGTATCCAATTATTTCTACTTACTGCCTTTTTTTGGTTCATTCATTTTTTTTATCATAGGCAGTGTCCCTTATTGCGTTGTATCTTGATGTTCCTCTTCTATATCCGCTGTGGTTGGGAGGTTCACGGTCATATGTTCTTGATCACGCGCCTTCAGTCGAGTCATCGTCCTTCTGCTATAGCTCTGAGCACAAGCATGAGAACAATGGAATTCCCTCTGTTTTTTTGAAAGCCAGGAGACAACAAGATTAGCATATGCAATATTTTTGCTAAACAAGGTTGGTCTCTTTGCTAAGTTGGGCATTTATTTAATGCAAAAGCTTTTCATTGATTTTGTGTACTTGCTTGCTTGCTTAGTTTGTAGAATCTCTATATGTTAAACAATTTCAAGTGATGATCAATTCTGTTAATATGTGAATGTATGATCAATTTTATGTTATATACGCTATATATTGTAATTATTAGTGTGTTATAATATAGGAGTACAAGCTAATTTTAGGCTTTTAGGTGTATGAACATATTTTTTTTTACTCTTTCCTATTTCGAATACACAAGTTTAAAAAGCTGATCCCGCCACTGCCACAAGGTGCGGATGAGCTCAGTAAAATGTTTTGTCTTTTGTTTTATGCTACATGCTTGATCTCAATTCTTCTAAGTAGATCTGCATGTTAAGTCAATATATAGTACCGATTTATCGCTATCTAAATAAAGCAGCACAGCTCAGTACAATATTAGTTAGCTGAAGGCTGAGACAGAATTGGACCCTGATGCTTCAGTTTACCTAACAACCTTACTGCAATTTTTTCATGAATTCAGCAGCGGCCTGCACCACCTCAATCTCTCCTAGCTGATGTCTGGACCTCAATCTCTCCAGAAGTTCTTGTTGCCGTACCCTGCTTTTACGTATGCTGCCATGTACGCATTTTTAGTTTCAGTACAAATAAGCAAGGTTTTGTTGCGAGATAAGTATTGCTTATTCTTTAACAAAAAAGATATGTAGTATTTTTTACAGGTGTGCAAATTGATAGGAGCTAATTCATACAATGGTTTCTAAAGTATTGCTCAAGTTGTCGCTTGTGATAATCCATTTTTTACAGGGGGCTTTGCTGGAGATGTATTCTGAGCCAACATATAAGTGCTAACTGCAAAAGAAATATTTTGTTCAAGCAGCAGCAGATTCAACTGATACTTTGTTCACATACCTATAGGTGGATACATAACATAGAAACTTAGGGTTAGAAACTGTGACTTGTTTGCCTTTTGTACTGCAATTACTTGATCCTTATGACAAGTAAACAATATGTGACATGCATCTGAGCTTTTGGATGGATTCTCTTATGTAGTCGTTAACAATATGTATTAGTTTGTAATTAAATATTTTTTTTGACAATTAGTTTGTAATTAAATATTGTATGTACTCTGTTGAATCAGTAATCGTGTGATGACTCCTACATTGTTACATTGTTCAATATATATAAAGAATATCATTTCACCTTTGTAACACCCTGAAAATTCGACTGACAAAATCAGAACTCTAAAATTACGGACCTTCAAAAACTTTTTAAATAAATTGCATCATGCCGATTTTATTTGCCCATTCCATTGAATTTTGATTTCGGAGTTTGTAGATCGCGAATAAGGAATAGTTAATTAGGAATAAACCCTAAAAATAAATTGGTAAAATAAATATAATTTAAAATAAAGATTAGGTGTGGATAGAAATAAATAAAATATTATCACGACCATATTTGTATCAATTAAATTTAAATGCGATGGAATAAGAATTAACCCTAATTAAAAATTCAAATAAATTATATAAATAAAATATGAGTAATATTAATCTAGGGTGAATTCATTAGTTGAGATAACACAAACATTGAGTACAATGCATATATGCAAAAATTAGGAATTTTGGAATTAAATTTATATAGGAAATAGGCTAAAATCAGGATAAATAGGAAATTACACTATTCATTGCACTCTAGGTGCTCGATGTGATTCCCTAGCCCTGCCGCGCCCCTGTCGCGCCGCGCCGCGCTGTCCGTCGCCATCACCGCGCCATCGCCGACGTGTCGCCCCGCGCCTCGAGCCCCGCGCCGCGCCGCGCCGTCCGTCGCCATCGCCGTGCCGTCGCCGACGTGTCGCCGTCGCCCTCGAGCCCCGCACCGCGCCGCGCCAACTGTCGCCATCGCCACGCGCCGAGCCCCGCGCCACGCCACGCCGTCGCGTCGCCTGTTCCCATCGCCGTCGGCCGTCCCGTCGCCGCTCGCCCGTCGTGTCGCCCGTCCCGCGCCGCGCGCCATCCCCTCGCCGACGCGTCTCGCTGCCGCCCGCGCGCCGCTCGCCCGTTCCCCCGAGCCCCGTGCCGCCGCGCCGCCGTCGCCATCGTGCCATCGCTGTCATTATCGCGTCACCGCGCCGTGTCGCCGTCACCACCTCGCGCCCCGCGCCGCTGCCATGCCGTCGCGTCGCCGCGTGCCGCTCGCCCGTCGTCGTCGCGTCTCGCGCCCCGCGCCGAGCCCCGCGCAGCCGTCCCGTCATCGCGTCGCCGCCCGTCGCGTCCCGCCCCGAGCCGCGCGCCACCGCTGTCGCTATCGCCGTCGCCGTCGACGTCCCGTCGCCGCGTGCGTCCCGTCGCCGCGCGCATCCCGTCGCCGCGCGCGTCCCATCGCCGCCTCGCGCCCCGCGCCGCCGCACCGCCGTCGCGTCCCCCCCTTCACCGCCTCCCCCCCTCTCTTCCCTCTCCCGCACCCTATAAAACCCCCCCAAACCTTCTCATCTCTCCCACACCCATCCCCTCTCCCTCTCCCCCTTCTCCACGCGCCGCCGTCGTCATGCCGCCGTGCCGCCGCCCTCGTGCCGCCGCGCCGCCGCCTCAGTGCGCCACGCCGTGCGCCGTCGTCGTCGTCGCCACCGCCGCCGCCAGTGAGCCGTCCTTTCCCCCCCCCCCTCACGTCCACCGCCGCCGCCGCTCGGGTGGAAGAGAGCCGAGAGAGAGGAAAGGAGAGGCCGGTAGAGAGAGAAAAAGAAAGAAAAGGAAGGAAAAGAAAAAGAAAGGGAGAAAAAGAAAAGGAAAATAAATAGGAAACTAGGGGAGATTTAGGATATTTAAAATATTAGAATTTAATTATAGGATTAACTAAAATGTAGTATTTGCAAAATAATACTATAAATATAGATTATTATAGATTATTTTTGGTAATCTCTATAAGTAGTCAATTCACGGTAGAAATTCGGATTTAATTATTAGAGATTTTAGCCGTGTATTATATTTAATCGTTTAGTCATAGACTAAATTAAATCGTGCAATAATATAAGATAATTTTTGGATTTCGTTCGATATTTAACTCGCGATAAAAATTTCTAACCTATTATATGGATATAATACTCGGGTAGATTAAATTAAAAACTTATGCTAACAAAATATTTATACCCGCAAAATAGTTTAGGATGTGTAAATCGAAATTGGATTTGCCCTAGTTCGCGAATAGTAAAGTTAATATAAAAGAATCGACTTTCGCATTCGACTTCCATTTGGATTTATTTGGATTTTTATTTGAATTCTAACCGAGTTCAAATCAATTTTCGCACGTAATTGTAGAGCCCGAGGGAGTTGCGGATCCAAGTAAAGGTCAAGACCCACAAGACTTTGAGCAAGGCAAGTCATCACTATTCTTTGAACATGTTGATCCCAATTGCGAAATTATTTTTGTTTACAAATAAATTACATGCAATGATGAACATCCTACTCGTGATTATGCCATGCCTTGATTATTGTTTACCCCTTATTCCTTCGTAACCATGTTGACGTATGAGTCCCTAGTCAATTATGACAATTACTTAGAAATGCAATTCTAGAATCATGCATACTCATATTTATCAAATGCTATATGCTTGGGCAATTACCTTTGGGAAGGTAATTGAGATGCGGCATGTGGAGACATGAGCGCCACATTGCCATGATATTGATGACATGATTTGTGAAAGGAGAAATAAACTAAACAACTGTTTTCGACTGAGGCGGACGGAGGATTTGGGAGGTATCCGGAAAAGGCTAGTGCCGTCCCCGGTCAATTAAGGACCGAGCCATGAAGTTAAGCATGAAACGACCCCCGTACAACCGCACTTCTCGTATGGGTATAGACCTAGCGGAGTAGATAGCTGAGCGGAGGCAGTATCCATGCATAGTGGTTTCTTGATGTGTGAGACAGGGGCTCTACGGTGGGGCAGCCATTGGTAGGACCGCGAGGCGGGTGTCTACAGTGGTGTCGCCATCGGTAGGACTGCCACGAGAGAATCTAAACATAACTATAACCTAATGCATGTGTGAGTCTTCCCTTCCCGGGTGCGCCAGAACTCCTCTCACTGCTAGAAACCGTGCACGCCTAGAGTGCATGAGGATGTAAAGTTCATGGAGCGGGTACTGCCAATGCGAGGTTATCGAAAAGCTTTGCCGTGACGCGTCTCATGTGTTGAGACGAGGCTCATGTGTTGGGCAGTTGCGGAGTGCGGGTAAAGTGTACATCCACTGTAGTGTGAGTAAAATAAATTTATTCGAATAGCCGTGCTTGCGGTTATTGAGCACCAGGACATGTATTACACTTGGCTAGACTCTAAATTCTTAACTTGTGTGGGTTGGGATATTGCATGATGATTTCTATGCTGATGGAGCCACTTCCTAAGAGGCGGGAATGTAGACGTCCTCAGAAAACCATGACGACTCAATGGCGGGAAGCTATCCTTGGGATTACAATGGATGGTGGACAGAACCGTCATTGTTTAATATGAACACTGGTACTAAAATTTGATCAGTCTATGCTAGGTCTTAGGCTTGTGAAAGGAATTTCAAAACTTGCTTTGCGCAAAAGAACCATAGCCATTCCTTGAATATCTCTATCATGTGCATTATTGTTGTGGTGGCTTGCTGAGTACGGTTGGTACTCACCCTTGCAATATACAAACTTAATCAGAGGTCGGAGATGAAGCTACGGAGGATCCCTACGCTTACTACCAGGAGGGAGAAGACGACGATGGCGCTCAGTAGGTCTTAGTTACGGTCGTTGCCTGTGGCAATGGCGTGCCGCTGCCTTAACTCCGCTGCCTTACCTACTTCTGCTTTTGGAATGTATTCCGGACCGCTCGGTCCGATGATTAAGACTATGCCTGCGGGCTTTTGATGTAATAATTCACACTAGACTTTCGTGTATGTGTATTTGGTATTTCAGCTATGAACTCGTGTGTACCAGACTACTTGATCCAGGGAAATGGTACTGTTTACACGATTGATTCCTGTTATAAAAACGGGGGTCTACAACCTTTTTATGCAATATATAAACGATATAATTTATTAAACCCGTTGCAACGCACGGGCACCTAACTAGGACTACTAAGAGAAGCCTCAGAGTATCACATAGAATAAAGACACATGTCTCAAATCACCTTTCCCACGGTGCAAAGTAGCTTCAGTGATGTTTCAGTTTTGCATATCAGGCCGTTATTATTTTTTATTATAGTCCCCATATTTTGTAATCTATTATATTATTAAAACAGCTTTAAAAAGAGACATCACGTTCGCTGTGGGTATTAGAAATTTCCACATTAATCGGAGAAAAAAAAAGAAGAGTCCAAGTGGAAATACAATTTATAAATAACTGAAATTCGGAATTAAAAAAAAGCACTATTGAAAGAATACTCCTTATATGAACCCAACACGAGATTAATTAATATTCGAAATAAAAAATAAAATAAAAACCGAAATTAGCAAAAAAGGAAAAAAAAGAGTTCGAGTATAAATTCAATTTAAAAATAACTAAAATTCGAAAGTAAAATTAAGCAATATTGAAAGAAGAGTCCATATACAAACCCAATACGAGATTATTAAAATTCGGAATAAAAAATAAAAAAATAGAAATTAGAAAAAAATAAAAGAAAAGAAGAGTTCAAATAGGAATATAATTTAAAATTAACTGAAATTCGGAATTAAATATAAGCAATATTGAAATAAGAGTACATATAAGAACCAATAGTAGATTAATTAAAATTCGGAATAAAAAATAAAATAAAATCCGAAATTAGACAAATGAAAAAGAGAGTTCAAGTAGGAATATAATTTTGCAACAACTGAAATTAAAAATAAAAAATAAAAATATTAAAAGAACACAATACATTTTTAGTTGAAATTCGAAACAAAAAATAAAACAAATTTGAAATTAGAAAAAGAACAATAAAATTTCAACTAAGAATACAATTTATAAATAACTAAAATTGGTGATAAAAAAATAAAGACTATTGAAAAAAAGACCATCTAAAACACATGATGAGATTAATTAAGTAACATGTCTTTAAAGGAGTAGAGATGGTGGTTGATAGGACATCTAAAAACTATTAATAAAACACCAAATAGAATATTAAGGATGATTAAAAGGAAGTACGACGGGCAGGTCGTGAAAAAATCAGTCAAGGCGGTTGGCGGAACTTCTAGAAAGTAAAAAAAATAAACTCCAATGATAATCATATTTGATTTTTAAAATCTCAATGACAATAAAAATGAGAGCTGGTGGACAGGTCATACAGAAATACAATGACAGAGCCGCCGATGGTTGGTGTGATTTCTAGAAAGTAAAGAATGAATTCCATCGATATTATGTTTGATTTTTACTATCCTAATGATAATAAAGAGTAGGAGTATAGCAGCAGCATTTGACGAGATTTCTAAAAATTATAAAAAAATGAAACCCAACGAGACAAAAAAAGTAAAAAAGAATAAACCCTAATGATAGTCATGTTTGATTCTAAAATCTTAATGAAAATAAAGATAGACGGAAACGGGCGAGCCGTAGAGAAGTAAAAAAATGAACCTTAACAATAATTATGTTCAATTTTTAAAATACCGATGACAATAAAGAGAAGATGCAGTGGACGATCGTAGAGGAGTGTGATGGCAGCGTTTGATGGAACTTCTAGAAATTATAAAAATGAAATCCAACAGGATAATAAACTCTACAAACTATGAGATCTAATTTTTAAAGGTTCCAAAGATAATAAATAGAAACAGTGATAGATCAAGTAAGCAAATAAGGAAGGATATGACATAAGTAGGAAATAGCAACTGGTGTGACTATAAAATTAAAAACGTGAGGACGATAAGGTTTGATTTTTCAAAGTATTAAGACAACGAGATAACTATTTAATAAATTTTAAGTAAAATAATATTAATAAAATATAATTTTATATGGGTGCTAGCCGCGCAATTGCGTGGGGCACCCAACTAGTTTATAGGAAACCACAATATTTTACGCTAAACACCCCAAAAATTAGAAAAAGAAATATAAATTTCACCCCAAAAATTTTGTAATCCCCTTCGCTCGCAAGGAGGCCACCCTCTGGCTCCTCCGGGCGCCGCGCACCCTCTCCCGAACTGCACCGTCAGCTCTCCTTCTTCCCCACCCCCACGCCGCAGTGGTCCGTGGGCTTCAACCTCGGACATCCAGGGGGAAAAGGAAGGTCCCGCCGCTGTCGTCCTTGCAGCTGTGTATTTACCGGCGACTTGTTCAGTTGTTCGGGAGCCGTCACCGCCGCTTGTGCCGCCGACCGCCCAGGCCTAAGCGACATAGGGGTGATCCAGTACTACTACAGTGTTTAGCCCACATCTCTGTGATAGTTGCTTTTGCACTATTTGTAGCAGCCTCGAAGTATATATGGCCAATCTTGCAATCACCTACTCATTGCTTGTTGGTGCCTTTCTTATGGAAGTATGTGCTATATATCGGTGTGGTGATATTGTCATCACTGACATAGGCACATTCGAGAACCCATGTCTTAGTTTATCTATCAGGAAGACCATTGAGGAGCAGAGAAGTTAGTGGTGTCAATTTCTATGGGGCAACTTAGCCTAACAACATATGTAAATTTTACATCATAGGTCCACACCCAGGATGATGTTGAAGGCAATGGATGTCTTTGGCTTGGATATGATCCATATAGATGAATCATGAATGGCACGTACAAACACGTCCACTCCAGTGCCGGTGGCAATGAATTTTCATAGAACTTTATAGTAATGCTTATTATATGCTGATGTTGGAGTTCAGATGCTTTCCTGCTGATTATTATTGAATGAAAGTCATTGACGATGTTTGATTTGTCTTCAATGTATCTCTTTTGATGCGTTCTTAGCTCTTCCGACATCAACTATAACTCTGACTACACCTTTGCTTCCAAGAATTAATTGTACAATTTGTCAAGAGATCATATACTAAATTGCAAAGACGACCACAGTTGGAAATGGTACAACATGTCTAGTGCATAGCATAACCCACCAGGGGTTCTCACTAGAATCTACTCTTGGTTCTATCGGTTAACCACATCGATTGGATTGTGTTAGCTGCGTATCATGATTCAGATGGTTAATCGATGACATAGTTCGGATTAACTGCCAGGATTCTGCTCTCTGATGTTCTTCGTGCAGCACCGTCGTCAGCCGCTGGGGCTGCTCCTTCGTCTATCACTATGAGATGGCCTTCCCTCTGTATTAACCTCTGCATTTGCAAATCGATTGATAACTTTTAGCAATATGGAAAGCTGAGGTAATGCTCAATGCAAAGGTCAATGTTGAGCTTGCAGTGCAGGCAAATTGATGCAGCTAAATGCCTAATTGTAGTCTTGTTAGGTTGCTAATTTCCATACCATACTGTTGAAATGATAAGATCAATAGTAAATTTCAGAAAACTACAACTTCAGTCAGTCAGTTTGCTACAACATTAGCGACATGTTTCAGTTTGCTAAAACAATAGCGTGGGAAATTATTACAAAACTGCAACTTTTACATTATATGCTGCTACAGTTGTCACCTATATGTACGGTAGCAGCATATAACGTAAAAGTTACAGTTTTGTGATAATTTCCCACGCTAGTGTTACAGCAAACTGAAACATGTCGCTAATGTTGCAGCAAACTGATAATAGTTTTGTCACTAAAGTTGCAGTTTTCTGGAATTTACTTCAAGATGGCAAACTGATAGGCTTTTACCTCTATGATGGCCTTGATACACTTCACTTCTTCCTTCACCTCTGCTGTAGAACTATAGGCGCCTTGGGCATTCTGCTGCTCGACATACCAAATTATTAGATCCCCTTGCTTCATGCCAGCCAGACCATCTCCTGCAATTCAATGTTGGAACATGTCAGTTTGACATCTATATCAGCTGGAGGTCTGACAAGGATCATCCTTGTTCATAAAAGGAAACACTTAGGGTGGCACAAGATGAACTAAAAGCAATGACTTATACAGGAGCGGAATTAGACGGCATTAAGACCTAACAATATAACGAGACATCAACATGGTGAAACCTATTTTTCAGAGAATAGACATAACTACAATTTGTGCTTACTGCACTGTATAAATGGTTGGCGTACAAGTTAATCACATTGATGCATCTACAAGCCTGCATGAGGCTCCACCTCAATTTTAAGTTGATGCATATATCTTTCTAGTAAGATGTATGAGAAGAACAAAAGCTAAAGCAATACAATAGTACTAGACCATTATTGCAAATTATGTTTTTTTAGAATATCAACAAAGGATTTATTAATTTACGCAATTAAAAAGAATTGCTCCCAACCTAGACCTCTGGAAGCTGTAATCTAGACGAGATCGTAATTTTATTTGTTCTCGAGAGAAAGCATGCCTCAGAAATGCTGCTCATAGTTATGTAAATAAATCACAACTAAGGATCTTGTTACTCCTTATATGGGACATAAGCAGTGAAAATTAATTCACTTATTTGAACCTAAGCAGATATTACTATGCTTCATCTACAGTTGGAAATTGCTAGGTTAAGGATACAAAATAGCAAATAAGTCAAAACAAAACAAAAATGGAAAAAGTAGTGTAAAATCCAGTATCAATACCATCTTTCGTGACTGACTCTTCATGCTGCCGTAGTCTCATAACTAAAGCTTGTGTGACTCTCTGGAAATGTTCTTCAGTTATAACCAACTTCTTCTTGCCAGTATCTGCCGCTTGCTCATTTTCTACATTTTACATTAAAAACAAGGTACCGAAATGATCAGAATAATAGCAAGAACACACAAAAAAACCATTTTAATAATAAGGGGAAACCTACCTGGACCGTCTTGTTGAGGAGCAGCATCCATTTCTGTTGGCTGACCAGCATCATTATCGGCTGGTACATTTGTGCCATCATCAGCATCTTGGAAATCAGAGAGATCGACTTCACTTGATTCCACGCTGCACAATTAATAAGATTTTGTTAGCAAATCATCATGCAAATGATGGATGGATGTCTTGAGCAATTTCAAGAAACTTGCCTGATGATGGATGTCTTGAGCAATTTAACTGCCATGCGAACATGAGCTGGGAGAACCTGTGAAATTAATACCAAATGAACTCAGCAGAAATATTATGCAGAAAGGTGAAAACCCAATTCAAAGGGAAGGAACAAATGTCAGCCTTAAATTTAACACCAGAACCAACTAATTATTCCTGATAGTTGAACTGAAGTTAATTTGTTTAGACACCATACTGCATAATCTAAAAAACATGCAATATATGAATGAGGATTTTACTTACAACTCTTTCCAAATGACTTCGGGCAATAGCTTCTGAAAGCCTGATTAATGCCTCTAGTTGCCTAACTGTCATCCTATAAGCAACCCTAGTACCAGGGGTACTATCGCCTCTACGAAGGGTAACATATGATTCAACAAGAACTTTCTTTGCTTCAGAACTCAGCTGCATTGACATAAAGCATCTATAAGTTGATGACAAGTTGAAAGTTATATATGAAGTGCATATAAAGATTTAAACCTGAGGTTTCAAGGACTTTGCAAAAGCAATGTAACGTTTCAATTCTGCAGTGCTAAATGCAGGGGCAAGTGCTTCTTCACGTTTCTGATGGACCCTCACAATGTGATGAGCAATGTGGTAGTCAGTGCTTTCATCAGGCTCATCGATCATTATGTATACCAGATCGAATCTTGAAAGAATAGCTGGAGGTAATGCCACGTTATACTGGATTGCAACGATTGAAATATTAGATCTCAACACTAAAATTTTACCACATGTCAACAAAATACAGGGATGTAAAAGTTTTTCAGAAGTACTAGGAAGTAAAATTTATAATTTGTTGGGCTTACCTTGAGTGGTTTCGACTTGTCATAACGCCCTCCTGTGGGATTTGCTGCTGCCAAAATTGAAGTCCTTGCATTCAAAGTTGCTTGTATTCCTGCTTTTGTTATGCTAATGGTTTGCTGTTCCATTGCTTCGTGTATAGCAACCTACAATGGAGAAATGGAATTGGGACACTAACGCTCAATAAGAAAAGAGGCAACAATAGGTAAAAGTCTGTAAGCCTACCTGATCTTTGATGTCCATTTTATCAAATTCATCAATGCAACAGATGCCATTATCAGCTAACATGAGTGCTCCTGCCTGCAAAAATAACCAGTAGCAGCAAAAGAGGTAAGGCAATAGAAGAAGTAAGAACTAGGAAGATTGCACACAAAGTGCATCCGAGCTCATTGGAGTTCAATTTAGTTGAAGCATGAAATTCAAAGCAAAGGTACACTTCTAAATATGTATTAGCAATACAAATGGATGGAATCAAAAAATTTTGATAATACCTCAATGCAAAATTCACCAGTCTCTGGTTCTTTAGCAACAGTTGCTGTCAAACCAGCAGCAGATGAGGACTTCCCTGATGTGTAAACAGATCGTGGAACAATACCAGCGGTATATCTGAGGATTGGATTAATAGCACATTTGTGATGATTCATGGAATAAATTTCATTAAGATGAATGGTACTTATAACAAGATAGGAAGTCCAATCCAAGAAAAAAAATTACATGAGCAACTAGTATTCTGGATTTTGTGTCAAGTTGTCAACCCATAAAAATCATTCAGAAAAACATTGTGAAAAAGCTTATAGTAACTTAAATTCAACTAGTAGAATTAGCAAGATGTATTGCATCATGCTGAGAGATCCTTATGAGAAAGCAATGGTCAGTCAGTTATGCACACTGACATGTGATCTGGTGAAGCAGCAGAATAGATTTTATATATCCCAGAATGACAACATTGAATGATGAACTTAAATTTTATTCAACACAGAAAAAGAAAATAGGAATTATGACAATGAGAAGCTTACTTTAAGAACTGAGACTTCGCACAACTTGGATCACCAACAATACAGACATTGATGTCACCTCTAAGGTTTATCCCTTCATGTGTTATCTTGTGAACACCACCCAAAAGCATGAGAAGGATTGCTCTCTTAATTTCTTGATGCCCAAAGACAGTGGGACATATGCTATCAACTATCTTATTGAAAAAATCAGGGACGTTCCTCATCCTAACAACTTCATCTTCCTCTTCTTCCTGTTAGAGAGAGGGGGGAGGGAGATAATCAATAATATAAACACTTTAATGACAAAAAACTATATGGTCAAAAATAAAGCATATAATACACAAAAACAAAAAAAAATGGAATGATAACCATTTCATGATCTAACATCCTTACATGAATATGTAACACACTAAATCAACAGTGTACCAGGATCATGCAAAAGTTTAGGGAGCTTGAATGATACGCATTGTCAAAAAATTAGAAAAAGGACGCTGGTATGGTTACATCTATCCATGCCAGCCTGCTAGCATGCAACAGAATGTTCGAATACCATGAAGCAGAATTTCTCATAGTTCTTTTTACAAGGCTAGTCCCCTTTTCCTTCTTCGAAACAGAGTCACTAGTCTTAAGTCTGAATTGAACTTACAGTGAACTTCTGTCTTTCGCTGTCATCTCCATCTATGTCCCTGTCCCTGATGTCGACTTCTCTCCTTCCATCTGCCACCTAATAACATTAATGAGAAAGGTTAACCTTGTAATAAAAATATTATAACCAAGCTAACCAGATGGATCTTTATTGCTGGAAAGAGGTCATACCTGCACTGAGTTTGCTACAAAAGCAAGGCGATATGACAGATCTCGTACTCCTAGTGATTTCAAGCCCTTGACACCTTCTTGGACACCAGACCCATTCTTTCGCTGAGGAGCCTCCCGGCGACACTCTGCTCTCTCACCAGGTGAAGTTAGAGCCATAACATCAGGAACAGCAACAACAGTTCCAGTAAATATGACCCTGAAAATGACCGAAACAGAATACTTTAATAATGTGAAGCCAATCCAGTGGGTACAAAGCAATTCCAGCAAGAGTTCCTCACGTGTCTCCAGCTCTAGCCTTCTCAACAATCTCATGCCTCAGAATGACATCCAGGGAGCGTGGTAGTGAACCAGCAGGTATTTCTTTTGATGTCTCCTGCATCCTGACCCGCTGCCAATCTGTGAACTTGCTCTCTTGTCGGAGAAGGGCCCATTTTGATCGATTTTGGCATGTTGCATTGACACATATTATTGGCTGAAGTTAAGGAGCATAAACCTTTCATTAGACGCATTGCATGAGAGAAAAAAAATAGAACATAAGGTTCACAGTTACAACCTCAGTATACTTGAACTGCTGCTCAACATTCTTTACAACATTTCCACAGTCAAGGCACTTGAAGGTGCCTTGCAGTAACTCAGGCCGGACCTCACTTGTCCGTGTAACCACCCCCATTACAGCCGTGAGCTTACCAATCTCTGCTGTTCCAAGCTCCCTCAACCTATTACAACAACAATTTTAGTCATGGCAACCATCATACAATTTAGCATAAAACCTATGACAAATTAGAAATGCAAGATAACAAGTGAGACATAATTTTCTACCAAATGTAGGAAACGTACTAACATGAAATTCCAGGGGCAATGAGCCCCACCCTTGAATATATGTATATATCACACTTTTGTAGTGAATTTCAGGACATTTGCAGAATTCGTTCATTTGCCGTCAGATAACTGTTATTTCCAGAGTTAATTTTACGGGAAAAAAACTGTTACACCTGGAGGAGCAAGTGCGGACCTCTTCAGCATTGGTATGTTGTAGAAGGCAATGTTAATGTCCTTGTTAGGGCTATCATCAGAGATGATTGGTGCACGGTTCTCGCCAGTCCTCTGCTCCATCACAAACCTCTTGCACGCATTCCGGAGGTACGGCTCGAACCTGATGCGATGAAATCCACCAAATAAGCAGTCAGTTCCAAATTGTCACAGATGAGTAAACCAATTTGTATAAAAGAAAATCTATTTGTGTTAAGTCAACATCAACCTAGTTTCCCTGAACAAATCCGAGCAAACAAACTAAATTTGTCACCTTTCCGCCCCCAATCCAGCGACAGATCCCAAAATTTCCCAATCTGAACTCCCCACCAAAAAAAAAAGAAATCAAATAAAATCAAATCTCACCTGAGATACTCCTCGGAGATGGCCTTCTGGAGGACGTCGTTGAATCGCATGACGTGGGCGAAGTCGACGTACATGGTGGTGGACTCCCGCGACCGCATCGCCTCCAGCTCCGTCTCGTAGAACGCCTCCGCCGCATCCGCCTCCTTGAACCTACAGATCCAAGTTTCAACAACCCCCCCCCCCCCCCACCTCACGCGTCAGACGAACCGGAACCCCGCGTAAATCCTAGAAATGGAATGGAAGGAGACGGCTCCGGCCTTACCGCCTGAGGAACTCGAGGAAGATGTTCTCCACCCGCGCCGCCTTCTCGTCCACGAAGAACCCGCCGAACGCCTCCATCTCCGACGAGACCTCTCGAAACCTTGCTCGGGGTGGGGGGGATTTGCGCAGTGCGGCGGCGTGGGTGTGCGCGAGGGTTTTGGTTGGGGGAAGAAGAAGAACAAGGCGGGTGGGGGATGGTGTTCTTGGCGGGAAGGAGGCGGCGGCTTGGCGCCAATTCTTCCCGCCAAAAATGGGTGGTGGTGTTCCGTGGACCGCGTCCGGTGAACCGGAGGCGGTTGGCTGTCGCTGGCATGTGGGGCCCCAAGAGTTGACGAGATGGGACCACCAGTCCACCAGCGTGTGCGCACGTGATGCTATTGGATTGGGCCGTTATGCTTTTGTGGTTCTCTAGATGGGCTGTGGTCCAACAGGCCGCATTCTATAATAATAAATGGGCTGCCGTTGTTCTAGCCTTCCATGTGGATTTTCAAATAGCATATTACCATTTCCTCTAAACAAAGTTTTTTTTTAACGAACCGGGACATGATTGTGTCAATTTCATTGAATATAGTAGAAAAAAGAATACAAGAAACCCTGGGATGCTATAATCAAGAAAACAAAAAGGAAAATAAAAACACACCATCACCACATGCTAACAGCTCCAAACACACCCTTGAAGAAAATAAAATATAACAAAAAGTATTGCAAATAAAATTACACTACAGTTCTCGTAATCTTTCTAAGAAAGAAAAGAAGCGAATATTAGAGAATGACTTAATATTAATTAATTAGAAGGGGTGAGGCTTCGAACCCAAGTCATCTAGCTCACTACCTTGTAGAGCTAGCCAGAAAACCCATGAGCATTTCTCTACTCTTTCTAAGGGAAAGTACATGCATTTTACCCTCGAAATATTGAAATTTTACATATACCTTGGTCGAAATCTACAACCTCACTAAGATCGGCCATTCAAAATTACAATGTCTCGGAAGAAAAAGGATTCCGAGATTTTAACCAATTTAATCTTCTCTCGAATTCTTTAGTTCTCCTGATCTCGGAGAGAAAGGCTCATTGATCGAAATATGGCTGTACATAAGGAAAAGCAATATGAAACGTAAAAGAGTTGAGAACTTTCAAAGTTGTCATGGACAACTTATTCCTACAATTTTTATAAGAAAAATGAGCTTGGGATCTTACATCTTGTACTTCTTCTTTGCATCTCAAATATGTTGCATTGGGATGGAACTGTTCAGTAAGTTTGCATCATGTGCGTTAAAGCCTGCATGCTATTGACAAAGAAGCTGTTGTGCACGAACAGCAATCCCTGCCTTAGCTTGATTGAGTATCTCAGTTCGTGAGGGTTTGCAGACATAATGGAATTGAACTAGACGCTTGTTCTTTTCATGGATTCTATAACATCCCAATGCCTACCATTCTCATGCATGCTAACTCATAGCTAACACACAGTTATTCTATGGTGGATGGAAGTAATATATACATCCCTAGGAAGCAAAAGATATGATAAGTTGAGAACAAACCTAAAATGCAATTTGTGAGCACCATTTTATTCTTTATCTCAGTGAGACACCATATGTGTTGGTTACAACTTATGAGGAGCTAGCTGCCTATCTCTGCTAATATATTCACCAATAGGAGAACCAAAGTGTTACTAGGGATAAGGATATTGAAGGCTTGTTTCTACCATCTATGGTCTACAATCAATTTACGACTAGTCGACTATCACATAGAATTAATTGTTTTCACTGAAAAAATGGTATCAGCTCACTCGTGAGACTCGTGGTTCTTCAGTTGGGCTTTGGTCCAATAGGCGGTCTTATGCAAATGGGCTGCCATTCCTTGTTCGTTCTAGCCTTCTACCCATTGTCGGTTTTGAAATTACATTAACATTTCCTCAAAACAAATAAATTGCAAATAAAAATTACATCACAAGCCTTGTTTCTTTCTTAGGGAAAAACATGATATTCCCCCTCTAGAGATATTGAAGTTTCTACCTTTAATCAAAATTTACATCCTCGTTATCCACCTAAAGAAAATACTGCTTGACTAGGTCGAAAATACTACCTAACTAGGTCAACAATTCAATATTGCAATGTTTCATAAGAAATTCAAAAATGTAATTATTCTTTGGTTTTTCTTGACCTTGGTGTGAATATTCATCTATCAAAGGTAGGGCTGCATTATGGACAGTTATAAGGAAAAACAAAGGAGTTGTTATTTTTTTACAAAGTTGTCAAGGACTAATTACCCATATGAGTTTTTAAGGAAAAATAGCATGAATTCTTGGGCCCTTACATATCATTTTCCTCTCTTTGTGTCTAGAATAGTTTGCCATAGACGATAATTCTACAACGTATTACATTCGGTTAGGACCGGCTCTATATTTTAGAAGACAACCGGCCTAGATCCCTAAGATGGCCCTGCATTTAGTTGACCTGCAACCCATTAGTTGGATGCTATAGGGTTGCATGTTGTTGACGAACATAGTTTGGTGTTGCAATAGCAATCCATGTTCTCTTTGATTGGGTATTTCTCACCACATAAGGCTGTGCAGAGAGAATTGAGTTGAACTAGCTTCATGTTATATTTCTGGATAGTATGGCATCCCAATGCCTTCCATTCTCATGCTAATTAACTCACTACTTAACATGCAGTCAATAATTATCACTTTTGATTCTATGGTGGATGGAAGTATCCCTAAAAAGCAAAGCCATGAAAGCTTAAATGAAAATTTGTGAGCGACATTTCTGAATACATAGCTCAGGGAGGCACCATATGTGTTGTCTGAGGAACTCTCTACTATGCCTAAAATATTTACATGGAGGAGAACCAAAGCGTTAACTATGGACAGGGATATTGAAGGCTTTGTTTCTACCCTCTACAGTTTGCACTCAATTTATATCTACCATGCGAATTGAATGTTGTCCTAGAAAAATGATAATACCTAGACCAGGAAGTTATATGTTGCTCCACAATACTGAACCGAAGCAGGCATCCCTAGTATCAACTGATTAACCACAACGCTCTCGAGCGGAGGAGCAAAACACCCTGTGAGGCCGCCGTCATGTTAATGACTCAAGAGGCAGTTGCTGCAAGACGGAGCAATTGTAGAATTTCGTCTCAGAGTCAACTTGGTCCTGGCGGATCCACACACATCAGTGTTGGCTGCTCGCGTAGTCGAACTAACTAGCTACAAAACCTTCCATCTGTGATGGCCTCTAACATATCTGGAATTAGCGGGCCGTCATAAAAAAGCCATCTCAATCGGGCCAAAAAAAACGTCCGATTGAGATATGGTCATATAGAGATGTTAGATGGGCATAAAACTCAGGCCCGTCACGGATGACACATATCAATGACAGGCCGTAGTTTAGGCCCGATTGAGATAACATTCTATATCTCAATCGGGCCTCAAGTTGGTGTCCGTCACGGATGACCGTTCCGGGTGCACACGAGTGAGGATAAAGTGTGCAGAAAATATTGGCCCAACCTGGGAGAGGCGCCTGAGGCTAGCAAAAAACAAAATTTATTTTTTTGGATTATACTCATCTGTGGCAGGCTATAGTTTAGACCCGTTAGAGATGAGTGTCATGTATGATGGGTTTTTGTGTTGGTCCGATTGACATGTGTGTCATCCGTGATGGCCGGATGCCCGATTGAGATATTTTACCACATCAGTGACCTTTGTTCTGTGACGGGGGCCCTACTCAATAGAGATGAGGCTTGCCGCCCGTTACAGATGACCGAACCCATGCTAGTGTAGACGACACCTCTGCGCTTTGCCGCGGAAAACACATACGCTTAAAGTGCACAAATTTATATTGAAAAAATATATTTAAAAAGTATAATAGCCTTTCTACTTATAAACATGACTTTTTATATGTTATTATCCACATGGCGTGTCACTTCGCCCATAAGATTTCAAATTCTCCAAATCATCATGTTGTCACATTTTTTGGTATTATATTTCAAACATGAGGTATGTTGCGTGAGAATGGTAATGAATTAATCAACCATCCGTTTTAAAATACACTACATGAATTTTCATGTATAAATCATTCCTCAATTCGCCGCTGTTTTGTTGAAAAGGACCTTTCTACAAACTTTCAAGAGATAGAGCCCATCGTTTTGTTTATACGTATGTTTATCCGTCTGATTTATTAGTAACAAAAAATAATTTATGGCTAAAACTTATATATATATATATATATATATATATATATATATATGTTCTTAGCGATTTAAAAACAAATATTATAAAATAAACTCTAAAATAATTTTTTAAATTTTAAATTTTGGCTTATAAGTATAAGTATGAGAAAAAATGAGGCTGCGACACTCATGCCAGCCATGCAGCAAGATGACAAAAAAATATTCTTGTCAAGAATTAAAGATGTGCCAACAAAATTCCTTGTCAAGAATTAAGATGTGCTTCGGAGGGGTAGGTGGATAGATCATCAATCAATCAATAACTCCCCTAACCGTACAGATTTTCTCTTTTTTTGAATTTTTTTCTGGCTACCTCGTTTTTTTTACACGTCGTTGTCTTGCGATTACGGCTCCTCGCGAGCGCGTCTGCGACCGGGAAAACGCGGTTTGCCGGTAATCTCACTGTTAATCTCGCCTTTGACTATGTCGTGTGCCTGTTTCTTCCACCGCTGGTGCCCGGTTTCACAGTGCATGCATGCCATGTGCAGAGGTTCGGCAAGTCCTACAGAGACGCCGACGAGCGCGCGTACTAACTGTCCGTGTTCAAGGCCAACCTCCACCGCGCGCGCCGCCACCAGCCGCTCGACCCCTCCGCAGTCCACGACGTCACCAAGTTCTCCGGCCTCACCCTGGCCGAGTTTCGCTGGACCTACCTGGATCTCCGCACGTCGTGCCGCGCCTTCCTGAAGGAGCTCGGCGGGTCGGCCCACGAGGCGGCCGTCCTCCCCACCGACGACTTCGCTTCGAGGGACCACGATGCCGTCAGCTCTGTCAAGAACCAGGTTCCCCCTCCTGGCTCCCACCGATTTTCCCCCCAAACCAAGAACTCCCCCTTTGACTCATGGACCGCTCTATTCCAAGATTTTATCTGCTGTCTTAGTGTTTCTCACTTTTTTTGTAGGGATCGTGCAGCTCGTGCTGGTCGTTCAGCGCATCCGGGGCGCTAGAGGGAGCGAGCTACCTAGCAACGGGCAAGATGGACATGCTCTCCGAGCAGCATATGGTCGATTGCGACCATGAGGTGAGGCTTTTGCTTCTCCCTCATGTGGTATAATACTTGAAAATAAGTAGCAAGATTTAACTCGAGATATCATTTAGGCTCACAGCTCACAGCTGGTTAAGCACAATTTTACTGAAGAAATTACAGTGTATTGGTTGGATTAGAAACATTTTAATTAGAAAAAAGAATAGGCATCAAATCCTTGAGGAATCAATGGTTATTGGGGCAATCTTGGGAGGTCGCTCTTATGAGCAGATTGAACGTTTGCGCATGTATGCGAGGTCGATAGGATTGTTGATGATATACTTGATGTGACCAAGTCTTCTGAGGAGCTTGGCAAGACAGCAGGGAAGGACTTGGCGAGTGACAAGACGACATACCCGAAATTACTTGGGCTGGAGAAATCACGGGGGTTTGCAGAAAAGTTGCTTTCTGATGCAAGGGAACAACTTTTTTCAGGATTTGATCAAGAGAAGGCAGCACCACTTCTACACCTGGCCAATTATATTGCCTATCGACAGAACTGAGGTGATGGTTACTCCATTGATTATTGTTGATTTGTAAGTTGTAACTTTGTAAGCTCATTAAGATTCAGATTTGAGGAATATCTGAATTATCTTGTGATACAATTGCACACATTATGTTATAAAGGAAGAAAATATTTTATCTTCAATGTTTTGATTGATTCTCATAGTTCATGTTCATACCTGTTTCAGTTTTTATCCTGCGCAATTGATTTTGTTTTATGTGATTGTATTTGTATCAGGTTCGTTTTACCATGAATGCCAGTGTAAGTTTTGATTCAGGGATGAGCTTGTCTTGGAAATTGTTCTGTTGAACATGTGTTTCAGTGATGTACTTCTGTTTACAGCAATTGGGATCAATGTTTTTCTAATAGCTATATATATGTATATTCTTGGTTCCAAGCATGCAGGAAACTTTCAGAGAAAGTGTTTAGTTACAGTGCCGTAGTAAATAAGTTGGTTATATAATTGATTCCTGTCTACGGGTGTGCATTCAGTCTTTTGGTTAATTAATTCGGTTTCTAGCAAAGTTTGGTTAGTCAAAACTTAGGAATGAATTGTTATTAGGAAAAGGCAAGACCGAATTCGGTTAATCCTGTCTATTGCTCAAAACCTTTCATAGTGAATGTAGCCCCTGCATATGGTTATAGGCTGTCAGCGCCGCTCCTCTCTCCCCACTGGCGGCCTTTGGGAATGGAGCGGGGAGAGGGTACAAGGTAGAGTGCCAGATGAGGAAACCACCGGAGTTCACAGTGACATTGGCTGCCGTTGCCACGCTGAAGCTTGCAGCGGTATTACAACTAAGGTAGCGGGACAGGGCACGGCACAGGAGGAGTGGAGCTGCTCGAGGAAGGAGGCGTCGCCAGCATGGTGGACTTGCTGGTGGAGGGCTATGCCAAACCGTTCATGGTCCGGTGGGTAAGGTGCCTCACTTTCTTTCCTGTGTTTGTGTGGTTGTGTGTGATCGGTGAAGCATGAAAATTTGGGACTTCTTTTTTTGGATTCCTTCATCTTGGCGTTGATTTGATGTTGTTGCTTTTGATATGCCTCTTACTAACCCTATGCAGATGTTAGCATGCGCCGCATCGCGTCGCGCTTGTATATGGCAACAATGGGAGAAAATAAAAAAGCACATAGAAAAGTTGGAAAATCAACTTTTAGTATTCTTTAAAATAAAATCAACTTTTAGTAGTTACATATCCTTCACTCCATCTGACTTCGGAGAACTAAGATAAAAAAAAAGACAGAAAAACTACTGCAGCTTGCACTCCGCAGGTCGCTCATCCTGCTGTCCAGCAACTCTGCCAGCCTTCCGTTCAAAATAGAGGGATAACAATAGAGATAAAAGCATCTGATGTTCTAATACCCCAGTAGAACAAACGACACTTGAATGCCTTATGCTTCTTCATCACTATATTCATCGTCGTCGTCATCCTCTTCTTCATCATCCACCCAAGAAGTCCCATAATCCTCATCTTGAACAGCCTCTCCAGTGAACCAAGAAACAGCGTGTGGTATAATCTTATCCCTGAGAGTAGATCTGGCAATATGGGCAAGCTAATTTATAACCAGATAATATATGCATGAAGTATGCTGTTCATAAATAATTTAAAGAATTGTGTTTCAGTATACATCATGCATAATAACACAATAGTAATCGCTTCTCCTTTCCAAAAATAAAAAAAATTCTAATCGGTTAAGAATGCAATGGAGCATAATAGCTTACGCGATGTCATAATCTCGTTCCATTTGGTTCTGCAATTCTTCAGCCTGTTAAGAAGCAACAACCAAAAAGGCCATAAGTTTGGGCATAATGTTTTAGGAATCAATGTATATAGAATAATTACTTGTTCAACTTACGGTATTTTCGTCAATTTTTGTGTCGTCATTTGGAACTTGAGGGGGGCTGAAGAAGTTAAAGAAGCTCTCACATTCTTCAATCTTTGTTATAGGTTTAGTGCTCTCTGAACTCTCCTTTGTTAGCACCTGTGTCAAACAATATCCTGGATGCCATTCGATTTTAGTCTAAAAAATAAAGCAGTCAGGGAATATTTCAAATAGGAAATGCAAGAGAGATTTTTTTTTCATCCTAACAAAAACACAAATTTGCAGGAACAAAATGATATATACCCAATTGCTTTCTCTAGGATGGGTTCATCATCTTCATCGATCATGTGGTATGTTTTAGTCCGCACTTGATTTTTAAAGGGATTTGTATCGAAGAAGAATTCGAACTTAAAACCCTTTGGATCATCAATTCTGCACCATTTGATGTCCTTAAGGTACTTCAGAGCTTCCTCATCACTCTCATGGATCCGTGGCAGTGGAAAAGGAAAAAAAATCATTAAAAAATCATCAGCACTAAGCAAATCGGCACACTTAACAAATAAATAAGCTCAAGTTCTAATGACAGCATAAACATTTATAACTTTGGAAAGTGGGAATTTACAAACTAGAAAAGCCTCTCACCTCCTCAGCAAGAATCTCATTGTTCTTCATTGCATTGATCCAGAAATATGGAACACCCTTTTCCTCTGCATGGAAGCATCGTAACAAGATTATAGAAAAAACTAAAAGGGTACCGAATCTATCAATAACCCCAGACATGCCCAGAACACCTATTGTATGAACAAGAATGATATATCACCTCTTTCTTCGGCCTCGCCCTTTACTTCAAGAACACCACTCACAATTTTAGAACGCTGGAAATTTGCAAGCACAAAAAATGTCACCAGAACAACACATCATATTGAAAACTCAGAAACATAATTCAAGATATGTTTCTTAGAGAAGAGTTGCATGTACACAAAACATGCAACTCTTTTTGAAAGGAAAGATAAGTGAGTAAGGCCAGATTGCGTTACATTGCAACAAAAAGTATGTGTTACCTTTGAGTACAATGGTCCATAAAGCTTCTGATATTTAGCTTCTAGAGCAGCTTTTTCCTCGAAGAACTTCGCTTCTAGTTCATCATGTTGGCTCTGAAACATTTAACATGTTTTAGAAACTTTTAAATATGTGGAATAAAGTTTGTAGCAAATATAACACAATCAACTAAATAACATTAAAAGGCTAAGGTAAAAAAATCTATTTACGAAATCAATGGATATCACTGGCATACGAGAGCATAGTTTGTAATTTCTTAAGAGTATAGAAGCAACTACAGATAATAAAGGATAAAACATCTAATCCAACCGTTTTATACTCACGAACATAACAATACTAAAATATGCATAAGGAAGCCTCTGGATCAGAGGGAATTAAACCATGCAAAAACTCGTAGTCAATCTCATGTTTCATTGATGATATTGTCACTATGTACACCACAATGGGTTTGCATAATAAACAGTAGGATGAACGAAAATATGCTGCGAATCGAAGCTCTCTCTAGTCTTAGCAATTTTGTCTTTACCTGAATCTCCATGAGCACATCAACGCGCTTCTTGACTGCGGGAGCCAGGCTCTCGAGCACGTCAACATGTTGCTCCACCAACGCCTGCAGCTTGTTCTGCACAAGCACATCACCGAATCAACAAAACATCATTGCACGATCGCTCCAATTGAAGTGATCATCACAGCGAGAGAGGAAGAGGTTATACCTTGAGTGTCTCCACGAGGTTAGCCTTGTCCTCCGATGAGAGCTCTGCATAAGAAACCCGCCACTGCAAACAATAAGCCATAAACCCCAATCACGGAATCACCCAAAAAAACAGCAAGGGTGTGACAAAAAGCGAAGTAGGGGAGAGGCGAGTGCTCACCGATCCTGTTCATGGCTGCTGCGGTAGGAGATGGCGGTGATGATGCTCTCCGGCGTGATGAGGCGGCAAGTTTTCGAGCGAGGAGAGTTTGGGCTTCGGATTAGGCGAGCAAGGCGGGGAGAGCGGAAGACCAAACAAACCTACTAGGATCAAACTCTTAAGTAGAATTAAAGCCTCGAAGCAAACCCTAAATTTTCTCTCCCAACAAGAATTAAAGTCTCGAAGCAAACCCTAACTTTTCTCTCCAAAAAGTCGATATGCTTCTAGCCTCAACCTCTCATCTATTCATACCAAAAATACTCCTACTCAAAATAGGAGTAGAGCTCCTATTTCTAATAGGACTCATCCCTCGATTTCCAAACCAAAATACAATTTCCAAAACCTGCAGCCGCACCGGCCACAGACAATCACACCGAGTCGGACTCGATCTCCTCATGCGTAGGCCTTCACCGCTCGCTGCTGCTTCCTGGGCCGGCCCACTCGGCATGCAGCCAACCAATGAGCCCCATCTACTGTGTAGACCAGCTGGGCTCCAAAACCAACCAATCAGATCAACACACATATGCATGCCATGCACCACACATACATGCATATGCTTCCTGGATAAGCCTGCCAATGGGCTGGATTGAAATGGGCCCAATGGATTAGTTTCAGCTTTGGGTGTAGTTTGGATGGATGGAAATGGATTGAGGAGTTTAATGGGCTGGACTGGTTAGGGTGGAGGTGGAAACGGTTTGGACTGGATTGGTTTTTGGTTTCTGATTTTTGGATCCAAATTGGATTCAGTCCATGGATTTCTTTGGATGCACTAGACAGTCCGGTACTCTCCAAACCTAGCGTCGTCAGTCGTCCACGGCTCCAGCCTCCACTCCTTCCGCCGCCACCGCTCCCTCCCCTTGCTTCGCCTCCTCCACCTCTTCGCCACCGTCCGCGAATCCGCTGCCAAGCCGTCGCCGGTCAGATTCCCTCCCCCACCACCATTTCTTTTCTTTTTCCCTGGTTTTTCTCGGTCTTTGATCTATCTTGGTTGTTTTGTTTGTGTTTTTTTTTGGGTCTCTTCCTGATCTTGGTGGTTGCGGGTGCAGGTGAAGAAAAAGAAGAGGAAGGTGTGTGTGCTGCCGGGCGCTGGCGAGGATGTCATGCTCCGGCGGTCCGGCCGCGTCGCCAATCTCCCTGAGAAGCCCAAGTGGAGAAGCCCAAGTACCACGACGTATGTGAACAGTGTGATTGGTGTGATAGTTTCTATAAGATTTTGTTTTTTTTTGTTGGTTTTACTGAGGAGTTAACTTGCTCAAAATTACAATCTTCGATGGGTTTATGTGCAGGAGTTCCAAGATTTCAAGAAAAAGATAAGGAGGTATAGTGAATGCAGGTTCCCTTCATCTCCCAATGCAAATTATTTAACATATCATTACAGATTGAGTCCTGATATGATTTTGAGATGCAAATTAATTCTATGGTCAATGGAATTTTAGTGTGCAATTTTTAGATTGTAGCACGTGTACAATGTGTGAAAAAAATAATTATAGACCATGTTCTTTCAACTATCTTGATTTTAGATTTCTTCCTCTATGCAGGCAATTGAACAAACTCAATAATAAATATGTCCATACAAATGTCAGAGAGTTCAGGTACTAATAGTCCAAATAATAATCAATCTTCAAGAACACGTAAGAGAGCTAAAGTATGGGAACACTTTCAGCAAGAGGTTGTAATGATAGATGGTGTCCCCAAGACTCAATGCAAATATTGTAGCTTAAGATTGACAGCCACCAAAAAGTCAGGAACAAGTCACCTTATTAATCACATAGCCGAATCATGTCCAGCTATTGATGGTGATGCTAGAATCAACTTCCTTGCAACAATTAAGAAACAGACTGGGGAAGGTTTCGTGTTTGATCCTAAGAGAAGCCGGGAGCTAATGGTCAGATTCTTCATTCATGCATAGGTGCCATTCAAGAAAATTGAGGATCCTTATTTTTTGGAGTGGGTGGAGTCCATGCAGCCAACTTTCAAAGTTGTGGGGCGTCAAACACTTCGTGATGATGCCTTTAACTTGTATGAGCGAATGAGGGAAGACTTGCGCTGAATTACATAATCTTGATTCGCACGTATGTCTAACATCCAATATGTGGACTTCAATTCAAAATATAGGCTACATGGTTGTCACAGCACACTATATTGATAGAGAGTTTAACATTAAGAAGAAAATTATAAGCTTTAAGGAATTGAAGTATCCCCACACGGGATTCGCCATTGAAGAAGCTATAATGAGTTGCTTGACATATTGGGGCATTAGAAGCAAACTGTTTACTATAACTTTAGATAATGCTAGTAATAACAATTTTGCATGTCAAGAGTTGATAAAGAATCACAAGAATGCATTGATGTTTGAGGGTCAGCATTTGCATGTTAGATGTTGTGCCCATATCCTAAATATTTTGGTTCAGGATGGTATGAAGATAATTAAACCTACAATACACAAGCTACGTGAGTTGTTGAAGCATTTAGATTCTTCAGTATCAAGAATGCAAGATTTCAATTCTATGGCAAACTCGAAAAATCTTCCTTCGAAGTTGAGTTTTTCTTTTGATACACCGACTAGATGGAATTCCACCTATAAAATGATTGTAGAAGGATTAATGTACAGATCTGTCCTGGATAGCTATGCAAATCAACATGGTGAAGTTGCACCGACTGAACAAGAATGGCAGAAAGTTGAATCAATTTGTGCTTTTCTTAAAGCTTTTGAAGAAGCCACATTATCGGTGTCAGCAGATAGGAAACCAACAGCACATAGGTTCTTGCCCTTGGTGCTACAAATTCGTCATGCATTGAATGACCCTGATTGGCAGACTAGTGATATTTTAAAGGTATTGGCTGCAGCTATGCTCTCAAAGTTTGTCAAATTTTGGGACAGTGGGTTTAACTCTGCACTTGTCATTGCCACAATGTTAGATCCAAGAAGAAAAGGAGATTATTTGAATTTCTTTTATGAGAAAACATCTAACAGTGTGACAGAGATTGTCGAAAAAGTGGGTTCTGCTGAAGATTGGTTGAAGGATTATTATGAAAAATACGAAGGGTTTGTAAGAAGAAATGATATTCACATGCTTTCACATTCTCGTGAAGGCAGCAGCAGTGTTGGATCACCTGTTCTTGAGAAAAGAAAACTCGAGGAAGAGTTTGCTTTATACAAGTCTTGAAGGAGGACTGCACAGCAAACGAAATCAGAATTTGCCATATATTTAGAAGAAGATGTTGAGGAGGATAGTGAGAGTTTCGATGTTTTGGACTGGTGGAAGAGACATGCTCAAAAATTCCCGGTATTGTCATCTATGGCCAGAGATTTCCTAGCAATACCCCTCAGCACTGTATCTTCCGAATCAGCATTCAGTTGTGGGGGCAGGATACTTGGTGACACACGAAGTTCGTTAACACCTGAAATGCTTGAAGCTCTCATTTGTGCGAAAGATTGGTTAATTAAAGCCAACGATCCTTTGATCAATATTCCAGGTGCTGAAGGTATAATAGTGATAAATGATTCCTCCATAAATGTTCTGTGTATTTCAATCATGAAGTAGTGATCATATATCATTTACAGGTGGAAATTTGTCCTGATTTATTCAGGTGGTGAAGTGAAGAAGATGGAAAGGTGACTTTCCATATACATATATGCAACTTTAAATTCAACTTTTCCTTTGGCGTATTGGAAATTTGGAATGGAATACTTCTCTTGAACCTGCATTTTTCCAAATTTGAGTTTACCACTTTGTTGCCTATTTTGTTTGTATATAAAATGTTACTATTCATTATTTACCAATTGATTCAATTTGGCACATTGTTTTGATAACACTGCAAAGGTCACATTATTTAAAATGTTATTGTAATTTTGTATATTTGCTTTCTTAAGCAACGAAGTCACAATTTTCTAGTTATTCCTAGATATAAATTTCTGATGACATCTACTTCTTTCAGGTTACTGTCATCTGCAAGAATGTGTGGCTGAGAATTGGAAGGGTTTTTGGTTTTGGTTATCTTAGAAGGCAATCTAAAGATTGAGACATGAAGAAATTGTTGGTGTTCAGTTATACATGGTTCCGAGGCTTGTAATGCTTGATAGCATTTTTTGTTGGAGATTTTCTCTTGAGCCTGTTGCTCTAGTAGAATCTCTAGTGATAATTGTAATATTTAGTTGCCAAAACTTGTTGGATGGCACTACTTAAAGCATCAAAAGTTCTAAGTATGCTAGCAGCGTTGATTGATTATTTTTGCATCTTGCTTATGTTATTTGTAAGTATGCTAGTAGCTGTATGCAGTGTGAGTGTTCGCCGACTGCTCTGCTCTGCTCTGCTTCCTGCCATGGATTGGGTATGGATTGGAAAATGGATTCCACCCGTGGATTGTGTTGAATTTGGACTGAGCAACTTTGTGGGTTGGGTTGGGTGGGGTTAGCTCAAGGAATTCTTGGTCTGGATTGGAGTGACAATTTTGCTATAGTCACTTTGGGTTGGGTTGGATTCGGGGTGGATGCCAACCCATTGGCAGGCTTATTTCTGGACCATGTCGACAAGCACCTGCAGTACACATGTACAACACATACGTGCATACTGTATACTACACACTACAGTACCTCAAGTACTGTAGCAACCATATGCTTCACTCCAATTCTTCTTCCAATTTTCTTCGCAAACGCCGACGCCTGCACACACATCTCGTGAAGCCCATTGCGAAGATCTCTTCCACACGGTGCCCATCCACCATGTGCCATCTCGTATCCAACTTTGTCACCCGGTATCCTTTACTATCTGGATCTCAACTTCTCCCTGAGTCTAGTCCCGATCCCCATCGTTGATCAAAGTTGATCTCCAAGAATCTTGACTCTAGTCACCTTCTCACACGGTATTCCGACCGCACTAAACCCCCGCTCCTCCCTAACCATAGTTATGGTCCTCATCATTGATCAAGGCTGACCTCAAGTCACCTGCACACAATCAGACAAAACAACCGTTCCTGAGCATAGATATCACAACATGACCCCAATTAGTCACATACACTCACACGAACATCCACACATCTTTTCAAACCAATTCATTAATTAAATCATTTGCAAAGCCAATTTATTCATCACAAATATTAATTACGACGATAAAGGGTGGGGGAAGTGACAGAGCGGATGGCCCAGATTTCGCGGGAGGGAGATGTGGCCGAATAGGATGCGGGTTCGCGCTCGTGTGGAGTTTGGACTTGCCCCGCCGGTCGCCGCGAGTTCGATTCAGACTTCAGGGCCGTGATCGGCTCCTCTGCTCTCCTTGCTCTGTTTTTTTTCTTTTTTTCGCTGGAGTGGGCCAGTTTCTTCCAAAATTCAGCGAGGCTGTTGCTCGCAAAGGCAAAGGAGTTGGCATGGCAGCCGGTCTGGTATCATATCCGCGTGTCTCCCTCCCATTGCGTGCTTTTTTCATGTGTCGCGTTAGGTTAGGTGGGAGCAGGAGGAGTTATTAGCTTTATGATTGGTCTAGCTCATTATTTGTTGGGCGATCCACACACACGTGACAAAGTCGTAAAGCAACCATGTCACCTTACGAACTCTCACGATGACCGGCCGGCAATTTTCACCGCGCCATGTGGTCGTGAATTTGTGAACATGGTGCAGCAACCGCCTTCGTTTTGCGTACGATTGACAGATTAACAGAACGGCGATGGCAATGGATAAATAAAAACCCTAATAAGAACAAGGAGTCCACCGTTTGCAGGATGCCACCAACTTAGATTTAGGATCACCAAAAAAAACAGAGGACATCATAACATGTAGCACATTTGTGTCGTAGGTAACATGTGTTTTCTTCCAAGTTCAATACAAAGTGTGATTTATTCCATGATAATCATGAGAATGAATCATTTCAGTGAGTTCTTGGTTCGTTCCATAATTCATCACAGGATTCAGTGCAAATGTTCTTTAAAACAGTCAGCACACTAGATCCTTCATGTAGTATACAGCAAATACGAACCATCCAATCAAGAGAGAAGAGAAGGCTGCCATCCCTATTAGTAAAGAATGAACGAACAACAGGCATTTTATCCACCCATTGGCCATGCAACCAAACAAGAGCAGCCACATTCAACACATTCCACTTCACGGAGCCATTGTAGGCAAGCCGATTCAAGCAGTTTGCCACAAATGAGTAGCAATTGCAGGTGAACAGATTATAGAACTTGTGCTCGAAACTTCTCATGCCCAGTTGCAGAGCGTCGTCCCAGGAAACGCCGTTCCTCCTTCTGCATGCGTGCACGACCGCTCACTATATACATGTGTCGCGAGATTAACAGGAAAGCAACACTAGCACGATAAACAGGGAAGAGATCTAATGGCTGACTGGAACCTAAACACAGAGAACTTAATACGCGACCAGAAGCGATGTTTCCATCCGTACGTTGGACGACGGCATAGCGATTGAACAGCGCAGCATGCAGTACCGTGATTGCGTGGTGGAGGAGCGTGCAGTGGCCGTACCTCACCGAAAACTAAAATCTTTATAGATTTAAGGTTTTTGCGTGCGGACAACAAGCTGGGCATCGTTCTGTTCACGGTGGCTGGCTCACTTCTCGTGCCAAACACGAAGGGAGGCGGCGCCGGTGCAGCCCCCCCGCGGCTAGGAGACGAGCTGCCGCAAGAGGTAGAAGGTGTTAGCTACTACCGGGCTGGTGCCTGTGCCATAGCGGCAATAGCAAAGGCCAAAGGTGCAAGACAATGAGGCAGGCAGCTATCAAGTTTCGAAGAAATCAACGGTCTTGTGTCCAAAAAAAATAAAAAATCTACGGTCCAGCCTAGCTGCTCTAAGAGCAAGTTTAATAATACAGCCAACTACTAACTCCAACTATATATACCCAATTTAATAGCTCATTCATACAATAGTTATCTATGCATATATATTACACCATTAATATATGATCCCACCTCTCATATAAACATATCATTTTGGAGTCCTGCAAGTGGCTACGAATCTATAACCCGCTTTCTTTCTCTCTCTTTTCTTATCTCATCCATATGTGTTTATAGCTGACTTGTATCATGCTATTATACTAATACTCGATCCTCTCATCCATATGTGTTTATAACTGGCTTGTATCATGCTATTATACTAATACTCTGACCGTCCAGGCTTCACCGAATCAATAGTCTGCTACTCCCTCCATCTCAAAATATAACAATTTCTAGCTGTCAGAATTTGTCCCAAAATATAACTAGTTCTCCACCTATATTCTCCTCGCAACCAATCACAACCCTCCACTACTCACTTCTACCTACTTTCTTAATAACTGTATCCAACTCTAAAAATTCTTATATTCTTAGACGGAGCGAGTACTAATACTCTGAGGCTTCAACGAATCAACAGTTCCTTTCACTTCGACTGAGAAGTTAAGAAGGTAACACTACACCCTAAAACCTATATATACCGAGACCTGTACAAAATTAAACTGAAAGATTTGATGGTTGTGTATGCACACTGCCTTGTTGAGTAGCCATCGAATATGTGGTCTTTTGAGCCAAAAAGAATACACAAATCAAAGAAATCAGTTAGGGTTTTTAAAAAAACAAGGCATATTATTTTTTATAAATCAAGGCTTAATTGTATTTTTCGCTTAAGATTTTTGGTTTAGGTTTTAGAATTGTGTGGGTAGTGGGCACACCCACGATAAAAATCATAGGTCTGCCGAGCGGCCATTAGTGTGGAACTCTTGCTTAGCTTTGACCTCATGCAACCCACCAAAAAAATTGGCAATTCCAATAACACGAAGATGCCAATGACGGCTTTCATTAACAAATGAAATTCTGGTACATGTACACTGCCCAAATACAACACTCTTTACAAGATATCTATCTATATGTACACGTTATTTACAATATGTACATGGCACTGCTTACGGAAGGCTCACCAAAACGGGCACCACCTGTGGAACATAGCAGAAACAAGCAAACTGTGAGTAACTTGACAAAATCAGTGGTCAACTATTTTTTTTTCTGGCAGTACGACAAACATGGGGCCTGGTAAACAAATTGCGGAACCATACCCGACGTAGTTTTGGCACAAGTTTTCATGCGAAGTCGCTTGAAGTATAAGCCTCTGAACCTGAACCTTAACGGATAAACCAGGTTCCACCTCTCGAGTGTCTCCTGAAGCCAGATGCTCATTACCATGTTGGGTGGAGCTTCCCGCCCCCGACAACGATGATCCGGAAGAGAAATCGCGCCCTGTGAGCTTATGACTCATTCGTGCCATCACAGCTACGGCACGCTCATTCAAAACCTCGTTAGCATCACCGAGTTGATTGACCGCCTGCATGAGCATAAAAAACGCTTAATATTTCGGTACGTCGTTAATACTATAATGACTAGCTGAACAGTCAAGGTTGAGAAAGAGAAGGCAGACCTGTAGCAGTTCTCTCTCCCGAGCTCCCCGGGGTGGTTGCATGAGCTCCCGATTAGCAGCTTCTTCGCTATTGACAACTGTGTGACTGTGAGCATTTCCATAGTTTGTAACTTGAGGGACTTCATTGAAATTGAACAGACGCCAATTGATTAATGGGTCATGCACAAATGCCTGAAAAAATAATACAAGTTAATGAATGTTTGATAATAACATGTCACCAAATATGTAAGGAGGTAGGTACAGCAGATGAAGCATAAAACTGCATTTAGTAATGCAGTTGTTGAGGAAGAGTTCATGTGATAAGGGTTTGGAAAGCCTGACAGAACCAGATGCAAACAAAGGTTTCTCGGCAACGGTTCTAGAAACGTTTATCCAAAATGGGTCAGTTCAGACTTGTTCTTACAACCAGCATTCTCAAGTTTCAGATCAAAGAGTCCCCTTATGGCCCTAGCCTTACACTACCCCATGAATCACATTTTTCGTAAAATAATTTATTAACATCCGTATTTGGATATTACTAAACAAAATAGAACAAAGCAAACAGTTTTCATAAACTGAATAAAAAACGAACATCCCTATAAGTACATTAGGATGTAACACTGGTTCGGTTTTTCGAAACACCAGGTGTCTCAGTCCAGAGTATACATGGATAAGAAACTATACTTGTTAGCAAACTAAGTTTAAGAGCTACATCCTATGCAAAAATTACAACTTCACAAGCGTACAGATTATTGCAGAAGTGCATGGAACATAAAAATATTCACGAGTTCAACTGAGTATTAAGATGCAATGTGCAATATAAAACACAACGTTCTTACCTCCATCATAGCCATAACGCTATCCTTGTTTGTTCGAAGTACTTGCATCACATTTTCGCAAGTGGTTCTGAAGGTACCCTCAATACCACTAACTTCCATGGCTTTCACAAGCATTCTAGTCAAGCGAAATGGAACCTGTACCAGACATTGCAAATAATATATAAACAACAATAGCATACAATAATGAAAATGCCATACTCTTATGGATCAATGCGTACGAGATAATGACAACCTCACATGAAAAATAATTTGATGTCAAAGGAAGACCATAAAATGATACATCATCGAGCTACAGAATAAATTATTAATTGGAGAGAGATAATGTCCAGAACACCTCCTTACCTTTTCGGGAAACTTTTCACGATTCATTGAAGCCTCAAAGCAATCGCCAAAGTCAATATGTAATATTTTTCCACTGAAGCAACAAAAAAAGAAGACACAATGAAAACAATTGCCCAATGATGAACAGGAAGAGAAGTTTTGTAGATGTACCTATAACGATCTAACATAAGATTACTTGGATGCCGATCTCCTAAACCAAGCAAATAGCCAACCTAGAAAATCACCATTGAAGCATCTTAACATGGAAAAGAACATTTAATTCAAAAACAAAAACAGAACATGACAGTAAATCATACCATGCTCATAACAGCCAGACTTCTTGTATAATTTGTGCGCCGCTCAAGCCATACTTCAGAGGTTCGGCTTTTAAGCCAGAGAACCTGACACAAGTTTGTTCAGGTAGATTAATGTTAAACATTGTCTCAGAAAGCACCAATTTGGCATGACAAAAACAGCACAGTACCTTTGCAAGGTCATTTCCTTCACTGTTTTCTAGGGCATGCTGAAATACTTCTACTTTGGCGATGAGGGGTAAGTGGTCATAATCAGGTGCAAAACTCAACATACATCGGTGCTCCTGATTTAAGAAAATCTGAAAAGAAAAGGAAACGCTAAATGATCAATGAAAAATAAAAGTGTTTCCCTCTTCTTACAGAAGAAAAGAAGTGGTTGCATCAGACAAACCTTCCTGGCATCTCTATATTCACGGATCAGGGCATGAAGTGTGTCACAATTTGGAACCCATCCAATTAAACCACTGTTAGGAGACAAAGGTATGACAGCATATCTTTGGATTGACAGATCTTTCTCTGAAGTTTTCCTAGAGTTCTCCAGCAGAGTATTCACCAGGCCAAAAAGCTAAAATGAATAGGAAAATATTTAGGTATAAAATTAAAATATTCACAGAAGTAAGACAGGTTCCAGCTAATCTAGGGTAGGTAAGTACTATTGGCACTTACAATTATAATCATAGGATGTTTCTAGAGTTGAATGTCAAGTGTTATTTTATGTTCAAATGATAAGTTTCATCCACTAAGTGGGTTCATAGCAGTGTAGTTCTACATAGGCTTGCAAGATCCTAGATTGATCAAGTCCTGATTACTAGTCTTCCTTAATTGTGTATAATCGAAGATAAAGAAAATGACGATTCGTAAACATTACTATTCATATGGTAAAGCAGCACAAGGGTACTGAAAAACGAAAGAGCTGCCCCCTCCACATAGGAGAATGGAGTTCAAAGCAATTGATGGGTACAGAATACAAAAATATGCTCATCATTCCAGGTTCTATGGTGATCAAAAGAACTCACAGAATCAGATCAAGAAAAGATTGTCATATATATACAAACCTGCATTACACGCTCATCCTGCCGTAAATCTTCATGGCCTTTCAGCAAGAATGCATAATCGTTGCCATCACTTCCATGAATTGTCAGTTTTCTTGGTCTTTGTTTAGATGTTATAACAATCAATTGAGGAACAAAATACTCAATTGTCACAAGTGGTGCATCTGGAAGCAAAGATCCATTTTTTTTATTTCAAAATATGTCCTTATAACAAAAGGAAAATATGACTACAAAGGCTAATAGCACTGAAAAATCAAACTATCTTTTTTACTATCGATGGCCCAATCATAACTTAAATAATTTTGAAATCAGATTAAATTGTCTTGTTGACTTCATAGGCCTCAAGTTTCACAGATTTATTTCACATGGTTCCAGTAATAACATATCAAAAAACAATATGAAGGCTAGTACAAATAGTTAAAATGTTGACGCAGATAGCAAATGTAAACCATTTATTCCCAAAATGTTGATAAACCAAATTTTCGATTATGGAAACTAAATAATGCAGAAAAGAAAGCAGTATGAATTCGATAAGAACTAAAGAACAACATATAGAAACAATTCCTAGTCAAATAACCTGCAGAATAAGTTCCTGGTACAGCAAGCTCCAACTTTCGACACTCAAGAAGCTCGGGTGACACAGACTGAAAGAAACATTGAAAAGTCAACAAGGGATAGAAAATGAAAAGAAACTGCCAGCCAAACAATAATAATATAAGAAGCTTACGTGCAAATCCAAAGTTGTAAGACTTGGAAGCTGTTTGTCTATTCTTCTGAAAACATGGTAATACAAATCCCATGCCTAAAAAACAATAAAAATGTTAACTTCAACCAATATCCATGAAGGAACCAACATAACTTATCTTGCACTAACAGTCTGATGTACCTTAGTTAACTCAGCATCCTCTCCTGTAGCCCGATATTTTAAACAGCATTCGTGGGCTTCCAGTAATTCATGACCATAAGCCTGGAAAGTTTATGATGATATAAGTTATTATCCAACACTTCACAGGATAAACTTATTTACCAAAGACATTAAGGTACAAAAGGTGACCTATTTCTTAAGACAAACTGAAAGTAATATGAAAAACAACCCAAATTCCAGGAAGAACTGGATTGGTGTCACAGTAAAGTATTTAAGGCATAGGGCACTAAGTTTTGAAGATGTCGCCACCTGAATGAAAGTATTTTCTTTTATTGTCTCAGGACCCCTCTCGAGCATTGCATGCAATGGTTCAAGCACTGCAAGCATTCCCTCAATATTGTGCTCACCAAAATACATCCTGCTAGCTTCCTCAAGAGCCTCATGCCACATCTCATGCCACAGAATGGCAACTCGTATCAGTTCCTTTGAAACAAGCTGTGCCTGGAACAACGAACATTCACAGAAATATCAGGAGTGAAATGAATATTTTTTACAGACCCCATAGGTGCTGATGCTAACCTGATCAACAAGACCTCCACTATGTTGGCGGATCTTATCGACGACCTCTTGCGCCGCTCGTTGTCTTAATATGCTTATTGATTTGCAAGCAACCAACAGAGGATACATCAATGCCTGATTAAGATAGCAAAGTAACCAAAACAATAGTTAGGTCATGTAAAATAACTGTCAAGACTAATGTAGGTAAACTTTCTAATGGGTTCCTATCAGGTGGTCACCAGTCATACTTGTTTTAACTGGTATTGCAGGTTTCAGCAGCATTAGGATATACACAACTATTTGAAATGCATATAACTACTAGAAGGCTAAGCAAATTCAATTCTGGAGAAAGGAGGAAAACAGGACATAAGTAAAACATTGAAAGAAGACAAACAAGTGAGAAAATAGACAAATATTTCCTCATTGTTTTTAAAATATTTCATCAAGCCTCCTGCAGACCTGTGCTATAAATTCAGTTCCTTCAATTTTTAATATTTTCTCTAGGTTATTCCTTTTAATAGATGACATGTCCTATCGTTAAACCAAGAACAGCAAGTTTGGTACTGTTGCTGTAGGACAGCATAATATATAATACCTCTGTTCATTTTTATTTGTCTTTTAGGACATTGGAAGTCTCGATGCACATGTCTGATTATTGTTTTTCTAATTATATATTCATAAAATTATTATGAAATATAAACTGCACAGAAGTATTTGTCATAGCGAATCTACTAATGTCGTTTGCATATATTAAATCTTAATATTCTTTTCATACATTAGCGACTCAAGATTTCAAGGTTTGACTGCAAGTTTTCTAAAATGTCGTCTACTCGAGAAGAGAGGGTGTAGTAAATTGCACTCAGAAGTCAGAACAGATATTCAAGTGGAGCCTCTCAGACTCCCAGTCATTAGCCAGAACCTATGTCAAGAAAAAATGCAAACCTGTGGATGATCCTTTCCAATTCGAACCAGCAATGACTGTATCAGTTCTCTCACTATTTTATTATTTGAATGGATCCTTGCAATTATCTGGGGAAGGACAACCAACCACATTTCTATATTGACAAGTGAAAAGCCTTTCTGCAGTGCCATTTGAACCTCTGAGGTAGCCCCATGATTAAACCAAAGAGTCAAGAGACGAAGGATATCCTACAAAAGCAGTTGCACAGAAATAATCTCCATCAGTCAAAATTCCAGTGTTTTATAAGGCACGAGCTACTCGGCATCCTGCAATCCATCTAGTCATCTCTGACTTTTCAGGTTAGACAGCTATCTGAATAGGCAAAATGGCAAACGCTATTTAGGTCGCTGCCTTTTAGAACACTGTAAAATCCATCTATCAAAATTATTCTGCAACAAGACATCATATAGAATTATTTTTTTCTGCATTCACACCACTGTAGTTCTGCCATCAGTAAAAAAAATTAAGGCAAAATTGGTTATATAGCATCGAAAGTTCACGCTTTTGGTTTTATAGCACCCAAAGTTCACCCCGTTCCCATTTTTAACACTTCCGTCAATTTTCCGTCCGTCTTGATCCAGCCACACACACGATATGACGTTTCTACCCCTCACAAGTACAAGTAGAATGCATGTCAATGAGGGGTAGAAACGTCATATCGTGTGCGTGGCTGGGTCAATTACGATCAAGACGGACGGAAAATTGACGGAAGTGTTAAAAATGGGAACGGGGTGAACTTTGGGTGCTATTAAAGTGAACCGGTATCTTTCGGTGCTATAAAACCAAAAACGTGAACTTTCGATGCTATATAACCAATTTTGCCAAAAATTAAATAAGCAGCATTCGTTCTCGGTTCAAGAGAGTATGCAACAATTAGCTCCAGCATCCAATGCATAGCTTCCAGATCAAACGGCAACACGCTGAACCATTGAGAGAGTTTTATCCCTTTCTCTCTTTATGTTGGTCTTTTTAGTTGTCATTTGCTTCTATCGAGGCATGTAACATGATCGATTCTATCTTGTATTTTTTTGTTTCTCCTCTCTTCTAAGTGAAATGGGCAGAGCTCCTGCTATGCTCTTTTGAAAAAAAAGAGAGGAAGAATTATCTCCTAGACTATCAACAAACCACAGTAGAAATTATTTTAGTTAAAAGAGTTGTTGACCAGTGATAGTTTAGGCTAAGTCTCAGTAGATGCAAGCTTTTTCTAGAAGTTCATGGCTATAAACAACATTAATCTCCATTCACAAACTTTATAAAATATACTCCCTCCATCCCAAAATATAGCTACCCCTGGAGTTTTTCACGGAGACTAAGGAGAGGTGAAATTAAATGAGGGGTGGTTGTGATTGGTTCGATATGAGGAAGTAGGTGGAGAAATTAAATGAGAGATGTTTGCGATTGGTTGAGATGAGGGAGGTGGAGTAGCTATATTTCGGGAACAGATTTTGAACGCTAGAAGTAGCTATATTTTAGGACCGAGGGAGTAGTACTATGGTCACAAACGAACAAGTGTCATCATTTAAGTTTCCATCAATTTTAACAATGTTCATGAAGAATAGTAACTATAAAGATGCTCAAGGATGAGAATTTTTCATTCGAAAAAGCTCTTGCTCAGAATCAGCCTTATGGGGGGAAAAGGGGAAAAAGATTTACCTGTAAGCTATCATCAACACCTTTTGTCGTGGATGCGCAAGCAATAGAGTAGAAATACCCAGTTACTGCTGCAACAACATATTTTCCTGCAATATCTGGTCGACCACGCAAAGTATAGCGGGACATGACTTCAGTGTTGAACAAGGCCCATAAGTGCCATGCCTTGCCCCAGTCCTTGGCATTAAGTGTGGCATTTTTGTAAGAGACCAATATTTCTGGATAAAGAAAAAAAGTATATTTACATCAAAACGGGCAGGCAGACAAAAAGTAAAATAACTATTTTTTCAAGTCTCAATACTTTGGTAGGCAATCTTGCCCACCCACCCCTCAAGAGAGAAATAAACTGAAGTTATTCAGACCTTGAATAGAATCATCGTCTAACCCAGGTGATAATGCTCTCTTCCAGCTAGCAAGTGTCAAATAGACGCGAGCAATAAGTGGTACTCCAGCATTTGATGTGGCAACCTGGCTTGCTAATGTTCCAGAATAACTATTTGTTGCGGTAGCAAGCTGCACAGACAAATCCTATACCACAAAACCAAAAAGGAAGTATAAAAAACCACTTAAATGCAGAATAATTCTGCAACTTGGGGTCAAAGACGAAGGACAATAACAAGCTCACCTGTAGCCTGCAAAACGCGTCCCTTCGTTTAAGCTCATCTCCAACAGCATACTGGTACTTCAGGTATGCCAGGACTACTTGAGGATGTCCATGATACAGCGTCAATTCAGGGGAAGATTCTGGATCAAACTGCATTTTGACACAGGAATTAACTATTTTATAGGAGGGAGTAGCACAGCCACACTGATGAACAATGACTAAAGCCTACCTGTAAGAGTTTGACTAAGGTAGATTTAGCCTGACTAATGCGGCCACTCTTCCAGCAAAGTTTGGCAAATTTTATCCAGGTGTCTCTGTCTTCATTAGGAGGGAGAACCAACTCTCTAACAGCAAGTAAGGCTTGCCACACCTGCAATTTTTTTAGTCAGCATAGCCAATATGAAAAAGATTATACTACCTTCGTCCCAAAATATAAGGAGTTTGAGGGTTAGACATGAGTATTAAGAAAGTTGGTGGAATTAAATAGAAGAAGGTTGTGATTGGTTGAGAAGAGGAGGTAGGTAGGGAATTTGAATGGTGGAAGGTTGTGATTGGTTGAGAAGAGAACAGAATGTAGGTGGAGAAGTTGTATTTTGGGACAAATATTGAAGCCTAGAAGTTGTTATATTTTGGGACGGAGGGAGTATATGTATAAGGCACAAGGCAGTTAAAAGAAGCATAATATGACCTCAACATTCCGTTTTGTTCCTTTAATACGCTCATTCCACATATTACGGATAAGTTCCCTCCGGCTGTCAGCTATTGGACTTTCCATTGGAAGAGTGCAGTAATCAATCACCTGAAGTCCAGGTCATATATTTGGTTAGCAAGACAATAAGTTTCTTTAGAAAGTAACCGAAATGAGGATATACCTCTTCCAGCTCAGAAAGCTGTTGAACCCGCACCATATTATTATAAGCACGCTCATAACTCTCAAGTACCTGGTCACAAGAATAGGATCACGAAAGGGAAAACAAGGATGTTCTGTTACAATTACTGAACTCTAAGAGGGGATATTAGTCATCAGTACTATAAACATTCACCTTTGCTTTCTAAGTAAAAAAAGAACTAAAGAAAATTACTTAACCAATTTATTCAAACCAGTCACATGAGAGATATTTCAACTGTTATATTATCTTATAAATATTGAGTTCCAAGGTTTACACCTAATTGCTTCACATTCAAATTTACTTTGTCACCATTTATCCCCTTGATCAGTGGTTGTATGATTCATCCAACCATCGAAACGATCTATACAGTCTGTTAAAAATCAGAAGTTCATCTTTTTAGCCTTTACATCCTATCAGCTAACAATTCAATGTCCATTCTACAGCATTCTCAACCAGAACCTGACCCGTGAATACTATTATGTCTGTTTTCCAAATATTTATTCCAGGTCTCAGAAAAGATCACCGAAATTTCCTTCTAGAACAGATCCCTACCCCTAGGGCCTGGACAACTCGGCCCACTGCCTATGACAGTAAGAGCTACTAGTATTTAGGGCCCCACCCCACAATACCCAAAAACCAATGGCAAATCCCTAAACATGAACAAAAACAAATGTCTCCATAATATGAAAATTCGAATAATGGAGATTATGTAAAGAATATATTTGACTATAATGTTATACCAATGCTGCAAGTTCTGTAGCCAAACACCGCCGAGCTCTCTCAACATATACACGAGCTTCTTCATACTGCAAAACAAATGCCAAGTAACCAAAAGCATGACCAAATTTTCAAGAAGAAATGGAAAAAGAAATCAACAAATATGCAAGCATACCTTTTTGCAACGAACTGAAAGAACAGCCCTAAAGAAAGCACCATTGCTGCTTCCGTCACCACTAGCTGTTGTGTTACCCAATATCCGGAGCTTGTTTTCATCCCCATCATCCAGACGAGAAACATATTCAGCCATGTGGTCCCACTCACCCATATGCCAAGCAGCATTGGCAGCCTAGAAAAAAAAAAGAAAAGGAAATTAGAACTTAAATTAGCAGAACTACAAGTTAAAGATACACAGTAAATTGATAACAAGATATATCCACAACCATCGGAGCCATTTCTAGTCGGGCAGATGGTTCTGAGCCAGTCCATTGCTCCCTGCATAATGCACTTAAATCTTCCCAACGGGCCAAGGCTGCTAGACACCTCATTCGACCTGACAGAAGAATGCATCTCATTTAGCTACTTTCACTGCATATGCAAAAAGAAAGCCGAAAATGACAACTCCCTCCGTCCCATAATATAAGGGATTTTGAGTTTTTGTTTGCACTGTTTGACCACTCGTCTTATTCAAAAAAATTGTACAAATATAAAAAACGACAAGTTGTGCTTAAAGTAATTTGGATAATAAAGTAAGTCACAAAAAAAATAAATAATAATTCCAAAAATTTTTGAATAAGACGAGTGGTCAAACAGTGCAAACAAAAACTCAAAATCCCTTATATTATGGGACGGAGGGAGTAGTAAGAGAGAACAAAAATCTGCCATTTCTGTTTACTTGACACTTTGAACAGTCTGTGTACAGGCAATCATATTTTTATAGAATATGATAAACGCCCTCCATAATAAAAGCACAAAATGACAGTAGTGAAAGTGAGGAAGGTTGATAAGAGGAATTGGGAAAGTGCCGACTATTTTAGAATGGAAGGGAATGCAACACAAGAAACAAAACAGAAAAAAAATTCCTACCTAATGTAGCATCCAAGTTTTGTAATGGCCCAGATGCTTGAGATGACTTTGCTTTGTATGCCTTCAGGGCCTCATCCCAACGGTGCAATTTTTCGTACCTGATTGCACAAAATTAGAGCAAGCATTGAAGCAAGATCTTAGATGAAGTCTAGAGTGATCCATGTTTCCACAAAATTTACATATATCATTACAGTTAAATTTTTCAAAAGTGTTTGATAGTTTTACAAAATGTAAAAAGAATGTGTTTAATCCAACAAAATATAAAGCAGGGGATCATAGGTTCGTGGCAACTGTACCAGGACTCCTTCAATTGAACTTCTAAATGTTGTTGTGAGTAAGTCAATATCCCAATAGCTGCCTGCATAAATAACAAGAGGATTAACAAGCCACGACACATAACTCTTCTTAGCTTTGTATGACATAGAAACCAACCTCATGCTGGTGTAATTGGTTGTTAATATGAATAAGAGATTCAACAACTGTAACAGGATTTGCACCCATCTTCTTGGAACATACAGCTTCAAACTCCATTTCTTTATAATGCAGTGCTTTTGCAAATGCTCGACACTGAAAAAAGTTCAAAGGTTTCAACAGAAACAGAGATTACATGGGAACACGAAAATTTGCCGAAGATGCATAAAGTAAAACTAACCTTTTCAGCAAGTGCACCGAGCAGTCTTGTATCAATTGGAAGCGGCTTCTCATCATGTTCCATAAACTCTGCCTACTTACGCAAAGGACCGATTAGAAGCAAGATGACAAAGTGTAAAAATGATTAAAAAATCTAATGGTAAATTTAGTAATTTACCAAGTTCAGCAGTGTGGCAAGAATTTCTGGAGGTATGTTCTGAGATGAGAATGCAGTCTTGAGACTTCTCACAAGTTGCTCCTGGGATGTTTCATTCATTTGGGCCCAGCAACTTGCAAAGCCCGCAGCAAACAACTCACGACCAACAGAAGGCTGAAAAATTTGCATCAGGAAAGCAAGCAGTGAGTTGTGACCCCACCAGCAGCTGGTCTTTTTAAAGTGAACACAGATGAATCCATTCTCAGTGGCACTGCTGTGCTTGATCAGGGACAGCATTTTAGGCCTATATGCCGTGGCAACAAAACAATATGAAATGCTACAGGACACCCTGACGTCCGAGGTGGTTTATTTGCCTTTGGCAAAGGCAGTATAGTGGATGAGAGCTTATACAGGAGAATCAATGGATGCGAAAGTATTACCCTAAGCTTCCTCGAGCGTTTGGTAAGAACTATCTCACCTGAAGTTGTGCTAGTCTTGCGCAAGTGCGTAAAGCAGGAGATGGTGATTCTTTGAGAAGCGCAATACTGAAGTGCCTCATCCATTCAGCCCAATCTTCTCTAGTGCTCCTTTGAGAAGCCTCACCGGCACTTCTCAGTCGAACATCATTGACCTGTAGAAGTCAAAATCCTTAATGTTAAAAAAGAACAAACCAACTTTTAATATTACAAGTAAACGAAAATGCAGGGTATTAATACATGAAAGAAAATATTAGAGGATATCCCCTCCTATTAAATACGTAGTTTATTTTAGGTGTGGACAAGGGGCGCACAGGAACTTAAGAGTAACAGTTATCGAATATGATGCAAACTAGGCAAAACGACCAACAGTACACTTCACAATAACTCACCCGCTACTTCTTGGATGTTCATTTTTCAAAACATAATTAACTGATACAGGGAGCAGCTCAGCTAAACAAATACACTTACTGCAGGTTCAGAACTAATAAGCTATGCAGAGCAGCTGGGTAAGATTGAAATTCCCAAAAAGATCAAAGATCTTCACAGGTAAAGCATAGTTGAAGACTTCAACAAAGTCAGAAGGTTTTATGAACTAAGACGAGCCTGGAGCCCTAAAACCAAGCTGAACAGTGAATAACAATTAGGCTTGGTTTGTGGTGGTTGTGCTATGCTGCACTATGCTTATCTTTTTAAGTTGCTATGCAAACAAGGATTCTTATAGGTTTTTTTGGCAAATAAAATTAAGGTTAAATAAAATGTCATCCGATTGTCATGTCTCACAGTTGTTTCATATTTTCAGAATGCAAAAACATCATGCTTTTTGCCAAATGCCAAATGTCCGAAAGCAGTTTTACCAAAAAAAAAAAAATCGTAACACACTACTACACTTAACAAAAAAAGAACTTTAGTAAATTGCACAATGGCACAGAGAATACATAGTGTCCCAATGTCCCAATGTTTTCCAAACAACAAAGCATCTTACTTGATGACTTCTTGGTTGCCGCTGTGTTTCATCAGCCTCCTCAGAAGGAACACCACCAAAATCATCAAGAGGGTCACTAATGACTTCAGGCGGGCATTGTGTGTACTTTTGTACTGATAAGTTCTCAGAGATGAGTGGCTCTCGCCTTAGTAATCGATTTTCAATCTCATCCCATTTTCTGTACTGTAAAAGATAGCAGTAATTAGAAATTAGACCAAGCCATTCAAAATGCTATGTGCAAAATACTAAAAGTAAAAAAGTCTATTTAACCGCCTAAAGTTTGGGGTTAGTCTACTTAAACCCTGAAGTACAAAAATCAGTTCAAATAATTCCCTAGAGTGGTTTTGGACTTTTGGTCGCATGAATAATGATGAGGACAGTGAGATGGCAATGGATTTGGTTAAATGTATTTCAACAAGACAGCCTGGCATTGAAGCACATCACAACTAATGAGTAGTTCCCGGGTTCACCTATCAGGGAAAGGGAGTGGTTGGGTTGGTTTACGTAAAATGGGCTAACATGTCGGCCATGCAAGCAATAACCAGCTGCCACGTTATCATCTACATAGCAAAACCAATTAAAAACTACTCTAGTGATTTATTTGAACTGTTTTTCAAGGTTCATGGGGTTAAGTAGACAAACCCTGATACTTCAGGGGGCTAAGCAGATTTTGTCCAAACTAAACAAGTACCCGCATATGGTGCTTCACAAGAAGCTTGTGTATTGATGACACGAATATTGTAAAATCTTCTCCAAGAGCATGTGCAAGACAACAAAGCGCCTCTGCTGCATCTTTCCGTAGATCATCATTGTTTCTAGCCACAGAAAGACAAATTAACAATCTGGTGATGCACAACTAAAAAGTACAAAAGTTGACAAACAGATGATAAGCATTATACTCATAAACATGGTCTGAAAACAAGAAATAGTGGTTCATAATCCCTCAATGTTTTCTTGATACAACCATAATACACAAGAAATAGAATGTTACTTGTCACCAGAAGTCTTACCCATCCAAAACTAGCTTTAGATGATGCACCAAAACCGAAACATGAGTACCAACCTGGACAAGATATGTTGAGAACACATGATGTACAGAAGAAAGGCACAGAAGTTTCTGTGTATTAGGTAAAAACTATAATAGTCAAACTAAAATTGAACAATAACCAACCTGCACCGTAGGTATGAGTTTAGTCAAAGTGACAATGGCACGGCGTCTGATATCAACTAGCTCCACTTTAAATAACCGAACAAGTACTGGAGCAACCAAGTGCATGTGCTCATCCAAATTTCCTAAAAGGAGAAATTCATCATAACAAGTTAAAACTGACCAATGATTTGTTGTGGACATAAGAAGAAACAGAACTGGAGACGGACCTCCAAACACCTCTAGGGTGTGCAATATGTCAGGAACATAGTAATAGTCATTGCAGCGTTCAGCATCACCCAGGACTTGAATACAACTTGGCAATATGTGAAGTATATACATTCTGAATTCGTCATTCAGTGCCAAGCATAGTTGTTCAACAAGGTGAAGAACCTGGAGACACAAGATGGTAATTAAGAAAACAACAGTATATATAGATGGGGAAAAAATGTCAATTCTAATTCCCATGCACAAGCATCTCATAAGAATTGGAGCATAAGTTTCCTATTGTACTCTATTAGTTTGCAGAGATTGCTCTTTGTTTTGCTAACTTCCTAACTGATGACATGACAAAAATATATTGGCCTACCATATGCCTCATCGAAGTTAGGAGAACTTTAGCTGTGGTAGCATTATACAGACAACAGAGAATATTAACAAGAGCACATGACAAGTAAAGCCCAATGTATTATTACCGGAGAAGCTTGTGGACCTTGGACAGTCCGATTTGGTGCAGGTAAGCTGAATGAGGAAGTCCACAATTCAGACACAAGAGAGAGTATTTCTTGTAAATATTTCCGAATGTGCTGTAAAATAAATAAGCTTGATGAAATATGCAATATATGAGATATCAACAGCAATAGAAAGAAATTAAGAATCTTCCAATAACTACAATAAGCAAAAGCGCAACACTGAAAGGACCATCTTACCTGTCGAACAATAGATACCAATGTCCCAAGCTTCCAGGTAATGAACTCTTTCAAACCACCATCCTCACACATGCGAACAGCACGGAATAGCTCAGGGAGAACCTTCAGAAGAAAGGGTAAAGCATTTCAGAACAACTGGGCCTTTTCCCACAATGACAAATTGTCTTGCATCCAAAACCATAATAATTATATTGCCTCAGTTCACAACTTGGCAACTACCATCAGAGGAAGCAGAAAATATGGCTAACATTTTGAAGACATTTTCTCATAAAAAACAGTATCCAGTGGTTAAATTTACACTCCTCCATTCTTTATAACCTCTAACCCGCATAACATCATGAATTAGTTTGACAGGACGCAACTCAGAAACTTTAATACTGCAGTGTACTGGTAATTGGCAAAATCAGTCATGTTTTCAGAAGCAGCAGGCTCTCAATGCTATGCCTGCTTGTCTAACAAATGATATACTCCGTCCATTTCATATTATAAGTCACTTCGACTTTTTTTCTTAGTCAAATTTATTTAAGTTTGACCAAGTTTATAGAAATATTTAGCAAACATTTACAACACTAAATTAGTTTAATTAAAACCAACTTCTAATATATTTTGATAATATAAAATTTTGTGTTAAAAATGTTACTATATTTTTCTATAACTTAGTCAAACTTAAAAAAATTTACTAGGAAAAAAGTCAAAGCGATATAATATGAAACAGAGGGAGTACTATAAAATCAAATGCTGTGAGCTTTGGAACGGCATCAGCTAAAGACCAAGTGGGCCATGGTCAAACAAGAGCAGAATTGAACACCTTTGGTAAATATGGAACATGATGCATCTATGCACCATGTGAAACAAAATGGGTCTGCTAGAAAATTTGTAGAATTTACAGTACAATAAAGCAAGTTGAGAGGCACTCACCTTTGGTAAATATGGAACACAGCCAAGTCCCATCGACTATAAGTGTATCATAGAGAAGAAGAAAATAATTATTACAGTGGAAAAAAACAAAATCTTGTTGAAAAACGCTAATAAAAATAGAAATATTACCTTAAAAATAAATATAAGAGAGCCAACCACCATCTGATGATAACTTGAAAGGGAAGGATCATGAAGAATCCGCATGAGAGAACTAATTGCAACCTGCAATAGAAGATTAATATCACAGAGACTAATGTACAAACTTTTATTACGCCTCACAAAGCAAGACAGAACATACTGTTGAATAATAGTCCTCAGATGCTGAAAAGGATGGCCAGAAATCAGTTGGCAGTTCTTCCATGGAAACAATATGTTGTGCTGTTTCCATCGTTGGCCGCAAGACCTCCCTATGTTGACCAGGTAGCTTATGTTGATTACGCTTATGTGCGTGCGGGTCCAATGCACCCATAATACCTAAAACCTAGGAAAAACATATTTCCTCACTGCTCAGATCAAGGGTGTAGTATTAATTTTGAGAAAGCCAGTAAGCATGAACCAGATAGAAAGAGTAATTTTCACAAAACTGTGCTAACATGACACATTTTTTAACGAACAACTGCAGAAATCCATACTTAATGTTTTCAAGCGTTTTCACAAAACTGCATTCTCATCTAATTAGATGAGCCTGACAGACCAGACCAACACATGACATTAGTCATACAAATAGGTCATTTCCGCTGAAACAGACTACATGTGACACTGACAAGAGGGACCGTCCTGTCAAGCTCCTTAGCTAGCATCAGATGTTCCATAATAATTAAGTGTGGTTTCAATGAGTGGGCCTAGCATCAGGCTCTTTCTATCCAAAGGGAGTAGTTTCGTCAAATGTTTCAAAGAAAGAAAGTGTGATTTCGTGAGTTTCATGCTTTGTACTACAAAGAGGTAGTGTTCTCAAAAATTGATTATAAACAGCAGGGTTTTGTGGTAGTTTAAGCTGGTAGAGAGGTATTGATGGAATTTATCGAATGAATAAATACCTTCAGCACTTCCAGTCTAGTAGACCATTCCAATTCGCCATTCAGCAATTTCAAGAGTAAACCAAGCAATGGAGGATACTCATTATAAGGAGAGATAACATAGCTGGTGGAACATCCATGAAAAATAATTCAGAAAACATTAGTGACGCCCAAGCTGCCATAATACATTTAATATTGAATGGAAACGATTACTAATATATATATGAACAAAAGTATATAGGTTTAAAAATAAAATGCAGCTATCTTAGATGTTATCAGGAGTCCACATCCATATTTGCCCAGAAGAAAGGAAGGGAAGTACTCCCTCCGTATGGTATGTGTATTCTACAAATTTAGGTTGCTAATTGATTTTATGTGATCTAGACATCTCGTACATAGTTTTTGGATTTGAGAATACTTTTACCTTTTAAGTTTACATTACTATATTTATTTGATATTTATAGCAACACACAAGCAATAAGCTAGTATGACAAAAAATAACACAGCCCATCCATCCCAACTCACCCCACTATGACATTGAGTGCTCACAGTTTGAGGATTCAGACTGACACATTTAGACAGAAGAGGGGGAATGGGGACACAATGACCTCCTAAGGGAGGAACAAAGGAACGAATGGAGGGGCCTAAGTATCATTCATTTGGACCAGAGGCACATCAATTAAAAAATGGTGAAAATGGCAAACAGATGATTACCTCGTTTTTAGAATGGCATTACCTTCTCTATCGAGAATTTAAATCTACTGTAGTATGTGTATATTATTTGCAGGATGTTTTGTTAAACTAATACATTATTTGCAATGTATATGTAATTGTTTATTGATATGATATTACTTGTATGTATGCAATGGGTTTGACTACATGATAGCATTATCTTTTCATTAGAAAACACTCAACACTTGTGGTGTATATATATTGCAGGCCATTTGAAATGTGCATTCACTGTGCACTAATTAGATTTGTCCGGTGGCATTTTTTGGAATGTCAATCTTTAGATTGGCAAATATCCAAAGTTTCGCACAAAGAAAAATAGTGATGTTTTGGATAATAACTATTATTCAGAGTCATGCAAGACTTACTAAAGCCATAATAATTTAACAACCAAACCTTAAGTGTTTTACAGACACTAGATATGCTGCCACTTATGAGAAAGTCAAAGCGGTAACAAATTTCAAAAGATGACCAGACAGAATTTGAGAGCAGAACTCATGCAATTAAGAATTGCAAACATGACAGGAATTTAGCACAAAACATATAAATTAGCATGGATGCATGAAGGATCAGAAGTATACCCTGTGCTTTGGATAACTTGTCCAAGGGTTGCTACTGCCACTTCCCTTTTACTAACAGCACCTCCATCCAAAAGAGCATCCACAACTAGAGGCATTAGCTCAGGAAGATATTGCCTCATTGCAAAACCACCCTACCATGAAGAGCTAACTTCAGTGTTCAAGCAAGATAACTGAACAAAATATAAAAGATTGCACGCTCGAGAACAGAACGTACCACTTTGGCCAACTCTCCAACAGTAGCAAGCACTCCTGCTGCAAGCGCATTATTAGCATTCGGTCCTGTTCCTTCACGTAACCTAGCCACTAGTGCCTGGAAGAAAATGAAATTAGACTAGAACTCTAGAAGGTAAGAATATCTCAAGAATGAATAACACTGGTTTTGTTTATTACTAACCTTGTGAATTGGAGCAATATAAGGAAGAATGAGTCGTGCACAACTCCTAATTAAGCAACCCAACAATCTAGCACTTTCCTCTCTACACTTGCTATCCATACTGTATGAATAGTAAAGATTTTCAGAAGATGCCAAAGCAACATAATTATATGAGGCAAAAATTTTGTGGCAGCAAACCTTTGGTCAAGATATGTGAGCAACTGTATAAGATAACGGCGAAGGGCAGGCAGTACATAAGCAGGATTTTTTTCAGACAATCTACCTGCAACTGATATTGCCAATTCTCTGACATGGTACTCCTAAGCCAAAGGGTAGAAATAAAATTATCAGCAAATACATGGACAATTACATTTCGAGATTTAAACTATGTAAAAGATGTTAAGGTTGCCAAATAAAAAGAATATGATGTTCTTGCTAAAACGTAGAAGATACCAAACTTGGATACACTACTAAAAAGGCACATAATAGTCACAAGATACATGATGTCATTCAATATTCACCAAAGCGGCACAAGATGATCCCACCTCTGTTGCATACTTGCACAAAAGGAACCCATTCATAAATACTGGAGTACAAAGGATGTACTGTAATAAATCGACATGAATATGCACAAATGCACACATAAATGTCATGCAGATATATATGTAATATAGGCACCTAGGTGGCACCTATCGCCGACTTTTTAGAGCACTGGGTCCAGTTCAATGTTCAAATGTTACTGAATGGTGAAATACAAAAAGGGACCCTCACAATCTATAATAAAAAAAACAATAACAGTACTTTCACCCTGTTTCAAAGATCCATAAAGAAAAGATAAGAGGTAAACCAAATGGCTGATAGAACCATGTACAATGTAAGTGGCCCACACTATATGATAATCGTGTACTCCCTCCATCCCAAAATATACAAATATAAGTGTGTTAGCCTTTCGTAATATCAACAACTACGAAATTAACATCACATGGAAGTACTTCAAAAACGAATCTAATGATAACACACCCGTGCTTACTAAACATACTGTTAGTTTAATTATTAGTCAAAACTCAAAAATTACAAATGTTGATTTTCCTAAACATGTGGGTGCCTTATATTTTGGGACGGAGGGAGTAATATGGTATACCTCATCATTTAAGGCAACAAAAATTGAAGTCATGATGTCAGCTTGGGCCAAAAAATCATCAAAAGATGGATTCCGATATAGAGCCTTGAATACAGAACTTCTAACACCAACATCAGCATCAGCAACTGCAGCCATAAGAAGTTTCTCCACAATCTGCAGAGGAATTTAAGAATGCATATAGACATAAGCAACAAAACGTGATTAAATTATGAAAACAGACCATCATTGACCGTGCTTACAACATAGAAACATAGAAGTGCATAATTACACAGATTCAAGTCCCAGCCCGTAAAATATTTCTCTACTATAAAGATTGACGGATTGAAGATGAGTGGCATTGCAATGGACTCATGTCTCTTAGCAAATAACTAGCTCCTCTTTTGCATGTCCTGTTTGTATGTAGCAATGTTGCACCCTAGATGGATTAGATCCAATCATGAACTATGTGAAGAGTCAAGTATAATAGAAGTATCAATTATAACAAACAGTTAGGATTAGGATTTGAACTGCCGACCTGTCCCACTAGTTTGCAACACATGTTTGCATTGGTTACTGAAATCATATTTCCAGACACAGCATTTGAAATATTCCCATAAAATTGCAGTTCATAATTTCTCATTTTAAACAGTTCGCTTCAGTAGTTCAGCTATGCAATCTCCCAAAAAAATTATATACTTTATAACAAGCATGTCCAGTAGTAAGCATGTTTTGAATACATGGCAAAGAAACAATAACACACTAAGAAATCTGAGACAGACCTCTTCTACAAGGCGGCGACGCTTAGCTCCTCCCATACGATTTGGCCGGTTTGAGCTAAACTGTGAGCTAGACGAAGCTGAAAGGGAATGCGCAACTAGTTTGCAGCAGCATGTTGCAGCAGCTTTACGGGTACTGCAATCCTCATCTTCCAGATAAAGGATGACACTCTCTCTAGCAAATTCCAGAAGCTCATGACCCTGAAACCAATTCATATTGTGACATCTCAAAGACAGTAGCAATGCACAACTTCGCTGAGTATTTCAAACCTTAAAGTTGAAATTTGCTAGAGTCCCCAATGCAAGCTGCACAAGAACTGGACCACCAGAATCCACAAACTGCTGCAAACTGCTTGATCTGCTTCCTCGGCCAACAGCAGCACCAGGCCTCACGGATGACTTTGGCAGTGCTTGAGATATACAATCCAACAATCGTTCCTGTATTGTTGGCAGTAGAGATGGGATGCTGTAGGAAATGGAAATGTGAAATTATGGCCAAGACAGAATAATATGGATGGCTCAATCAAGGAAATAATACCTGGTACTTATAGACTCAAGTGCCTCTACAAGTTTATCAGAAAGACCAGCAGAAAACATCGCATCTAGTAGTCCACCACGTATATGAGGTTCCATTGCAGGACCCATAGCTTTTGCGAAACTTCCCACACAAGAAATTGCCTCAAGAGATGGGCGTCCCCTACGAGGAGCAATCTGCATAAAAACAAGCAGTCATGCACAAAGAAAGCAGGGCAAAATTCAAGTAAACACTAGAGTAAACTAGGGGTTCTGAGGCATACCGCATCATGCAAGTGTGAGGTAATTAAAGGCAAATAGGGCACAAGTTCAGCACCAAGAGCGCCAGCCATCTCTCCAAGAGCAACAAAGCCACTAGCACGCTCATCCGGTGTACGTAAAACAAACAAGATATGATCCATGCAAATCTGAGAATAAGAATAGCATTATGGTACCATTTTAATATGTCTGTCTTTTGGTAATGACTTCAGGGCAAAGTGTAAAGAGTAAGATATACACAAGAAAAGGAAATGTGAAGAAGAGTAGATGAAATATTTCAGTTCAAGGACTAATGGTGGTTAGAAAACCTTTAAGTAGTTGGTCACAAATCTGTCACGCAGGAAGTGAGCAATTCGAGGAAGAAGCGAAGTTATACTACGACGAACAAGCTGATCCCGGTGTCTTAGGTAATTGAGGACTATATCAGCCACTTCTCTGTACCTAGACATCATAAACTCCCCAGTATTCCTGCAATAGTTTTCATGCAACAACAGAATTACATAAGTTGGCATCGTTTTAAGTTGTTTTGCTATATCAATGTTCTTAAATAAAAAATTAGACAAATAAAGTATAATGCGATACAACAACCAAATCCAAGAAAAATCTTGCAACAAAAACTATGATTATGTTGGGAAAATTAAATAAATAAATCCCTACCAACTAAACAGTATTACCTCAATAATTCTCCAACAGCCAATAGCGAGCCATGAATGCTATGAACAGAGGCATTTTTTCCAAGACCAACCTGTGCTGCTTCACACATGCGGTAATACCTAACATAATCATAAAATGAGAAGACATGCAAAATGGTAAGGCTAAGTGATATCCAACCACAGAGGCACTTTATACATTATTACTCATGATCTAGCATAAGTAGCTACATAGGTTGCTGATGGCAGAAAAATGTTAATAACCTTTAGGGACAGAACAGGATTCTATAATTCCCCTTTAAGTAGAGCAGGCCCCATATAATTTGAGTCAAAAAAGTTTGAATTGTCAACAACGCTCTTGGAAAGTGAATTCAGGGAGTCAGACTAGCAGACTTAAGTGATTAGTTTTTAACGTTACTCACTCCATTCATTTTTGTAAGGCGTATTTCGATAGAAAAGGTCAAACTTTCTAAAAAATTGACCAGCAATTAGTCAAATACAAATACATTTAGTGTATGAACATACACTAATAGACTTATATTTCAATCTACTTTGAAAAAAATGTTGGTTTTGTAGATAGTTAGAATATATTTTATGCGAAATCAATGGTTAAATTTTGATCTGGAAAACTTTTTTTCAAATAAAATACACCCTATAAAAATCTACAGAGATAGTAGTAGTTAACATGAACAAAGATGGAAATGGATGTAAGAAGCTAATAAGGGTGCCATTAGTTTTGTAAGCAATTGGAATAGAATTCTTAGCATGTGAGGCATTTTCCAAACAGAAAAAGAAAATATTCCAATCAAAGGAACCGTGGCTTAATGTGGACTGTACTTCACCCACCACAGCAACAACTATAGTAGCACACTGCTAACGTATTTCTGTTAATGAATCATGTCAGTCCTTCCAGCAAAAACGGAAAGCTACATGGACAAACATGTATATCAATGGCAGTTCACAATCGTCATAACACATTACATAAGATGAATTACTCTGTAGAAAGAGTGACATACTCCCTCTGGTCAAATATATATCATGTTTGACTTTTTTTAGTCTTCAAGGTGAGACTTTCACCACAACATATTCCCTCCAATCATATGATGTTTAAATTTTTTTTTACAGTCTTTGAGATGTAAATTTGAACCTAACTTTTTATTGCTATACTAAGCATGAACTCTAATAAGTTTATAATATCATGAAAGTACTTTCCAAGGCAAATCTACACATACCATCTTTTATGTTTTCAAACCAAGTATTGAAGTATCTTAAATTAAGTGAAAGTAAAGTTTCAAAAGTTTGACTTGAAAGAAGTCAAACACCATATGCTTTTTGCTGGAAGAGTAGCATCTATGCATTCACCAACCATATTGAGAATCATCCAATGAGCAAGTCTAACTATTGGTACCCAAACTTTAGTTCAAGCTTCAACTAGGTCCCCAAATTTGCACAGTTTGCTAATTGAGAGCATGCTCATTTACTAGTGTCGCACATAGCACTAATAATCACCCCAAATTACATGTGAATTTTATGTCATGAAACTGAAACATACATAATGACCATCCGTAAAGATATAAATAATTATTTTGACCATCTGTAAACATATCAAAACAAGCTAGCGTAATGAACCATCCATTGCACAAGCTTTCATATAAATACATTATACATGTCATATATTATAATTTGAAGATAACAAATAATTACTTTGAAATCTGAAACTAAATAAAATCGTATGAACTAGATATATCCACTTATAGTATATATATATATAGGTGAAATTATTTTCTTAAAAAATAATAAAAATTACAAACTATTTTCTACAAGATCCATCCACAGAAAATCAGTGGAGCCTGCACACCAGCTCCCCCTTTCAGGGAGTATAGAGAAATTATTCAAACAATCATCTTAACTATCAGACAGATCATAGAGTTACTCAAATTTCAAATGTGGTGAAGACAAAATTGTGCTTACCATTGCACACGCCAACGTGTCTCACGTTTTTCAATAACATGGAGACAGGCACGCAATGCTTCCACTGCTCGCTCACGAACAGCCTGTTTGGGATCTCTCAGTGCTACCCATATAGCATCAACAAATTCAGGAACATGAACATTGAAAACTGTTGATGCATTTTCAGCCATCTCCTACAATAAGATAAAGTATATATTTATATAAACATGGTACAGTGCCTTACCAGAGTAACATTTGCATGACATTCAACTAATACCATCACAATAAACCAACTAACTCATATCAGATATTTGATTCAAAATATTCACGATACAACAAAGTCTAAACATAAGACCAGGAGTGTTTCAGCGGCAGATTTGCCAGGTTTAACAGACATAAAAAAAGATCCCGTAAGTCTAGACAGCTTTCCTGCTTAGTTGAGAACAATATAAGCTTGCCCTTAACCCTAACTTAAGCTGACTTCATTGCCACTGATTTCCCTGATATTAACACATTATAAACTACCACAAATTAACCACAGTGCACCATGGACAAGGACACAAGGCTGATGAACCCGATGGCCCTGTTGCTATTTTCTCCCCTATAAGGTTGGACAAAGGATTCATATACACATAATTCATGTTTAGTAGACAAAAAAAATGCCAATCAATATGCATAAACAAATGTTTTAGAAATAGGGGTCCAAATATCAACCAACAGCACACCAGGTGAGAAAAATAGAAATGTGCAAAAAAAAAAGGACAATTGAAATGAGGTATTTATCTGCTTTCATGATGGGAGGCTTGATTAAAGTGTGTAGCAAATACAAAAGTTGGGTGATTAAACTTACTTTGAGAATAAGGACAGCAGCAAAGCGGCGATACTCCACTCGATCCCCACCAAGCCATCCTAAAGCCGTTTTAATCTAAAAGATGTGCTTGTTAGCATAGTGATAAAAATATGCTCAAGAAAAATGAAAAATAGTTACAGTTTACCTGACGCTCCACCTCATCTGCAGTCATTGCACCGCCAGCTTTTGCTAAATGGCCAAGCACTGCGCTTGCTGGAACTAGAACTTCAGGATCACGCTTGACTTCAAAAACAGTTCGCAAGAAATTTGCGAACTTAGAAACCTTTGAAGCACCTTCTCCGAAAGGCATATCGATCAAAGCATCAATAGCACGAAGAGCAAGTAAATTTTCAGCAACATCGTTGCTTTGCAAGAGACTACATATCTGTTCATAGAGCTGTTCCATAAATCTCAGAAAAGCCTCGCCACTCAGATCTCGAGCTTCTTCCTCAACATGTTTTCTTAGGGCGGCAGCAATAACATCCTAGTGGTGAACAGCAAACACACTTAATCAATTATAGACAACTAGAAGATTTGTACACTTAGAAACAGTACTCCATGTTCAAGATAGAGGAGGTACAAGTCAACTCAACAAAAGAACAGCCACGGGATTCGGGAAGTAAACACCCCAGAAAGCATAAACATCAAAACGAACGCCAAAAACAAAATTAGTGGAATACTGGAATATATGCTGCATTATCACCATGAGGTGAAGCATATCTTGGGCCTATTCACTTCACATAATTTTCCTCATAATAGCAGCACTCGTTCATTGTCTTCTTGCAGGATGTGCCATGTAACAGTCCCGACCTTGTCGATTCCCCAAAACGGCAACGCCACCTCAATCAACTACACATATATCAGGAAGCTACATGACCACGATACTACAGGCGAAACGAATTATTTCATAGTGTTGTTGCCGCAAGCAAAGGAACCAGATCAAGCTGACTCCAAAAGGCTAATCGCCATGCGCCTATACCACCCCCACTACTCAGGAGCAATACAAGCAGCACATCTGGACAAGAAATAAAACCAACTGGTTTCGGATAAGAAAATGAGAAGACCTCAACTATACAAATGCCCAGATATCCATCCATCCAGCACTAGCGACGTGCCCTAGTGAGCAACAAAAATGCTCGGGAAAAATCCACACATCGGGCTCGGGAGCCTAAACTCAGCACGGCGAATTCGACCAATTTAGAGCCCCACCAAAACCTTTGCTCCCGCCCAAAACCCTAGACCGGGGAGCCATAACAAGCGTTCTACAGCAACAAAAATGGAATCTCGGGAATCGGTGGGGGGGCGAAGCACATACCGCTCCCGACGAGATGTACGCCGCGATGTTGAACCCGTGCTCCTTGGCTATCAAATCTGCACAACAAGAGCGAGCCCGACATTATTCAGCCGCATCCAGGAGCGGAATCCGTGGGCGAGGGGGGGTGAAATCGACGAGAAGAGGGGGGGGGTGGTAACCCGCGAGGGAAAAGGGGGGCGCACCTTTGGGCTTCTTCCCGATCTCCGGGAAGTGCGGCGAGGGCTTCATGGCGACGGCGGCGGCGGCGGCTCCAGAGCCGACGCGGCGGCGAGCGGCCGAGGCGGAGATAGAGGGAGGGGGGAGGGGAGGGTTTAGCTTTCCCGACCTGGCTTGGCTTGCGCGACAGGAGCGGTAGGGAGATGAGAGCGCAGACTGCACAGAGGGTGGGGGTGTCAGGGAGCGGGGCCCAGGGGATCGATTGGCGGCGGGGCGACTGAGAGGAAGAAGTGGCTTCGTTCGGCAATAGGCACACAGGAGATTTTACCCCAAAATTTGACAAAATGACCATTTTAAAAAACTTAATTTGAAGATTGAACCATGGCAAAAACTAATTAAAGAAATCAGCCTTTTACTCCGCACCAACCCCGATGGTGCTGAGCTATAACTTCTCAACGTCATTAATATTGGTGCTGAGATTCCATCCGATGTAGCCAGAATGTGCCAAATCATCATAGCTCAGCGCCACACTACTTGGCGCTGAGGTCTTCATTAACAAAAGCGTAAACATTAGTGGTGTTGAGTAAAAGGCTTTATTTCTACGATTAGTTTTTATCACGGTTCAATCTTCAAATAAGTTTTCTAAAAGGACCCGGGTAAATAATACCATCAAAGCTAGTAATTGGGTTTATCCCCTCTTCAATCCCCTTTACCATGGGGGTAGCATTTGATTTAGGGTCCCAATAAAGGCTTAAGGCTTATTCAGTTTGGCTTTTATGCTAGCTGACTTACTCGTACATGATTTGTTATAAGCCGGTGAAATTAAAATCATAAGTTTTAAGTGTTATGATGGAGTCATACATCTACCTCACATAACTAAAATAACTTCTTTAACGCCCGATTGTTTTTCTCAACTCCAAAATTCAACTCTCTTGTTTCCCGTTAGCATGTTTTCTAAACTTTAAAATGATGTGTTTTTAACAAAATGTTTCTATATAAAAGTTGTTTAAAAAAATTCAAATAAATTCTTTTTTAATTTCTATAATAATTCATACTTAATAAATCATGTGCTAATGAGCTTTCTCGTTTTTAGGTACGTTGAAATTTTTTCTCTCAACTGAGAGATCGAACGGGGCCTAACTAAGCCGTTGGCTTACAATGTAAAAGCGGCTTGTGGCTTTAAAAAACCAAACAAAAAAGTTGCTTATTTGGACTTAAACTTTTTACCTCATCAACTGAATTATGGGTATGTTCAGATTGATGATATTTTCTTTGTTAAAATTGATAATTATATGGCTACATTTAGTTTATTACCAAATATTGGAAATGTGTACATAATTTTTGCATCATTATTAAGCCAATCCTACCAATTTTTTGACAATATTGTCAATTTGCCAAAATTTTGACATTGCCAAATTTTAGTAAGGTTCATTTTGGCACCGATCTAAATGACCCTATAAGTCTACGTAAAGAGGGCCTAGAGGTTGTACTTTGTGCCATTTTTTATTACTGAAGTTTTAGGGTGTGTTTGGTAGCCCTTGTTCCCAACACTAACTTTGCGCATGGAAAACGAAGTGGTCCATTAACACATGATTAATTAAGTATTAGCTATTTTTAAAAAAATAGATTAATTTGATTTTTTAAGCAACTTTCGTATAGAAACTTTTTGCGAAAAAACGCACCATTTAGTAGTTTGAAAAGCGTGCACGCGGAAAACGAGGGAGGAGGGTTGGGAAAAGGGGTACTGAACACACCCTTAGTTTGGACCACCTTCTATCCAATCTTTTCACTTTGGACTAATTATTTCTTTGAGTGAAATACATGACCAATCCTTAAACTTGTCGGGTGGTGTCACTTAGGTCCGTGAACTTGAAAATTGCACGTTTAGGTCCGTGAACTTGGTTTAATGTACCATCCTCGTTCCAATCGTCCTTTGACCACGTTTGACCGCTAACGTGGCATACCACGTGTGCAACACTTTTGTGCTCTGCCCCCTCCACATATACCTTCGCACATAACTCGCCCTGACCAGTGCATTTCAACCCAAATCCTCCCAAATATCCTTAAATCGGCTAGGGTTTCGACGGTGAGGTTAGCGAAAGGAGGCCGAGAGGTAACGGCTGTGGCAGCCTCAGCGGTGAGATTAGTGGCAGGAGACAACATAGTGCAGCGGGGTTAGCAGTAGCACGGTGCGGTCGGATTAGCGGCGGGAGGCAGCGCAATGCGGCTTACACGCTAGGCATCCCCATGGATTCTCCAAGCTCATCCTCATCTTGAAGTCACCGAAAAATGTGTTGTTGAACAAGTGCCCATTGTGCAAGGATAAGTTCATTTTGGAGCGCAGAGTAATGGCAATTGCTAACCGGGACCGCATTTTTTATACATGCAAGGAGAAGAATGAGAGAAAAGAACGAGGATTTTTTTGGGGGGATTCTGGTGTCACACTGTCACTATATAGCTACAAGGAGATATATGTGACGTGTTGCGATGTGGAGGGGGCTGAGAGCAAAAATATTGCCTACGTGGCATGCCACATTGACGGTCAAAGGACGTTTGGACCGAGATGATATATTAAACCAAGTTCACGGAACGAAACGTGCAAATTTTAAGTTCACGGACCTAAGTGACACCACCCCATAAGTTTAGGGATCTGCTATGTATTTCACTCTTTTTTTTTATCTTTATTATACTTTGGGCCACCTTAATATTTTTGTCTAGCCATATTTGACTGCTCCTTCTACAAAAATGTGGCATGCACGTAAATAGGGAATATTATCAGCATGAGGGTGCCAATGTGCTTGATGATGTTGTTGTGCTCGTGAAGAGACTTTATGTGACAAAATAAAAAGTGGTAAAAATATCTAGTACAAAATGAAAATTTTGGATAGAGGATGATCCAAACTGAACTTAAGTAATACAAAGTGATTAAAGTGCAATTCGCTTTCTTTTTTTTTTTTACCAAGAGAATCGGCGAAGGTTTAAAGATTTCATTACAAACAATTTATGTCGTAATTATTACAACAGTTAGAAAACATGTCAATTCGTATTAGAAGCTTTGTGCACACTGAGATTATAAACTCGTCACATGTAAATCTCTATTACAGTAACAACAAGAATTAAATTGTACAAAACTGAGTTATAAAAACTAAAGCTAAACCAATAATATCTGAGCTTGATTGCTAAAAGTTCCCTCAATTAACAAAGCCTTTCTCAGGAACATCACAGTAATTTTCTTGGTGCAGCAAACATAAGTCCCAAAAAACACATGAGATGGATTATTGCTTCAGGAGAACTGCACAATTCGACGGCTGAAAGATGGCATAAACTGCTGATAATCATTATGCATTATTCAGGTGTGACCAAAACTAATGTAGAGCCTCATCGGTTGGCCTATTAAGCCAAAGCAAAAGCCAATTTTTGAAATTGATTTTAAGATACTTTCAACATGATTTCTTTTTAGCATTGGTTTTTAAGTCGATGTGAATAAATATATAAAAGTTTTACCTCTAAATTATTTTTTATTTCCTAATAAGCCGTTTTGGTTTATTAGGAAATATAGGTAAATCTCTATTATTATAAAAGTTTAAGATGTTTTTGTCAAAAAGATCCGTACGTCGTCGGTTTTTCATCTCCCAATCTGATTCTATTATTGTTCGCTTGTTCCAAGAGATCCTCAAGGCCTGTCTAAAATCTGTTACTGTTCGCTTGTCAAAAATCTCTATTGTTCGCTTGTTCCAAGAGAAGAAAAAAGAAAAGGTATTACAGATACCGGATAGAGGATAGCGAGTGGGCTGACATCCGGCCTCAAGGCCTGCATGGGCCACGATCCAGATAATGTTTTTTTTTACGAGAAAGGTAATGTGTAATGACCAGCTATAATATCTACTATTATAAAAATTGAAGATGCTTTTGTCGGTATTTTGGTACGTCATCCGTACATGAGTTAGTTTTTAAGTTCGTTTGCTTTTAGAAATACATATCCGTATTTGAGTCGATTTTTAAGTTCGATCGCTTTTTGGTAATACGGAAGGAATTATATAAGAAATCTGTTTAAAAAACTTGCATGCTAACTTCTAACTGCAGGTCATGATTTTCTAAAAATATATATCCAAGCGAATTTCTACATCTTAACTAAACCATATAACAATAATAAGACTAAAATAGACTTCACCCGTTACAACGTACGGATACTTTTTTCTAGCCATATTATAAATTAGAGGCATCTTAGCGGTGCCTGCATTAATTGTTCCTTTCTTTTGATGATATCGTGTGAAGCCTCCTCACATGCTTGCAAGCATGCAACTCCCTTCACATTAGTCAGGTCTGCCATTTTCTCCCCCCCCCCCCCCCCCCCAGAAAGAAAGTTTGAAGTCTTCAACCAAGATCAAAACAACAACTTAGGCAGTTAGAAAAAAGGGCAACAACTTTTGTTGTTTGGGTTGCTCGCATGGACTTGGCATGCCCTATCCCTCTCATATACATCCAAGCTAGGTTTGACCTAATCTTTCATTTCCACCTCTCCACTAAGCGAATACACAAGCAATTGTTTGGTTATTGCATCGGTTTAGTCTAGTTAGTATAGGATTTTGTTTGGTTAGTTGCACGAGAGATACAGTTAAAAGAGATTTTGTTTGATTGGTTGCATGGGTTGTATGGATGTTTTTTTAGGGTGAGATGATTACCACTAAGACTTGTGGATGAAATTTCATACCATTTAGACTAGACGGACTTTGTTCTATATCACTATTTTCACTGTGAAAATTCATATAAATTCGTGGTATGAGCATTATTTAAGCAATTCTATCATATGAGCATTTTTAAAGCGATTCATCAATTGAGATTATACTATACAGTAAATCAACCGCGCATATTAGTATATATATTAGGCTTGGATAAATATAACAAATGAAGAAGATAAAAAAGAGAAAGCTCACGTCCCCTTGCACTCCTCACCGACGTAAGGTCGCTTCGCCATTGATGCTCGCCGCTGCTCCGCTGAGCTCGCGCTCATCGCTCATCTGGCCCCGCCACTCACCGTGCCCTCGTTGCTCTGTCCCACCGCTTGCACCCCGTCGTCGTTGCGGCCGATCGCTACTTGCGCCCCGCCATCGGAGCTGCTAGATCCGATGGCCACCAGCTCAAGGCTGCCGAATCTGATGGCTTCAGGCTCATGGCCGCCGGATCCGATGGTCTAGTGGATATGAAGCAGTCTGGAGCTCGTCGCCCCTGGGTCTAGTGAGCTGGAGGTAGGAGAAGACGGCATGGACAATGATGACAACGATAGTGAGCTGTTTCGCGACTAACCTGGCGGTAGTGAGCTCGTCAGCAACAAACCCTAGTTTCTTTGGAAGGGGGAGAAATGAGGAGGGGGAGAGAGCAGGGCACTGACCCTCTGCGTGGGTGCAGCGCATGCGCCAGTCTGTATGCACCCGCGCGTGCAGCGCATTGCATCCATTGGGCTAGGCCGAGTTGTGAAGCTCTAATTGGCTATTTCTGCAAAGGACAGCCAGACAACCAAACAAGGAGCAAAACATCCAGATCTGCCTATGCATGGAACAAATGTTGGATATACACACAAAGCTAACCTCTTGCAAGGAAAAAAACAACATGAGAATCGTTTGAGGGCAACTCAAGAAAATAGCTCTCCGCTAAATACACTCAAGACAATATCATAAATTAAATCATCCAAATCTCTACTATTATAAAAGTTGAAGATGTTTTTGCCGGTATTTTGGTACGTCATCCGTGTTTGAGTCATTTTCTAAGTCGTTTGATTTTAGAAATACAAATCCGTATTTCAGTCGGATTTTAAGTTCGTTTGCTTTTAATTTGGAAATCCAAAGGAGTTGTATAAGAAATATCTTTAAAAAAACTCGCATGCTAATTTGAGATAAAAGTCGGACTCCTAACTGCATTTCATGATTTTCTAAAATAAAATATCCAAGCGAATTTCCACGGTGAATTTTGCCCAAGCTAAACCATATAACAATTATAAGATTAAAATAATCTTCACCCGTTGCAACGCACGAGCATTTTTCTTATAGTCTATTAAAAAAGGGAGTGAATATATAAAAGGAAAAAAATGAACCATGAATAACAACAACAACAACGACAACAACAACAAAAGCAGCAGTAGATATGAACGACCGAAAAGAAAGGGAAAAAGAGTGAGATCTTGACAACTCAACATGAGGATTAATTTACATGCATATGCATATAAAAATATCCATGGATATACAAATAGATGGATGAAGGCCCTGTTTAGTTCCTAAAACAAAAATTTTCACGCTGTCACATCGAATGTTTGGATACATGCATGGAATATTAAATGTAGAGAAAAAAACCAATTACGCAGATTGCGTGTAAATTACGAGACGAATCTTTTAAGTCTAATTGTGCCATGATTTGACAATGTGGTGCTACAGTAAACATTTGCTAATGATCGATTAATTAGGCTTAATAAATTCGTCTCGCAGTTTCCTGGCGGAATTTGTAATTTGTTTTATTATTAGACTATATTTAATACTTCAAATGTGTGTCCGTATATCCGATGTGACCCCAAATCTAAAAATTTTCCCCAACTAAACATGCCCGAAGTTCGTTGAATGGATGGACGGACCACCTGCCATGTCATAGATGGATGAATGGATGGATCAATTTATGAGCATGTAATGGTACAATACTTAATCCCTCTGTCCCTAAATATTTGTTGCCGATGGCTTTTTTTTTAATATGTTTGACCGTTCGTCTTATTAAAAAAATTTAAGCAATTATTAATTCTTTCCTATCATTTGATTCATTGTTATATATACTACTACTACTCAAGTTTTTTAATAATATTCACAAAAGTTTAGGGGTTGAATCCCATGGAGAGGAGAGAGGGGAGGAGGGAAAGAGTAGGGGTTGGAGGAGGAAAAAGATTAGCTCATCCTCTAAACTAATCATCTGGATCAGCTCTGGGTACCTCCGTACCTAGCCAGCCGGACTGAAATTAGCTACCACTCAGCCCTGTGTGTACAGGAAAAAAACAAAATAGAACTGAACGTATCCGGCTGGCATATATGTAGGGGTGTTAAAAAAAAGCTCGAGGCTCGCAAGCTACTCGAACTCGGCTAGTCTTAGGCTCAACTTGAGCTCGTTTCAACCATCATACGAGCCAAGCCCGAGCTTGCACTAAGGCTCGCGAGCCTCATTGAACCGAGTTCGAACAGCTCGACGAGCTCAGCTACTCACCTACAGTCAAAAAGTGCCATGCTATTTTCTTACTACTCCATATGTTTGACTTATTTTATATCTATGCACCATGGGCTAGCAGTAAGCCCACACCTGTCTTATATGGAGTATTAAATCATTCGTACCAGCCTAGTACTCCTACTAGCACTAGCACACTCCCCAATAAAAAGCTGCATGATAGATTCACGTGCATCTCTATCAGTGCTAGTAGTATAAGCTCTCACATATTGTCTGCCCGATGCTAGTAGTACAAGCTTGCATGTTGTCCTGTGCGTGTTAGGTGGTGTTTGAATCTCCTGAAGATGAAGATGAAGATTAAGTGTTTCACGCAAAACGAGGTGGTAATAATGTGTGATTAATTAAGTTTTAATTATTACAAACTTGAAAAATGGATTAATCTAATATTTTAGAACAACTTTCATATAGAATCACACGAAACGCACCGTTTAGCAGTTTGAAAAGTAGGCCACTTCAATCCAAAATTTAATCCACCCTTTTGAGGACATTCAAACGGGGCCTTAGTAGTACAAGCTCGTATGATACGGCTTTGTACATACTCGAAGCTCTCGAGAAAAAGCTCGAAGCTTGAATGAGCTAAGCATGAGCCTGACTAAAAACTCGAGACTTGACGAGGCTCGGCTCGAGCTCGAGCTCAGACAAGCAATCTCGCTCAAGCTCGGCTAGTTGACAGCCCTACATATATGGCTATGTCAGTTACTAGTAATTAAAACTTGCTTGTATATATATATGTACATATATATATATATATATATATATATATATATATATATATATATATTATAAATTTGTTTGGTACTCCATGGTGCCCGGGCTCCATGATTCAAATTGAGTATATACTCAATTCAAATGAGTTTGAAATTTTTTCAAATGTTTAGGTATTAACATTAACTACTTTACTAACTAGTTCAAAACAAGTTTGAACTGAATTTAAACATGTTTTTATTAGAATTTGATTCTAGGTATATAACATCCAAACATATAATTAGTTAGGTATGTAATATTGGATTGTGAAATAAAGTTAAATTTCAGTTGTTTTGTTGCTAGGTATGGGTATGATCGAATACTTATAACTAGGTATATACTCATAATTTGAAAATTTTGAAAAAATTGGGCGAATTTGTGTATTTCATACCATGGTGCCCGGGCACCATGGTGCCCCATATGAGTGTCCTATATATATATATATATATATATATCAAGCGCATATATATTATGTTATTCATTAAGCTTCTTTGTATTCTTTTTCATTGAATCCAAATCGATAGATCGTTTGATCATCATGGGGTGCTCCTAATGTGCCCCCCTCTCCTGCTTACCGTTAATGGTGCTAGGTAGCACCAATGATAATTTTTACTATTAGTTTTTTTAGAAAAACACATAAATAATTTAGAAAACTTTTATCTCAGATTTAAAAAACATTCAACTCAGATTTGAAAGCATTTAAAACAAAGATTTAAAAACTTTAAACTTATATTTGAAAACTTTTAAGTCAATATTTGGAGCTTTCAAATTAATATTTTTGAAAACTTTCAACTCAGATTTGAAAATTTTTAAGTTGGATTTAACAACGTTAAACTCAATTGAAAACTTCAATATCAAAATTCAAAAAATTCAAATTAAATTTTAAAAAAATTTCAAAATCAAAATTTAAAACTTCTAACAAAAATTTTAGAAACTTTTGACTCAAAATTTGAGTTGAATCACGCGCGCGTGTGTGCACGTGATTACAAAAATATTGAAAAAAAATTGCAAAAATAAAACCATGCACGCGTGATTAAAAGAAATCATGAAAAATACCACAAACTCGTGATTTTTTCATCCAAATCCATTTTTTGACCGGCCCACAAAGCAGACCCGACACAAAAATTCACGCTGCATGAAGCTAACACATGTATGAGCCTGGTGCGCTGCAACATACATGAGTTAACGAATTTGCGTGTCTACACAGATTAGTTTTTCCGCATCATTGGTCACAGATAACAATGTATGCCAACAAAATTTCTAACCATCTGTCGATAAAAAATCCATCCTCAAATCTTAAAGATTTTTGTCCACTGGTTGTGCTTTGCAATTTGTTCTCTTGGCCTTACTCCTCCAACTCTGCAGTGTCGACAGTTGGCAGTGGGGGAAAACGAAGCAATAGGTTAGGAGGTGGCAGCCGGCGGGGGCAAATCCAGCAGCGAGGATCCAGGAGATGAGGAAGTCGGTGGAGATCTAGTTTAGACCTCGATATTTCATTTCTCCTTTTGAGTTCATTTAAGTGTTACATCTCCTCTATTTAAGATGGTAGATTATCATCATGGTTTTTTGAATTGCTAAATGCAATGCTCTCTTGTTGTTCTAGATTATGTTGCAGTTGTTTTTTTTAGTTCATGTAAGTGCTAGCATGGTCTCCTGTACCTCACACAGTAGTTTGTAACTATGGGAGGTTGGGATACTATTTGATAAACTTAGGTCACCTGTTAATGTTAGAGTTATTTAGAGACTGCACTTCTTTTAGTAAGCAATAACTGTTTTGATGAATCTAGGTCATGCATTAAATTGAAATTGACTTAACTAGAAATTTTAATAAATAATTATTTTTATGGTAAGTGATATGTGTATGTCGATATTGTTATGGCATATATTTAGTTTAAATAGTTTCATAGGTAGAGAGAATATGATGTGCTACACAGCTTCATAGAGTATATCTCAAAAGAGTAACTACCTTCATGACCATAGTGACGAGTTCCAAATTAGTGGATTTGCGAGAATACATGCGTTGTTCATCTGTTGATCATAGGAATGAGAGAGAATTTCATGCACGACAAGTTCATTCACATCTTATTACAAGGGTTTTATGCCTAATTATAAATGCCCGATCAACCTTGGTGAAGATAAGGTTGTAGCCTTGTAGGGAGAGATGGAGACCACAAGTCCACAACGGCCTGCTAAATGATGAAGTTGGAAACGAGACTTATGAACATGATGTGGGCCCTGTTTAGATCCCTTGGCAAAATTTTTTATCCTATCACATCGAATGTTTGGACACATGTATGAAGTATTAAATATAAACGAAAAAATAACTAATTACACAGATTGCGTGTAAATTGCGAGATGAATCTTTTAAGCCTAATGGCTCCATGGTCTGACAATATGGTGTTATAGTAAACATTTGCTAATGGCGGATTAATTAGGCTTAATAAATTCGTCTCACAGTTTACAGGCGGATTCTGTAATTTGTTTTGTTATTAGTCTACGTTTAATACTTCAAATGTGTGTTTGTATATCCGATGTGACATAACAAAACTTTACACTCCTGGATCTAAACACAGCCGTAGATAAGATTTGCATGATGGGGAAAGAGGTTACACCAACGATAGGGACTTCGAGAAGTGTGCATGGTAGATGACTCAAAAACTCCACTTTATCCTAGTTGCAAGTAGTAGCACAACAAATTTGCTTATCGTCTTATCGCTACTATAGCTGAAAGCTAGCAACAGTGACAAAATCTGCCCCAACATCTTTTGCGGAAAGGGCATAGCAAGAGCAGGTGAAAAAATGTTCCCTTGCACCAGTGGAATAGAGCACACTTGACAAGTCTGCGTTGTTTTGCACACAATGCTTTGTACCTAACATGCCTCATATTTAAATCAGAAAATTGCAGCCATATGAACACCTTGATCTTCATTACACATTTCGGGGATGTTCACTTTGCTATTATTTTTAACCATACCAAACTTTGGCACTGCCAAATTTTGTTAAGGTAACAATTCAAACATATCTTAAATAATCTACCATAACTTACCATACCAATATTTGGTGATTTTCTAGAAACTTATTAACATGATACCATACAAGAATATTTGACAAGACCTCAATCTTTCCAAATTTTGGCTTCACTAAACATTGCCAAAATTTGGTCTTGCCAAAAGATGATAAGGTTATTGCAGGATAGGCTTAATGATTTTTTGGACGTCCAACATATATTCAGCCCCAAAAACGGATTTTGCCACAAAGTATTCCCTCTAGAGAGCATATGGAGCACAGACAAAATGCTCATGCCCACCTCCTCTCCTAATGTACTCCCTGCATGATTTTTCTTTACATGCTTTCGTGATTGCTTTGCATGATGAGAAGAAAAGCATAATGTATGGCTTAAAAATATGTTCTACCATAGAACAAATCTTGGACCAAAATAGGCTCACCAACTTTTCGTGTACAATGAAAAATGGAAAAAGAAAAAAAAGGCAGCGTTGCTCATAGTTGGGTACAACTAACACATGGTAAAATTTGAATTTTGCTTAACACAATATCAGTCGCTCCACAATGAGAACTAGTTTGTGTCCAACCAAGCTGACTCGAATCATCTAGCATCATGCAACAGAACCGTTTTCGCAGTTTTGCTACTAGATTAAGCTCAGCTTTTGTTGCCTCTGCTTTCTACCATGTTTGTAGCATCGACTTGAGGAAATCCTATATTCAAGAATGCATGGAAAACGAAAACTGGCATAGGATCTCGCTACCGCTTTTCATGGGCAGAGATTTGAATTCCCAATACCTCCGGTATCCATGATCATCAAATTTTGCTCTACCATGTGAGAAACCTAGCTAGTATGGGTTTTGTATCCAGTAGACTGGTAGATAATTGGGTACTACTAGCTTGCTAACATTGTTAAGTAATCTATTGTGTTCCCTCATGGAGTTTGTTTTGTTTCAAGCTCTCTATTATTGCAGGCATAGTATGATCAAGGCTGTTCTGGCCCATGTGGAGATCGATTCCGAACATATATAAAGAGCGAAATCTGAAGTGATGTTGGCCTCTTTGATGTCTAATAAAGACTGGAGTTAAGTTTTACGAATTAAAAAAAGGTTATCTATATTTTTCTAAAAAAAGGATTATATATGCATAATTGTTAATCTGGTAACTTGGTAATTTGTAGAGTATAATGTTATTTATTTATATATTTTAATGATTACTTGTCAATCTTAACGCGGAATACTCTTATTCAGTTAGCTTCAGCAAACTGTTGAACATTAAAGGAATACTCTTAATTATGTGCAAAATTTGTATTATTTCTGTTTCGACGCAGGGGCTCATATGACTAGTATCGATAAAAACATGGTCATCAAGGATTGCAGGGCTCTCCGGCTCTCTGATCTTCATTTTTCAAAACAGGGCATTTAACAACCATCGCCTAAATCTGAAAAGAGAGTAAAAATCAACCAGACAGGCACACAAAAGTCGGAAGTGAATCATGCTTGAAGCAATTGATAACTCACAATCCATCCCCGAATACAGTCTCAGCTGATACCTCCCATGTCTATTTCTTTCACATACCAGAGATTATATCACCCTTATCATTCCAAATGAACAAGGAAGGTGGAGTAGTTTGATCAGTGACGGTGCACCCTTCCTCACTTTCTCCTTCGGCCTCACCAAACATGGAATTCAGACAATGTTGGTCATATGGCCATATGGTTCATATGTATACACGGCGATCAACATTCACTGCACAAGGACTAGGTCCTTATGTTTAGCACTTAACATTGACTTCAATTAATTTGTTCAACTTTTGGCTACCATCTTAAATGGTTGGGAGAATATATATTTTCGGGTGAGAAATATTGAATCTTTTGTATGGGGGAAATATTATAGCTTTGCGGAGCACTAGTCACAGTTATATAACATATTGTTCAAAATATACCGTGGAATCTCAAATCACGAGAAAGAATTGGTCATATGTTGCAGTTTGGAAGAATGTTTTTTATAGTTAAAAGATTCTTAATAATTGTTATAAAACTGGCAACCATAGCACATCGATAACTAAGAAAGAACACCATAGGAGATGCAAAATTGATGATAAAACCAACGATATTTATTAACGAGGTTCAACTAAAGCGTACGGGCTTGTTTGTTTTATACCTTGCGAATCATGCATGAATTAATTCTTAGGCATCCGATTTTGGTGGTCTGCGGTTGGATGCACTTGTCTAGGCAAGAGCCCCCAGGCTAGGGTACCATCCAAACATGCCTTACGTCTTTGTGACATTGATTACGGGCGTTCCTCTCTTATCATACATAATTATAGCTTATCATAGTAACAACGACCCTCAACCGGATGACGCTAGCCAGCTGCATAGGATAGAGTTAGACTCTGATACTATCCTAATACCTACAACTCGAAGTTCTAAATTGTAACTAACTTTGTATACATATTTGACATAAGCTCTAATAATAATATTGCTGGTGACTATTTCACCAACTAAGTGATATCCGGTTTTTCTGTTTATTTTGATTTTGCTAGATTAAAGTAATATTTTTAGTTGTTGTACTAGAATTCATTTTGTTTCATGCAATGAAAATATGCTATGCTTTTAACAGATATAAAGAAAACAGCTAGTGTCTTAATATAGTCCAAATGTTTGCACTACATATTTAGGGACAACAAATAATTGCTAAATTCATCTATGCTTGCATTTTGTTTTAGACCCACAGTTTCTGTGAAACACGACATTTTTATTGTATCTCTTTGATTCACAGTTTCTGTGGCTAGAAGTGTCTACACTATGTCAGGGATTCACATATGATGATTCAAAAAAAAAGGTGAACTCGTGCACTAAAAGGTGAACATGACATTAGGAGAGTTGCAAATTAATCCAAGTGAAAGATCCACAACCATACATCATCACCCCGGTCCTGATTACTTACAGTTGCAAATCCAAGTGAATTTCCCTATCGCTCTGATTCTACCTTAACATCAGTTAATCCTATTCACCGGGAACAAGGAAAAGAGATGTTGAATGCGGCACAATACAAATACCTAAACTCCTGGTACATCTCATGCCCATGGCCATCTCTTTTGACCGTAGAATATACATCAGTGACTATAGGTTTTGGTTGCAGCTAGAATAGTGCAAAATCTTGCATTTACTAGTCTTATATAGTTCCCATCTCTTGGTCCATGAGTTCTTCTCAGCTCTCGTTTGCTACCAACCTTTTGTGGCCATGGTTGTTCGAGTTTATTATCAAGAACACAAGGATTATTCATATACAGCTCAAGGATTATTCATATACAGCTTCATCTCTGTCTTTATGTAGATCAGCACATGCATGTATTACAGACATAACTCCGGAAGGGAAAAGATGTCTCAATTCGTTCGCTGCATTAGTTAAAGCCATGTCACTCTACAAACTGACATGTATAATTACTCTGGAATTATAATGTCCTCGTGTAAAATAAACAGTCATAACTGTCACAAGAAAATAAATAATACCCCACTCTGGATATTCATGCATGAGTTTGTCATTTTCCTTGAATACAGTAATTTAGCCCATTCTATAGACATTGAAAGGACCAATATCCCGAATGTGGTTATTTATACCTTATGAGTTTTCCCTTTGCAAGAGGTTTTCTCTCATCCTTAAACAGATATACACATCCCTACTATTTTAGTGGTTAACAAATTAATTGATTGAACTAATTAGAAATCATGGTAGTTAGGAGCTATAAATATCTCCACCTTATTGATATATACCTTCCGACTAATACATATACTTAGGGTGTAGATAGCAATAGTTAATAGCAGACTCTTAAGGTTGTTAACGAGTAAGTTTGATGGCATGGAAGAAAGATGGGAAAGGAGACAAACATCGATGTTGAGCTTAACAATGACGTTTAGCGTTTATACAAGGTAACTTGGCTCTACGAGGATAGGGAAATGAAAAGGAACGTAATAAAAAAAAATTTTTGGTGCATTAGTTGTTAGTCTTTGTCATCTTAACTGTTATAAGAAAAAAAATCTAAATGGACTAAGAGCCTATACCCATCTCTACCTTTGAAAATGCCCTTAAACATCTCAAAAACAAAAAAAAAAATTGTCAAGAATATATACAACATTATGTTTCGAATGCTATTTAACTTTTAAGATTATTTCGGTACCTCTCTCCATGGAGAGATATATCTATTTAAGATGGGAGAAAACCACTTGGCAGTAAGAACCTTAGCCATGCTACGCTAACAATAAAAATATGGTCAGAGGAACATCTGGTCCACGAGAGGGGGAACAAGAAAGTTGACGATGTGAACAAGCTAATTCTGATCAATCCTCTAATGCAAGCAGAAAAAACTACCAGCAAGGTTTATCACATATGACAGCAAAATTTGATGAGGATGGGCATGGAAGGTATAGGGAATTTAGTCCTCGAGTGTGCGCAATGCAGAAGGGAGAGCCAAGATCATACTGTGTTCGGAACTCCAAGTTCCCAACACTCTCCTTTAGTTTTCCACGCGCGTTTTTTACAAAAAGTTTCTATACGTAAGTTGCTTAAAAAAACATATTGATCCATTTTTAAAAAATAAATTAGCTAATACTTAATTAATCATGCGCTAATAGACCGTGCCAATTTTCTTGCGTACTATTAGAGTTGGGAACTCATGCATCCGAACACAGCTAAAAGTTGTAGTGTTTATGAGCAGAGGTGACAAAAAGTCTAAAACAAGCAAGCATTTATGTTCTAGTGTTTACAAGCCATTCTTGTTAGCTTGGTTGAGATGAACACCAGTTTGTTATCAATGTTCAATAAGATTGCGCAGAGCAACATCCAAAATTTACCGTGTGTTAGTCCTACCCAATTATGCATAAGCATCACTATATATATATTTTTTCCTTTTCTTAACGGAATTGCTATTCTACTGTCGATAGGAAATCCATCCCCAAAGCTTGAAGACTTTGGGTCATTAGATGCACTTCGTGATTCGTGCTCCCAGTGCTTCTCGTCCAATTCCGGTGACCTCTTATTCTCCGGCGCTAGCTGAACAACTCAAACTCTAGCAGAAGATCTATGAATTATGGTTCTATAATATTCTTTGCTTTTATATTATATGTTCAGCCTTTCAATGTCTTAGCACATATATGAGGGACATACATATCATACTTTACCTCATAAATTAGGACTTTGAGCATATAAATTTGTCATTGTTATCTTGAACTCCTCCCTTCTCAAGAGTTGTCACTTTTGAAACCTTTATAAGATTGAACTCTGCTACATGCAATAAATAAACGACTACCCATAAATCACGTCTTCCTATGGTAAGAATAGATAAGGATGCTAAACAAAAAGAAGGTAGCATATTTACACGGCCCCTTTATCACCTATTCATGAAATTAATAATCACTTTATGTGTATGAATTGTGAAAAAATCTCATGTTATAAAAGGGAGGTCATATTAACAACTCCTCGTTAATTACCATCCTCTGCATTTTGCTTAGTTTGTGCCAAACTTGATGTTTTATCTGTTTCATGGATGAATAATAATCTCAAAGGGATGAAGAAAGAAATAGCTAGCTAGTAGTCCAATGAAGCATGCATATATGCTATCCACCAAAATTACAATTCGTAGAGAGATGTACGGCTGCTCAAGCTTTGCCACAGCCATGCGTTCCATCACTGTTGCTCTGGCCTTTTAATCCTGCACTGTGAGTGCATTTAGTTTGCAGAAGATTATGCTTATCTTTTTTGCAAATTGCATAATGTTATTTATCAGTTATAGGCATGTCGCTTTGCACAATTAATTACATCTCACAAAACAGATGAATTGGTAAATTGTGATCTATCTATCCATGCATGAAAAATACATATCTCCTTGTCGGTTAGGGTAACTCACATGGAGAGCTTTCTAACGTTGGCATTTGTAAATAGCCGCCAATAAAATATGTGTATACTTGGTGGCTAGTTTGAACTGCCAAATTAAAGACTAATCTTGGCGGCTCATTTTCGTCCGCTAAAGAAATTGTATGGCCACCAAGGACATTTTGTTTTTTTTTTGTAGTGTTAGCCATGTTCTATGTGAGAAGTGCAAACGAACCTAACATCGAATGTGTTCATATGGTTATGCCAACACTATATGCAGACATTAACTAGTACATTACATATAATTTAATTTCAGCACCACCATTAAATATAAATTTACATATAATTATGAAATGATCCAAATCATAGTTTTTTTAGGATTATATTGACATTATGTGTACATCTTATGTATCATCTAATTTTTAGCTTAAGAATCTATATTTACATGTTATGATACATCTAGACAAAATGCTTAAGAACCGATATATCATAGGGAACACTACAAGGAAATCGGCTTAGCACCACGACGCGAAAACGTTGCAATATGGGTGTTTTCGTTGCAATACGGAGAAATCGCAACGAAAAAATTTCGTTGGTAGGCGTTGCAAGTACCTCCGATGCGATAGGGTATCGCAACGAGTGTGTCACACGTTGCCATAAAATCGGCCTGTTGCAACGAGACGAAGCGTGGCAATTTGTTGAAGATGCAACGATAATTGGCGTTGTGTTAGGATAATTGTCATTGCTATAGTTGTTATTGCAACCACGTTTGATAGTTGCAAACAAGCATTATCACAACGCTATAGTTTCGTTGCAATCCGCTATATTGCAATGATATCTGCAGGTGGCAATAACACGTACGATGTTGCAATATGCTTAAAGGATATCGCAACGACGTAGGGCTTGTAGCTATACGCTTCAAGGATATCGCAACGAAGTTTGAGTCATTGCTATACGCTTAAAAGTTATCACAACAAACTAAGTCGTCGCTATACGCTTAAAGGATATCGCAACGAAGTACGACTCATCACTATACGCTCAAAGGATATCACAACGAAGTAAGAGTCATCGCTATACGCTTTAAGGATATCACAATGAATTAAGTCGTTGCTATACGCTTAAAGGGTATCGCAACAAAGTATGAGGCGTCACTATACGTTGAACGTGTATCGCAACATGTAACCCGTCAGCGCTATATGCTTGTAGGTTATAGCATCGACATGTAACCCATCGCTATAGGCTTAAACCATATGGCAACGAAATAGAAGTCGTCTCTACACGCTTAAAGGATTTATTTGGTTACTGCAAAAGAAATATTCCACAACAAAAATTGGTGCAACGCATGTATATTGAAATATTTTAGGAATAAAACAATCATTCACTCTTACAGCCCATTCAAATAATGATTACATAATTATAACGAAACATTGCAACTTTTCATGTGCAAAGCTTGTAGACTGCGCCTTGTCCATGTACAAAGCTGAATAAAATCATTTCATGATTAATTTAGGATACAACACTACAGATTTGACATATAGTTCATATACGGATAACAGATTTGCATTTTCATTGACTTTTCGTTTACCTCAACCCCTGAAAGAGTCTTGAAGAAAGCATTTTTCAGGTCACAGATAAAGAACATTGAGCTTTGACTGCTTTTGGTACCCATACCTACCTGCAGTTAGAAAAAAAATACGTTCACGAGTCATGAAAATAATTGGAACTGAAGCAGTTACCGATACTACAATACTAGTGCCCAGTTCAGAAACCATAATGTCCATCTGGAACCTTTTGAGACAGCAATAGAATGCAATTCCATCATTGATCTGCTCAATCTCTGTAGCTGAAAGTAAGCTACCTATGCCCATGTACACAGTCAAAAACTCACAATGTAACTGCTTATATAACCAGGAACGGGAAATTAGTAAAGAAAGACGTGATTCAGATGGTTGATCATGCATGTGCACTTAAAAAAATATAGAACTTTCAGATTTTGGTCATACAAACAAAGTAAAATCTGAGCTGTGCATATTCTTGGAAGGTTAGGGTATGTGTATATGAATCTGATTTCATTTAGAAATATTGAAAATCAATCCAGATTTAATAGAGGAACCATCATAAATTATTAATCATTTGAATTGTAGAATAGCATGTGAAACCAGTAGGTTATAAATCTGGGTTAAGTTTGCATATGTATCTAGTTCTTTACTACAAAACTCAGAAAAGAAACCATAGGATGAATTTTAAGTACATCTAAGTATGCATAGTGATAAATAGTCATAGTTCTACTAAATTTCAATAACTTAATAGAACATATAAGTTTTTTTTTTCCTACCAAATCATTTACTGTAAAATAGTTAGTTAATCAATAGTTTAATTTTTTCCTACATCAACAACTCTAATCTAGTAAATTATAGTCACAATATACAGTCAGTAGCAGTAAATCATCTGTATTCAAGGTCAGGTTTTATGGGGTTATAATTCCATTCTGTTAGTACATATCTTCGCATGATTTTCAAAGTATAGAACCATGCAAATTACTGCATCATTCAATAAGATTTATTCTAGAATATGATCCTGCTGATGTGCCAAATTCAGTTATTTCATCATGCAGGCATATACAAAAACTTAATTATATTAGTGTGATTTTTATTAGCTTTTCTAGTTCCAGTACTGTACTTGCATCAGTATTCATTCATTCACTCATGGCATACAGAAATTTATTCATCCAACCCTAGCAAGCCAATTTACCACCCTATCTAGAACCCTAGAAACAGTAATTACAATCCTGACTATAACATCATCAAGTTGGTCGCTCGGATTAGTTCACAATCATCACAATTCAGAGCATGTTATCACACAAGAGAGTACCAATCAAATCACATCACAGAAGTAGGGAGAAAAGGACCTACTCACAGTTACAAGATCCAAGAGAACATATGTGAAAAAATTGCGTTTCCACCTCACAGTTACAAGTTTCTTCTCTGACATATGTTATCCCAAGCCAAAAAATTTAGCTAATCCCAATTTTCAATGAGAACTTATTTTTGACAAATAAAATGATCTAAATCATAACTTAAATCCTAAAGGACCTAAGCCTAACGACATCCAAATTTTCAATCAAGGTTTTCTTATCCTAATAAATTTTACTGATTGAACACCAGATGTCTGGATCGTAACTGCTTTTGATGCATCACTGAAGGCAATTCTGTAGAAAATTATGAGACGCCACACAACCCAACGTGGGGGGGGGGGGGGGGGCGATTATATTTATGTAGCCAAATACAATAGAGATTACAACAAACTCTTAAATAAGAGATATATACATATTCGAGAGATACTTAGACTATACAAATCTAATCTAATTCTAATACCCGCCCGCAGTCGAAGCGGGATTATCACGGACGCAAAGACTGGACCGAAACTCAGTGAATAACTAAACTGGCAAGCCTTTGGTCATAATATCAGCAAACTGATGAGAGGAAGGAATGTGTAAAACACGAACCTGTCCCAAAGCAACCTTTTCTCGAACGAAATGAATATCAATTTCAATATGCTTTGTTCGGCGATGATGAACCGGATTTGCAGTCATTTAGACAGCACTAACATTGTCGCAATAAACAACGGTAGCCGAAGTAAGTGAAATATGAAGTTCGGAAAGAAGTTGTCGTAACCAACAACACTCAGCAATGGCATGTGCTACAGCTCGGTATTCAGCCTCAGCACTGGAACGAGAAACTGTAGTTTGACGCTTAGAGGACCATGAGACCAAGTTGTCGCCGAGGAAAACACAATATCCTGATGTGGAGCGATGAGAATCAGGACATCTAGCCCAATCAGCATCAGAGTAGGCTGTCAGAGAGTCAACTAGTGTAGTTCCAACGTGAAGACCAATGTGAAGTGTGCCCTTAATATAACGCAAAATCCTTTTGATAAGAGCAAGATGAGGCTCACGAGGATCGTGCATGAATAGACACACCTGTTGAACAGCGTAAGCAAGCTCAGGGCGAGTTAGAGTAAGATACTGAAGAGCACCCACAAGACTCCTATATTCTGTAGGATCAGAAACAGGAGCACCATCTGTAACAGACAATTTAGACCGAGCATCAATTGGTGTCGCAGTAGAATAACATTCAGACATACCAGCTCGCTTCAATAAATCAACTGCATACTGTCGCTGAGAAAGGAATAAACAATCAGAAGATCGTGTGACAGAAATACCCAGGAAAAAATGTAAGTCACCAAGATCTGTCATGGCAAATTCCGAGTGAAGACGAGCAGTAATATGATGAAGTAGAGTAGCGGACGAAACTGTGAGAATGATGTCATCAACATACAGCAGCAAATATGCGATATTGTCTCCATCTTTGTAAACAAAGAGAGAAGTGTCAGAAGACGAGGATGTGAAACCCAACTGACGAATATATGTCGCAAACCGCTGGTACCATGCACGAGGAGCCTGCTTCAATCCATATAGCGACTTCTGGAGCAAACAAACAACATTGGGTGCAGAGGGATCTACAAATCCAGATGGTTGTTGACAATACACAGTCTCCTCGAGGTTGCTATGGAGAAAAGCATTCTTGACATCCAGCTGATGTATAGGCCAAGAACGAGAGGCTGCAATACTGAGAACAACATGAATAGTAGCAGGCTTAACAACCAGACTGAAAGTCTCATCATAGTCAATCCCATGCTGTTGAGAATAGCCGCGAACAACCCACCGTGCCTTGTGACGAGCAAGAGTTCCATCGGAATGAAACTTATGTTTGAAAATCCATTTTCCTGTAACCACATTGGCACCAGGAGGACGAGGTACCAAACGCCAGGTGTTATTATCAACAAGAGCCTTGTACTCGTCAGCCATAGCTGCACGCCAATTTGGATCTGCCAGGGCACTGCGATAGTTGGAAGGAACTGGCGAAACAGCATCATGAGTGGCTGTATAAGTGAAACGTTGGATAGGTCGGAGATGGCCGGTCTGAGAACGAGTCACCATGGTGTGACCTGTCTGCTGCTGTTGATCTGTAGCACTGCGGAACACTCGAGAGGCGCGAATTGGGCCATGAATAGCTGCAGGTGCCGGCTGTGATCGGCGCACGTAGGTGGGCCGATAAGGAGAAATCAACGATGTAGTTGGTCCCTCAGATGGAGCTGGTCGCACGACAGAAGCAGCAGGAGGATCCATAACCGGAGAAAGATTGCTTGAAGAAGAGCCATTAGCGGCACCATTAGCACACCCACCCGGAAGTCGAGCGTCAACAGGCGAGCCGGCAAGAGGACGGCCGGCAGCAGAAGACCGAAGTCCAGGCAGAAGCTGGAAAAGTTCGGTGCCTGAGGTGTCATCATCGGGAATCGGTTGCTCAACCCTGGGGAGGGAGTCACTGAGGAAAATCGCGGACGCTCAACCTCAGAGGAGGGAGCTACCGCGATGGAGAAACCCTGTAAAAGAAAATCAAAAGACGAGGCATCCTGGGGAATAGCCGCAAAGGGAAACGTCTTCTCATCAAAAACCACATGGCGGGAAATATAGAGACGAAGAGTAGAGATGTCCAAGCATCGAAAACCCTTGTGAGAAGCCGGGTAGCCAAGAAAGACACAAGGTGCTGAACAAGGGGAGAGCTTGTGAGATGTCGTGGCACTAAGATTGGGATAACAAAGGCAACCAAAAACTCGAAGGTTGGAATAGTCAGGAAGCTTGTTATGCAAGAGCTGGTATGGGATAGAATTGCGAACAGAGGTGGAAGGTCTCCGGTTGAGTAGGTATGTGGCAGTAGCTAGAGCCTCTCGGCCCAATAGGAAGGAGGCATGGAAGCTTGTATAAGTAGGGTGCGGATGGAGTTGTTGATTGTGCGAAGAACACGCTCGGCTTTGCCATTTTGGGGAGAAGTGTATGGACAGGACAAGCGAAGAACGATACCGCGGCTAGCAAAAAAGGAAGTGGTGGCATGATTAACAAACTCGGTACCGTTATCGGCCTGAAAGCACTTAATGGGTAGGCTGAACTGGGTCTTGACATAGGCAACAAACTCGAGGAGATGCTGGTGAACATCGGACTTATGACGAAGAGGAAAAGTCCAACAAAAGTGGGTGAAATCATCAAGCACCACTAGATAGTATTTAAAACCAGACAAACTCAAAACTGGAGAGGTCCATACATCGCAATGAACAAGCTCAAAAGGGGAAGAAGTACTAGACGAAGACTTAGAAAAAGAGAGACGCGTGTGTTTTCCTAACTGACACGCATGACAAAGCTTATTATTAGACCTAGTACAAGAAAGAATAGCTAATTTATGAAGAGTTTGGACTGCGGCTGGACTGGGGTGACCAAGGCGACGATGCCATAAGGTGGATGACTCGGCGAGGAAGCTGTGGGCGGTGATGGCAGGGACAGCAGTAGGTAGAGTGTAGAGGTCCCCACGACTATTGTAGCGAAGAATCACGCGCCGGGTTGGAAGGTCCTTCACAGAAAAACCAAACTCGTCAAATTCAATTGAGCATTTGTTGTCGCGGGTAAATTGACGAACAGAAAGTAAGTTTCGAACCAAGGAGGGAGCGACAAGGATGTTTTTAAGAGCAAACCTAGTAGTACCTATAGGTAGAAAGGAAGTACCACGACATATAACTGGAATAGTATGACCATTACCAACGGTAATAAAGGTATGAGAGTTAGGGAGGCGTGTAACGAGAATACCATCGGTGGAGGACATATGCGAAGTAGCTCCTGTGTCAAGCACCCATGGACTTGGACTATTCACAGATAGTTGATTAAGAGCAGCAACAAGACCAGCTTGATCCCAGTTGGGCTGGACTTGTGGCATTGGAGGCCATCCTGGAGTTGGTGGAGACACATAGGAACCGGCAAAAGCTGTGTGAGCTTGAGGATACAGGCCAAGGAGGCCAGCACTGTTGCTGGGATTGCTGGGAGGGCGCCATGTAGAGGCCTGCGCAGCCCATGGATTGAAGCAGAACCACGGGCCAGCAGGGCGAAGACCGGCCTGCTGCTGTTGGTAGAAGTTGCCACCCGAATTTTCGTAACCGCCGCCGCCGGAGTTGTTTTGGCGACCATTGCCGCCACCACCACCATTGTTCCTGCCACCATTGCGACGCTGGTTACGCTTGCCATTGTTGGAACCACCACCACCACCACGAGGTTGGGACGAAGTTGTAGTGGCGTAGGTACCGGAGGAGCAAGAGGAAGCAGAGGAGACAGCCACCACCATGGCTGTTTCAGCCTGAACCTTGTGCTCATTGGCAAGGCGAAGCTCTTTCAGCAACAGAGTATTGCGCGCAGAGGCGAAGGAAGGCAGAACGGGAGCGCCGGCGATGTTGTCGGCAGTGCTGGAGAAGCGGGAGTGAAGGCCGCTCAGCAGATTTAGGACGAGCTGGGACTCAGAGACGGGGTGGCCGACATCGCGTAGGGCATCAGCAGCAGTCTTGACCTTCTGGCAGTAATCAGCAATGGGGAGATCGCCTTGCGTCATGGAGTGGAACTCGTGGCTGAGGTAGATGGCGCGTGGTTCCTTATTTGCCTGAAAGATGTCATCAATGGAGACCCAAAGATCACGGGCTGTCTGGTCCGGCTCCATGGCGACGTCAAGAATTGCGTCAGAAACAGAACCGAAAAGCCATCCCCGAACGCAGCAGTCAGCTTGTTCCCAAGTTGGATCTTCAGGGCGAGTAGGAGCAGTGCCATCAATATGAGCGAGGAGCCCAAACTTGCCACACATGGAGGTGAAGAAGGATTTCCACCTATTGAAATTAGGATGCTTAAGCTCGAGGGTAATCGGGATGTGTGTCTTGACGTTGACAGTGGCATAAGGGTTGATGACGATGGCGCCGGTAGAATCTCCAGTGGTGTCGGCGGAGGAACCAGACGTCGAGGACGACATGGTCGCGGAAGCGGTGGTCGAATCGGTAGACATGGCGCAGAGGAGGAAGCAACGTGGCTAGGGCGTGGCTAGGGTGCGGCGCGAGCTAGGGCAGAGCGCGCGATGCGGAAGACGCGGCGAGATTGGGCAAAGCGCGAGGGCAGCGGAAGAAGTCGCGGAATTAGGGGAAGAGGGAAAGAGAACCGGTATCTGAAACCATGTAGAAAATTTATGAGACGCCACACAACCCAACGTGGGGGGGGGGGGGCGATTATATTTATATAGCCAAATACAATAGAGATTACAACAAACTCTTAAATACGAGATATATACATATACGAGAGATACTTAGACTATACAAATCTAATCTAATTCTAATAAATTCTACTCATCAATGGATCATAACTGCTTTCGATGGGAACTATCCTGTCTAACAAACATGAACATAGAATAAGAGTTCAGTTTAACTCATCGTAGCAAAAAAAAGTTTTTTAGAGTTCAGTGCAGACAGTCCATCAAGAAAAGTCATTTTTCAGAGTACAGTTCATCGAGCAAAATCAATTTCAGAGTATGTGATATCCTACTTAGATGGAAAACAAATTACACTCGCTTGATCACTGCAACTAAGGGGTAATAGTTATTGTAAAAAAAATAAGGAGCATTTGCAGGAAGTAACTCAATTAATTTCTTCACTTTCTTTTAAATAGAAACTGAGTAACTCAATTAATTTCCTTCACTTTCCTTTAAATAGTAGTCTCTGATATTTCACATATTAGAATTGCATGCATATAAAGCCCTTTCTAATTATATTTGTTCAAAACAATTTCAGCCAGCTTGACAACAATAATTTCTCAGGAACCTCAATTCCTTCATCTTACGGCAATATCACCATAGTTTTGAAATTGTAAGTATTTCTTATTGCTGTCTGCAATTCCACCTCTTAGTGTAGTGCTGAAATGAATTTTAGAAGGGTTGCCTTTTGAATGTCTTGCAAATCAAGTGGTGAAGTTCTATATCAAGAATATAGGTTTAACTCAGACTTCTACACTCGGTAATTATGAAACTTAGAGGCTAAATCTATTTCATATGGTCTTCATCAGGAGTTTGAGGAACTGCAGCTTGGAAGGACCTGTCCCTGATGTCAGTGGAATAGCCCAACTTGGCTATTTGTATGTGTCGAATTTCAAGACTGCAACCTCACTTTCTCAGGAACAGAAAATTCTATTTCTGTAGTTAGCAGAAACAAATTTGTATGTGGCAGTTCTGATCCTTGCCTTATTTATGTTCAGAGATCTTAGTTGGAATCAGTTGAGGGGTCGAATATCATCTGGCTGACCAGCAAGCAACATAAGCACGATGTATAATAATAGATCCTTCACTAACAACTTGTGTTATTTTTTGTTTATTCAAATTTACTAAGCATTTGGCGACCAAGCTATCTTTTTTGATCATTCTGATTGCACAGACTTGCATTTTTAGTTTATATGCATGCTTATACTCCCTCCGTTTTACAATGTAAGGCATTCTAGTATTTTCCACATTCATATTGATGTTAATAAATTTAGACATATATATCTATCTAGATTCATTAAAATCAATATGAATGTGGGAAATGCTAGAATGACTTACATTGTGAAACAGAGGAAGTACAATTTTTGCAGAGTTCTTTCTCACAATCTTCTAAACGGATCCATTCCTGGAAGTTTTTCTGGCCTTCCCAATCTACAAAGACTGTAAGTATGATATATATTTTGAGTTCAGTGAGTTCAATAGGTATGATCCTTAGATCATTGGTAGAAGCAGGATAGGGATAAAGTAAAAGGGAAGAAGACCTTTATAGGGAAGAAAATACATGCACTTTTACTTCATAACTGATATTTCTAAGCATTATTATTTCCTATTGGGTACCTAGACAAACAGAATTGAATTGTGGTTCAGTTTCAGGAATAGTTTCAAGAAGATATATTGAATGTATGCAGATCTGTAAATTGTACATTCACAAATTAGATGTTATGTGTTGCTTGCTCTAGCGAAAGGGATTTCATATTGTCGCATGTAGTACTCCCTCCGTTTCAAAATGTTTGACACCATTGACTTTTTAGCACATGTTTGACCGTTCGTCTTATTCAAAAAAAATTGTGAAATATGTAAAACTATATGTGTATATGAAAGTATATTTAACAATGAATCAAATGATATGAAAAAAATAAATAATTACTTAAATTTTTTGAATAAGACGAATGGTCAAACACGTACTAAAAAGTCAACGGTGTCAAACATTTTGAAACGGAGGGAGTAGTTGACAGGACATTCTGGATCATCCATCTGCCTCATAGCACAACTTTCATCATTCTGCTACCAGCCCTTGGTCTCCTTCAAGATAGGCATCACATAGTGGAAGCACTAAGAGCATATCATTCATCTTTTATATTCCCTTATTTCTCCCACTATTAACCTAATAATGATTGGAAATGAAAAAAACGTTTCTAAGCCTAAGTCATTTTAAGATGCAAGAAAGAACATACTCATTGGATACAATTTTATATAAAAATTGCATAGTTTTTCTTCAGTTTAATTCAGCAAGGTATTGAGCTTCTCAACGCAAGTCATGTAAATTAGGCGTTCTACTGAATTTATTTTGTTTCTTTTCAATGGACCTGAAAACATCAACAAAAACAAAAAATACTTCGTTGATTATTTTTTACCAGTGCGATGGAAGATTTAGAACAGATTATACATTGTAGAACAAATTAGAACTTGATTCCTGTGAACAAAAACTGAATGTTCAGTAATTTTAAATACTCCAAATTAATGCCCAATGTTTCTACCTGATCTATTTGACACAACTGGATGGTGGCTGAAATCCAAAAAGGAAATCATGTTCGTGTTTCAGATTTTCTTTTGCAGAGTATCAATTAGTCAAAAATCAGTATTGATCATCTTATTGATTCCTTACACTTGCAGTTCCATATTATGGAATGTAACTAACTAATACTTCCATGATGTTTCTGTTGACAGAATACCCTACCAGCTGTAGTGTTCATGTATCTTACTAAACCTTTTCAAACTACAATATTTGTCAGCCATTAAGTGTACTCACATAATTAAATTGAATGCGTAACTCAGAACTACACCATGAAGTAACTATGCCGACAAACAACCTTGCCTAGCTTTCACTTGAATGATGATGATTCCAGCCAGAGCTTTGAGCTTGATGTTGGATTTTGTCCCTTTTTCCACACACACACACAAAAAAAAACTTTGGTGTGGACATATCTCAAGGTGGAACTCTGAGTGTTCTACTCGAGTGAAGTATCCTTACTATAACTTGAGAAATTCTGATGTATGAGCAATTGCTTTATTACACTTTTCATGGTAAGAACATTCTTCAGTTGATCATCATGAGTTTGCTGCATTTTTGTTCTTCTGATTGACATCGCATCCTATTGTCTCTTTACTTCTCCAAGGTTTCAGGATAATTAATCTATACATGAATGCAAGATGACTCAGAGGAGGTACTAAATCCTTGCAGAAACATGCATGATCTTTAGTCATTATCTGACAAATATATGAGTGCAACTGAACAATTGACTAAAGATTAGCTAATGTGTGAGCTTATGTGTTATGTGGGGAATCACCTACAAGAAGCACGGGAAGCAGCGAGTCGACTGCGCATCATTGAATTTTGCCACCAATTCAGGATTAATTCAGATATTGGTTTTCCCTTTCTGTTTTCCCATTCTGTTTTTTTTCCAGTTTCAAGTCTGGTTGGACATTGACATTGAAAAAAAAAACATGTTAGAAATAGCAAATCATGCGTTTTTTTGTAAGCTCCATTTCAAACACATTGCCTCCTTTTTGTCATCAAGATATTACCTCAATCATGACTATTGAAACGCCTAACAATTACATGTCTATTTACTGTGGTGAAAATGTAAAACGCTTACTTCTTCTACTTACTATTATCATGTTTGAATTTTTTGGATTCATTATATGTTTATGACAATTCCATACATGTATCTATTCAAATAGATGAACACTCAACTCATATTTATAAATCGCAAATCCACGTCTGTGCTAGAGAGCGTAGTCATAGACTCACTATAATTTACCATGATTTTAATCATGTATATTTATAGTAATATTTGTCATTTCAATATTTAAGAAAAACATCAAAGCTAATTAGTACAAATGACATGTAAAAACATTCAGTAGAGAGGAAGGTTATTGTCACACGAATGTGCGACTATATAAGCTAGTGAATGGTGAAGGTTAAAAATGCTACGAGGGGAATGTACAGTTCTTTGAAGATGAAAAACTAATTGAGTTACTTTTTGTCGATCAGGGTAGGGTTTCCTCATACCAGTTTTTTTACACGAATTCAGTTCATGTACAGCTCAGTTAGTTGGGCCAAATTAATTATGTATGTGCTGACTCTGACCTAGGCCATAATGGTGGAAAGTGAAAGTTTAACAATACAAAGGCCCATGAACAACCTGCAGGTGGCACCGCCAATCTCATCTATTGCAACGAATCGTTAAACTATAGCAATGATGAAATATTGTTGCGATAGAACCTTGTTAGTTGCAACGATTTCCGGTGTTTGTTGCAATATCTAAGAATCATTGCAACGATTCTGGTTTGCATTGCAATACCTAAAGACTCATTTGCAACGATTTAGGTTTGCATTGCAATACCTACAGACTCATTTGCAACAAAGTAGTTTCACGTTGCTATATACATGACTCTAATAACAATGCTCTAAATTCGTTGCTACATGGATAACTATTGCAATGATAACAAAAAGCGCGGCAATATCGTCACCCTAATTTCAATGCAAATTAATTCGTTGCGATACTTCTTACTTATTGCAACAAAAAAAACTACAATCGCAACACTATGCAATTAGTGGTAATATGCCCCCCTATCGCAACCAAATTAGACTTCGGTAGCAATAACCCCTATGTATTTCAACGAAAATCACGTCGTTGTCCAAAATTTCGTGGCATTAGCCCGAAAACCTTGTAGTGGAAAGAAAACAATTTTCTTTGGTATAACATGCGCTTTCTCAATTCTTCGATCTCGCAGGTCCATGGCAAAGCACGAGATGTTTGGGTAGTATTAGTAACATAGTGCCATTAAGGCAACAATATTGCTCCACGCGGTCCGACTATGTAGTAGGAAATACTATTTTTTCTACTAGAAGCCAATGTGAGATATCAGTAACAGGCTTACATCAGTAGTGCCACTTAGGTTAAGCATGATGTGGCTCAAGTGTGATTCTTCTCAAAATCTTACCTTGACCATGCTGCATTCACGAACCTTGTGAGAGTGTGAGAAAGAAAGCCCATGGCTCCCACATGGAACACAATTTAATATTCCCACTGCCTCCCATGCCCGTGACTGGGTTTCTGATTTCGGCATACAGCTAGTTTCATAAGGATTCTTGCAGTAAATGAGATGATTATGATATTGTGTACTTGCTATGTCTATAAATGTTAGAATGCTGAACTATGGTGATGGCTCCCGGGTGATCGATCTCCTTCAAGATAAGTTTTATGGCCTTTAATGGCCAAGGATCTTTTTCTTTAAAGGAAGATGGCAAGAGCTCTACCAGATATATTAAGCAATGGATAAAAAACAACCGAAACAATTACAAGGTAAGCTTCACGATGGAGACCCAAAGCTTGAGAGGGGGATTACAACAGCCTTACGGCATATTACACTTTGGATTGGGTCACCAGCAACAAGGGACGTCTAGGCTAACCTAGAAGCGAGAGCTCGCGCTGCCCAATGTCCTGCATTGCCGTGTGTAGTTCAGGTTGCTCCATTTGCTTGAAAACTCTTCTATTTCTTTCTAGCCATATATTCCACCAGCAAGTTAGCAGGGAACCAAGATCCATCTTTCTGACCTGTTTTTTTAATGAAAAGACCTTTCTGACCTATTTCGGGCACTACTCTTTGATACCTTCGGTCAGATGATATGATGGCAAATTTTGAATTTTTTTTTCCAATTGCACAGTGTTGACGGTCCTTAAATGTTGAATCTGATAGTTAACTCCCATATAAAACTAAATGAAATGAAACACCAAATGTATTGGTATGGTTTATTACTAACCATTTTGACGAGTATGGTGAATTATTTGTATGCAAGAGTTTTTGAATGAAAATACACCTGACATACGATGAAAATGTACCTCCGGCCAATGATATGCGAGTACATGGATTAGATGGCCCACAAATCAATGCAAAAAATAATATTTAGAGGCTTATCCACCGTGCACCATCATAAGGGCCCACATGTCATATACTAGGAGAAAGGTTAGTGGGAATCACGGTTTGCCTACCAGGGGTGACAACTATCCTCACCGACTTTCACGTACGAGGGCGAATAAATCTCTACAACTGTCATTAGAACCTATAAAAGGAGAGCTTATTTCATTCGGAACGCACAATAAAGTGGAGTATAACTCACTTTCATACTTTAGGCTACACTATAGTAGTGTTGAGAAAATAGGTAGAAAGTGAGGGGAAGTTCCGGAGGAGTGCCGGAGTTGTCAGTGCTTTCTCCTCTCTTGTACCTTGGCGAATGCTACTTAAAGTGAGTATTTGAGATTTTCTTTTGGTATTTAAATTTACTTACTTAAGTAGGATGTATTCTCATAGTTGCTAGTATGTCGTTTAGTATTTATATTAAGTGCTCTAGTATTGGGATTCTGAATGAAGAAGTTTGTTTCTACGCAAAACTATAGTAGTAATCAATAACATGGACTCTCTAGAAGTAGTCACCATCTAAGCGATATTAGGTTTTTCTCTTTATTTCAATTTTTTTTTGTTAACAGGCAAATTGAATTACCCAGCTTTTGGGAGAAAGCCAAACAAAACAGAGTCTGATTACAGGGAAACTAGAACAGAAAAAGGACTAAAGAACACTGGGGTTGCCAGCGCCCATAAAGTGCTAGGATTGAAACTCGACCTCAAAACACCTGACAGCTCCACCCACAAATTAGAAGAAACTACAAGAGAAACAGAAACTAAACACCCCTGCCATAAGCCCCATACAAAACACAGAATCAACCCAAAACATCTGCAGGCAAAACGTCGATAGGCCGCAACTCCTCCATCTTGTGTTTCAGCTTTTCAAGTATTGTAGTCAGTCCCTCGTGTTCGTTTCTTCTTAACAGCACCTTCCATCGCTGCGCCAACGAAATTGACCTGTAAACCACCTGCAATGGGGACTTAACCAGTTTATTTTCAAAAACAAAGTCATTTCTTATGAGCCACACCCCCAGCACAAACAAGCACAGATGAACAGCCCCAATTTAACCCCTAGAAGATTTTTAACAACCCTCAAACCATCCCAGAAATTCGAAGGTACACAGTCTCCCCCAATTACCTCAATCACAGAACACCAAGTAAAATGAGCTAACGGGCAATTGAACAACACATGACTAGTAGATTCCACATTCAAGCATAATTTACATAATTTGTCGCCACCCTTCCAATTTCTTTTAAGAGTAAAGTCCATCACCGGTCCCTAAACTTGTACCGCTGTGTCATCCTGGTCCTTAAACTCGCAAATCGACCGTTTAGGTCCTCAAACTTATTCGACTGTATCATCCCGATCCCTAAACTTGCAGATCACTCGTTTAGGTCCTCCAACTTGTTCAGTTGTGTCACCCCGGTCCCTAAACAGGATGGTCTAAAAACTTTATATCAAAAAATAATTCATAACTTTTTCATGTGAACTCTAATGAAGACAAACTTTATATCAAAATTGTAGCCCTCGACGCGACCTACAACTTTGTAGTTGAAAAGTTTTTGAATTAAAACTATTTAGGGTCCCAAAATATTGTTGCATGTTTATAGATTTTGAAATTTTAATTTTAAAATTACATTTTGGGACAAAAAAATGACTTAGAATAAAAAAAGTTACGAATATTTTTAAATATAAAGTCTTTAGACCGTCCTATTTGATCCGGATGATATTCCAATCTAAGTTCGGGGACCGGGGTGACACAACTGAACAAGTTGGAGGACCTAAACGAGTGATCTGCAAGTTTAAGAACCGGGATAACAAAGTCGAACAAGTTTGAGGACTTAAACGGTCGATTTGCGAGTTTAGGGACTGGAATGACACAATGGTATAAGTTTAGGGACCGGTGATAGACTTTACTCTTCTTTTAACTAACAGATCAACACATGGGAGTCTATTTCTCCCTGCTAGAAACATAAAATGTTTGACTTTCAAAGGGACCTTACTCCCCCAGATTTCTTGCATGTCCCTGTCCACAACCCCTCCATACTTCATCCTCCTATACATAGATCTGGCAGAAAACTGCTTGTTTTTCTCATAAGGCCAAAAAAGACTATCTGAAGAACTACTTAACTCCACCCCACTTAAGTTTTCTTCCAGCTCAAACAACTGTTCAGAGTCCTGTTGAGTTAGATTCCTCCTAAAAGAAAGACCCCCACTGCCTGAGCCCAGAACATCACTAACAGAGTAATTTTGCTGATTACTAACTCTATAAAGAGAAGGGAACATGGTTTTAAGAGGTACCTCTCCCAACCAAACATCTTCCCAAAATTGGACTCTCTCTCCATTACCCACCTTTTTAACTACTAAATTATTCACCCAATCTTTGCAATCATGAAGTCCTTTCCAAAATTGAGAACCCCCCACAGCTGAACTCTTGAAAAAACTGCCCTGACCTAGATATTTGTTTCAGAGAACCACACAGCTCATCTCTTGAGAATTGTTTTCTAGTTTCATTATCCATTTACTCAGCAAACAAATATTCATAGTCTTGGTATCCATAAACCCTAGGCCCCCAAAATCCTTAGGTCTACATAACCCCTGCCACTTGATCAAATGGTATTTCCTGTTCCTCCCATTCCCTTGCCAATAGAATCTCCCCCTTATAGTATCCATTTTGTTATGAAAATCTTCTGGCAGCCTAAAAAAACCCATAGCATACATGGGGATGCTGGATAAACATGAGTTGATTCTAATCTCTCTCCCCCCATAGGACAAATGTCCACTGTACCAAGACTCCAATCTCTTTTCGACTTTTTGTAGAACAGGTAACAACTCTTTCTTTCCTATTTTCTCAAAACCCATTGGCAAACTTAGATAGTTAAAAGGTAGCTTCCACACTTTACAGTTCAACATATCAGCGAACTTTTCCTCTACATCTTTGGACACCCCAAGACATATACTTCACTCTTTCGATAATTTATTTTCATCCCTGACATCTCCTCAAAGCAATAGAGGAGGAATTTTAAAGCCAACACATTATCCTCAGAAGCTTTTATAAAAAGAATCGTGTCATCAGCGTATTGTAAATGGGTGAGCCCCCCTGGAACCAAATTTGGGACCAAACCTTCCAAAACCCCATTCCTACAAGCATTCTCTAGGACAACAGAAAGGGCATCCCCCACAAGATTGAACAAGATGGGAGATAAAGGATCCCCCTGCCTTAAACCCCTGAAGGTTTTGAAAAACGGCCCAGTCCCCCCATTGATATTTATGCTCACTCTACCACCCTCAGTAATCTTCCTCACCCAATCAATGAAAGTACTATGGAAGTTTTTAAGTCTCATTACTTCATAAAGGAACCCCCACTGAACCCTATCGTATGCTTTTTCAAAATCTATTTAAAAAAGGAAAAAGTACAAATTACCCCCTCAAACTATCGCAGTCGTCTGAATTACACCCCCGAACCACAAAACCGGGTATTTTTCACCCCCAACTATGCAAACAGGACAAATTACCCCCCTCGACCCAATCCACGGTGGTTTTGGTCCACATGGCGTACGCGTGGCAGTCTAGTCAGCACTCTATTTATAAAAAAAAATGTGGGACCCACCTGTCATCTCCTCATCCTCTCTTCCTCTCTCTTCTCTCTCTCACTCTTCCTCTCTCTCTCACGCGCCGTGCGGGGGAGGACGTGGCGGCGGCGTGCGTTTGGTGGCGGAGCACCGGGGAGGAAGCGGCGGCGGTGGGCGGCACCGACGAGGGGGGATGAGGAGGACGACGACGAGGATGGAGCGCACGGCGGCGGCGCCTCTCGACGGCGTGCGCACGGGGAGGACGAGGGCGGCGGGATGGCTGGCGTCGAGGCCCCCTCCGCTGCGCCGCTCCGTCGGCGCACCCACCTCCACCACTGGCTAGCTCGTGGGGGGATGAGGAGGACGACGACAAGGATGTAGTGCACAGCAGCGGCGCCTCTCGGCGGCGTGCGCGCGGGGAGGACGAGGGCGGCGGGACGGCCGGTGTCGAGGCCTCGGCCTCCGCACCCGCCCGCCTCCGGCCTCCGTCCCCGCAACGCCCGTAGCCATCCCCGCCGCCGGCCGCCCATTGGCGTCCGCTCCTCACCCGCCCGCAACCTGCTGCCGCCTCCGCGCCCGCCTGCCGGCATCGGCGTCGGCTCCTCGGTCCTCGCCCGCCCGCCTCTGGCTTCCGCCCCCGCAACGCCCGCAGCCATCCCCGCCGCCGGCTGATCGTCGTCGTTCGTTCCTCGCTCGCCCGCAACCCGCCGCCATCTCCGCGCCCGCCCGCCGGCGTTCTCCACTGCGCTCCGCCATCGCCCACTCGCCGCCACCGCGTCCTCTCTGGCGCTCCGCCACCGCCCGCATGCCGCCGCCGCGTCCTCCCCCGCACGCCGCGTTTGAGAGAGAGAGAGAGAGTGAGAGAGAGAAGAGAGAGGAAGAGAGGATGAGGAGATGACAGGTGGGTCCCACATTTTTTAATAAATAGAGTGCTGACTGGACTGCCATGCGTATGCCACGTGGACCAAAACCACCGCGGATTGGGTCGAGGGGGTAATTTGTCGGGTTTGCATAGTTGGGGGTGAAGAATACCCGGTTTTGTGGTTCGGGGGAGGGGGGTAATTCAGACGACCGCGATAGTTCGGGGGGTAATTCGTACTTTTTCCTTTAAAAAATGATACCAGCCTCTCGTTTCTTATGTAAATCATGCAAAACCTCATGTAGAATTATTACACACCCATCCAGAATATATCTTCCTGGAATGAAGGCAATTTGTGTCCAGTTTATGACCCCACAATTATTTCAGTAATCCTCAGTTGTATGGCCTTGGTAATAATCTTTAAGATCACATTCTGGAGACAAATAGGTCTATATTGCTTTATTGTATTGGCATCCTTAATTTTTGGCAAAAGAGAGATCACCCCATAATTACTTCTAGAGTAAAGTGCACAGACGGTCCCTAAACTTGTGTGGGTGTGTCAACTAGGTCCTTGAACTCTCAAATTGAATTTTTGGGTTTCTCAACTTGTCTTGGGTGTCATATAGGTCCAAACGGGTTCCAACCCGCTTCGTGTGCTGACATGGCATGCCATGTTGGTGCCTACGTGTCAGTAAAACCCATATGTTAGCCACATATAAAAAAAATAAGGACATATTTTTTCTCCTCTCTTTTTTCATTTATTTTTCAAGATTAAAAACATCATTTTCTCCTCTCTTTTTAAATTTCATTTTTTTCTACATGACTGGCATGTGGATCCCACTGACACATAAGCGTCACCGTGGCATGCCACATCATCTCACGGAGCGGGTTAGAGCTCGTTTGGACCTATATGACACACATGACGAGTTTGGGGACCCAAAACTGTATTTTGAGACTTTAGGGACCTAGATGATACATCTATACAAGTTCAAGGACCGTCCGTGCACTTCACTCTTAATTCTATCACTGTCTAAAGTCGCTTTTTGTAGATCATCCAGCATCTCCTTAATCAACCCCCTAAACTCAGGCCACAATTTCTTATAAAACCCCACAGGGAACCATCAGGGCCTGGAGCAGTATTGGACTTCATCTTTTTCATAACCTCATCAATTTCTGACATTTCAAAGGGTTTCAACAGGGCTTGACTGTCTATGTCACTCAACCTCAGTCTATCTCCCCACACCCCTTGTTCTAGGTGAATGTTTATGAGCTCCTCTTTCCCAAAAAGTTGTTTGTAGTACTCCTAGATATGCTGCTGGATTCGACAAAACTCTGAAATTGTGTCCTCCCCTTTTTGTATAGAAAAGATATGACTCTGTTTCTACCATTCGCAATTTTGTGGAAAAAGGAAGTGTTACTATCCCCCTCAATAGCCATTGTTCACCTCCCCTTCTTTGCCACCAAATTTCTTCCTGCAGGTAGATCTCTTCCACCTCCTTTTAATATTCATATCTGACTTCCCACTCCTGGGGAAACAGATCCCTTTCATCTGCAATGTTATCTATTTCTGTCAACCTTTGTTCAATTTCTTTCCTTCTTTTCTTCTAAGCAGGAAATAACCTCTTTATTTCCTGAAATTGAAATAACATCTTTATTTCAATTTGCTAGGTTCATAGACTATTTTTATTTGTTGTAGTTGAATTCATTTTATTTCCTACTATGGAAATATGCTCTGCTTTTAAAGGATAATAATGAAAACAACTATCTTAATGAATATGGTGAAAATTTGAGATACGTACGCTAAAATGCTGCAGACATGCAAAGCCTAAAACGAATTATCCCAATATTGATATATACTTGCATTTTTGTTTTAGATATGTAGTTCTCCAAAACTTAGATGTTTTGATTGCATATCTTTGATAGGCAAAAGGCAGAGGAAGTGGTGGACACAATGGTTGAGAGTCAAACTAATCAAAGGTATAACTACGTGATAATCCGAAAAAAAAGTAAACTCGTGCAGTTTTGTTGGCATGGTTGTTCCATTGTGTATTATTAAGAACCAGCTTAAATAACCACTGGAGACAGTTTTGGAGATGTCACCATGGCAGCTGACGTGCCAATGAAATATGACTTAGCTAGGCTGTAAAATCAAAGGTGCTTTTGATTATTATTCTGTGATAAACAATTAGGCATTGGATATTATTGGTTTTGTTATTTGGAATATATTCACGAAGTGGTTTTGGAGATGATTGGATTTACAGGTGAATGGTAGGGTTATCATTTTATGTGACCGGTCAGACCGGGCTCTGGTAGCCGGTCAGACCGGCGTGTAATGCGTGGTCAGACCAGCGCAGCCCGCGGTCTGACCGGCCAACACAGTGTCGGTTTCGGTTTCGGGTTGTTTATTTGGATATCCGAGTTTATTTTATGATTATGACTTCTAGATGGATACTATACGTATGTAATACTATTGTTTGCTGCTAATGAGTCAAGTTGGAGATAGCTTGGTCTCGGAATATGGTTTCTTTATTTGTTCCATGTGTAGGTGACTCGATGTCTCGGGAGAGTATTTGCGGTGATGGACCGGGAGTCGGCTTGGAGATAAGACGACGTCCGTGGTGGTTAGAGATCATGCGGGATACTAAGGCTAGAGTTGATGCACGTGGTTGATGGAGATTTCATATGGCATACGATGGAGGTATTGTGTGCGTATGGGATGCGGAGTTGAATTTGGAAGGAGTCCAAATTTGGTACGATTGGTTATGTAAAGTTTCTTTCTTGTACTAGAGGGTTTCCTAAGGTGTTTAGGACTCTTAGTATGAGTTTGGTTCGTGGCTTTAGGCTGCCTACCTCATGTATAAATAGAGGGGGAGCGTGAGGCTTCCTGGTATCGTTTGAGAGAGCAATTGAGTTGAGTTTTGAGTTAGGGTTTCGAGTTTAGTCGAAATTTTTGTAAGGAGTGTTGTTGGTGCACTTTGTAAACACAGAGAGAATCAATAAAGTCGTCATCTACTTTAAGAGTTCTTCGATTTGTGTTTCACCGAGTTTCAGCGGTCTAACCGGTAACTCACCGGCAGTCAGACCGGCGGCGGCGACAGGCGCGGCAGGCGACTTCGGCGGTCAGACCGGAGATTCAACACTGGTCAGACCGGCAGATTAATCTCGGTCAGACCGATCTCCGTCGATTTCGAGGGTAACTTTTATTTCCGCTAAAAGTTTTCGGTTTTTGGGTATACCAACCATTCACCCCCCCTCTGGTTGGCTTAGTTCTTGTGATTCGATCCTACAAGTGGTATTAGAGTCTTGTTTTCTTCTTTGGATTTTTATCGATCTAGTGTTTTTGCCATGGCTACTCCTGCTAGGTTTTCAACTAAGCCTCATGTTTTCGATGGAACGGATTTTTCTCATTGGTGTAGTAGGATGCAATCTTATATTATGGCTGAAGATTATGATATTTGGAGAAAAGTTTCTCATCCTTATGTGATTCCTGAAGCTATTAATACTGCTGCTAAAAAAACTGCTTTTGAACAAAATTGCAAAGCTCGCAATATTCTTTTGAGTGGTATTTCTCGTTCGGATTATGATCGTGTTGCTCATCTTCAAACTGCTCATGAGATTTGGACTGCTTTGAGTAATTTTCATTAAGGAACAAATAATATTAAAGAACTTCGTCGTGATCTTTTGAAAAAGGAGTATATTAAATTTGAGATGAAACCTGGAGAAGCTTTGGATGACTATCTTTTTCGGTTGATTCTTCTTATGATGCTAATTATCCACAATCTAAGATTTCTCGCCACTTTTTGAATGGTCTTGACATGTCTATTTGGGAGATGAAAGTTACATCTATTCAGGAATCTGTTAACATGTCTACTTTGACTTTGGATTCACTTTATACTAAATTGAAAACACATGAGATGAATGTCCTTTCTCGCTATGTTGATTCTAAATCGAGTGCTTTGGTTTCTTCTTCTTTCTCTTTGGATGTTGATGCTTCTTCATCTAAGTCTTCTTTTCTTGCTGTTTTTAATGCCACATCTGATGATCAACTCAAACAAATCGAGTAGGAGGATTTGGCTTTGGTTGCTAACAGAATTGCTCGAGCTATGAATAATGCCAGGAACAGGAAAAGAGGTGGTCCAAATCGTTGCTTTGAATGTGGTTCAATTGATCATCTTCGTTCGCATTGTCCTAAGGTTGGGAGAGGCAAAAGAGAAAACAAAGATGGTGAGAAGACCAACAACAACAAGCCCAACAACAACAAGTCGAAGGGTTTATCCCAAGGGAGGAAGCTGGACAATTTCAGGAAGGCCTTTCAACAAGTTTGCGCCGCCTTCGAGCCACTAAGTGATGTAGATGGTGAAAGTGGAGATGATGACAAGGGAAAGAACATCTCCGATGTTTGCTTCATGGCGCGTGGTGAATCTGACACAGAGTATGAAGATAATGAGGTGAGTGCTTTTGAGGAAGCTATTAATATTTTGAGTGCAAAAAAAAGAAGTGTGAGAAGATAAATAGAAAACAGGAATTTATCATTGAATCTCTTAAATCTGAAATTGATAGATTAAAATCTCTTATTCCTAATGATGATGGTTGTTCAAATTGTGAGGTTTTAATGAATGAGATTACAAAAATTAGAGATGTTAATGCTGCACATAATTTGAACAATAGATCTTCTCTTGCTTGTAGTTTTGCTTTGCACACATGCACTTTGGATGAGTTGTTTTTAACTAAAAAGTTGTTGCAAAAATATCAAATTGCTTTTCATGCTAGTTTGATGTTTAATATGATTTCTGCTAAAAAGTTAAAACAACCTCATGATGTTTTGGATTGCTCAACATGTAATTTGAATAAGATGAAACTAAAAGATGCTTTAGGTCGTGTTGAGTACATGGAAGATGTTGTGAAAAACAATGAAGTGCTTTCTTGCCCCAAATGTCGTAAAAGCAAAGGTGTCATGGTAGATTGTGAAAATTGTGCTAATTTGGAAAAAGAGGTTTCTTATTTGAAAAATTCTTTGCTAAGATTTTCTGAGGGTAAAAAGAACCTCAACATGATTTTGGATCAATCAAAGGTTAGCACACATAACCGTGGTTTAGGTTTTAATCCTTATGCTCATAATTCTAGACATCCGCCTGTTGTGTTAGGTGTTGGTGCTAGAAGTGGTGAGATTTTGGTTAAACCTGATACTAACAAAACTGTGTTTAAATCTGGTGGTATCATGTCTACTATGGAAGCATCTTCTTCAAAATCCAATGTTGTGCATGCAAAATCTCCTGTTGTTGCTAGTGTTGCTAAATCTTCTAGTGCTACCAATGTGTCTAATAATCGTGAAAAATATACTTGTTCTTTTTGTGGCAAAGATGGACATATCGTTGGTTTTTGTTTCAGATTATCTCATAAACAGAAAAAGGAGAGAGAGATTGCTTTTGCAAAATCAAAGTGACAAAAATCGGGTTTTCCCTTGAGGAAACCGGTCAGACCGCAGTGGGTCCTGTGGTCAGACCGGCGACCGGTCAGACCGGCTACTGAGCGTCGGTCAAACCGGGCACCGGTCAGACCGGCGGTACAGAAGCGGTCAGACCGGCCCCCGGTCAGACCGGCCACCGTACCTCGGTCAGACCGACCTCGGAGGAATTTTTCTGAAAATTCTAAAATTGATTTTGCACGTGGATATATGCCTATTGGATCTTCTGGTCGTGTGTCTCAGTACTGGATTCCTAAATTTTTATTATCATCTAACCCCAGTACTGAGGCTTCGGCTTCTGCTTGTATGTAGGCTTTGGTGGCAAGGAAGGAGAACGTGTGGATCGTGGATTCCGGTTGTTCGCGGCACATGACCGGTGATAAAAATTGGTTCTCCTCCCTTAAGAAGGCATCTAAGACTGAAAATTTTGAGGTTCACTTTAAGAAAACTGGAAGTAAAGTTTTTGATTCTTGTGGTGATTCTATGTTGAATATTTCTCGCTATGGGAGAGTGTTTAAAGCTGATTTTGAAAATTCTGTTTCACCTGTGATAAGATGTTTGGTTGCTAAGTTTGATAAAGATGTGATGTTTTGGCATCGTAGACTTGGACATGTTGGTTTTGATCATCTCACTAGGTTAAGTGGTTTGGATCTTATTCGTGGTTTGCCTAAACTTAAGAAAGATCTTGATTTGGTTTGTATACCGTGTCGTCATGCTAAGATGGTTGCTTCTTCACATGCTCCTATTGTTTCTGAGATGACGGATGCACCGGGACAGCTATTACATATGGACACTGTTGGTCCATCTAGAGTGAAATCTGTTGGAGGAAAGTGGTATGTGTTGGTTATTGTTGACGATTTTTCTCGATATTTTTGGGTTTTCTTTATGGCAATTAAGGACGAAGCTTTTCAACACTTTCGTGGTTTGTTTCTTCGATAGGATCTTGAATTTCCTGGTTCTTTGAAAAGAATTCGAAGTGAAAATGGTGGTGAGTTTAAAAATGCTTCATTTGAACAATTTTGCAATGAAAGAGGTCTTGAACATGAATTTTCTTCTCCTCGTGTTCCTCAACAAAACGGTGTTGTTGAAAGGACAAATCGTGTTTTGGTTGAGATGGCTAGAACGATGTTGGTTGAATATAAAACTCCAAGAAAATTCTGGGCTAAGGCGATTAACACTGCTTGTTATATTTCAAATCGAGTTTTCTTGAGATCAAAACTTGGAAAAACTTCTTATGAACTTCGATTTGGACATCAACCCAAAGTTTCACATTTGCGTGTTTTTTGTTACAAGTGCTTTATCTTGAAATCTAGAGATTTGGATAAGTTTGAGGCACGTTCTACCGATGGATTGTTTCTTGGTTACCCCGCACATACATGTGGCTATCGTGTACTTATTTTGGGGACTAACAAAATCGTTGAGACTTGTGAAGTTTCTTTTGATGAGGCTAGTCCAGGTACTAGACCCGATATTGCATGTACATTGTCACAGGTTCAGGGGGAGGATGGTCGTATTTTTGAAGACGAGAGCGATAACGACAACGACGACGACGAGGTCGGCTCGGCCGGTCAGACCGGGCGCCAGGCCGGTCAAACTGCCAGCACACCTCCGGTCAGACCGGCACAGGAGGTGTGGTCAGACTGGCCAGGATCGTTGGCTGAGGGTACTGTTGATGCTGATCGAGATGGTCCTCCGGAAATTACTACTTCGACCAGTACTGATACAGAACGTGGATCAACTTCAGAAGTTGCTGCTCCTTTGCACATTCAACGACGACATCCGCCTGAACAAATTATTGGTAATATAGGTGAGCAGACTACAAGGTCTAAGGTAACGACTCATGATGTTTGTGCAAATTATGCATTTGTTGCTTTTTTTGAACCCAAAGATGTGTCACATGCATTAACTGATGAATCGTGGATTAATGCCATGCATGAAGAACTTGAAAATTTTGAGAGAAACACAGTTTGGACTTTAGTTGAGCCACCTTCTGGACATAATATTATTGGAACCAAGTGGGTTTTCAAAAGTAAATAAAATAAGGATGGTTTGATTGTGAGAAATAAAGCTAGACTTGTTGCTCAAGGTTTTACTCAAGTTGAAGGTATGGATTTTGATGAAACTTTTGCTCCTGTTGCTAGAATTGAGGCAATTGGACTTTTGTTGGCTTTTGTTGCTTCAAAAGGTTTTAAATTGTATCAAATGGATGTGCAAAGTGCTTTTCTAAATGGTTTTATATAGGAGGAAGTTTATGTCAAACAACCACCAGGTTTTGAAAATCCTGATCTTCCCAACCTTGTTTTTAAATTGTCTAAAGCTTTGTATGGTTTGAAACAAGCTCCTAGGGCATGGTATGATAGGCTTAAGAATTTTTTGCTTGCGAAAGGTTTTACAATGGGAAAGGTTGACAAAACGCTTTTTGTTCTTAAGCATGGTGATAATCAACTTTTCGTTCAGATTTATGTGGATGATATCATCTTTGGTTGTTCGACTCACGCTTTGGTTGTAGATTTTGCTGAGACTATGCGCAGGGAATTTGAGATGAGCATGATGGGTGAGTTATCGTACTTTTTGGGATTGCAAATTAAGCAAACACCTCAAGGTACTTTTGTGCATCAAACGAAGTATACGAATGATCTTTTGAGACGGTTCAAGATGAAGAATTGCAAGCCAATTTCAACACCAATCGGTTCTAGAGCTGTTTGGATCCTGATGAAGATGATGAAGCTGTTGATCAAAAGGAATATAGAAGTATGATTGGATCTTTGTTGTATCTAACTGCTTCTAGGCCAGACATACAATTTGCTGCGTGTTTGTGTGCACGCTTTCAAGCTTCTCCTCATGCTTCACATCATCAAGCGGTCAAACGAATAATGAGGTATTTGAATCATACACTTAAGTTTGGAATTTGGTATTCTACTTCGTCTTCTATATGCTTAAGTGGATATTCTGATGCTGATTTTGGAGGTTGTAGAATTGATAGGAAAAGTACTAGTGGAACATGTCATTTTCTTGGTACATCATTGATTGCATGGTCTTCTAGGAAAGAATCTAGTGTTGCTCAATCAACTGCTGAATCTAAATATGTTACTGCTGCTAGTAGTTGTTCATAGATTCTTTGGCCTTTTTCTACTTTGAAAGATTATGGTCTTACTTTTGAGAAAGTACCTCTCTTTTGTGATAATACTAGTGCTATAAACATTGCTAAGAATCATGTTCAACACTCACGCACAAAGCACATTGATATTTGTTTTCACTTTTTGAGGGATCATGTTAAGAAGGGAGATGTTGAATTGCAGTTTTTGGACACCAAGTTGCAAATTGCTGATATTTTCACTAAACCTTTGGATTCTAATCGCTTTGCTTTTCTTCGTGATGAATTGGGAACAATTCATCCTTTTGGCATGGTTTGAGGGGGAGTTTGTACCTCATGGTTTTATCAAGCAATAATATGACAATGAGAAAAATTGAGAAAAGAGAGCTTTGTTTATGCATATGGTATTTTCTTGTGCATGCTAGTAATATTTTGAAGGTTTATTTGTCTCTAGCATAGCTTGTATGTATTCTAGTCTTTTCATGAGATTTAGATTTTGCTTTTAAGGGAGATGATGCAGGACACTTAAATTTTATACTTGAATTAAGAAAATATGCAATGTTGATGCTAGCATATGGTTTGATTTCTAAATGCTCTATATATATGCTTTATTGACTTGTTATTCCTCAACTAGCTTTAATTGCTCATTGTGAAAAAGAAAATAAAAATATGAAAAAAATGAATACCGAATCCTTGGAAATAGTTGTTGGCAACTTTTTTGACAAGTTGACAAGCACGATCGCAGCACCTTAAACCTTGCCGTGATCCTAGTCGCCAACCACCTCGATCTAGCGAAGAGCTAAACCTAGATGGGTTTTGATAACTAAACTGGCTAGCGGAGCCAATTTCTAGATAACTACCCGTCTCGTGGGCAAAACGGAAGGTTTTCGGGACAAACCTACAAAGAGGTATCGCACTCTCGCAGCGCGGCGGACGCTTTACGCCACAAACCAACAAAGATGGACAAACTAAGAGAAAACTAAAAGCAATATGAAAAAACGATTCGATTGATTGATTGTAGATTGGTCTTTTACAATGAACCGGCCATGTCCCTTATATAGGGGTTGGTCTTGCCCTCTACAGGCCCTCCTCCACGTCCAATTCGGGGTAGAAACCAAAGGAAACCCGAAACATGCCTTCCCGAGTAAGGAAACCTCAAAACCCGACGAAACACAGTCGGACTCGGACTTGCCGGTCAGACAGGCCACACACCGCCGGTCTGACTGGCCTTCAACCGGCGGTCTGACCGCCCAACACACGGTGGTCAGACCGGCCCACTCGGAGGAAACCGGTAGACTTCCAAATTTTGGCAATATTTCCTATTTTAATCCTAGGTGCCAAATTTGGGTGTAAACACATGCCCCCCCTGCTTTTTTGATGAACAACGTGAATCTAAAAGCATAAAACATGTTTTTGGTCCTAGGACGATAACCCAATTACCGGCCATAGTACCCCCTAAGCGTCTTGCCAAACGCTCGGGAAGTATTTCTTCAAGTATTTCCCGTTGATTGCTCGCTGAAAACGCTCCCCTTGAAGTGCGTCCAAAAAGTATGCGTTCCCTCGAACAATGCCGCACACTCGATAAGGACCCTCCCAACTAGGAGACCACTTACCAAACTCCTTGGATCGAGTACCCAAAGGCAAAATTGTCTTCCAAACCAAGTCTCCAACTTGAAACAATTTTGCTTTCACCCTCTTGTTGTACTCCTTGGCCACCCTCTTCTTCTCTTTCTCTATCTCTTCCAATGCCTTCAAGCGTTTGTCGATGATTTCATCAAGGTTGTCCCCCATCAACATCTTGTAATCTTCGCTTGACAAATCATCTTGCTTGATATAACGAGGAGAACCAAGATTTACCTCCACCGGTAAAACGGCTTCTTGACCATAAACCAATTCAAAAGGAGTAACTTTAGTGGCACCATGTTTAGATATCCTATGCACCCACAATGCTTCAGAAAGCACCTCATGCTACCTCTTTGGGTATTCCTCAATCTTCTTCTTTACAAACTTCAATAATGTTTTATTACTCGACTCGGCTTGTCCATTTGCCTGAGCGTAGTAAGGAGAAGAACTCAACAATTTAATGCCATAAGATTCGGTAAAACTCTTCACTTCCTTAGACATAAAAGAAGCACCTTGATCCATAGTTCATGTTTGTGGAATACCGAATCTATGAATAATATGCTTTAAAATAAAGTCAATTACCTCCGTATGAGTCATATTCTTCAAAGGCACGGCTTCGGCCCACTTGGTGAAGTAATCCGTAGCTACTAGCATGAACCTATGCCCCTTTGATGATGAAGGATAGATGTGACCAATGAAATCCAAAGCCCATCCTCGGAACGGCCATGGTTTGATTATAGGGTTCAACATGGCGGCGGGCGCCAATTGAACATTGCCGAACCTTTGACAAGCCTCGCATCCTCTATAATATTTAAAGCAATCATCAATCATCTTCGGCCAATAGAACCCCGCTCTTCTAAGCAACCAATTCATCTTGTGAGCCGATTGATGAGTTCCACAAATTTCTTCATGTACCTCTCCCATAGCCACTTTAGATTGATCTTCATCTAAGCATTTCAACAAGACACCATCTATATTTCGGCGATACAAATCTCCATCAAGCAATGTATATTTAAATGCTTGCCGCCGAATTTTCCGATCAACCTTAAGCGTGGGATCTTTCAAATATTGAATCAAAGGAATTCTCCAATCCCCTTCTGTCTCCTGGGCACAAACGTCCGAATTCACAATTAATTCGGCCTCCAAATTGATTGAAACGTAACCCCCAGCGTTCTGCCCAGAACCGATCAGACCGACCACGCAGGGCCGGTCAGACCGCTCTGGGTTACCGGTTAGACCGGTGGCATGTGGCCAGTCAGACTGCCCTTGGTTACCGGTCAGACCGGCCGTACAATACCGGTCAGACCGCCCCTGATCTCTAATTTTGCCAATTTCGCACAAAGATCTAAAATCAAGCACCGGCTCTTCTAATATCAAAAATAATCCCCTCTTCACATTATAGCCAGATGCTTGTTGTGCCAAGTCATTTGCTCTAGAATTATCACGCCTAGCAATATGCCTAATAGCAAAATTATCAAAATTGGCAATAATATCCAAACATGAATCGAGGTACCTATTTAGTGATCCGTCCAAGCATTTGTATACTCCGGCGACTTGTTACACCACCAATTCCGAATCACCAAAAGCCTCCACGTACTTAGCTCCAACCATCTCCATAACTTGTAAGCCGAACAATAAAGCATTGTATTCGGCTTGATTATTTGTACAATAATATTCCAAACGAGCCGATGCCTCATAACACATGCCATTAGGTGAAAACAAAACTACCCCTATGCCTTGACCTTCTTTGCAAGAAGAACCATCAAAATAAATCTTCCAAGGTATAACTTCAACTAAGCAAACCTCTCCCTCATAAGCACAATCTATATGATGGTCTACTATAAAATCACATACAATTTGACCTTTCGTAGATTTCAACGATTCATAAGCCAAATCATATTCTATCAAAGCATATGCCCACTTGCCAATTCTCCCACTTAGAATTGGCCTTTGCAACATGTGTTTAATAACATCGGCTTGACAAGTAACTATGCATGTACTAGATAACAAATAATGCCTCAATTTGGTACAAGCATAGTATAAGCATAAACAAAGTCTTTCCATAAAGACATACCTCGTCTCGGCATCCAAAAGACGGCGGCTCAAATATGTAATGATATATTCTTTGCCATCTTCCTCTTGCGTCAAAACGGCACCAATGACTTTGTCCTCGGAGGCAATATATAACCGAAAAGGCTTTCCGGCTTTAGGCGCTCGCACAACGGGTGGAGTAGACAAATATCTCTTCAACTCTTCAAACGCCTCTTGTTGTTTTGCCCCCCAAGTAAAATCGGCTTCCTTTTTCAAACGAAGTATAGGAACAAAAGCATCGATTTTACCCGCTAGGTTAGAAATAAACCTCCTCAAATAATTCACTTTACCTAGCAACTTTTGAACTTCCTTCTTGCATGTCGGTGCTTTGAAATCACAAATCTTTTCTATATTCTTAGGATCAATGTCAACTCCTCTCTCATGCACCATGAATCCTAAGAACTTCGCCGCCGACACACCAAAAGCACATTTAAGTGGGTTCATCTTCAAACCATACCGGCGCATCCTCTCAAAAGTTAACCTCAAATCGGCTATGTGTCCTTCCATACCATCCGATTTGACAACAATATCATCAATATAGATCTCTAAGATAATACCTAGCAAATCATGAAAGATCAAATTCATTGCCCTTTGATATGTCGCACCGGCATTCTTCAACCCAAAAGTCATAACAACCCACTCAAATAAACCAACAAATCCAGGGCACCTAAAAGCCGTCTTGTACATATCTTCTTCCGCCATAAAGATTTGATTGTAGCCGGCATTACCATCTAAAAAGCTAATCACCTTATGACCCGAGGCATCATTAATCATCATGTCGGCTATAGGCATAGGATACTCATCTTTGGGAGTGGCTTTATTTAAATCTCTAAAATCTATGCAAACTCTAATCTTACCACTCCCCTTCTTCTCCACCGGGACTATGTTAGAAACCCACTCCGCATAACGACATGGCCTAATAAACCCCGCCTTCAACAACCGATCAATCTCCTCTTTGACTCGGTCATATAGTAAAGTATTAAAACAACGAGGTGGTTGTTTATAAGGCCTAAAACCCGATTTAATTGGAAACCGATGCTCAACGAGCTCACGGCTAAGACCCGGCATCTCATGGTACTCCCATGCAAAGCAATCAACATACTCTTTAAGTAGCTCGATTATCTTAACCTTATAATCGGCTCTCATGTTTTTGTTTACAAAAGTCGGCCTTGGTTTAGTTCCATCACCTATGTCTACTTCTTCCAATGGATCGGCCGATGTAAACCCTTGTCCAAGCTTCTCCACCTCATCAAAATCTTCAACGGTTTCTCCAATATCGTTCTTTGTAGACCGATATTCTTGCATCCTTTTTTGTAACCACTCTAAATTAGCCTCTTTACTCATTATACAAATTTATATGGCTTAGCTGTGCTACACTAGCCGGCTTTACAGAGATAGGTACAAATTTGCCATCAGAGATACTAATAAAATCATAGCTAGAAAGATCCCTCCCCGATAAGCATTGGATATTCCCATGACGCCACTCAAAAGTAGCATCGGCCATTGCAACCTCGGCCGATGTATCCGCTTGAACAATTTCAACATCATCGCCGTCCCATTGAATTAAACATTGATGCAAGGTAGAAGGCACACAACAATTGGCATGAATCCAACAACGGCCCAAAATAACATTGTAGTTACCTTGCACATCGACGATGAAGAAAGCGGTTGGTAGCGTCTTGTTTCCCACGGTGAGCTCCGCCGAAAAGATACCCCTCGCCTCCGTTGGTTCACCGTTGAAGCCATTGAGAATCATGTTAGTCTTCTTCAACTCATCATCCTCGCACCCCAACTTCTTGAATAACGAGTACGGCATCAAGTTCACAGCGGCACCTCCATCCACCAGCATCCTAGAGACCGGCTTCCCATCAACATGGCCTTTGAGGTAGAAAGGCTTCATGTGACGGTTTGATTCATCGGGCTTCTCAAAAACTGCATCTTTAGGACCTAATGAGAATTGAGCAACTTCGGCTTCATCCATAGCACAAAACTCCATACGCAACATACATACCATGTTGATATCCATGTCTTCTTTTGGAGATGATTCACTTTTATCAACCGATTGTTCTTTCTTCTCCTCTACATCAATCGGTTTTGCCTTCTCTATGGATTTAGGCCTCCATACCGGTGGTGGTTGCAACTCATTGAACCTTTTATCCCTTTGCTCTTCGGTCTTTTTCTCCCTTAGTTCTTGGGCCCGAAGACGTTGCAACCTTCTCTTCTGAGTAGCTGTCAAATCCTTAGGCATCCACCTAGGATTCGGCTCTGTTCCAGGAGGTAAATAATGTCCTCTATTGACTTTGCTTGAAGACGATGAAGCCCTCACATTGCCCTTTACAATCCTCTCATCAAACCGGTGCTGGAGCCCGGTCAGACCGGCCAGACGCGACGGTCAGACCGACGTGTGGCACACGGTCAAACCGGCCTGAGGCGTCGGTCGGACCACTGTTGGGTCGACGGTCAGACCGGCCTGATGGCTCGGTCAGACCGGCAGCATGGCCGCGGTCAGACCGGCCAGAGGGCCTGGTCAGATCGGCCGACTGCGAGGAGCTGGTACCGGCTTCGGATTTTTTGCTTGGGGACTTTCCAACTCCATCTCCAGAAGGTATAGGCACATCATGGGACCCCACCTTGATAGTAATTACTTCCGAAGTCCTTTCTTCTACCTTGACGCGCTTTCCTTCCCTCTTTTCTTCATTAGCCCGATTCTTACCATAAAATCAGCTATTGCTTGGTGAAGACAAACGCTCCTGAATTGGCCTCCGTGGTCCTCCCCACCCTTGGTTGAATCGCATTGGAGGCATATGATTGAACATTGGCGGTGTCGCCCCCCAAGGCATAAAGCAAGGATAAGGATAACCCGGCGGCGGCATTGGATAGGAACCCCATGACATGTCTTGTGGATAATGATACGAAGGTGAATGCAACCATCTTGGTGAATGACCAAATCGCTCCCTAGGAGGTAATCTTGGTCTTTTCCCTTTGTTGCGAATTTTCTCACCACCTTGCTTCTCATATTTCTCCAAAAGCATATCAAAAGTCACCTTGGTCTTCCTAGGGGCTTTAGAAGTTGAAGCTCCACTCCTATTCTCCTTCCAAATGCCAACCTCCGGCTTCTTTGGCACTATCATCTTGGACCTCGGTTCACCAATGACCACTTCCTTTCCCTTAGTAGATTCGGCTTGCTCCGGCCGAATCAACACCTTCTTATCATTGAAATTAATTGTATTCATCAGAAAAGGATCATGATCAAGCTTCATCTTGGAGCCATCGGTGAACTTCAATCGTCCTTCATCTATGGCCGATTGAACCTGTCGTCGAAACACATTGCAATCATTAGTAGAGTGAGAATGAGAATCATGCCACTTACAATATGCTCGACGTTTCAACTCTTCTTGAGAAGGTATGACATGGACTTTAGGTAATCTAATTTGTTTCTCTTGCAAAAGATAATCAAAAATCTTATCACATTTGGCCACATCAAAACTATATTTAACCTCACTTTGCCGATCTTTGCGAGGAGTCGGCATTAGGTTAGAGCAAACAAAAGGTTTATTTTTCTTAGTCCATGACCATTCGGCAACATAAATATCATGATCACCCTCTTCCTCACTATCACTAGCCTCAGGGTAATCAACCACATTAACATTAGGCTTTTTGTCAAATGGTCTAGCAAGTTTTCTATTATCCTTAACCCGGCTTTCTTGAGCCAGAGCCCTTTGCATGAGTTGACGAACATCAAGAAATTGTTGGCCATCTAGTCTTTCTCTAAGAGGAGCAACTAAACCATTAAAAGCAAGACCGGCCAAATCCCTATCAGTTATATTCAAAGTATAACATCGGTTTCTAACATCCCTAAATCTCTTAATATAATCAATGACAGATTCATTATACTTTTGCTTAACCGATGTCAAATCACATAACCTAAGCTCAGTTTCTGCAGTATAAAAATAATCATGAAATTGTTCTTCTAATTGAGCCCAAGTATGAATAGAATTTGCCGGTAAAGAAGTAAACCATGTGAAAGCATTACCGGATAAAGATAGAGAAAACAAGCGCAATTTAAAAGTATCACTATTAGCCTCACCACATTGCACCAAAAATTGACCTACATGCTCCCATGTGGTCTTACCATCCTCACCACTAAACTTGGCAAATTCGGGAACTCTATAATTTCGAGGAAACGGCACATTATCATAATAATCAGGATATGGCTTTTTGTAAGTTCTAGCACGATTCCTAGTTTCAATTCCGAATTTATTCCTAATAACATCACTAATCATATCCTCCATGTTATTAGTCCCTTGTTGATTTGGTGGTAGATTTGGTGGCCTAATAGGTTGTGTTTGTGGCACAATATGATTATACTGGCCTTGTCTAGTATCCAGAGGATACCCCCTAGAAGCTTCCTTATAAGCATTAGGAATATGTGGGGGAATTTGGGGATTACTTGTAGCAGTAGATACAAGAGGATCAAATGTTTTAAAGTGATACAAATAACTAGCATTAGTCATTGGATCTATAGCTTGTACTGGAACAATTGCGCCGGTCTGACCGGCCCAGGACCCGGTCTGAGCGGCATCATGATGTGCGGTCGGACCGGCCTGAGAGCCGGTCTGACCGCCGGGGTAATACCTGGTCTGATCGGCTGTCTGGCCGGTCGGACCGACGGCTGTGTCGCGGTCTGACCGGTCGTCAGGCCCGGTCGGACCGGCCGTGAACGCCGTTCCGTCGGTTTTACTACTCGTTTGATCTATAGGAGGTGGATTAGCAGTGGTATAGGCTTTATCCTTTAATATGTAATCATCCATAAGAGAACTGAGCCTAATCCTTAAAAATCCATCAACTTTATCCTTAAACATTACATCTAATCAATCTTTAAAATTAGCCATAGATGAATCTATTATAGATGCAATTTGTTGTTGGATAGATTGTGATACCTCGTCATTACTTACCACGTCGGGAGCGAGCTTGGGACGTGGCCCGAGCTTGATGATCACGCCTTGACGAGTCCTAGTAGTTGCTCTCATCAACGCCTCCTGTGTGAGCTCTTTAATGTACTCCTCCATAGCTTTACGATCTTCTCCTTCGAAGTCATCCAATGTGACCGGCATCACATTAGATGGCTCCACCTCCGTCTTGGATGGCGGCTTTGTCATGGCGAAGTCGAAGTTGTGTTGACGATGAACGGATCTCCTCCCCAGTGGAGTCGCCAAAAATCGTGTTGGTAACTTTTTTGACAAGTTGACAAGCACGATCGCAGCACCTTAAGCCTTGCGGTGATCCTAGAGTCACCAACCACCTCGATCTAGCGAAGAGCTAAACCTAGATGGGTTTTGAAAACTAAACCAGCTAGCGGAGCCAATTTCTAGATAACTACTCGTCTCGTGGGTAAAACGGAAGGTTTTCGGGACAAACCTACAAAGAGGTGTTGCACTCTCACAGTGGCGGCGGACGGTTTACGCCGCAAACCGACAAAGATGGACAAACTAAGAGAAAACTAAAAGCAATATGAAAAAACGATTCGATTGATTGATTGTAGATTGGTCTTTTACAACGAACCGGCCATGTCCCTTATATAGAGGTTGGTCTTGCCCTCGACAGGCCCTCCTCCACGTCCAACTCGGGGTAGAAACCAAAGAAAACCCGAAACATGCTTTCTCGAGTAAGGAAACCTCGAAACCCGACGAAACACAGTCGGACACGGACCTGCCGGTCAGACCGACCACACACCGCCGTTCTGACCGGCCCTCAACAGGCGGTCTGACCGCCCAACACACGGCGGTCAGACCGGCCCACTCGGAGGAAACCGGTAGACTTCCAAATTTTGGCAATATTTCTATTTTAATCCTAGGTGCCAAATTTGGGTGTAAACAGCAGTCTTGATGACAAGGACGTATTCGATGTGAGCAAAATAATGGGTGCCGAATCCCTGGAAACAGTCTTGACGACAGGGACGTACCCGAAATAAAAGAGAAAAATATGAGCAAAAAGGCTCAAGAAAAGAAAAGGTTAAAAAAATTCTCTTGGTTATTCTGTGCTAAAGTTTATTTGGGAAAGAGTGATAAATGCAATAGGTATATGTGTTTAGTGTTTATTCTTCAACCTATGTGCTTGTTAAGATGTTGCATTATAAATCGTATGAAATCATGAATTTTGATTGTTAATTCAAGCTTAATTGTAAAATCTTTGGTTCATGGTTATACTTTAATGCATGCATGTTATGTTATAGATGGGTTCATCTTCTTTTTATTGCAACACATGACTTGATATGCTATATGTATGCTAAGCTCTTGAATATTAATGAACATAATTACTATGCTTGATGAAATCATTGTCAAAACGGGGAGAAGTAATGTGAAAATTTTGGATTTTTGGAGAAGCAAGGTGAATTTTTGGAGAGTTGTTGAGAAGAGCATGTTTTTAGTTCAATTGGGAATTTTTTTTCTTTTAAAAAGGGGGAGAAGTTTTCTTTTGGATTTTTGAGCACGATGTGTACATTTGTATGAAGTGTGCTTTTTATCAAACAACAAAACATTTTTATTGATTTGCCAATGTGTTCATCAAGGGGGAGATTGTAAAATCAAAGGTGTTTTTGATTATTATTCTGTGATGAACAATTGGGCATTGGAGATTTACAGGTGAATGGCAGGGTTATCATTTTATGTGACCGGTCAGACCGGGCTGTAGTAGCCGGTCAGACCGGCGTGTAATGCGCGGTCTGACCGGCCGACACTGTGTCGGTTTCGGTTTCGGGTTGTTTATTTGGATATCCGAGTTTATTTCATGATTTTGACTTCTAGATGGATACTATACGTATGTAATACTATTGTTTGCTGCTAATGAGTTAAGTTGGAGATAGCTTGGTCTCAGAATATGGTTTATTTGTTTGTTCCATGTGTAGGTGACTCGATGTCTGGGGAGAGTATTTGCGGTGATGGACCGGGAGTCGGCTTGGAGATAAGACGACGTCCGTGGTGCTCAGAGATCATGCGGGATACTAAGGCTAGAGTTGATGCACGTGGTTGATGGAGATTTCATATGGCATACGATGGAGGTATTGTGTGCGTATGGGATGCGGAGTTGAATTTGGAAGGAGTCCAAATTTGGTACGATATGGGATGCGGAGTTGAATTTGGAAGGAGTCCAAATTTGGTACGATTGGTTATGTAAAGTTTCTTTCTTGTACTAGAGGGTTTCCTAAGGTGTTTAGGACTCTTAGTATGAGTTTGATTCGTGGCTTTAGACTGCCTACCTCATGTATAAATAGAGGGGGAGCGTGAGGCTTCCCGGTATCGCTTGAGAGAGCAATTGAATTGAGTTTTGAGTTAGGGTTTCGAGTTTAGTCGAAATTTTTGTAAGGAGTGCTGTTGGTGCACTTTGTAAACACAGGGAGAATCAATAAAGTCGTCATCTACTTTAAGAGTTCTTCGATTTGTATTTCACCGGGTTTCGGCGGTCTAATTGGTAACTCACCGGCGGTCAGACCAGCGGCATTGCGGCGGTCAGACCGGCGGGAGCACTGTGGTCAGACCGGCGGCGGCGACAGGCACGGCATGGGACTTCAGCGGTCAGACCGGAGATTCAACACCGGTCAGACCGGCGGCATCCACTCGGTCAGACCGGCAGATTAATCTCGGTTAGACCGATCTCCCTCGATTTCGAGGGTAACTTTTATTTCCGCTAAAAGTTTTCGGTTTTTGGGTATACCAACCATTCACCCCCCCTCTGGTTGGCTTAGTTCTTGTGATTCGGTCCTACATAGGCAACAACTTGCCATGTGTTAGTGTGGACTCTAATTGTCTTCATCTACACGCTTTGATAACCCACCCATGGTTCCAACTCATAGCCTATTATATTTGAAGGAATTTCATGGGAATTTTAGAGAAACCAAATAGCTTCATTTGAAAATCCTATAAAATTTCTGCTTTTCCAAGAACCTCTTAAAGTGGGTTACCAGCTCATCGATTACCATACTTGGGTCACCACCACGTCAGCACGGCCACCATTGTGGCAAAACAACCTCATATTTGAAACAACTTTCATATTTTAGTAGGTAGTTCATGGATTGAAGACAAACGATCATAATTCTTCATTACTTGAGGGGTTAATTAATTAGACTTTTGTAGTTCTTATCCACCAATAGTTACCGATGTTCCACTGAAATTATGTGAAGCCCAAAGGAAAAATTTGTGTTATACGGTTATCTTGGAATCTATTTTGTTTAGATTTTGAGGCACATGTACCATGAAATTAGCTTCAGTTTATTCTTTTGTTTTAATAAGGGAAGCATAAATTTTTGGGGTATATGTATCACAAAACCACAACTAAATCTGCTACTTCTATCAGCTGGCAAGTAGGTTCTTGCTTTCAGTGAAAGATTGGTCTTCTCCTTGCCCAGTTGCCCTCTTGGTGTCCCATCCTATGCGTGCACTCCTACATTATTTTTTTTGATAATTGAAATAGGTCGTATCTCCGGACTCTGTATGCACTCCTACATATTTCCCATTTTTCGTTGGAAGTACCTCGGAGCAAATTCAAGGCTAACCCATTTATCTGTGCCTGATCTCCTAGGGTAGAAAGGCCTTGTAGAACAGGGTGATGTCGATGCTTGGGTACAACCAGGTCGTTAGGTTGTTTGGGACAATCCTGACAGATAGAAGATCCGGTTTGCACACCAGTGGTATCAATTTCAGACCATGTTCAGCTTTCCATCCTGATGCCTACCATTCCAATTTCATGTCGCAAACTATAAAATATTTACTTCTCATTAGCTAAGTTGCATGGCTCAATTAATGGTAAGGAAAGGTCAATGGAGGTTACAAAGAAGGGGTTTAGATGGGCAAAAATAAGTAGCTAGTGATATGATGAAGAAACTGTATCTACGAGCAGCTTCTCTCCTCCATAATTTCAGCGCAAAGTTTAGATTTTGGTTTAAATTGGAGATGATGTAACTAAAAAGTTGTGTATATATGACAGGTTGATGTGATGAAAAAGGACTGAAGTTTAGATCTAAACTTTGGATCTAAAGACAGCGTTAGTTCTCTATGTTCCCGTCCCTACGCATATAGGATGGAGCTGCTCAATTTGAATCATGGAGCCCGGGCACCATGGAGTAACAAACAAATTTAATATATATATATATATATATATATATATATATGCCAATTTTGTAGCTGCTGGATGATGACAAGGACTATAATTTTAATTGACCAACCATGTTCAGGATTCAGAGAAATTTTATACTTTTTAGAAAAGTACCTCAAGGTATCTAAATTTTACACTAATTTTTTTATCTCGGGATACTTAGTATCTGAAGACACCAAATTTTACACTAGAAAGAGTGGCACTTCCCGGTATTTTTTTTTCAAGGATGATAAAATTAGCCCTCGTATATATCATAATACGACTAAAATTGTTCCTGCAACCTTCCGATTGTTTACCCGTAGCCCTTGTATATATCATAATATGACTAAAGTTGTTCCTGTATAGATAGTAGAAAAAAAAAAGATACATGACCCCAAGTTTATATGGGGACATGAAGTTGTAAAGAAGTGTTCGGCCACTAACGATAGTTTTCTCTTATGAAAGGAACATTGGACCTCTTTCTTCGTTCATAGTAGGGATATAAGTACACCAAAAATAGTTTCATAATGGGTTATTTTCCTGTCATTAATCCTGGCTCACTCACTTCACATTCAAATTCAAGTGTGGTTCTGCTTTGGTGAAATTCATACCGGCACATCTGCACGATCGAACCTTTTGTCTTTTCCTGCTAATAGTAATAAGCTAACCTCATCAACTTAACCTTTTTTTTAAGTAACACAGCAGAGGAGACTCCCACTGTTAAAAAAAACTTTATTAATAAAAGGAAAGAAAGTAAAAAAAAAGAAAATTACAGCAAAAGAATCCAATCTCTAACTACATTTTGATCTCGCACATTCAGCCGAAACAATAGAAGAAGGAAGTCTCTTTTAGGAGTTGCTTCCAAGAAGAAAACAAATGTAATCTATTTAAAAAATGAAACAATTTCTTTGTTTCCAAATATTCCCAGCGCCTAAAAGAAACTTTTCCATGAAGCACACTGTCCATTCTATACATATTTAGCCGTCTCATCTAGGGATGAAAACAGAACGGGATATTTTCGGATTCCAGCTCTGTTTTCGAAAACGGATTTAGAGCCGGTTGGAATTTTTTCATAAACGGAAATGAATTCAAAAATATTTTGTTGGAAAAGGAATCGAATATGATAAGAGCAGTTTCCGTCGGAACTCGGAATCGGTCTGAAACTTTCCGGAAAAATTTTTTGGAATTTCCGAAGTTACAGGCCCATACATACAATACAATAGTCCATAATACCTCTCTAGCCCAGCCCAACTCAACATAATACCCCCCTAACCTAGAGACTTAGAGAGCAGAGAGTGAGGGACTGAGGGAGACATCGAAGATTTCAGATCAGGGCATTGGAGCGACGGATCCATATCTCAGGTTGCCTTGTCCCCTGCTGTATGTTTGAAGTTTTTGTCCATCGAAGTTTGAAACTTACTTTGAGGGGTTTTTTTTATTCCGATAAATTTTCGTTATCTTATCCGCGCCGGTTCGTTTTCGCTCCATTTTTCGGTTTCGATAATATTCAATTCCGTTTTCGTATCCGGGGTTTCCGATTCCGATTTCAATTCCCAAAAAAATATAAAAATGAAAATGATAAAGGTAGTTTCCGTCCGTTTCCATATCGTTTTCATCCCTAGTCTCATCAACTTAACCTGTGCAAGGGGAAGGCGAACAACATATATGTGGACTCGGATCCTCTGCATTGCTGTTGCTACTACAGAGGAGCATTAGCTCAAATCCGAGCCATCCATCCAATCAAGGACGGTTGCGTACTTCTAGCAAAACGCTCTTTCTACTCTCAACCATCAAAGCAATTGTCTGTTCACACTTCTTGTCTTCATGGCTTCATTCTATCAAATTTATCTGTTCATACTCTATTGTGGTGGTCTTAAAAATGATGTCATGGGGTTGCACATCACTGTACTCACGATAATAACTGAGTTCTAGAGAGTGATTTCTACCTGCAACTTTTCCGTTCTCTATGAGTATGTTTCTCTTTATCAAAAGTTTATAATAAAATTTAGCAACTAGCATTTAATATATCTTAATAATATGTTTGTTTTGTATAAAAATGTTATTGTTTTTTCTGTAAACTTTATCAAACTTAAAAAGTTTGATTAGTGACTTATTATGAAACAGGGGAGTAGTTAATTGATTATGCATTAATGACTTGTCTCATTTTACGTGTCACTAAAATACTAATCTCAAATACTAATCTCAATCGCTTCTTCAAACATGCCTATTTTTAATTATTTGATTTATTATAAACTTTTATATAGAAATATTTTTTATAGAACATACAGTTTAATGGTTCGGGAAGCGTGCTAACGGAAAATAAAGATGTTACCGCTTAGAAATTTTTCCACAAGTAGATGTTTGGAATAGACGGGTAAGTTATTAAGCAACAAAGGCAAGGGGGTCCGTCACAACGAGATGACCATGAGCGTAGGAGGTCGAGCTAATGTATATAGCACAAGAGAAGTGGAAGTATGGAAGATATATTGAAGCAAGAAGAAGAAATCACGGCCCTTTCTTTTGGATGAACGATCTAGATTTGAGCTAATGCACAAAACAGGCTTCTCTGCAGTTATAGTTGCTAATGCAGAGGATCTGAGTCCCATATACAGGGGCGGGCCCAGGATTTTCAACTTGGGTATTCGAAATTAGAAGAGATAGAAAAAAATTTTCAACCCAAGTCTAATAGTTGTATATTACATAACGGTATAAACATGATTTCAAATAGTCATAGATGGATGGATACAACTGATCATAAATTGAATGTGTTAAGCATATTAGAGCATAAAAAATGGCAAAATGATAAGAAATCTTACAATTTAGAGAAGAACTTTTCGTTTCTTGATATTTTGAAAATGATTGATGATGTCTTTATCCTTGACTTGAAAGAAGAAATCCCTTTCAATGAATGTAACCAAGCAATAATTCAAATATTCTTGTCCCATCTTGCTTCTTAACTTGTTTTTGATATAGTTCATTGAAGAGAAAACCCTCTCAACACCAGCAGTTGCAACAGGGAGAACTAACACCAATTTGAGAAGTCTGTAAACAAGGTCATAGCAAGAAACCTTGTTTGTTTTGACAAGTATCATAGATAGGTCTGCTAAACTTCTCAAATTTGTAAAATTCTCATCCTTACCCACATCACTAATATAGCGGTTCAGTTGAAAGGGGAGTTGGTTCATTTCTTCAACATCAAAATCACTAGGATAGAACTTGGCAAGCTTAACTAAGTTGTCAACATTAAAAGCAGAGAAGGATTTGGCTGGGCTAAATGATGCCATGCATCTAAGTAATTCTGTGTTTATCTCATCAAATCTGTTATTGAGCTCTTGAAGTTGCCTATCAATGACACCCAAAAACATATCGGCATGGAATCGATGGTAATTAATAGCATCTCTAAAGAATTTCCTTGATCTTTATATAGGCTTATACTTCCCATCCATGTCAACAACTTTAACTTTGTGCTTCACACAAAAAGAAGTGACCTTTCCAAGAAATTCTTTCCATCCACAATCTTCTCTGAAAACATCAAGTTCTGCCTTTGTGAACTCAAGAAGATCCATTGCATTCACAATATCTTGCTCCCTCCTTTGCAGAGCATTGCAGAAGTCACTTGTGTATCCAAATATTTCATTCATCATGTGCAACAAGAAAACAAACTCAAATGACTGAAATACTTGTAGCATAGTTTGAGCTCCTATAGCCTCTGCCCCATTACACTCTTTCCCAACCTTGAATAGAACTTTCTTGATTGAAGGATATAGAAGCATGACATGCATTACTGTCACGCCCGGAATTTCTATCCAAAATTCCAAACGCTTACATGTGTGTGAACCCTCGTCCAGGAATCAGCCGAGGCACACAATAACAAATTGATAATAGAGTATAATTATTACTCTAATTAATAAGCGAATAAAATGTCATTACAGAGGTAGATAGTCCCTCTCAACCAATAAAGATCTAAGCAGCGGAAAAAAAAAATAAACGGCGCAGACGACTCCACTCCACAGGCAGCTTGACCAGGGCTACACCTAAACCTCCACACCATCAGCATCACTGTAGAACTCCTCTTCTGATGAATGATTGCAAGGTGAGTATATGACATACTCAGCAAGCCACGCAGCAAATATGCAAGTGCACAGGATAACAAAGGATGGCATAGTAGGGTTTCATTTGCATAAACAGCATTTAATAAACATTTCAGAATTTAATAAAACAGTTGAGTAATAATTAAACAATATTAATCCAACGCTATACAACATACCCTGTTGCATAGGCCCAACCATTCTGAACAACCAACCCCGGCTGCACAGTTCTATCTCCAAACCAGGAATATACCATTCCAAACTAGGAGCTAATCAAATTATTACCAGTCATAGTATCTTTTATTATGATGAGAGATGTGAGACTAATCACGAAAGACATTGTTAGACCCGCCCATAACCGCGGGCACGGCTATTCGAATAGTTTTACTCTGGCCAGAGGTGTACCACTGTACCCACAAGACACAGCCCCACGACATGTCACCATGCGCCTCGATACCACCACGGTACCTCGGAAAGGAGCTGTGACAGTACCCCTCGCACAACACAATCCACCACAGCGCACCGTTCCTGGATCATAATCACCCCCTTATAAACAAGGCATGGACTCCCCAGCAACCCCCGTGGGCTTATCTCCGCCACTTCTCAGTCTGGTGCCCCGCAATGAACCATGCTATACAAAAGGTAAAGCCGTTGCCCACGCTGGCTTGTGGTTGGCACGGTTAATGTTTCATAACCGAAACTCGTGAACCGGTCCTTAATTGTCATGAGCACGACCATCAAAACCATGTGCTCACAACCCACCATTATCATGTTTTAGTTGGCACATTAATTAATTAACCAATCATGATTAACCATCATGAGTTATCAATAAGCCATCATTAAATAATAGTGAGTCATAAGTTATCTCAATAGTGTGCTAATGTTTCTAAGCATGGCTAAGCAATCACATCTAATATCTAGCTGAACCGATATATAAAGCTCAACTAGTCAAGTTGTAATAACCCAAGGTACCAAGGAATAAAGTAATCAAGAACAAAAGGGCTATAACAAACAATAGGTTAATTCCACCCAATGACATTCGAAAATAAATGCAATAGTTGAATAGAAACAATAGCTTTAAACGGGATCAACATGTTCAAAGGGTTATTTGGGATCTGTGTCACTTGCCTTGCTGGCCTTGGAACTCTTCAAATTCTTCTCCTGCGAAAACGGACTCTCCGGAAATGTCGGAATCTAAACAGAAAAGAGCAAAACACCAAAACAGCACCTAAACAAGCATGAACAGTACATGTGGATATTTTTAACATGTAGATCTCAATTTTAGAAAAAATTAGAGACTTGAACCAACTAAATCCGAGCTAAGATGAATTAGTTATGAATTTTTAAAGATTAAATTGGATTAAAACACTTATATGGATTTTAATTGAATTATGACGCAATAATGAATTATTTTTGAAAAGGAAAAGAGGATTTATTGCGTCAGCGGCTAGGGTTTGCGGTGGACCGGGTGCACGGCGATGGTTCACAGGAACGGACGGCCGAGATCGATCCATCCAAAACGAACGGCCGGGATCGATCGGTCCACAGCCAGACCACGGCGGTCGGCACCGATGGCGTTAGCGGTGACGTCACCTCCGGCGGCGACCGAACCGCGCGAGCTCGCCGGCGAACGACGGCGCGGCGGCGCGAACGGAGAGCACCTACGGGTAGCGGACGGCACGGCGAACTCACCGGTGACCAAAGAAGCGGCGGAAGAACAACGGACGGCGACAGCGGCGAAGAAGAAGCGGCGGCGACCTCCGGCTTGACGACGACGACGATGTTCCGGCGGTCGACAGCGACGGCGGAGGGCGGACGAGGACGGCGACGCGACGGCGACCACGACGGCGGCCTTCCCGAGCGACGGCGACGACCGGAGCGACGGCGGCGCACGGCTGGAGCGACGGCGGCGACGGCGGCGCTAAGCTACACGGTGCTAGAGCTCTACCGGCGACGAGAGGCGAAGGTGAGGGTGGCGACGGGTAGCGGAGACACCGGGGATCCTTTTAAAGGGGCAAGGAGGCGGCGGCGAAGGCCCACGGCAACCGGCGACGCGAAGGAAAGGTTAGGGTTCGGGAGAGAGAGACGAATCCGATTCGAGATCGAATCCTCCGCTTTCCAAACGATTTTAGCCGAAGTTCCGAAAGGGAAAAGGTAGAGGAGGTCCCGAAGATCATTTCCCCTCTATTGATTTCACCGGAAACGGAAAGGGGCGGCTGGATTTGGAAGGAGACGACGGCGGCGCGGCGCTAGGGTTTCGGATGGCGGCGGCGCCAGGAAGACGACGAGTCTGACAGGTGGGCCCCACCTGTCAGCGGGCGGACGTGCGCGCGCGAGCGACGGCTGCGGCTGCGAACTGGGCCGGCTTGGGCCAGAGTGAGAGAGAGGGTTTTGGGCCGACTTTCGGCCCAAAGCCAAAAGAGACTTTTAAAAACCTTTTTCCATTTAAATTATTCATGAAATGCAATTCCATTTATTAAAAATACTTCCTTGGCTCAAATAAATCCCAGAAAAATCTAGGAATTATAGAATCAAGCAAAGTATTTAATGAAATTTTATCTGGCCCCATTTTATATTGGAATTTATTATTTAAAATTAGATCTTCTCTTCTAGGCTTTTAAAATCATTTCTAATAATTCCAATTAAACAACAATTTATATATTTAGGATTTTTAGGGTGTGACAAACCTACCCCCCTTAAACAGAATCTCGTCCTCGAGATTCGGAAGAACTAGCAAACAGATGCGGATGAGCTGACTTCAATTCATCTTCCCGTTCCCAAGTTGATTCTTCTTCCGAGTGATTACTCCACTGAACTTTACAAAAACGGATAACTCGATTCCTGGTTCTTCTCTCATCTGTTTCCAAGATACGGATTGGTTTCTCAATATAAGTCAGATCCTCTTGGACTTCTATCTGTTCAAGGTTAGCTTCTTCGGTAGGTACCCTCAAACACTTTTTCAATTGCGACACATGGAACACATTATGGACTCCTGCTAGAGATTGAGGTAACTCCAACTGATAAGCGACCTCTCCTCTTCTACTGACAATCTTGTAAGGTCCCACAAAACGCGGTGCCAATTTTCCTTTAGTGTGGAAGCGATGAACTCCTCGAAGAGGCGTGACACGAAGGTACACATAATCTCCTTCGTCAAAACTTAGATCTCTACGACGATTGTCGGCATAACTCTTATGACGAGTCTGGGCCACACGCAATCTTTCTTGAATGATTTTTACCTTTTCTTCTGCTTCTCTTAGGATATCAGTCCCGAAAACCTGACGTTCTCCCGTTTGATCCCACAAAAGCGGAGTGCGGCACTTCCGACCATACAGCGCTTCGTAAGGAGCCATCTGAAGACTAGCTTGATAACTGTTGTTGTACGAGAATTCCGCATAAGGTAAATTCTTATCCCAACTTCCACCGAAGTCTAAAGCACAAGCTCTCAACATGTCCTCCAAAATCTGATTTACCCTTTTGGTTTGTCCGTCTGTCTGCGGATGATAAGCAGTACTAAAGTTCAGCTTAGAACCCATCTCTTCTTGAAGCTTCTTCCAAAACTGTGAAGTAAACTGACTACCTCGATCAGACACTATTTTCTTAGGGACACCATGCAAGCACACAATCCTTGCCATATACAGTTCAGCCAACCGACTTCCGGAATATGTTGTCTTTACTGGGATGAAATGAGCCACTTTGGTAAGTCTGTCGACTATCACCCAAATAGAGTCGTGGCCTGATGATGTTCTGGGTAGACCAGTGATGAAATCCATACCGATTTCCTCCCACTTCCATTCAGGAATCTTCAAAGGCTGCAGCAAACCTGCGGAATTCTGATGTTCTGCCTTGACTCACTGACAAACATCACATACTGCTACGTATTCTGCGATTTCACGCTTCATACTTACCCACCAAAATCTTTCCTTGAGATCCTGGTACATCTTGGTACTACCAGGGTGAATGGAGTATAAAGTATCATGAGCTTCCTTCAGGATTGCATCTTTTAAATCTTTGTTGTCTGGGACACAGATTCTTTCGCCCAACCATACAGTTCCTTGCTCATCTTCCAAGAAACCGATAGCTTTTCCTCTTCTCATATTCTTCTTAATTTCTTGAATATCGGGGTCATTAATTTGGGCTTTTCTAACCTGATTGATTAGCGTGGGCTTTGCTTCTAAGGCTGCAACAAAACCTCTACTAACAATTCCCAAATTTAATCTTTCAAATTCCTTGCATAACTCCAATGGCAACTGTCGTCCTTCCGTAGCATTGCAATAGCCTTTCCTGCTAAGAGCATCTGCTACAACATTAGCCTTTCCCGGGTGATAATGAATTCCCATATCATAATCCTTAATTAATTCCAACCATCTCCGTTGTCTCATGTTCAGATCTGGCTGAGTAAAGATATATTTTAAACTCTTGTGATCGGTGTACATCTCTGTACGAGTACCGAAAAGATAATGACGCCAAATTTTCAACGCATGAACCACTGCAGCCAACTCAAGATCATGAGTAGGGTAGTTCTTCTCATGCGGGCGTAACTGACGAGATGCATAGGCAACCACCTTCCTTTCTTGCATTAGAACACAACCTAGGCCAAGCTTAGATGCATCGCAATACACTTGGAAACCCTTTTTTGGATCAGGTAAAATCAAAATAGGAGCTGATGTTAAGCGATTCTTCAACTCTTGAAAACTCTGCTCACATTCTTCTGACCACTTGTACTTTACATCCTTTTGAAGCAGTCGTGTCATGGGCTTAGCAATCTTGGAGAAATTCTCTATGAACCTCCGGTAATAACCTGCAAGACCCAGAAAACTGCGAATCTCTGAAACCGTCTTCGGTTGTTTCCAGTTGGTTATGGATTCCACATTACTGGGATCAACGGCAACTCCTCCGGCTGAGATGACGTGACCAAGGAACTTCACTTCAGACAACCAAAATTCACATTTGCTAAACTTGGCATACAACTGATGTTCTCGCAGCTTCTCTAGTGCAAGACGAAGATGTTCTTCATGCTCTTCTTTTGTTTGGGAGTAGATAAGAATGTCATCAATAAAGACCACCACGAACTTGTCTAGGTATTCCATAAACACCTTATTCATTAAGTTCATGAAGAAAGCGGGGGCATTGGTAAGTCCAAAAGACATAACAGTACATTCGAACAATCCATACCTAGTGGTAAAAGCGGTCTTAGGTATATCCTCTTCTTTAATCCTCAACTGGTGATACCCTGATCGAAGATCTATCTTGGAGAAAACGGTGGCACCTTTAAGCTGATCAAACAAATCATCAATTCTGGGCAGCGGGTACTTATTCTTGATAGTCACATCATTTAATGCACGATAGTCCACACACATCCTCTGGGTATGATCTTTCTTTTCCACAAAAATAACTGGAGCTCCCCATGGAGATGAACTCGGTCTGATGTATCCCTTTTGAAGCAAATCGTCGACTTGCCTTTTGACTTCTGCCAACTCATTAGCCGCCATTCTATATGGTCGCTTATGGATTGGAGTGGTTCCTGGTACCAAATCTATTCTGAACTCTATATCCCTTTTAGGCGGCAGACCAGGTAAATCGTCTGGGAACACGTCCGGGTAGTCCTGTACTACGGGAATTTCTTCCAAAGCTATTTGGTTCAGACTTGACCTTAAAGACTCAGAGGACAATGCATGAACTGTTACAACTCGACCATTATTGCTGGTGAGAGTTACTTTTCTGTTGGCACAGTCTATCACACCTTTATACCTGACTAACCAGTCCATCCCTAGGATGACATCAAGATCTTTGGATTCTAACAGGATAAGATTGGCCAGAAATGGCACTCCTCGAATTTCTATTCTGACAGAGGGGCTACGTTGCAAAGAGAGTGCTTGATTACTCGGGGTACTAACCATCAAAGGACGTCTAAGATCTTCTACTTCCATCCCATGATTTCCCGCAAAACTCATAGATAAAAATGAATGTGTAGCGCCAGAATCGAAAAGCACTGTTGCAGGAATTGAGTTAACAAGGAACGTACCCAAAATCACATCTGGAGCACCTTGAGCTTCTGCAGCAGCAACATGATTGACACGAGCCTTTGATGTAGGTGCGGTAAAGTTACCCTGGGCAGGAACAACCTTCACGCGTCGGGGCTTCGGACACTTGTCAGAGTAATGTCCTGGTTCACCACAGTTGAAGCATACTCCGGACTTGCTGCCTTGCTCCTTCTTGGCAGGCTGTTGTTGTGTTGGAGTTGCCACAGGACGTGGAGCTTGATTGCGGATGCTGTTGCCTGCGTTGTTGTTGAAGAACTGACGCTGCGGACGAACAACAGACGAAGAACCTCCCTGTGGCATGGACTGGGGTCCTAAAGTAAGACGCGGCCTCTGACTATTCCCCTGTTGTGCCTTGAAGTGAGCAATCTGGCGTTTCTTCTGCTCCATGCGGTTGTACTTGTCCTCCTGACGAATAGCCTTATCCACTAACTTCTGAAAATTGTGATAATCCCCAGTCATGAGTGGGTAAGAAAGCTCATCATTAAGTCCTTCCAAGAACCTCTCCTGACGCTCTTCATCAGTGCGCACAACTTCTGGAGCATAACGAGCCAGACGATTGAACTCGTGAAGATACTCGGTGACCGTGCGAGATCCTTGGGTGAGCGACCTAAATTCTTTCTTCTTGAGAGACACCACTCCCGATGGTATATGCGTCTTCCGAAAAGCAGCGGTGAATTCAAGCCAAGTGATAGGTTCAGCAGTAGTCCTGTTAAGGCGGAAGTGATCCCACCACTCAGAGGCAGGGCCATGCAGTTGGTGTGATGCAAATGAGACCTTCTCCTGATCAGTGCACTGAAGCAAATCCAACTTCTTCTCTATGGCGTGCAGCCAATCACCAGCTTCCACAGGATTAGTAGTGCTAGAGAAAGTGGGCGGCCTCACACGAAGAAATTCTGCTAACTTGTTCTGGGGAGGTGCCTGGTTCTGCTGGTTCTGGAGTTGCTGCATCATCATGTTCATAAGCTGTGCCTGTTGAGCCAGGACTTGGGCAAGTGTGGGATTCTCTCCATTGTTGTTGTTGTTGTTGTTGGGGCCATTCCCGTTGCTGCGAGTGAGCACCATCTGGCATGGGCAAGAGCACAAGAAGAGAGACCGGGAAAAACTACTTAGGACAAAGAAGTAATTTTTCTTCTAACTTAACTTTTATTGATCTTAACTGAGTTTCATTATTACAAAACTGAAGACTCTCACACCACTAAACTCACCAACTACCTAACACTCGAAAGCAAACAAACGCATGCACTTACATCCCACCACTGATGTAAACCACATGCAGAACCCACACACAACCAAACTTAAAACAAGCAAACTAACACAACGATCTAGGACAACGGTTTGACAAGGAACTCTAGGTCTTCCAGGCATCGGAGTTGATTGAAGGCTCGTTCGGCTCGTCTTCATCATCTTGAGTGGCTCCCCACTCGACCTTTGAATGGGTGCGCTTCGATTCTTCTCCTTCATCATCACTTACATTGACGACCGGAGGGTCTGCTAGGGCTGGGGTAACTTCTTTCTCCACCACACGGACCTTTGGCGCCAATTGGTAACGAGGGATGAATAGAGCTCTCTTCCTTGCGGTAAGACGAACCCTGGCCTTCTGCGGCGGTGCTTCTCCCTTCAATGTGGCTAGTTCCTTCTCCAAACGATCCACCTTGTCTTCTAGCTTGCAAATCTTACCGCGATTCCGATCTTCACGATCTTGAGCTGCTAGCACAACCTCCGCGCGGGTCTCATCCATAGCCCACAGCATCTCAACCAAATGCCTTGTGGTAGCATCATTCTCAATCCCCTCAGTCTCTAGGTAGCTGCCACGGTCACTTCCCTGGGGTTGGCGAGGATGGTAGCGATACTCAGTGCCGGCCAACTGATCACTGTAGCGATCGCGTAGCTCTCCTATGGCGATCCTTGCCACCTCCTGACATGCATGAATGTAATTTCCTCCTCCAGCTTCGAACATCACTGATGGGATATCTTCACTATTACTGTTCAAGGTGACTTTGACTCGACACTTCTCTTCATCCCGATCATGAGGAATCTGGGCATACATAGGGGCAGTCCCAAATCCTATGGCAAAGGACATCGTACGCAACTCCTGGACAAATCCCTCAACACCAAACAAGTACTCAGGCTTGTAGCGCGGCATCTAAAGACAAGTGAAAGGAGGGAGTTAAGACATTAGTCCAATTAATAGCACAAGTTTTTGGATTAATTTGAATAAATTTAGAAAATCCAGGTAAAAAGTAAGTAAGTAAACCAAGCTTGCAAGATAATTTGAAACAGTTGGAAACAAGATCACAAAGTTTTGCACTTTTGAACAACAGGTTTCAAAATAAAAGAAAAGTTATAAAATCAACCTGCTAAATTTATTTCATTGCAACAAGGTTAAATAAAACAATGTTGTAAAATTTTGGCTGGTAAATGAGCCATTAGTACAGTAATAGATGTACGGTACTAATAACACAGGAATAATAATAAATAAATTTTTAAATGAGAACAATTAAAGGAATTATAAACTGCATGTGCCATTTGTTTGGTTTAATTAAAAGAGAAAGAGAGGAGAACAGTTCTATTTTTCCAATATTTTTAGAGGGCTTCTATGGGTAACCATTGGGCATAACCTAGGGTCAAGGAGGCTCTGATACCAACTTGTCACGCCCGGAATTTCTATCCAAAATTCCAAACACTTACATGTGTGTGAACCCTCGTCTAGGAATCAGCCGAGGCACACAATAACAAATTGATAATAGAGTATAATTATTACTCTAATTAATAAGCGAATAAAATGTCATTACAGAGGTAGATAGTCCCTCTCAACCAATAAAGATCTAAGCAGCGGAAAAAAAAATAAACGGCGCAGACGACTCCACTCCACAGGCAGCTTGACCAGGGCTACACCTAAACCTCCACACTATCAGCATCACTGTAGAACTCCTCTTCTGATGAATGATTGCAAGGTGAGTATATGACATACTCAGCAAGCCACGCAGCAAATATGCAAGTGCACAGGATAACAAAGGATGGCATAGTAGGGTTTCATTTGCATAAACAGCATTTAATAAACATTTCAGAATTTAATAAAACAGTTGAGTAATAATTAAACAATATTAATCCAACGCTATACAACATACCCTGTTGCATAGGCCCAACCATTCTGAACAACCAACCCCGGCTGCACAGTTCTATCTCCAAACCAGGAATATACCATTCCAAACCAGGAGCTAATCAAATTATTACCAGTCATAGTATCTTTTATTATGATGAGAGATGTGAGACTAATCACGAAAGACATTGTTAGACCCGCCCATAACCACGGGCACGCTATTCGAATAGTTTTACTCTGGCCAGAGGTGTACCACTGTACCCACAAGACACAGCCCCACGACATGTCACCATGCGCCTCGATACCACCACGGTACCTCGGAAAGGAGCTGTGACAGTACCCCTCGCACAACACAATCCACCACAGCGCACCGTTCCTGGATCATAATCACCCCCTTATAAACAAGGCATGGACTCCCCAGCGACCCCCGTGGGCTTATCTCCGCCACTTCTCAGTCTGGTGCCCCGCAATGAACCATGCTATACAAAAGGTAAAGCCGTTGCCCACGCTGGCTTGTGGTTGGCACGGTTAATGTTTCACAACCGAAACTCGTGAACCGGTCCTTAATTGTCATGAGCACGACCATCAAAACCATGTGCTCACAACCCACCATTATCATGTTTTAGTTGGCACATTAATTAATTAACCAATCATGATTAACCATCATGAGTTATCAATAAGCCATCATTAAATAATAGTGAGTCATAAGTTATCTCAATAGTGTGCTAATGTTTCTAAGCATGGCTAAGCAATCACATCTAATATCTAGCTGAACCGATATATAAAGCTCAACTAGTCAAGTTGTAATAACCCAAGGTACCAAGGAATAAAGTAATCAAGAACAAAAGGGCTATAACAAACAATAGGTTAATTCCACCCAATGACATTCGAAAATAAATGCAATAGTTGAATAGAAACAATAGCTTTAAACGGGATCAACATGTTCAAAGGGTTATTTGGGATCTGTGTGACTTGCCTTGCTGGCCTTGGAACTCTTCAAATTCTTCTCCTGCGAAAACGGACTCTCCGGAAACGTCGGAATCTAAACAGAAAAGAGCAAAACACCAAAACAGCACATAAACAAGCATGAACAGTACATGTGGATATTTTTAACATGTAGATCTCAATTTTAGAAAAAATTAGAGACTTGAACCAACTAAATCCGAGCTAAGATGAATTAGTTATGAATTTTTAAAGATTAAATCGGATTAAAACACTTATATGGATTTTAATTGAATTATGACGCAATAATGAATTATTTTTGAAAAGGAAAAGAGGATTTATTGCGTCAGCGGCTAGGGTTTGCGGTGGACCGGGTGCACGGCGACGGTTCACAGGAACGGACGGCCGAGATCGATCCATCCAAAACGAACGGCCGGGATCGATCGGTCCACAGCCAGACCACGGCGGTCGGCACCGATGGCGTCAGCGGTGACATCACCTCCGGCGGCGACCGAACCGCGCGAGCTCGCCGGCGAACGACGGCGCGGCGGCACGAACGGAGAGCACCTACGGGTAGCAAACGGCACGGCGAACTCACCGGTGACCAAAGAAGCGGCGGAAGAACAACGGACGGCGACAGCGGCGAAGAAGAAGCGGCGGCGACCTCCGGCTTGACGACGGCGACGATGTTCCGGCGGTCGACAGCGACGGCGGAGGGGCGGACGAGGACGGCGACGCGACGGCGACCACGACGGCGGCCTTCCCGAGCGACGGCGACGACCGGAGCGACGGCGGCGCACGGTTGGAGCGACGGCGGCGCTAAGCTACACGGTGCTAGAGCTCTACCGGCGACGAGAGGCGAAGGCGAGGGTGGCGACGGGTAGCGGAGACACCGGGGATCCTTTTAAAGGGGCAAGGAGGCGGCGGCGAAGGCCCACGGCAACCGGCGATGCGAAGGAAAGGTTAGGGTTCGGGAGAGAGAGACGAATCCGATTCGAGATCGAATCCTCCGCTTTCCAAACGATTTTAGCCGAAGTTCCAAAAGGGAAAAGGTAGAGGAGGTCCCGAAGATCATTTCCCCTCTATTGATTTCACCGGAAACGGAAAGGGGCGGCTGGATTTGGAAGGAGACGACGGCGGCGCGGCGCTAGGGTTTCGAGCGGCGGCGGCGCCAGGAAGACGACGAGTCTGACAGGTGGGCCCCACCTGTCAGCGGGCGGACGCGCGCGCGCGAGCGACGGCGGCGGCTGCGAACTGGGCCGGCTTGGGCCAGAGAGAGAGAGGGTTTTGGGCCGACTTTCGGCCCAAAGCCAAAAGAGACTTTTAAAAACCTTTTTCCATTTAAATTATTCATGAAATGCAATTCCATTTATTAAAAATACTTCCTTGGCTCAAATAAATCCCAGAAAAATCTAGGAATTATAGAATCAAGCAAAGTATTTAATGAAATTTTATCTGGCCCCATTTTATATTGGAATTTATTATTTAAAATTAGATCTTCTCTTCTAGGCTTTTAAAATCATTTCTAATAATTCCAATTAAACAACAATTTATATATTTAGGATTTTTAGGGTGTGACAATTACTGTCTTGTAGTGAGATCCCCAACGTGTATCACCTGCCACCATATGTTAATTAAAGTAGTGAGTACAATTTAGAGGTGTAGTAGAGATATGATAGAGGATTGGAGGTAACAAGGTTCTCACCTGGCCTTGCTAAGCCCATCTCTTGATTCAGACCTTGGCCACTCTCAATTTCACCCAACTTCAATGCTTCAATCATATACTCAGCTTGAGCTATACGAAGCATGCGGATCTTTTTACAAGACATCCCAAGGACATTCAACAAATATGCAAGTTGCCCAAAGAACCATGCACAATCAGTATTCTCCTTAGCAACAGCTACAAGGGTTAGTTGAAGTTGATGGGCAAAACAATGTACATAGTAAGCTGAGGGGGATTCATCCATAATTAGTTTATTCAAACCATTAATATGACCCTTCATGTTACTAGCACCATCATATCCTTGTCCACGTAGCTTGGATAAGGGTAGTTGGTACTTAATAAGCAAAGACTTAATTGCCTCCTTAAGAGTCAATGATGTAGTATCTTCAACATGGACAAGACCAAGAAACCGTTCAACTGGTTGCCCCATCGTATTGACAAACCGCAAGCAAAGAGCCAATTGTTCTTTTTGGTAGGCATCACTAGACTCATCAGCAAGAATTGCAAAACACTCATCATGAAGTTCCTCTATGACAAGTTTAGTTGTTTCGTGAGCACAAGAACCAATGAGTTGTTTCTGAATCTTGTGGTCTATCATTTGACAACCAGTTGGAGCATTACCTAGAACCACCTTATTAACTTCTTCAAAGTTCCCTGCTAGCCATTGCACAAGTTCCCTAAAATTTCCTTGTTGTTAGAATCCTTTGACTCATCATGACCACGAAAAGCCAACCCCTGCCGCAGAAGATATCTTATGCACTTAAGTGACCATGTCAAGCGAGCTAAGTATTGAACCTTAAACTCTGCAGAGTTTGATGCAAAGGACTCACGAATTGATGTCTTAGGTTGCATGAACAAATTGTATTTCTCTTCAGCTTCACAATGAGCACTATTGACAGCACCAGCATATTTACTAAATCTACTTTTAATGTTCCAATTTCTAAAACCTCCATTAACAAAAGCATCTCCACCATGATTGTTAGTTCTATCTTTGAACAAGTAACAAACAAAGCAATATGCAGCATCTCTATGCACACTATACTCAAGCCACTTGAACTCAGAAAACCATTTTGGCGGGAAGCGGCGCATACCTCCACACTCATGCTGCGGAAAATCCCTCTTCTTCATCTTTGGTTGACAAGGGCCCAATGCAATATACTCCCTTCTAACTGAATCTTAGTCATTGACATCATATTGTGAGATAGGAGTCCTCAATCCAGGATCATGCTCTATGTCATATACACCACCATCATTGTCTTCATCACTTGATGACTCATCATTTGGCCCTCCTCCAATATCATCATTCTCTACATCAGGCGGTACTGTGGTTGGACTGCTTGCCCCACTATCACTCTCATTCTCGGGTTGACCTTGATATATCACTACTTGCATCTGACTCTCAATACAAGAAGGCTGACTTGGACCAATGCAAGAAGGATGACTTGGATCAGTTGCTTCTTGAGTTCTCTTCTAAAAAAGCCTTTAAATTAACGGCGGGACCATTTTTTCTCTTCATGTTTCAAACCTACAAAACAACAATATACTATAGTCAACCATGAACCATTCCTGGATTCCAATTTTAAATCAAAAATGTTCAACCATGAAAGCATGAATAATTTCCTACATGCTAGATTCAACTATGAATTAAATCCTAATCTCTATTCTTCTGTATTCCTAATCAATTAGGCATTAACCAATAGCCATGAAGGGAGAGCTAGTGAGTTACCTTCGTCGTCTCGCCTCCTCGGTGGAGCTGTGGAGCCGTGGAGCGGTGGAGGTGGTCAGTGGCAACGCCTAGAGGTTGGAGGCAGCCTCCGCCGGTCGCCGGACCGCCGTCCGCCGGGCGCTGGTGCGGCCGCGGCGTGCGCCCTGCCGCCCTGCTGGCTGCTGCCGGCCGGACGCGGGTTGCGGGAGCGGGACGCCGACGCGCTGAGATGCGGGCGGCCGGCGGTCGGCGGCCGGCGGCTGGTGGCGGCGGCGGCGCAGCGGGCTGCGGGCAGGGGCAGCGGCAGCCCGTAGGGTGACCGGCGAGGGTGCAAGGCGGTGACTCGGCTGGAGTGCGGGATCGGACTCAGGAGATTTGCGAATGGGAACTGAGGAGATAGGGTTAGAATAGTGTTTGGGCTTTTTTTTTTTTGGCTATTGGGCCAATGGGCCTGAGGGTGGTGGGGAGGAAAAAAGTGGGAGGGATAGGAATCGTTTTTAGTTTGGGCTTCTTTTGAATGGGTAGGCCTTTTTTTCTTTTTTTATATATACATATGGAATATATACTTCATATATGTATTTTTTGTTCAAAAATCTTGGGTATTCATTTGAATACCCATGAATCATTGTGGGCCCGCCCCTGGTAGCAACGAAGCATTTTGGGCTATCATGTCGCAATGGAAGGAGAAAATGTTTGAAATAAATAAATCCTGAATAGCTGCGTTTGATTCTTCAAAGTTAGAGGTTAGCTTTTCGGCACGGAAACGAGATGAGTCATTAACACATGGTTAATTAAGTATTAATTATTATAAATTTGGAAAATTCATTTTTTTGATTTTTTTAAAAATTTTATATAAAAAGTTTCTTTTAAATTAAATGTACCATTTAATATTTTAAAAAATGTGTTAACGAAAACAAGGAAGTTATAGGCCCTAAAATGGCTGAATTCACCTACAAGGCCTCCTGAAATGAAACATACTGTGATCTGTATATTATATGCATTGTTGTAATAGGAACAATAGATCCAACCATAGCAAGAAAACCCTAGTTAGCTAGTTATTTGATTGGTACATGAGGTCCAACAGCTGCAATGGCTGTCCCATGGAATGGTTATTGACATGACATGATTTTAGCTAGGGACCAACGATATTCTTCTGCTGACATTCCTCCTCCCTTATCTCCACCTCCTGAACCTCCAACAAGTCTAGTTATTGTTCTTGTAAGTGATGCTGATATATAGCTGCATGTGCTACTGAAACTACCTAACCGTTCTGAATTACACATTGCAACTCAAGCAAATGCTAGTGATTTTTCATGTTCTAGTCATGCTCTGCCACATGAGTATCTATCAGTACCTTGCATATTATTAGTTTTGTTGTTTGCCCTATATATACAAGCCTTATCAAACAAATTGGTTGTTCACTAAATTTGTTTAATAAAATTGTAACAATTGTTTTTTTATAGGATGACTCCCAAGTATCAGGTGTTAGAGAGGAAACTGGAGATGACAGGGTAAATGTTATAGCTGAAGGAATGTTTGGTGGCTACTTGACCAATTCATCTGCTAATGGTGCCACCACCTTTCTCCCAGCTTTAGATGAACTTGATCCATTTTAATTTCAACTGGCTGTGGTCATAGGGCTAACTTTTGGGAAAACTTGGTAGTTATAGTGCCTAACTTTTGGGTAAAGCTGATTCTTACCGAAACATGTGTAATGAAGTGGAATTATGCCATTTTGAGGGCAAGATGATTATAATGCATCCTTTGAATGCTATATATGGTGCTGGTGGATTTAAACAATATTTTGTTCCTGTGTTTAATCATATTATGTGTGGTGGTGGTCTTTGTGCAATATTACTTACCTTTAGTGCAATTTATTTTACATAAATCCTAATGAATTGATTAACATCATAAATTGTAATAATTATATTAAAAAAATGCTCAACTTAATAAGTAATTCCTAGGGAATGCATGTTTTTGTTCCCTGAGGTTTCAAAAGGAATCTAACAACTCTAGGGACAATAACTTTACACGTCACTTGACACCCACCAGCTGCGCATTTTTCCCTAGGTCAAACAACCCTAGGGAGCATTCCTTTCCCTAGGTTTCTCTTGCAAAAACCCTAGAGAGCTCTTTGTTTCCCGTAGACCGTTTCCCTAGAGGGCATTCCCTAGGGTTCACTCTAGGGAAACCTCTTCCATAGAGTTTTTGCACCATTCCCTTGGGTTTTTGGCTCTAGGGATGCCATTGAATTCTAGTAGTGACTACCTTCGTCCTAAGAATAAACTCGCTTTTGTTTGCGAACTGGACATATGTATACCCACATTCACGTACAAAAGCAAATTTAATTTGGGACAAATGTAATATATATGCTATGAGTTCCTGTTCAAGAAGAAGGTAGCATGCATTATCTATGGGTATCACTCAAATGTTAAATAAAACCAAGAATTCTATGTGTTTATCTAATGCTTGGGATGGTGAATTATTATTACCGGAAAGCTGACCAGTTGAGCTACTATTGGAGTTATTATATTTTTCATTGAGCACGTCACACTCTGCATCTTGAAGTACTAATTATGTAAAGCAAGGAAAACAAATTATACCAAGATCAAATATAACCCCACACACAATATTTTTTTTGAGATCTCCCAACCATTTAAGATGGAATAGTAGCTTAAGTTGTACGGTGGAAGTACAGTGGTGAATCTAGAATGAAAATAGAGAGGGTGCCTTGTTCGAATGAGAGTTTCGGACGAGCAGTCATCTAGCTTATGAGAATTCAGGCAAGCCTCTTAATTAACGTATGATTAGTTAAGTGTTCACTCTTATAAACTTTAAATTTTGATTTAATTGAATTTTGAAGAAACTTCTCTATAATAAGTTTTTTGAAAATCACAATGTTTAACGGTTTGACAAAGAAAGTACCTCAAGAACTCTAAATCTGAAAGAACAGGGCCTAGAGCTAGTAAACTATACACGCCAATCTCTTGTCAATCAAATTTATGACTTGTACCAGAAAGAACTCAAAATAAAGAATAAAAATATAACAAGTATGATACTGTAGTTGCTGGTAAATATATATTTGAAACACGGTGCAATGTTTTTTCCTTTTCTTTATTTGGTTGCACTTACAATAAAAGAATTAGTTGGATATATATATGACCGAAAGCACTAGGCGGTAGTGGTACTGCTTCCAAAGCCAGCTACTTCATTTCTTGCCACGATGGCTCACTGCTGGATGCAGATACCTGTTAGCACAAACCTATGGGGCTATGGCTGGCCGGAGCTGGGGCTGGAGCCCCAACCAGCCCCAATGATGATCCGCTGCTATGGAAGTAAATGTTTTTTAATTTAATTACTGCTAGGGCTCTGTCTGGCAGCGTAATTTTTATTTAAAAAGTATTTATAAAAGAATAATTATAAATAGAGCGCTGAAAATAATATTATAAAGGTTTTAGTTTTAGTATTCCTCATAGTGGAAGTAAATGTTAAGCGGAAAGGATATTTAGCGATTGATCGCTTGCGGGATCGGACCGCGATCAGATCGATCCCTATACTCCTCTCTCTTCTCCCCCTTCCTCCTCCCCTTCTTCTCTTTCTACTACAGTACACCCCAAACTTTTTTTAAAAAAACAAAAGTTAGAAAAAAATATGTATAGAAATACTATATATAAAAAAATTGAATTAAAATTTAAATTTGAATCGGGTATGTAAACTTTTGACTTATAAACTTTGGGTCTTTAAACTTTAGGTGTATAAACTTTAGATGTATAAAAATACTATATATAGAAAATATTTGAATTCAAATTCAAATTTGAATCGGGTATGTAAACTTTTGACTTATAAACTTTAGGTTTATAAACTTTGGATGTATAAACTTTAGATGTATAGAAATACTATATATATAAAATATTTGAATTCAAATTCAAATTTGAAACGGGTATATAAACTTTTACTTATAAACTTTAGGTCTATAAACTTTAGGTGTATAAACTTTAGATACATAGAAATACTATATATAAAAAATATCAAATTCAAATTTGAATTGGACATATAAACTTTTGGTCTCTAAACTTTAGATGTGTAAACTTGAGGTGTACAAACTTTAGGCGTATAAATTTGCTAAAATAGGAAAGTAATACGGTGCCAAAAAAGGAAACCAGGTGGAGGGAGGGAGGGGGGAGGGGGGGAATCTGATCGCTACCCCTAATGCCAGGGCGATTGATCGCCTATTAGAACCCCAATGTAAAGGACTAAACATAAGGGTCCAGTAGTTTTAGTGCAGTAAATGTTGTTCGCCACGTGTTTATTATAGACCATATGGTAGTAAATGTTGTTCGCCACGTATTTATTATTGACATAGAGAGTAACAAACACTGCCTGAATTCCATGTTATCTGGTGATTCTTATAATGGGAATGGCTGAGGGGGAAAGTGACGAGGAATGGCATACCTTCATTTCTTTTACCTCTGCTTTCCTTTGTCTCGTTTGGATTGTTAAGGGTGGCATGTATAGCCTATGATATGTGAAAGAAATTAATAGACATGGAAGGTAGAGAACATATCCGGCCAAGGATCCAAAAGAATAGTTCAAGCTAGCATGCATGATTCGCATGAATCTTCTGCTCGGCTGCTCCGGAATTGGGGATGATTAGTCCCGAGGCTCCTTCCAGGTTACTAGCCCTGTTTCCCAATAAGCAGATTGAGCAGGTTCTGCAATGATGCTTTGACTTTTTATTGCATCCATTTCTTTCATGGACATTGGGAAAGTTAACAACATGAAAGAATATATAACCCTCAATAAGTCATCGACATGGTTACCTCATGATTACCATGTGGTACAATGCGTGGTAGCCATCTCATTTGTTGAAACATCACGGTTTTTCTCAGCTTTTCTCAGTTAAGGTCACGGTTTTCATGGTAATCATTACACGAATGGGTAGCGGTAACCGCTATCAAATCAGTAGGTGAAACCATGGCAATGATTACACGTATGTATAAATTAATAACTTTTAATTAAAATAATGATTAGACAAGTATTTTTTTTCTCCCTCACTTAAGGAATAAAATAGGATAAGGACACATGGTTCAGAACGGAGACAAGACAAGAGATCAGAGATTGTAACTCAATAGGCTGTGTTTAGATCCAAAGTTAACTTTGATCCAAACTTCAGTCCTTTTTCATCACATCAATCTGTTATACACACACAACTTTCCAGTCACATTATTTGTAATTTTAACCAAAATCCAAATTTTGGATCCAACTAAACACAGCCTAAGCTATTTTGCTGTGTAAGCTATAGTAGAACACAGTAACCCTACTTGGTTCATCGAATGTTAAAAAGCACACGGAAATCAAATTTCTATCCATAAAATGCAGCAGCGATAGACGCTAATATAATACCATTTTTCCATGCATTCAAGGGGATTTGATTTCTTCAAATAAAGAAATGATGGCTACATGCCAGAGTGGCTGGGTAGCAGGTAGAAAGTGGTGTCTATACCAACTTACCGTACGGTTGAGCAAAAAATTTAAGTTTACAAACACACTCAAATTTTGAAACTTTTAGGTTGAAACCATATGGTTGAGCTGAAACCATTAACTTTTGGTATACCATAGGGTTGAGCTGAAAAGTTACAAAATTTAAATTGTGAGTTCAAAGTTTTAAAAATTTGGGTTGAAAATTTCAAAATTTTGAATTGAAAGTATTATGAAAATGACTATAAATTTATATAAATTTCAAAAATTATCCAAAGATAACTTTCAAATACAAACTTTGTATAACTTTCAATTTATCATAAATCACTTAATTGGAAAATACTTTAAATAAATACTCTCTCCATCTACTTTTGATAGTCAAATTTCATCTTGGCACACAGACCAAGGATAAGTAATTCTACTTATCATCCCTTTAAATATGCTACTAGTCATTTCTCGTAAACAAGCAATTCATTAATATTTACATTTCTCAATGCCCATGTAGCCAATCATGTGTGGAAAAATGGAGAGTCATGTATTAAATCCGAGAAAGTTATTAAGATGATAGGTTGTTGGATTGAAATATACTTATCAAAAATAAAATTTTCAGATTTGGAAATATGACTATCAAAAATAGATAGAGGGAGTAGTTCGTACCTTTTTTTTTAAAGCAAATACCAACATATATATTATTATAAAGAGAAGTGCTTAAGAGCACAGAGTACACTGGGTAGTACATCCAGTTTTGCAGAACAGCCCCTCAAAGCTGGGCAAATTACAGTTGGATTAACATTTGTAGAAAAGGACCTAAAAAGAAAGAGAAAAAGCAATCGGGTCCTTCTCTTGCAACTGCCTTCAGCACTGATGAAGAAAACATGAACTTTTACTTTGATGGAGATTGAACCAAGGTGAGCTGCAGTAGATGGAGTCTCAGCATGATCCCAAGAGGGGCCTCGCTCAGGAGGTTTAGGCTTTGACCAATAATATATGAAATCAGCCACACCACATAAGATTTCCACCAGAGTTGAAGAAGGTAATCAACGTAAAGGCAGTGTTTTCAAAGATGACAAGCCGATCTATACTACCAGCGACAAGAGCAAAGAAAACTCAGCGATCTGCATAAGAAACCGAGGAGCATACCCAAAGGGGCCTCCACACAGGAGGTTAAAGCCCTCTCAGCAAAACTTGAATACTTCAGTCGCCTTGAAGATGTTCGTCGTCGGACAACTAGAAAAGCATCATCTTCCTTGAAAATAGTTCGCCGGAGAAGAACTCACGGACTGAGGTGGGAGCCAATGCTAGCAATGCAAGCTTTTGCACTGTATAGTGCCAAAGTGAAACCTGGAAATGTACATCTGTTGTGTGCTAAAAGATTGCTATGTGGGAATGAGAGATATTGGGAGTTCATATATCTGTAGGATGGGAAAATCAAGATCTTTGATTTTCCTTCCCATTGCGTAGGATCAATTGATGTGGATGGGGTAACAATCCAAGACAGCATGATCCTGTCAACGGGCCACAATGAATTTCACCAAAGCGGCTTGGGTTTGTAGTTTTGTTCGAAGTGAGCTCGGATAAACATTAACATGGAAATACACCCTCGTGAGAAACAATTATCATTCTTAGTATCGCTACAGATTTCAGCAATAATCAATGTTAAGTGAAACATTTGTACACGAAAGACCAAAAAATATATTAGCCTGCCAGCTAATTAATATGCTTTTCTAATGCCAGAACTCAAAATATATCTAGTACTGTGGCAGTGGCAAAAGCATATTTATCTTTCTGGAGTACTTATGAACACAGTTTTTGGCCCATGCATGTCCTAATCCAAACTTGGAGGACAGATACTTCCTTTATTTTCTATCTATTATATACTGGTCATTGACCACTACTATTAGCACGGTCTTTTATGATTTAATAACTTTAGAATTTATAATTGATAAATGTTGAGTTCTACTCAGTCTAGAGTCTTACTTGTGTAGCTTTGTCATGCATTAATAAGCTAATTGTTGGCATGATTTAGTAAATTATAAAATTAATAATTAATAATATCGAGTTGTACTTAGTTCAGGTTCCCAACTATAACATTTTCATGTTTTCATAATTTTATGAATTTCGGAATTAATAATTATCGAGTAGTAATCTCAGTAGATGTGTTTTTAATGTGTCTTACAATGTTAAAGGCTGACAGATTTTTCGTGTACCTTAAAAACTGGAAAAAGAAAAAGACAAGTCGTGTTTATGCATAGTTGGGTGTAACATAACAAGACTTTATTTTCTAACATGGCTGAATAAAATCTCGCAGAATATTAAGGACTACTATTATTTTCTAAATATGATATAGATTCTACCTCGGTTTTTAAAAAGTTAAACGATGCGTCTCGTGCGGAATCTTTCTGTATAGAAGTTGCTTTAAAATATCAGATAAACCCATAATTAAAACTCAATCAATCATGTGCTAACAACATACTTGTTTTGCGTGCCATCGATCACTTAATGTTCATCCTGATCAAGTTCAAAGGTGACAAGGTGTTCAACCATGCTGCCTAAAACTGTATGGCATCCCACTACAGAATCGTTCGGCAGGCAAAGTTGAGGGTAGCTTGTGTTGCCTCTGCTTTGTACCCTGTCCATAGCAGCTGTTTGATGACACCCTATCTCTGTTAATGCGTGGGAAATGGAAGCAGCCCTAGGCTCTCTCTGCTGCATTTCACGGGCAAAGGATTGAAGTCCCAGTGCCTACCATACCCAATAATATCATTAAAACTTGATCTACTAGTATATCATAAACCTAGTGATTCTTTTTTATATTTTTTGTATACAGTAGACTGGTAGAGGATAGTGTATAACAAGGTTGGCAACGTTGTAATCCTTTTGACCCCTCTAATGGTCATGGACCATCTGCTCTTTTGTTTTGAGCTCTGTATTGGCCCTGGTATAGTATGGCTAAGACTGTTCTGAGTTCTGACTCATATGGAGATCTACTCAAACATAAATAGCAAAACTGAAATAATGACACCACCATGGGAGAATGGATGTTAACCTATTTGGTGTGTCTGGCAGCCTAATAATAAAGGGTACAATATAGTATTATTTATATTTATATAATTCTAATTGTCTATTTAACCCTGGCAGAATACTCCAAAAGAATTATTAACTTCCAAAAAGAAGGTAATTGTTTAACTAAACTCTTTTTCTGGCCAAAATAAAATATTCCTTTTAATATAATGCAACCGTCTCATGAACCAACCAACTAATTAAGGATGCACATAAGTAGAATACATTTCATAGTCACCGGCATTTAAACTATGCTTGGTGGGGTCCTATATAGGGATGAAAACGGAGCAGCAAAATATCGTTATGTAAGCACGAGAGGCACTGGGAGTTCACATATATGTGATACGCCTTCCTCTTGCACAGGTTAAGTTGATGAGACTAGTGATGAAAACGGTACGAAAACGGACGGAAACCACATTTATCGTTTTTGTTTTTATTTTTTTTTCAAAATTGAAATCGGAATCGGAAACCCTAGATACGAAAACGGAATTGAATATTATCGAAACCAAAAAATGGATTGAAAACAAACCCGCACAAATACGATAATGAAAATTTATCGGAATAAAAAAAACCCTCAAACCGAGCTTCAAACTTTGATGGACAAAAACTTCAAACAGATGACGGGGGACGAAGCAATGTGAGATCTGGATGCATCGCTCCACCAACCTGCTCTGGAATCTTCGATGTCTCCCTCAGTCCCTCACTCTCTGCTCCCTAAGTCTCTAGGTTAGGGGAGGTATTATGTTGAATTGGGCTGGGCTTGGGAGGTATCATGGACTATTGTATTGCATGGTCCTGTAACTTCAGAAATTCCGAAAAAGATTCCAGAAAGTTTCAGACCGATTCCGAGTTCCGATGGAAACTGTTCTTTACCATATTCAATTCCGTTTCCAACAAAATATTTCCGAATTCGTTTCCGTTTCCAAAAAAATTCCGACCGGCTGATTCCGTTTTCGAAAATAGGCCCGGAATCCAGAAATATTTCGTATTGTTTTCATCCCTAGATGAGACGGCTAAATATGTATACAATGGATGGTGTGCTTCATCGAAAAGTTTCTTTTAGGGGCTTGGAATATTTGGAAACAAAGAAATTGTTTCATTTTTTAAATAGGTTACATTTGTTTTCTTCCTAGAAGCAACTCCTAAAAGAGACTTCGTTCTTCTATTGTTTCGGTTGAATGTGCATGATCAAAATGTAGTCAGAGATTGGAATCTTTTGCTGTAATTTTCATTTTTTTAACTTTTTTCCTTTTATCCTATATACCTATACAAGTCATCCCCACTAACTCAATTTCCTGCGCTGTGGTTCATCCACATCATCCAATTCAATGACAGCCGTTGGATCAAAACCTGGTGGTCTGGATCATGGTGAGCGAAGTCCAAATCTCAATGGTGTGAACTACAAGGCCCATATACGTGAGCCCAACAGGCAACAGCCCATCCTTTCCCTAAGAGAGAAGCATCCATCGATCTCAATTTTCCTCCCACACCCTAGCCTGTTCGGTCTCTCGGTCTTCCCACGGAACGCGCCGCCCGTCGTCGCCTGCGCTCCTCTCGCGCAGCGTCACTGCCCGGCAGGCGCCTCAGCTCCACCCTCTACCCCCAGCCGTTTCCAGCGGAAACGACGCCCGCGTGCCGTCCCCGTCCCTCCTCCTCCCCCGAGCAAGGGAATCAGCCAGGAGCACCGCCTCGGTCTGTTTCATCTCTTTGGTTGCCATGAAGACATTAACTTTATGTTCCTGTAACGTAAAGGCAAAATCATCATCGTGCATAAAATCTCTCATGCTTCTGTTTACCTTGCATCTTCCATAGCCATGAGTCGTGCATCATCTATCTCCTTCCGGTTGCATCTGCAAGCTAACCAGGTGCCATTTTTTTCTTCCCATCCTCCTTGCTTGCCTTCTCTAATCTTGGTTTTCTTCATAATGCAGTATTATACTTGTGAAATTTTTGTTCCCCCCATCCTCCTTTTCTTATTTGTATATCTCCTTCATCTGTCCTCCCTTTTAATTTAAATCATAATTGCTTCTTGCCTTTTTTTTCTAATCTTGGTTTTCTTCAGATCGTAGGACTATACCTGTGAAATTTTGTTAGCATGCTACCTCTATGTTCCGTGTACATTTTGATTTGACTACCTGTGTGGGGGAGGTCAAGGTAAATTCTAATGGCTAATTTTATTGCAGGTGTAAGAATCATCCCTATATATGAAAGGTTGTGCTGTTCTAGAGCATTCGATAAAGTAATTCATTACTCCAGGGTGGTTTCATCCATATGTATTATGAAATTGCAAAGCTGCCATCATTATTTTACTGCATATATTCAATTAGCTAGAGATTTTGTAAAATAATTCCTTATATGTCTTTGATACTTATATTTTGTGAATTGAACCTTTCATCGCCATGATCTATTTGGTGCATGTTGTTTTTTCCATAATAAAAGTCTAAAATTTTTATTGTTTCAGTTCATCACCAGACAATTAGATGGAAGGAATAAATCGAAGCCGGTCTCTTGCTCTTCAGACTTACATTTGATGGAACTATGGAAGGGCTTTATTATCTTACATGATCTTGCTGGTATGTAAATGTGTGTTTTCTCAATGTTTATAGCAACTACAAGGGCCATCAGCATTTGGTCTCATGAAGCTCACTCATGGAGCCATGGTATGGATTGACATCTGTTTATCCAAACAATTCGAGTAATTATGGCTTTACCTAAGCAACGTGTTGTCTACCAAATTAGTGAGGTGCATTTTTATTTCCTTCCTGCTATGTGGTTTAGTTTATGAACAATATAATTAACTTCCTGTCAACTTATGGGTGACCATGTTTTTTTTTTTTTTTTTTGCGAGCTCCAGGGCCTGTAAGTGCCAGACTACAGACTCCTTAGTACGCAACGCTAGATGAGCGAGGTTATGTTCCCATCAACATGTAGAATTACTTAAGTTCATTGTTCTTTTTGAAAAAAACAAAAATGCTTCCTAATCCTACAATATGTTAATTATTCTCAAAGGTCCCACAGCAATGCGCGGGATACACCATCTAGTTAATATAGTTTTTTTTAACCGCGGGAGCCTCCCTGCTGTGTTCCTTAAAGAAAAGGTTACGGCTAAATTGATGATGTTGGCCTATTACTATGGGTAACGCTAATGGGCGATCGATCGCTCCAGGCGATCAACACCCATCCCCCTATACGCTCCTTTTCCCCCTTCCTCCTCCCCTTCTTCTCTTCCTACTACACCGTAAATTTAAAAAAAAAATAAATAGTTAGAGAAATTTATGTATAGAAATGCTATATATAAAAAAATATTTAAATTTAAATCGGGTATATAAACTTTTGACTTATAAACCTTGGGTCTATAAACTTTATATGTATAGAAAATAGTACATATAAAAAATATTTGAATTCAAATTCAAATTTGAATTGAATATATAAACTTTTAACTTATAAACTTCAGATCTCTAAACTTTAGGTGTATAGAAATACTATATATAAAAAAATTGAATTCAAATTCAAATTTGAATCGGGTATATAAACTTTTGACTTATAAACTTTGGGTCTATAAACTTTAGATATATAGAAAATACTATATATAAAAAATATTTGAATTTAAATTCAAATTTGAATCGGATATATAAACTTTTGACTTATAAACTTTGGGTCTGTATACTTTAGGTGTATAAACTTTAGATGTGTAAATTTGAGGTGTACAAACTTTAAGTGTATAAATTTACTAAATATGAAAGTAATACGGCGCAAAAAAAACCACGTGGACGAGGAGGGGGTGAAAGCCCTGATCGCTAGGGGCGATTGATCGCCCATTAGACTTTACGTATTACTATTAGCAGGACAAGACAGAAGGAAGGTTCGATCGTGCAGATGTGCCGGTATGAATTTCACCAAAGCAGGGCCACACTTGAATTTGAATGTGAAGTGAGTGAGCCAGGATTAATGACTGGAAAATAACCCGCCATGAAACTATTTTTAGTGTACTTATATCCCTACTATGAACGAAGAAAGAGGACCAATGTTCCTTTCGTAAGAGAAAACTATCGTTAGTGGCCGAACACTTCTTTACAACTTCATGTCCCCATATAAACTTGGAGTGATGCATCTTTTTTTTCTATTATATATACAGGAAAACAACTTTAGTCATATTATGATATATACAAGGGCTACGGGTAAACAATTGGGAGGTTGCAGGAATAACTTTAGTAGTATTATGATATATACGAGGGGTAATTTTATCATCGTTGAAAAAAATACCGGGAAGTGTCACACTTTCTAGTGTAAAATTTGGTGCCTCCATATACCAATACCTCGAGGTAAAAAAAATGTAGTGTAAAATTTAGTTACTTCAAGGTACTTTTTCAAAAACTTTAAAATTTCTCTGAATCCTTAACATGGTTGGTCAATTAAGATTGTAGTCCTTTCTCTAGGAGGGGGGGGGGGGTGGAATCTAATGGGCGGGTGATCGCTGGGAGCGATCAACCCGCCCCTCCCCCCTATACTCCTCTCTATTCTTTCCTTTTATCATAAAATTCAAAAAAAAACACAAAGTTAGTAAAAAAATTAGAAAAAAAATATAATACACTCATTCATCTGCATAGACTTTATACCATAAACTTTGCACGCATAAACTTTATGTATGGAAATATTTTATATATGGAAAAAGTTGCTACAGGACATCCAAAAAACGTGTAATTAGCTAGGGAACACCGTAAGAACGCGTATTTGCTGTAGGGCATCGTAAAAAACTGGTTATTAGCTCCTAGACACCCGCGGCATTATTTTATTATTTTCGGAGGAATAGGAGAGAGAAACAGCTGTGTAAGTACGGTTCTACCCTTCGAATTATTTTTCTTTATTCTTTCTTATTCTTCTCTCTCTCATTCTTTCTCTCTTTCTCTCTGTGTTATTTCTTCAAGTGAGCCTAAGGGAGAGGGAGAGCGCTAGCGACGGCGTGGGCCGGTGTAGCGCCTCGGCTGGGGCGGCGCTGCGCGGTCATGGGCCGGGGCCGGCACGACGCGGCGGAGGTGGCGCCAGAGCTGAAGAGAAAGTTGTGCCGGCGGGTTGGGCAGCATCAGTGGGCAGGCAAGGGCGGCCGGGCTCGGCAGCGCGACCACACCAGGTGCGCGACTGCTCTAGGCTGACTTCGGGAGGCTGGACCGGATGGCGCTGGCGCCGGTGCGGCTAGGCTCAAGCCGTTGCTGCTGGCGCTCTTCTAGTGTGGGATCAGCACTTTGCACAAACCTGACACTCAGCCCGATGGCGACGCCCAATAACAATGTCGTAGCGGCAATGAGTGGGACTAAGGGCGGATCGGGCATGCCGTGCGGCAGTGATGTGGCAGCGTCACCACTTGTGGAGGAGGCGGCGGCATCGGCGGAGGCAGCAGCAGGCGGTTGGCGAGCAGCGCTAGGAAGCGGCTGCCAGCAATGGGTATTAGATAGAGCTAAGGGCAATTTTGTCTTTTTGAAATTTCTCTCTCCTCTTTTTATAAGAAATGATAAAATATTGTGTCGGGTGTCCTACAGCAAATTACACAAATTTTATGGTGTCCATCAGCAGCGACGCAATTTTATAGTGTCTCCTAACTAATTACACAATTTTTGGGTGTCCTAGGGCAAATTTTTCCTTTGTATATAAAATATTTGAATCTGAATTTGAATTTGAATCGGGTATGTAAATTTTTGACTTATAAACATTCTCTCTACAAATTTTAGGTGGATAAGCTTTAAATGTGTAAACTTTAGGTGTATAAACTTACTAAAAGAGAAAAATATAAAATATTTGAATTCAAATTTGAATTTGAATCTGGTATATAAACTTTTGACTTATAAACATTTGCTTTACAAACTTTAAGTGGATAAACTTTAGATGTGTAAACTTTAGGTGTATAAATTTACTAAAAGAGGAAAAGAAAAAAAAAACGATCGCTGGCAGCGATCTATCGTCCGTTAGCCTTCTCGTTTCTCTAGTCATCATCCAGCAGCTACAAAATTGACCTATATATATGCAGCTCTAGGGATGGGAACATAGAGAACTAAAATTACGGAGGAGAGAAGCTGTTCGTAGATACAGTTTCTTCATACCACTACTTGTTTGTATCCTGCATTGATCTTTCCTTTCCATTTAGCCATGCAACTTAGCTAATGAGAAGTAAATACTTGATAGTTTGCGACATGAGATGAGAATGGTAGGCATCAGGATGGAAAGCTGAACATTGTCTGAAATTGACACCACTGGTGAGCAAACTGAATCTTCTATCTGTCAGGACGGTCGCGGACCAGCAAAGGCGTGTTGGGCCGCAGCTCCAGCGGATCGGAAGGGCTGACCACCTCGGCGCTGGGATGGGGAGGCTGCGATTTCTGGCGAGAGAAGGTGTGTGCTGGCTAGGAGGACGCCAAAGGCAGGGTGGCAAGGATTGCAGACCACCTCAGCGTCCGCCTCTGCGCAGGGCGAGAGAAGGCGCACGGTGGCTGGTAGGAGACCAGAGGCGTGGCAAAGCGGCGACAGTTGTGGACCACCGAGGCCTTTTGCAGCAGCGGGGAGGGAATGCAGCGGCGGGGATTGAACAGACGGATCAAAGGGCAGCGACGGGCGGCGGTGAGGATGATTTGGCGTGGCGGGGATGGGGAGGATGCGCGACATGGGCGATGGATGGATGGATGGATGCAGTGCAGCGGGGATAGCGCGCTGATTTTGAGGATTTTTTGTGGTGGCGTGGATGCATGACGGATTGAATGCTGCGGAGATTTGGGCGCGAGAGCAGGGGCGGATTCAGGCGTGACGGAGAGGCTCGAGAGATACCGCGTTAACCGTGATTTCACCGGTTGGATTGCACAGGTAAAACTACTGCTTTTTATATTAGTATGGATATAGAAATTCGCACTAATCCAAACACACTCATTAGAGATGCTATACTAAAACAACCGGTGTTGGGGCAATTCTTCGAGATAGCGCTGGGAAACCATCTTTGCGTCCTGTAAGCCAATCGAGACATGCAGTGAGGTACCGGAATCTGAAATCTTGGCATTTGTGGATGGTCTGTCAAAGGCAATTCAGTGGACTTCACTCCCAATAGTGGTTGAGACAGATTGTCTCACAGTTCTTCATCTTCTTGATAGCAAGGAGAAGGACCGTTCGATGTTTGCTAGCATCATTCAGGAAGCGAAGGCGCTTGTCGTTGGTGGTGACAGAGAGATTGTCATCAGGAAAGTGAGTCGAAGTCAAAATTCAGTTAGCCACTTCCTCGCAAACAAAGCTAGGGTGGAGTCTTGCTCGGTTTTTTGTCGGAAGAAAATTGTAATCTTCTTTCACAGATAGTCTGTGGATTCATTGATCCTAAGTAATATATGTTTTTCTTCCCCGCAAAAAAAAATGTTTTTGGTAGGGTCCCAAATCAAACAAACCCAAAATCATCCTAATGTTATCACTACTGCTTTTCTTGGACAGAGATTTGAATTCCCTTTTACCTCCCATACCAATCATCATCAAATATTGCAGTACTATACATGAGTGATGAACCAAGAGTTTTTGCACTCTCTTTCATGTACCATGTATTCTTTCGGACATCCCTTTTGGTGGTGGAACAATATGGGGAAGGCTGTTCCTACCCACATGGTGATTGACTCAAAACATCACGCATGACTCCTAAGCTAGGAGAGAAAGGATGCTGGCTTCTTTCGTGTCTAAAGACTGGCTAGGTTAAATTTTCTGTATTAAAATAGTCAAAACATTATTGTGACTTTGGAAACATAGTATCGTAATTTGTAGAGTGCAATGTTTGTTTACTTTTTCTTTTTAAATTCTAGTTGTCTATTTAACCATGAAACAGTATGGTACACCAAAGTAATTATCCAAGAAAATTGTTTCAATGGAAAGAAAGGTTATTTAAGATAATGAAATGCGTCCATCCTTGCGTGAACCAACTAACTAGCTAGGAATGCACATCACTGTATTTTATATGCACCCATATTTTACACTGATGGGTGAAGTTATATATTTACCCATGACTCCACTGCCACACAGACAATATGTTACTACCGATGTTTAATTATGCATGTCACTGGTGCAGATAAATATTCAATTATCCATGCTTGTTTATTTGGTAGACATTATAACACAACCATAAAAGGCTAGTTGCAAAAGAGAGCCAATGCTAGCAATGCAAACTTTTTCAACTGTATATGCCAAGTGAAACACTGAAATGTACATCTGTTGTGTGCTACTTCATATATCTGTAGGATGGGAAAATCAAGATCTTTGATTTTCCTTCCCATTGCGTAGGATCAATTGATGTGGATGGGGTAACAATCCAAGACAGCATGATCCCATCCTATCAACAATAACATGAAAATACACCCTCGTGAGAAACAATTATCATTGTACTCACAGTGAAAGTTTTCTAGCTTTGGTGTTTCTACATAGCCACTAAGAAAATATGTGTATACTTGACAGGTAGTTTTAACCGCTAAGACAATGACTAAATTTGGTGGCTATTTACAAAGAAATTAGGTGGCCGTAAAAAAAATTACGGATTCTTGTAATGAATATATGGACAAATTAAATAGAAAATCTATGGTTTGTTATATTAGAGAAGATTATCGTTAGATTACAAAGTCCATACAAATTCTTAGTATCGCTACAGATTTCAGCAATAATCGATGTTAAGTGAATGTACACGAAAGACCAAAACATATATTAGCTTGCCAGCTAATTAATATGCTTTTCTAATGCCAGAACTCGAAATATATCTAGTACTGTGGCAGCGGCAAAAGCATATTTATCTTTCTGGAGTACTCATGAACACATTTTTTTTTGGCACATGCATGTCCTCATCCAAACTTGGAGGACAGATATTTTTTTTCTCTCTATTATCTATACTAATTAATATAAAAAGCACCAGTTCATCAAACCCAGATATTTTCTGACTCTTAGATCTATTCATCCAACGGCTCAGATCAAGAGTTGGATCAACCTCTGCAATTAGCGATTCCACGTCGTGTAAGTAGCGGTTAAAAAATTAATTAGGGATCATCAAACAAAAAGAAAAAAAGAAGAAGTTATTAGTGATCCATCTCCCACTCCCCTACCCCGCCGCCTCCGCCAGTCCGCCTCCTTGCGCCTACCCCACCGCCGTCGCCCGCCGCCTTCTCCACCAGCGCCGACGCCTCCTCACGCCTACCCCATTGCCGTCGCTGTCGTCGGCCCCGCCTTCTCCGCCGCCGACGCCTCCTCGCGGCTACGGGTCGCCGTCGCCCGCTGCCTTCTCCGCTGCTGGTAGCCGCGAAACCTACCCCGCCGCCGACGTCTCCACGCGCCTACCACCCCCTACTCTCACGCTCCATCGCCGATCTCCTCCGCCGTTGCCCCGCCATCGATCTCCGACGCCGGAACTCCGTTGCATATGTCGCACGTCACCCAGATCGGCGTCACTCCAAGATTGGCGTCACGGTCGCGGGCGTCGATCTCGCTCCCCTATCGGCATCGCAATCACCAGCGATGATATCGTGGCCTCGAACTTTCGTAGCTGTCTCCATCGCCTTCGCCGCTGCTGATCCTGCTTCCCCAGTTCGCCGTCATCGCCTTCGATCCGGCGGGCCACGCCTCTGTCCACGCCCACCACGGAGTGCGCCCCTCCAGCCAGTACAGCAGCATCGCCACTGCCGACAGGAGCAGCATCCCCGTCCATATTGTCAGCAGACAACCAGGTGATTGGATTAGTGTTCTTTTATTTGGTTGGATTCCGCATTTTGAACGAAAGCAATAAAATTCTTCATTCTTTGATTTGGTTGGATTCAGAATTGACAATACATCATAAATCTGAGTAAATCGTTAAGCAATATTACATTTCTCTATTATTTAATTATTGCAATTGTTAATCATGCTTAAAAAACATAATGTTATTCATGCTCAACCATAATGCTGGCAACTAAAAATAATACCTAGATTGACAGTAGTACAGTTGAACAATACCTAGACTGACCGTAGTACAGTTGGGTGGCCAAGGTCTCATTGCTCACTGATGGCTTTCTAAATCCCCTATTCCGTCGTAAGCCTGATTATTTGTTTTTTTTGAAACCTAAGGCGGAACTTTGTTCCACTTTTATATTTAGAAGAAGAGAATTTATCCAATTTATAAGGAAAGCCAGATCCGAAAACCACACAATTGCACGGTTAATTATAGGGAAACCGGCTGAAACCCACCGCTACACAACTAACAACGACGGCGGAGCCCAAAAGCAGGATGTCACCGCCAAGCTAAACACAAAAGCGACAAAACAGCTCCCACATCGCAGAAGAGGTGTTATCGTTGCCGAGCTAGCCGCCCAAGCGACCCAGCAGCGCCGACTTCACAACTGCAGCGACACTGAAGACACAAAAGTCGCCAAAGCGAAAAGCAGCTCCGACATCCAACAATAGACATCAGCCAAGCCATCGAGGAGCCACTTCCTTCATGCGGCCAACACCAGAACTCCTTAGAAGAGACTGCAGCACGTCATCGTCGCCAAGCATCACCACACCCCGTAAGCCTGATTATCGTGGTATATTATTTGTTGGAGGTGTTATAGGTGATATGAATGGAAGGGCATGTACACTGTTATAGCCGGAATAAAACCTAGGCTTGATGCTAATTTACATATGAAGAACACGCAAATTAATTTAATTAATTGTTATGCTTTATTCTGCTTGTTTCTATGCACTACAATTCCAATTTGAGTGCCTATCTTGTCATGCTATTCAGTATAATTAGATGATACCCCGTGTGTTGCCGCGGATCCTTATAAAGCAATAAGTAAAATTTTGTTATGCATTAAGATGTAGATTTTATGTTACACCCACGAGAACTTAAAAAAAGTTTATATAATACCTAATTACACACAAATCGATATAGAGTATAGCACCTTTATGTTTTCAAAAAGGAGTATGATAGTAGATTATATTGGCACTTCATAGACAAAACCCTAAAAGACCACATTTAATCTAGGAAACTAATGAAAAAAAAGACAATGGAAGCTTACCCATACCTTAAGGGAAAAAAAAGAGAACACATCTAAATAAACTGGTGCAAAACAACGAACTAAGATATCACATCGAATGTTTGATCGAGAAACTTCACAGTTCATCGTATTGAACCGTGAGTATTAAATTGGTCAATAATCTTAACTCATTTAATAGTGGTACAAACAAAAATGTAGATAAGATAATGTTTAAATGAAATGGGAAGGAATTAAATTTGTAAAAAAAATATAAAGAATCTAGCAATGTCCTGTCTAGAACTGCAGATGAAAGGCATATGTAGACGGTGGAGAACTCAGAAATGGGGATGCGCTTCAAGATGCAAGACACCATACCAGCAATGGAAGAGGAGCTCGCAACCACAATCATAAGCGCTGGAAAATTCCAATTGGCCAATCCAATATGTGGTGCTGCAGAGGAAGCAATATCATATGCTACCCCTCATGACTGCCAGAACCGAACGTGGTCATACGTGCGCCGGAGAAATGCTGGCCGGTGGCGGCCCTGCTATCTGCCGTGCCTTGATCGAGAGTATCCGGCCGTCAGGCATCATCTCCTTGTGGAGAAAACAATGCTTTGAATACTTGAATAGGATAGGAGGGGATATTCAAGGGTCATTGTTGGTGACGCTTTTTAGTGCCTTGTTTAAATGAGATAATAAATGATTTCAGTTTCCCAGGAGATAATTAAAGAAGCAGTGAGACGTCCCTGTGAACGGGTGAAGAAGAGTGTGTGCGTTGCAATTAGTTGGGCTCAGCATGCATGAATAATAGGCCTTCAGTTGCATGACAAAAGGCTGCTCAACGTCTAATCCAACGCATGATATTTCGTGATACTGAATGATCCAATGGCTCTAATTAGCTGATGACGTGGCTGCAGGAGAGGGCAGGAAATTAACATTAACTACAGTAAGTAGGGATCAACTATATAGTTATATAGGATAGGATGTCTTGGCAGGATATGAATCTGTTCATGTATCTATATACAGCCTTCATATAATAAAGTAAGGATTAACCAGATTACTTGCTTTGTCTAATGCAGCCTCACCATTCATTTGTGGCGAGCACCTTAATTCCATCTTGCCATTGTCAAAGGGAATATATCATCTGCATCTAATTCTGTATATTGAGTATATATTGACTAGGATCTTGGAAAATTTTGAATTGTTGTCAGATATTAAGTTCCTTAGTTTGATGATTTGATTAGTTTTGCAACTAATCACCATTGATCACAAGTAAACACCACTTATAGCAGTTTAATGGCTATTTATCTAAAAAGGAAAAAAACTAGAAGTTTAATGACTGAAACTGCAGTGGTACTATGATCTATAAACAAGAAATCTGCTGAGTTTCCTAGCAGTTGTTGGGTGCACTTTCCTCTTGCTGTGTCATCCATTAAATTTCAAAACTGCAAATTCTTTGTATAGGTATTACTGGGACGACTCAAATGTACACCTTTCAGTTCACACTCAATTTTGTAGAACAGTAAAAGCGTGAAAATATAGGAAATATAATTGATTTGTTCAGAAAATTATTCAAATGCTAACACACTGCCTAGGTAATCACTTTCTGTCACGCCCGGAAATTCACTAGTAATTTTCGAACTAATTTGTGTATAAAATCCTCGTCCAGGAATCAGCCGAGATACACAAACTGACAATTTAATATACAAATCCATCATAATAACTAAAATAATAAATACTTACATAAGAGGCACTTAGTCCTCACCATGAAGAAAACTGCAGCGGAAAACAAAATCTAGCGAAGCTTCAGCTCCACTACCACAGGCAACTCAACTGGGATCTAAGCCAAAGGTCTTCTCCTTCTGGATCCTTTTTCTTCAACTGAGGTTCGATGATTATTGTAAGGTGAGTACATGGAATACTCCGCAAGCCACACATTAAGTATGCAAGTGCGCATGGATACCAAAGGATGGCATAATATAGGGTTCATTTGTGAAAGCAGCATTTAGCAAAGAGTTGAGAATTTGTAAAACAGTAGAGTAATTAATCATCAATATTAATCAACACTGAACAGCACACCCATGCTGCATAGGCCCAACCAAACCTGAACAACCAACCCCGGTCGTACAGATCAAACCTCCAAACCAGGAATTATCCATTCCAAACCAGGAGTCAAATTAATTATCACATTATTAACATTAATGAGTAGTGTGGGACTAATCACGAAAAACATTGTTAGACCCGCCCATAACCGCGGGCACGGCTATTTGAATAGTTTTACTCTGGCCAGAGATGTACCACTGTACCCACAAGACACGATTCCACTCATGTTGCCATGCCCCGAAGTACCACCACGGCACTGCAAAGGGGAAATTGTGACAATACCCTTTGCACAACACAACTCACCACAGTGCACCATTCCTGGATCATAATCTCCCCCTCAAAACCAGAGGCAATGGACTCCCCAGCGACCCCCACGGACTTCTCGCCGCTTCTCAGTCTGGCACCCCGTAATGAACCATGCTATACAAAAGGTAAAGCCATTGCCCACGCTGGCTTGTGGTTGGCACGGTTAATGTTTCACAATAGTAGCTCGCGAACCGGTCCTTAATTGTCATGAGCACGACCTTCAAAACCATGTGCTCACAACCCACCATTAATCATATTTTAATTATCAATTAATTAACATAACACGATTGACCATCGTGAGCTACCATTAAATATAACCATAGGTAATAGTGAAGCATAATTTATCCCATTAATGAGCTAATATTTCTAAGCACGGCTAAGCAACTATAAATAACATATAGCTGAACCAATCCAATATATAAGGTCCATGCTAGTCAAATTATAACCCATAGGAAAATAAAGTCATCTTTGGCCATAATTAAATGGGAAAGGCTCACCACCCGATGACATTATAAAATAATGCATAAGTTGAAATAAAACATTAGCTTTAAACGGGTTCAACATGCTCAAAGGGTTATTTGGGATCTGTGTGACTTGCTTTACAAACAAGCGCCTTCAATTCGTCTTCAGGAACTTCTCCAACGAATGAACGATCCTCCGAAACAATGAAAAACTAAACCTAGAACGCAAAACGAGGAAAGACACTAATAAAAACCAAATAAACAGTACAATTAAAGTTCATAAATAGGTAGAGCTTGGATTTAGATGAATTATGAGACTTGAACGACCTCATTCCGAGTTCGTAAGAATTAGTTATGAATTTTACAAGATTTAATTCCCATTAAACCTATTAAAGAAAAGACTCTTCCAAATTACTTAAATCATTTACAAATGATTTATAACTGAGACAAAAGATTAAAGCATCCTCCGGAAATAGATTAGATCATACTTGGTAGATGACATATATTAAAAAGGAATAATATGTCATTGAAAAGAGATAACATGGTTTATATTAATTTTGGATGGCCAAGGTGGCGCTGATGTCAGCGATGACATGGCTGCCACGCAGGATCGACGCCGGCGAGCACGGGAACGGCGGTTACCAGTGAACCACGATACAATGATGCAAACGGAGGGCACCGGGAGAGAGAGGAGATCAAGGCGACCCTTACCACCACTTACGCGACGACAGACGGTGAGGGAGATGGCCGGCGACGAGCTCCAAAGGGCGGCGACCTTGGGTTGACGGTGGCGACGGCTTTCCGGTGACGAGCGGCGGCAACGGAGGGGTGGACGGGCTTCTCCTCATAGCTGCGAATCCAATGGAAGCAACGGCGACCGAAGGCGATGATGGACAACGACGAACGGCGCGGCTGGAGATGGATTAGATCGGCTTCACGGTGACGACGACGCTCCGACGACTTGCGGCTTTGTGGAGGTGGCTGCCGGGCTTGCTGTTATCGCTGCGATGCCAACGGAGGAGACGGCGGGGTTCGGCGACTACGGAGTCGACGGCAAAGCTTCGCTGGAGATCAAAACATGGCGACGGTTCGGCCTTCACGGTGACGGTGACTTCCGGCGGGGTTTGGCGCAAAGGAACGGGTGGCCAGGGTAGCTCTCACCCTTGCGAAGCCGAGGGAGGTGACGGGGCTGACCGGCGACGGCCGAGGCAACGGCGCACGGCGGCTGGAGAGGCGACCGGAGGTGGAGAGAGAGGGAGCTCGCGGGGAGGCGGCTAGGGTTAGGGAAAAATTCGGGAAAAAGGGGGAAACGGAAGAGGAGGTCGAGGGGCTGCTATTTATAGGATTTGTGCGAAGAGATTGGATCAAAAACAACGGGATTTGGTGAGAGAAAAACGAGGGTTTATCCGAGTTCGCCGGAAAAACGGAGCTCGAAACCGGGGAGCCCTAATGGGCGATTGATCGCCCGTTAATGGGGGTAGCGATCAGATTCGCTACCCCCCTCCCCCCTCCCTCCTTCGTTTCTTTTTTTGGCACCGTATTACTTTCTATTTTAGTAAATTTATACACCTAAGGTTTATACACCTCAAGTTTACACATCTGAAGTTTGGAGACCCAAAGTTTATAAGTCAAAAGTTTATATATCCGATTCAAATTTGAATCTGAATTCAAATATTTTTTTATATATAGTATTTCTATACATCTAAAGTTTATAGACCTAAAGTTTATAAGTCAAAAGTTTATATATCCGATTCAAATTTAAATTTGAATTATATCCGATTTAAATTTGAATTTGAATTCAAATATCCGATTCAAATTTGAATTCAAATATTTTTCATATATAGTATTTCTATACATCTAAAGTTTATACACCTAAAGTTTATAGACCTAAAGTTTATATACCCGATTCAAATTTGAATTTGAATTATATTCAAATTCAAATATAAATTTGAATTCAAATATTATATATATATAGTATTTCTATACATCTAAAGTTTATACACCTAAAGTTTATAGATCCAAAGTTTATAAGTTAAAAGTTTACATGCCCAATTCAAATTTGAATTTGAATTCAAATTTTTTATATATAGTATTTCTATACATAAATTTTTCTAAGTTTTGTTTTTTAAAAAAATTTGTGTGGTGTACTATAGTAGAAAGAGAAGAAGGGGAGGAGGAAGGGGGGAGAGGAGGGAGGAGTATATACTATAGGAGAGGGGCAGGGGGTGATTGCTGGGAGCGATCACCCGCCCAACAGGATTTCCGCTCGAAACCGCGTCGAATTCACGCGATATACAATGGTATTCAAAGGGATTTCTTAGGGATAAGGTAGAGGAGATCGAGGGAAATCCATTTTTGCAACCAATTTTGGAAACGGAGCACGGGATGCGACGGATTTTGCGAAGGAAGCGGCGGCGCACGCACACGGCTCGGGAGGAGCGGCCGGATGGAGGAGGAAGGTGAGTCCGACAGGTGGGCCTGGCTCGGGAGAGAGAAAGGAGGAGGAGGGAGCTAATGCAGACTTCGGCCAAGGGAGAGGCACGGGCTGTGGAAGGGAGAAAGGAGAGAGAGGAGTGGGCCGGATTCAGCCCAGACTGAGGAAGAGAATTTAATTAACTTTTTAATTTAAATAATTGCTGAAATGATCTTTCATTTATTAAAAATACTTCCAATGCTCAAATAATTCTGGGAAAAATACAGAAAATACTTGGGCATACAAAGTATTTAATAAAATTTTATCTAGCTCAAGTTTAAGTTCAATTTTTTCATAGATTTTATTCACACACTTTCTTTAATTATTAAATAATTTCTAAAAAATTCCTTTTTCACCAACGATTTATAATTTAGCGATTTTCAGGGTGTGACACTTTCTCAACATAAGTATATGTACAACAATGCATACTGTTTCTACTTTTCACAATTGGGAACCTGAAATATCAAGATTCTAAAACTAATGTGTGTCTGCTGTACAGTTCTTAAAACAATGCTATGGAGTATTCTATGACTAATATATTGCACTGTAGAGTTCTGAAGATTCTTCGATCAAAGCGTGGGAAACTTCTGAGGGAAAGTTTGTCAAAAAAATTCTGGTTACCAGTGTTTTGGTGGACATTTACATACTTATGCAATTTGATATGCTAAATGAATTTACTACTAATACATTACATCAATCTTCTGTTTGTAACTGGTTCAATGGACCATTAGAGCTTTCTGTTGACAAATTAAATGAGCTTTGTTCATTTATCCAACAACTTTTCTTTTTCTGAATCTTGCTCCAAATTTTGTCATATTATTGACTATTATTTTTTTAAAACCATGCAAATAATTTGTTGATATAACGATGTTCACTTGGCATAAGAAATCATAGCAGTGGAGGTAATTTTTTTTTCTTTCCACTCTGGAAACCCATGCCCTTTTTTTTTTCCTGATTCATTACAAGCGACATTACTGTGCAATCTTGCAACTGTTTCACAGATGCAACCCTTAGTGCTTTGAATAATATAATAAGATAATGATTCCCTTTTTGCTGTTCTATGTGCAGCAAATATTATTATTGGCTCCGGATCACTATTTGGTAGATTGTTTCCCATTTCGTTGGACAACCAGAACATCAATCGATTGTATGATTTGTATCTTAGTCCTTTGCAAGTAAGGTATTGAGAAAATGACATAATGGGAACAGAGGAAGTGATGTAATTCTGTACCTTAATTGTGAACCTTAATGTATACATAATATTTATTTCAGGAAGGCGGGACTGAATACATATTTCTTAATTCCAAAGGCATTCAGGATGTTTATGAAAGATCATTACTGTTGTTTTTAGGAAACATATTACATCGGCGTTGTCAGGTTATGAGCTGACATAGAGTGATGCTGTTCATGGTTTTAAATGAGAATATATATATTCCTAGCATGGACAGCTTTACTATGCTTTGTCAAGGAGTACGTAAGGCAAATAGTACCAGGGATTTTTGCCAAACTACCAAACTAGGAAAGAAAGAGATAGACCTTACCGAAAATATTATGTATAAAGGTTTCTTGGAATATTAGAAAAATATAATGACACTGTAGCGTTAGCACGGGCATATTACTAGTATACTAGTAATTGACCACTACGTCGGGCGGTTATTGATCTTATTGATACTAAAACTATTGGCACGGACTTTTATGATTTAATCACTTTAGAATATATAATTGATATAAATGTCGAGTTCTACTCAGTCTAGAGTCTTACTTGTATAGCTTTGTCATGCATTAATAAGCTAATTGTGTATTAATCGCCAATAAAAACCTAGAAACAAAGTTGTATTAAGGTTGAAGTTGTAATTATAGACTTGGCATGATTTAGTAAAATTTAAAATTAGTAATTAATAATATCGAGTTGTACTTAGTTCAGGTTCCCAACTATAACATTGTCGTGTTTTAATAATTTTATGAATTTTGGAATTAGTACCGAGTAGTAATCGGTATATGCAGTCTCAGTAGATGTGTTTTTAATGTGTCTCACAATGTTAAAGGCTGACAGACTTTTCGTGTACCTTAAAAACTGGAAAAAGAAAAGGACTGTGTTTATGCATAGTTGGGTGTAACCTAACATGCCTTTATTTTTAAACATCGCTGAATAAAATTCTTGCAGAATGTTAAGGATTACTATTATTTTCTAATTAATATTAGATTCTATCTCGATTTTTGTTAGCATATTTTCAAACGATTAAACGGTGCGTCTCATGCGGAATCTTTCTATATAGAAGTTGGTTTAAAATGTCAAATAAACTCATTTGTCATGTTTAAAATAATTAAAACTTAATTAATCATAAGCTAATGCATTCTTGCTTTACGTGCCATGTTAATCCTCATCCTGATCAAGTTCAAAGGTGGCAAGGTGTTCAACCAAGCTGCCTCGAATTGTATGGCATCACACTACAGTAGGGGTGAAAACGGTACGGAAACGGACGGAAACCATCTTTATCGTTTTCGTTTTCATATTTTTTTCTGAATCGGAATCGGAAACTCCGGATACGAAAATGGAATCGAATATTATCGAAACCGGAAACGGAGCGAAAATGAACTGGTGCGAATATGGTAACGAAAATTTATCGGAATACAAAAACCCCTCAAACTGATAAATCCAATTCTCAAGTCTCAACGGTCAACAATTCATCATAAAACACAATCACATAAGTCCAATTTTTATGTCTCAACAGTACATCAAACACAATCTATGGAATAAATTATCCATGTTTAAGAGAGTAATGTTGTTGATAAATCCCAATGCATGAAAACAAATATTCTTATGTAACTTCATATTTGCATAACAATTTTTTAAAAAAATAACAGCCAAATACCATGGTATTCACTATTCAGTGCTTAAAAAAAGATTCAGGGTATTTCAGTCACAAAATTTCCGGAAATTCCGAGAAAACTTCCAGAAAGTTTCCGACCGATTCCGAGTTCCGACGGAAACTGCCCTTATCATTTCCGATTCCGTTTCCGAGAGAATATTTCAGAATTCGTTTCCGTTTCCCAAAATTTCCGAAAAAAATCCGACCGATAGATTCCGTTTCCGAAAATAGGTCCAGAATCCAGAAAGTTTCAGTACCGTTTTCACCTCTACACTACAGAATCGTTCTACAGGCAGAGCTGAGGGTAGCTTGTGTTGCCTCTGCTTTATATACTGTCCATAGCAGCTGTTTGACGACACCCTATCACTGTTCATGCTTGGGAAATGGAAGCAGCCCTAGGCTCTCTCTGCTGCATTTCATGGGCAAAGGATTGATGTCCCAGTACCTCCCATACCCAAGATCATCAAATCTTGATCTACTAGTATATCATAAACCTAGTGGTTCTTTTTTATATTTTTTGCATTCAGTAGACTGGTAGAGGATAGTGTATAACAAGGTTGCCACTTGCACCGTGATCGATACATGAACCAATTCATAGTTATACTGTCAATTGAACAAATGAAGCTAGATGATGTCTAACAAAAGCAGCATGATCTACGTTCACAAGCTTTACAGTTGACCAAAAGCAATAGATCAACCTGGGAGGCACGAGTTCCTGATAAATTGAAGGAAGCCGGCATCAAATATACATCATGTAAAATCAAAGATGTTTTTTATTATTATTCTGTGATAAACAATTGGCATCGGAGATTATTGGTTTTGTTATTTGGAATTTATTCACAAAGTGGTTTTGGAGATGATTGGATTCCACAGGTGAATCTACAGGTACTCTGGATGTGGTCCGGTCAGACCAGGCATGTGCTGCCGGTCAGACCGGCGCAGCCCGTGGTCTGACCGGCCGACTCTGTGTCGGTTTTGGTTTCAGGTTGTTTGTTTGGATATCCGTGATTGTTTCATGTTTATGGCTTCTAGATAGATACTATGCGTATGTAATACTGTTGTTTGTTATTAATGAGTCAAGTTGGAGATAGCTTGGTCTCCGAATATGGTTTCTTTGTTTGTTCTATGTGTAGGTGACTCGGATGCAAGGCTGACCCTGGTGGGGGGCGAGCGGTGCCGCCGATCTGGGCCCCCAGATCGCGGGGCCCCCCACGCCCCTCCCTCCCGCGTCCTGGCCCGCAGATCGAGCGCATGCATGCGCGGAAGCCGTAAAGCGAAGAGCCCCGCGGCGAAAAGAGAACAGAAACGCGCGTGATTGCCGCCGCCCACATCCCCTCCTCTCCTCTTCATGCTCACGCGCTCAGCGATCGGCAACCGGGCGATGGTGAATTGGCGAAAAGCCAAAAATCGAAACTGCATCGCGTGTCGTCGGCGGCCGGCGCTGACGTAATTCACTCCATGGCCATCACCAGCTGCTCAGCACCAACGCAATCTCCCTGGTTGCTGCTGCCAGCTGCTCAGCGACGACGCAATCTACTGCGTCGCTGCTGCTCGGCATCTCCTAGCCTCCGTCGGCTGCCTTCCCCTCAGCAAGGTTAGCAATCAGCACACCAATACACCATCTCCGTAGCCCGATTATTAATTTAATTACTGCTGTCCAACCTCTTGATATCAAAACATAAACATATGTAGGTCATCTCAACGCATGGCATCGCGGGCAGTAGCGCTTAATTGTTTGTTTCTGTTCACTCGATCGAATCGTCCTCATGCCCTACACATCACATCTAGACGCTTGCGATCAACCAATTGGTAAAATTTTAAATTTATATTTGTAATTTTGTAGTGTAATTTATATAAGTTAAACTATCATAATAGTGTTAATTCTTTTAATTATCAAGCCATGTCATCGATAACTTCACATTAAGAAATTGTTGATTATTGTTTTGTAGTAGTATGTTATGGGCCCCTACATTTAGTTTTGCACTGGGGCCTGAAAACTCAGGACCGGCCCTGCTCGAATGCCGGGAGAGTATTTGTGGTGATGGACCGGGAGTCGGCTTGGGGATAAGACGACGTCCGTGATGGTCAGAGATCATGCGGAATACTAAGGCTAGAGTTCAATACACATGGTTGGTGAAGATTCCATATGGCATACGATGGAGGTATTGTGTGTGTATGGGATGCGGAGTCGAATTTGGAAGGAGTCCAAATTTGGTATGATTGGTTATGTAAAGTTTGTTTCTTGCACTAGAGGGTTTCCTATGGGATTAGGACTTCTATTATGAGTTTGGTTCGTGGTTTTAGGCTGCCTACCTTGGGTATAAATAGAGGGGGAGCATAAGGCTTCCCGGTATTGCTTTTGAGAGCAATTGAGTTGAGAGTTGAGTTAGGGTTTTCGAGTTTTGTCGAAATTTTTGTAAGGAGTGCTGTTGGTGCACTTTGTAAACACAGAGAGAATCAATAAAGTCGTCGTTCACTTTTTCTTCGATTTGTGTTTCACCGGGTTTCGGCGGTCTAACCGGCGACACACCGGCGGTCAGACCGGCGGCATTGCGGCGGTCAGACCGGCGGCGTAAAGGCGATCAGACCGACGACGTCGATAGGCACGGCAGGCGATCTCAGGGCGGTCGGACCGATCGATCTACACCGGTCAGACCAACGGCACAAGCGCGGTCAGACTGGCAGGACAATTTCGGTCAGACCGATCTCCGTCGAATGTGAGGGTAACTTTTATTTCCACTAAAAGTTTCGGTTTTTGGGTATACCAACCATTCACCCCCCCCCTCTGGTTGGCTTAGTTGTTGTGATTCGATCCTACACATCATGTGGAACAAATAGAACATAAAGAGTCATAGGGAGTTTGTTTCAAATTTATTGGAATGCGAGAGAAGCAATCTTGTGCACCTCTTGTGCAATCAACAACAATGTCCCATGCTGATGTGGCAAAAGAATACTAATGTGGTATTTCACTTTGCCTAAAACGCACCATAAAGCTAAGTTAATGCACCGATATGATCAAATTTCAAGTTCTTATACTAGAACGAACCCACCTGACAAATTCTTGTACCGTGGGTGCAATTTACTCCCAAAAGAATTATTAACTTCCCAAAAGAGGTAATTGTTTAACTAAACTCTTTATTTCTGGCCAAAATAAAATATTCTTTTTAATATAGTGCAACCATCGCATTAACCAACCAACTAATCAAGGATGCACATAAGTATTTTACTCTATAATATATTTCATAGTCACCAGCATTTAAACCATGCTTGGTGGGGTCCTATAACCCACCCCGCCAATCTCTACGCCAACGGCGATTTCCTTTAGGCATTATTCGGATAATCTCTCCGACTAAAGAAGGAGGATTTGGAGAGGATTTATTCCACATCTAGTGTGATGTGTGTAATTATTTCATCTCATTTCTCATTCTTGGGGATTAAACGAATAAGGCCTTGACGAGCTATGTGTGACTAGCTAGAATTTATGGTCATAATCAGAAAAGTGGAATTACGGATATCCTTTTTCTTGATTTAGAATAAATTATTGAGCAATCCTGACCATAAAAGGCGGGTAGCAAAATAGAGCTCAGAAGAACTCTCAGACTGTGAGATGGGAACAAAGGGTACGTACCAACGCAAGCTTTTGCACTATATAGCGGCAAGTAAAATCCTGAAATATATCTTCTGTGTACTGGAGACAAAATATCGTTATGTAAGCACGAGAGGCACTGGGAGTTCACATATATGGGCAGGGGCGGGCCCACAATGATTTATGGGTATTCAAATGAATACCCAAGATTTTTGAACAAAAAATACATATATGAAGTATATATTCCATATGTATATATGAAAAAAGAAAAAAAGGCCTACCCATTCAAAAGAAGCCCAAACTAAAAACGATTCCTATCCCTCCCACCATTTTCCTCCCAACCACCCTCAGGCCCATTGGCCCAATAGCCAAAAAAAAAAAAGCCCAAACACTATTCTAACCCTATCTCCTCAGTTCCCATTCCCAAATCTCTTGAGTCCAATCCCGCACTCCAGCCGAGTCGCCGCCTTGCGCCCTCACCGGTCACCCTGCGCGCTGCCGCTGCCCCTGCCCGCAGCCCGCTGCGCTACCGCCACCACCAGCCGCCGGCCGCCCGCATCTCAGCGCGTCGGCGTCCCGCTCCCGCAACCCACGTCCACACCGGCGCCCGGCGGACGGCGGTCCGGCGACCGGCGGAGGTTGCCTCCAACCTCCAGGCGTTGCCACTGACCACCTCCACCGCTCCACGGCTCCATAGCTCCACCGAGTAGGCGATACGACGAAGGTAACTCACTAACTCTCCCTTCATGGCTATTGGTTAATCCCTATTGGTTAATGCCTAGTATATTGTTGTTTTGTAGGTTTGAAACATGAAGAGAAAAAATGGTCCAAGTCAGCCTTCTTGCATTGGTCCAAGTCAGCCTTCTTGTATTGAGAGTCAGATGCAAGTAGTGATATATCAAGGTCAACCCGAGAATGAGAGTGATAGTGGGGCAAGCAGTCCAACCACAGTACCGCCTGATGTAGAGAATGATGATATTGGAGGAGGGCCAAATGATGAGTCATCAAGTGATGAAGACAATGATGGTGGTGTATATGACATAGAGCATGATCCTGGATTGAGGACTCCTATCTCACAATATGATGTCAATGACCAAGATTCAGTTAGAAGGGAGTATATTGCATTGGGCCCTTGTCAACCAAAGATGAAGAAGGGGGATTTTCCGCAGCATGAGTGTGGAGGTATGCGCCGCTTCCTGCCAAAATGGTTTTCTGAGTTCAAGTGGCTTGAGTATAGTGTGCATAGAGATGCTGCATATTGCTTTGTTTGTTACTTGTTCAAAGATAGCACTAACAATCATGGTGGAGATGCTTTTGTTAATGGAGGTTTTAGAAATTGGAACATTAAAAGTAGATTTAGTAAACATGCTGGTGCTGTCAATAGTGCTCATTGTGAAGCTGAAGAGAAATACAATTTGTTCATGCAACCTAAGACATCAATTCGTGAGTCCTTTGCATCAAACTCTGCAGAGTTTAAGGTTCAATACTTAGCTCGCTTGACATGGTCACTTAAGTGCATAAGATATCTTCTGTGGCAGGGGTTGGCTTTTCGTGGTCATGATGAGCCAAAGGATTCTAACAATAAAGGAAATTTTAGGGAACTTGTGCAATGGCTAGCTGGGAACTTTGAAGAAGTTAATAAGGTGGTTCTAGGAAATGCTCCAACTGGTTGTCAAATGATAGACCACAAGATTCAGAAACAACTCATTGGTTCTTGTGCTCACGAAACAACTAAACTTGTCATAGAGGAACTTCATGATGAGTGTTTTGCAATTCTTGCTAATGAGTCTAGTGATGCCTACCAAAAAGAACAATTGGCTCTTTGCTTGCGGTTTGTCAATACAACGGGGCAACTAGTTGAACGGTTTCTTGGTCTTGTCCATGTTGAAGATACTACATCATTGACTCTTAAGGAGGCAATTAAGTCTTTGCTTATTAAGTACCAACTACCCTTATCCAAGGTACGTGGACAAGGATATGATGGTGCTAGTAACATGAAGGGTCATATTAATGGTTTGAATAAACTAATTATGGATGAATCCCCCTCAGCTTACTATGTACATTGTTTTGCCCATCAACTTCAACTAACCCTTGTAGCTGTTGCTAAGGAGAATACTGATTGTGCATGGTTCTTTGGGCAACTTGCATATTTGTTGAATGTCCTTGGGATGTCTTGTAAAAAGATCCGCATGCTTCGTATAGCTCAAGCTGAGTATATGATTGAAGCATTGAAGTTGGGTGAAATTGAGAGTGGCCAAGGTCTGAATCAAGAGATGGGCTTAGCAAGGCCAGGTGAGAACCTTGTTACCTCCAATCCTCTATCATATCTCTACTACACCTCTAAATTGTACTCACTACTTTAATTAACATATGGTGGCAGGTGATACACGTTGGGGATCTCACTACAAGACAGTAATGCATGTCATGCTTCTATATCCTTCAATCAAGAAAGTTCTATTCAAGGTTGGGAAAGAGTGTAATGGGGCAGAGGCTATAGGAGCTCAAACTATGCTACAAGTATTTCAGTCATTTGAGTTTGTTTTCTTGTTGCACATGATGAATGAAATATTTGGATACACAAGTGACTTCTGCAATGCTCTGCAAAGGAGGGAGCAAGATATTGTGAATGCAATGGATCTTCTTGAGTTCACAAAGGCAGAACTTGATGTTTTGAGAGAAGATTGTGGATGGAAATAATTTCTTGGAAAGGTCACTTCTTTTTGTGTGAAGCACAAAATTAAAGTTGTTGACATGGATGGGAAGTATAAGCCTATACAAAGATCAAGGAAATTCTTCAGAGATGCTATTAATTACCATCGATTCCATGCCGATATATTTTTGGGTGTCATTGATAGGTAACTTCAAGAGCTCAATAACAGATTTAATGAGGTAAACACAGAATTACTTAGATGCATGGCATCATTTAGCCCAGCCAAATCCTTCTCTGCTTTTAATGTTGACAACTTAGTTAAGCTTGCCAAGTTCTATCCTAGTGATTTTGATGTTGAAGAAATGAACCAACTCCCCTTTCAACTGAACCGCTATATTAGTGATGTGGGTAAGGATGAGAATTTCACAAATTTGAGAAGTTTAGCAGACCTATCTATGATGCTTGTCAAAACAAACAAGGTTTCTCGCTATGATCTTGTTTACAGACTTCTCAAATTGGTGTTAGTTCTCCCTGTTGCAACTGCTGGTGTTGAGAGGGTTTTCTCTTCAATGAACTATATCAAAAACAAGTTAAGAAGCAAGATGGGACAAGAATATTTGAATGATTGCTTGGTTACATCCATTGAAAGGGATTTCTTCTTGCAAGTCAAGGATAAAGACATCATCAATCATTTTCAAAATATCAAGAAACGAAAAGTTCTGCTCTAAATTGTAAGATTTCTTATCATTTTGCCATTTTGTATGCTCTAATATGCTTAACACATTCAATTTATGATCAATTTTATCCATCCATCTATGACTATTTGAAATCATGTTTATACCGTTACGTAATATACAACTATTAGACTTGGGTTGAAAATTTTTTTCTATCTCTTCTAATTTCAAATACCCAAGTTGAAAATCCTGGGCCCACCCTGGTTGCTACCTTTCCTAAATTATTGATCAAATTCCTTTTGGTGGGTTCCAAAACAACCTAGAAGGCTGGAGTTTGATTTTTCAAATATGCATCTGAATAAAGAGAATTCGTATAATTAATCATTGTAAATACAGAAAAAAATTACAGCAAAGTTAATTTTTTGAATAAAAACGTGCCATAGAATGGTTCTTCCGAGGGTGCTAGCTTGCTAGGCAATGACGAACGCCTGAAGTGTCAAGCCTGGAAAGTGGAAACTAGTCATACTACAATTAGTTGAACTTTACTATGACATGAAAAATCACTTGCATAATGAAATATTACTTACATTTAGATCAGAAGAAAATTAATTTTCATCTTTTTAATATTGCAAAATATTAAATATATTCATTTCAATCAACTTTCAGCACAGGTGCAATCTGTAAAACAGTGTGCAAATGCAGCAAATAATTTAGAACGACTGAGAACAGAAAGGCATATGGGTACATAACTATATAGATTCAAATATGAACACAAACGTAGACATATTCATATTCAACTGGATAATTGCCATAAAATATTCCATTTGATTATTTCCATCGGTTTACTCTGTACAATAGTAAATATTTTCATTATAAAATCCTCAGCTCCGGGGAGACATTTCTACAGGCTTAAAGAGCCGCTAGCTTATGAAAGCATTTCCACAAGTGGCGTTTATGCCGTCTGCTCTATGAAAATGCTAACGATAGTTTTCTCTAATAAAAGAAAATTTGGTTTTACTTCCTATGGATAAACACCGCCGGGAAGATAGCCGGGCAGCGTCGGCTCCTGAGAAGGGATGTAGATTTAGGCTAGATAGAAGAACATTGTTGGGAGGGAGAGATTAGACTAATTGATATTCATTGCTTAATTAATCATAGACACAATCACATCCTTATATAGATGGTGCCAACTTGATCCCTAAGTAAAAACTTAATCTTATCTTATCTAACTAATAATCTTATCTCTAACTTGATTGGTTTGGGCTGCCTATAAGTCTTGACCTACAGCCCAATGCCCATGACATTACACCCCTCCTTTTGAGCAGCTCGTCCTCGAGCTGCAACATAGACTTCTAAACTTAAATAACTTCCTAGATAAAACTTAACATAACTCAAGCTGTTTACATCTCGACTTGTTACATTACTATGACAGGAAAATAAAATTTGATAGAAGATAATTTGCCATGCCAATTTGCTGTCTGAAACCACTGGCGGGCCCCATCCAGAAGCTTTCAGTGAAAGGCCAAGTCTATGCCATGGCAAAGGCCCAAGCTGACTGCTCATGGCCCAATGCATGATGGCAAGCAGCATGTATCTCTTTCTCAAGCGCTATAACTTAAGGTGTGTTTGAGTAGAAGGGGATTGAAAAAATTGAAAAGATACGTAAAATAAGGTAAGCCATTAGCACATGATTAATTAAGTATTAACTATTTTAAACTTTAAAATGGATTAATTTTTTTTAAAAAAAACATACCGTTTAGTAGTTCGGGAAGCGTGCGCGTGGGAAACGAAACAATCTTTCTCTCTTTCTCGTGCGCTCGAACGCAATCAATCTGTTCAGCCATGCAGGACGAGAAGACCTCGCCCAACTGTCCGTCGTCCGCGCCACCACGCAACGGCGTCGTGTACCTGGTGCTTGAAGGACGTAGAAACGTCGCGGACCTACCGCTTTGCCCAATCGCGCCACTCGAGTGTCAACCGCCTGTAGAAGCCGCATCGCCAGGTGATGGAGTCGCCGTGTTGATTGCTTTCCTTCTTCCTGAAATTGCGCTGCTGCCCAAGGAAACCGAGCTGTGTCTCCCGGAAAATGCGTCGCCTCCAACAAATCGGATACGCGCCCTCTATCTGCCACCGTATCTAGAGCTTCAGCTGCACCGAAAGCCACGCCGCTTGTTGCGCCGCAATCACCGCCGCAGCTCCGATCACGTGTGAGCTATCGGCCCCACCTTCGCGGCTCAAGCCCAGCGAGAGGCCACGATGCGCATCTCGCCTGCGCCTCGTGCACGGCGCCCGATGCTCGTCGGTGTGCTTCTGCTCTTCGGTGAGTGGCGGATCAGAAAGAAATAACAGTAGGTCTGAGCAAACTAGATAGAGTTACAGTCCCCTCTACCATCTACATACATTAAAAAGTTTTAGTGATTCTTCATGGGGCTCTCAGAGTCTTCACGGCAGCAGTGGGAGCTCGAGACCCCACCACCATCATAATGGATCCGCCCTCCTCGCGGCGTGGACCTCCTCGCCTGCTCTTGCCTCGCTCGACACGCCGACGCCATGACAAACAACAAAACAGCCGAGGGTTTCCTGAAGAATGTACCAACCAACAAAACAGCCGAGGGTTTCCTGAAGAATTAATGTACCAGCCGAAGATGACCCACCCACCATCTTGTTATGGACACCGGCTTTGCTGAGGAAGTGAGTGTTACCTTCGGCGGCACGCTGCAGCTCGCTCTGCACATCGAGGATCTGCTTTGTTTGAAGACTAATTGCCGATGCAGATGTAGGCACGATGACAGATGCCGCTAGCCGATGGCCTTCGCCAGAGATGAAGCATCCTGCTCCTCCAGGACGCCAGCCTCCGGCGGAGAAAACTGAGGCAATGGTGAAGTTGTCAACGTGCTCACCGCCATCTTCTGCTGCTCTGCCACCTCTTGCTCGGTACACCCATCTACCACCTTCTTTGCTGCGTTACTTGCCTTCAACATGGCCTTCAATTCCAGCACATCTGCCATTAATTTCTTAGCGATCCGGGGAAGGGGTGTTGCCGCTGCCTGCTGGGTGCTACTAGACGGCTGCTTGCACTGTATATTCAGCCAACAACAGCCGTCATAGATGGCACGGCCATTGAGATTCCAAGCGTGCTCAGCGGCTGCTCGAGTTTGAAACGGAACGAAGGCCTCCACATGTGTTCCCATCTGGCGTACTTCAATCTTCCTTTCCGCTCCATAGCCATCAAACAATTGGTGAAGTAGATACTCATCCACCGGATATACTAGATGGCTCCCTGTGACACGGAGAACTCGATCGGCATCGGAAGCCATGGTGAGTGGCTCTGATACCAAGTTGTCATGACCCGAGGCCATGACGGGATAAACACCACTGGGAAGATAGCCGGGCGGCGTCGGCTCCTGAAGAAGGTATATAGGTTTAGGCTAGGGAGAAGAACATTGTTGGGAGGGAGAGATTAGACTAATTGATATTCATTGCTTAATTAATAATAGACACAATTCCATCCTTGTATAGATGGTACCAACTTGATCCCTATGTAAGAACTTAACCTTATCTTATCTAACTAATAATCTTATCTCTAACTTGATTGGTTTGGGCTACCTATAAGCCTTGACCTACAGCCCAATGCCCATGACATCCATCGTATAAGCGAAACGGCATATTTGCAAATGAAAATTAATTTGTGAATATATCTTTTATATACGTGTTTTTAGTGATCTAAAAGCAAAGGGTGAAAAATAAACTTCAATGAAAACCTCAAAATCAGCTCCAAATTTCAGGTTGAAAATTTAAATTTTGGCTGATAACCATAAGCATAAGCGAAAATATGATGCCCTTAATTCGTTCGGAGGCCACATTAACTGCACTGAGAATAGTTTCTCGTAATGAGGTATTTGCTGTCGTTGTTAATCCGGTCTAACTTCACGTGCAAACCCAATAAGCCGTTTTGGAGAAATTCAGCGTTTGTGGCTCATGATTGGTATCCTGTTGCCTTGCGCTGTTACTTCCATTCAAATCAATCCCTCCTATGCAAGGGGAACAAAAAGGGTCTTGAATGTGCCATCCTACGATATCTGAGCTCCCGATACCTCTCATGTGCCCACATACACGACCATCTTTTGACTGTATTGCTAGTCTGGGTTTTTCTCATCTCATGATCCATGAGTTCTTCTCAGTTCTATTTTGCGTCCAAGAGCCTTTTATGGTCATAATTGTTCAATAATGTCTACTACAAATATAAAAACAAGGAAATTCACAAATCCACTTTCCGAACAGCATATATATATATGCATAAATAGCAGTCGCACATACTTGCATTGCAAGAAGGGAAGCACTATATATTGTTGTGGAGATGGACAGCTCACTTCCAGGGTTAAAGAGAAAATCCGAATTAAAATAGATAAATAAATAAATCATACTCTACAAATTGCCAAGTTAACAGACTCACGATCAATTTTGTGACATTTTTAATGCTGAAATGACAACACCAGTCTTTAGAGACCAAAGAGGTGCCAACATCCCTTCTCTCGTGGTGGAGTCATTATATTCAGGCCCTGTTTAGTTCCCAAACAAACATTTTTCACCATAACACATCGAATATTTAGCACATGCATAGAGCATTAAATATGAAAAAAAAACTAATTATATAAATTGCGTGTAAATTGCGAGACGAATCTTTTAAGCCTATTTACGCCATGATTTGACAATGTGGTGCTACAATAAACATTTGCTAATGACAGATTAATTAGGCTTAATAAATTCGTCTCGCAGTTTTCAGGCGGAATCTGTAATTTGTTTTGTTATTGGTCTACGTTTAATACTTCAAATGTGTGTCCGTATATCAGATGTGACATGCCAAAAATTTTCGTTCGCGAACTAAACAGGCCCTCAGTTTTGAATCCATCTCCACATGGGTGAGAACACAGACTTGGCCATTTACTATGCCACACCAATACAAAGCTCAAAACGCATGGTCCATCACCAAAGAGAGGGGCCATGATTGTGAGACAAGAGATTATAACATTAGCAACCTAGCACATAGGTTGATCATATAGTAGAGCAAAGTTTTATAAAAGTGGGTATGGGAGGTACTGGGAATTCAAATCTCCGTGTCGATGAAATGCAGTAGCTATCGAGGGCATAGGGCTGCTTCCATTTTCCATGGAAGAACAGAGATAGGGTAGGCCTGAAATAGCTGATATGAAAGCCAAGGCAGAAATTAAGCAGTTGTAACACCAGATTTTGTTGTGCCGCATTCAAAATTTAACGCATGTTAAGTTAGCCAACTATGCATAAACACAACTACCCTTTTCCCCCCATTTTCTTATGATACACAGAAAAATTGTGAGCATGCATGCTTTTGCCCGGGATTTGTTTTATGTTGAAATTTGGAAATATTAATTTATTTTCCATATTGTAAAAATTTTTGTAATTGATAGACTTTAAATTGTAATAAATAGATGTTTTAGCATACCTAACACAAGAGAGATTGATCCTTTCATCGAAGAACAATGGACGGCTGACCAAATTTTCTGGTATACCATAAAAAAAATCCAAGAATAGAAGGGCGGCGGTGCACATGTATTAATTGTTGGATATGGCTAAGGCATAGTTTATTAGGTGCTGATTCAAAACGCTTTGCATCAAAATCCTAGAATCCATGTCCAAAGAAACCATTTGAAGAAATCAGTACCCCATGAATGCATGTAAAAACGGTAACATCTCCAAGCCCATGGTCATTATTTTTGCTGTAACATATTATGAACCAAGTAGGGTTATATATATATTATGAACCAAGTAGAGCTTAGAAGGACACATTGTGTTACAGTCTCTTGTCTCCCCTTCTGAACCAATGTGTCCTTTTAAACTCTACTCCCTCCATTTCGAAAAAAGGCAACCTAGTACAAAGATGTGTCTAGATTCGTTGTATTCAGATATGTCATACGAGGTTGAGGTACTTTGCTACAGGCATACTATGCCAGGGTTGTTCCTGCATACAAGCTCATTTGAAATAAGGGAGAATGCTTTGCATTAATAAAAGGGAGAATAGTTTGCTAGTACTCCCTCTTTTTTCTAATATATGATGCTATTGACTTTTGACGTAACATTTGACTATTCATCTTATTTAAATAATTTATATTTATTTTATTGTGTCTTAGTTTATTGTCAAAGAAACTCTGAACTTAACTTAATATTTTTATATATTTACACTAAAGTTCTAACTAAGATGAATGATCAAATATTATATGAAAAATCAACGATGTCATATAAAAAACTGAAAGTTGTATGTAAGATCAGTCATTCATATTTTTGAAAGGTGATATTTCTTTACCCCACGTGTAATCAAATAATCAGTGTGTGCCTTTTCACCCATTCTCGAAGGTTATATACTTCTTCACACTGCTAACAACTAAAATGTCCAAGAAAGGCAGATAATAAGAACACGGTAATCGGGGATTACCGAAACATGCATGCTCTCTGGTTTCGCTTTTCATGGAAACAGGGCATGTAACAACGATCGCCTTAAAGTCTGAAAGGAGCTAGCAGGGTATCACAACTACTTATCTCTGCTTTCCCAGCTTACCTAGCTCATTTTTCGGATGCACGTTTTTCAAACTGCTAAACGGTGTGTTTTTTAAAAGAAATTATATATGAAAATTACTTTAAAAAATCATATTAATCTATTTTTCAAATTTATTCATGCTAATACTTAATTAATCATGCACTAAATGCTGCTTCGTTTTGCGTGCTAAGGAGCTCAACCCTCACCCCCGAACACAGCTCTAGTCATCCCGCAGGAGCTGGCATTCCGAGAGAAGACTGATGGGGATCATGCTTAAAACAAGGATTTTTTTTAGAATACCTCTGTATGGATATGAGCCATCCATTATAACAGATCCAATGGATGAGATGTGTTTCTACTAGACTCATTAAATTGCGGAGCAGTGTAGTAGAAGGGTATTTCCAGAGAAAAAAAATACATGGCATTGCTGTAAAATATACGGTTGTTGAATGGTTAAGTCTGCTATCTCATCACTGTAGAGCCGGCCCGATGACTAGGGATTAGAGGGATACCTAGGATCGAGACGTGTCACTGGCCATCCTCCCCCAGCCGCCGCCGCCCGCTGCGTGCCGCACGTCGCCCGCCGGCCAGATGACCTGGAGCTCCGGCACGTTGGAGTAACCTGCATGGTCGCCGTCGCCACCGCCCTAGCTTCCTCGTCATAGCGTTGCATCGAGTCCGCCCTAACTCCGGATCCACCGGAGATGAGGGGGGAGAGGGCGCGTACCCCGGCGAGCACGCACCGTCAAATCCCTCCATCTCGCCGTGCTAGCTATGTGGTGCCGAATCGGCCGCTGACACGGTGTGGGAATAGGGGAGGGGAGGGGTTAATGGGAGACCTCACGGTTCTACCAGATGGCGGGACGGCTGGCGCACAACAACGACGGCCACGTGGAGATCGACTGCAACTGTACAGGGGGTGTAGTTCATAGAGGCCAACTTGCCGAGCGCCACCGTCGACGACTTTGGCGACTTTGCGACCACCATGATCCATGGACCACGACTACACCGATGCCATCTTCTTCTGAACTCCAGGTAACCAAGCCGCCCTCTCACCCTCCAACTCCAGTACCCCTCTATTTTGCTCCTCGAGCATTGATCGACATAGGAACTAGCCTTGTTTAGATGAATTCAACCACACGTCCACATCATCTCTCTTATTTGATAGTTAATTACTCCTTCCGTTTTACAATGTAAGTCATTCTAGCATTTTCATCTAGATTCATTAGCATCAATATGAATATGGGTGAAAAACCAAGAACGGCTATAGAGGAGGGGTGAATATAGCAATTCAAAACTTGCCCTCGAAAATACTCATCAAACCGGATTTCTCAAAATTCTTACTAGAACCGCGGCTATTAGAGAAGCCGAATCTAGAAAAGAAGAGAGAAGGAATTCCCGAAACTAGAAGTGAGGTGAGGAGGAGATAACAAAACTCGTCATCGCAAAATTCAAATCGCAAGCGGAATTTAAATTGCGGAATTTAAAAGGCAAAGACAAAACAAAATGCTTCAAATCATTTCATTCATCAGTGTTGCAAAATAACCGCTCAACTACGAGCAAACATACACATTCAGAGGAACATTAACTCAAACTTAAAAAACCTCTCGGGCAAACACACACCAAACAAATTCTAACACATAAGCCTCTCGGGCAAACACACTCCAAACTCACACCGAGACCATCTCTCCGATTATCTCAAAAGGATTACAAAAGGAGCAACCTCCACCCATGCATCCACTTATCTATTTATAGCCTAAGACCCTCTAAGACATTGTCACAAATACCCTTAGGGCGTAACCCTATCTCAGTTGCAATCCTGGCTGTTTATTCTTCCTTACATCCGAAGGAGACCTATTAGATGCTTGCCACGTCGTTGATCCAAACTCTCCACGCCGCACTGATCCACGTGCTCCTGCTTCAAACCAGTAACACGCTGACACGTCGCGCCTCAGCAGACGAGAGCGCGCGCTCCGCCGCATGGGTCCCGTGCTCGCCCGCGCGCATCTAGTCCAAAGCCGCCACGCATCCTGCTGAGCCGCTCCCGCGCGCACTCGCGAAATCGCGCGTGGGTCCCACGCTCCCGTGCCCGCCTCCGAGCCGCGTGAAACGGAGGTTGCCGCGTGTCCTCATCCGTACGATTTTCCCGCGCGCGCCTCCGAGCTTCGCCGAAACGGAGGTCGCTGCCTCTGCCTTGGGCCTGCTTGCCTCGACGCAGTGGGCCGTCGTCTTGGGCTGCTCGGCTTGGCTTCCCTGCTAGCCGAGCCATCCACCACTTGGGCCACGTGGAACGACTGGATTGGCTTGGCCTCCCTGCCAACGAAAATGCTAAGGGCACCCACAATGGTTATCTATAGACTCTCTACCAGAGACCCATGTCAGCATATTTTTCTACCTGGAAGAAATTAAATGAAGAGAGAGAGAGAAAAGCTATCTACTAACCTGGAGATAGTCTATAGAGAAAAACAAGGTAATGGATTAGAGAGCTATAGATACCCATGTAGACATACCATTGAAGTGGTTTACTATTAATCTAATCTATTGCTGAGATGTACATGTTTTATAGATAGCACCTTACTTTACCATTGCGGGTGCTCTAATGCGCGACTGACGGCGCGCGCCCTCCCGCGCGGCGAGGCACATGGCGCACGCGGAGAGGGCCGCGGCGGTGGCAACGCGCAGGGTGGGGCCTGCGCGATTTTTTTGTTTTTTTTTTCTGTCTCGTTTATTCTTTCTGGTTTTTGCGGTTTCCTTTCCGGTTTTTTTCTGGTTTTTTTCCTTCCTTTTTGCCTTTTCGGTTTTTCATAACATATACGTATACAAACTTTTATACAAACGTATACAAAGTTTGTATACATATGTATAAAAACTTTGTAAACGACATATATAAAATTTGTAGTGTATACAAACTTTATATATGTATGTATACAAAGTTTGTATACGTATACACGTGATGTGTTTTTTTGCCTTTTCAATTTTTTTAATATGTACGTATAGCAAGTTTGTACATGTGATAAAAAATATATACATATAAAAACCAAAAAAAGTAGTATAGTAGTATAACAGTAGTATTAGTAGTAGTATTATAGCACTAGTAGTAGAATAGTAAAGTACTCCAGTAGAGTAGTAGTACTACTAGTACTAGTACTAGGGGGCGCCGCGCGCGGCAGTCCCCGTGCGCAGTCAGTCGCGCATTAGTGCTCCCTGGCCAATCACAGCGCACACGCACAACTAGCTAGCTTGACTTTTTCACCGAGCCATGCTAGTAGCAACCAGTACAGTGCAAGCTCCTCCTTGCACATATACAGTACGTGTACATGCATTACATGCATACCTACGGTAAGTCCATTTACTGTAGCAGCAATGCACTTGCACAGTCCCTCCTGATTTCTTCGTGAATCCGATGCTTGCACACTTGACCTTGTGAAGCCCGTTGCAAAGACCTTTTCACACGGTGTCCGCCCACCATGTGCAACCGTGTGTCCAATTTTGTCATTCGGCATCCTTGATCGTTCTAGACCTCAACTCCTCTCTGAATCTAGTCCCGATCCGCCGTTGACCAAGATCAACTCCGATCACCTGCACACACATGAACCAAACAACCGTTGTCTTAGCACAGATGTCGCAACCTGACCAATGTTAGTCCACGTACACACTTCTTGCACTTCCGGTACTTGTCAATTTTCCATCACAAAAGAACTATAACCACACATGACACATGGTTTTACAGTGGAAAATGCTAGAATGACTTACATTGTGAAACGGAGGAAGTAGTTGTTAGTGGCTAGCGCGTCATGCCAAATAATTTTTGTTGGATCTATCAAGCTCTAGCTTAGACTGTGTGAAGCTTTTCATTCATGATCAAATTTATGCCTTCGAAATTTCCTGGCCCTTTTCTCAAGAGGATTAAATTTCCTGGAGAGAGTACATGTTATCTGTTTTGTTTGTAGTCCTCTTTACACAGGCCTATGATGAACGATTATCTGATTATGGTAATGATCGGCCTGCACACAGTTGAACCCTGTTATTAGGCCCCATTAATTTGGAACATGTACTGTTTGAGGACATGGAGTGCATGGCCAAGAACATGCATGTACCGTTTGAGGACATCTTGCGTCAACTAATTAATACTCCCACTACTAGAAAACTCATTTTTAGTGTCGTAGGGGATCGATTTTCGCAGGCGGGCATGTAATTCGGAGCCAAAACCCCGCCGGCAAAAAAAGTACCCGGGGTGGAGGGGGCGGTCCGCCTGCGAAGATTGATCTTTGCAGGCGGTCCATATAAGCGTCGCCACGAAGATCGATCTTCGCAAGCGGCAGACGGCAGACGTCGTGCACCTGCGAAGATATATCTTCGCAGGCGACGCTTATATGGTCCGCCTGAAGATCGATCTTCGCAGGCGACGCTTATATGGCCCGCCTACAAAGATGCTCCTATATAGTATTCTTCCTCCCCGAGCCCTGTTCATTCTCCCCGACGTTTCTCTCTCCTAAAGTGACTTAAATATAGGGGGGAGGTTTTGAACTTCAAATCTTCGGGGGATTTTTCTACGGTACTTAGATCTACTTATTTCCACACTAGGTATGCAATTTTTTAAGCTTTTAGACCTTAATTTGTGATGGATTTATGCATCCAAAATTGTGAAGGAAGAGCTCCATGTTTTTTAATTTTATTTCTTTTCATATGTTAATGTTAGATGTATGTGTAATACTTGATGCCTCTTGTTGTAGTGGTTTAATGTGGTAACATAAATTCTCATTTTTTTTATTTTTGCTATCACATCCACCACCTAGTTCTAGATCTAGATCTTGTCATATATAGAGAGAGAATAAAATTTTAATATGTCTATTTATTCGGTGCAATCAAAAAATAGTTATAGTATTTTGTAATATGCCGATGATATGATTTTGTTAGATTTTCCTAATGTACTAATTAATTTGGCATGTCTGTGTAAAAAAAATTGAAATAAACTTTGATTTTTTTATTACTTTACACTTAACCTTTAGTTAATTAGTTTTGAATAGCGATAAGTTTTTTCAATAAACCCTACAAATTTGGTATTAATTGTGCAAATATTTTACGTGTATTTTTTTAGAGATATGGAATGTCGGGAATAGATGTATCATTGGCTGAGGTTTTTGTCTCCATATAGAAACGAAGTGGCTAAATTTATTGGTATTGCCAAGGCACACGCTGAGAAGAACAATATGAGGAAGATAATTTATCCATGTGTTGACTGTAAGAATGAAATAGCCTGGGACTTTGACGATGCTTTTAAAGTGAAAGAGCACTTAGTAACTCGTGGATTTATGGACAAGTACGAAATATGGACACGTCATGGCGAAGAACAAGTGGACGGGCCTGAAAATGTAGTTCCGACACAAGTTGAAGACATGGTGCATGACGATGGTTCTGTTGAGGACAAAATTGACCTAGAGGAAATGTTACGTCATGCAGAACCTGATGTGCTGATGGGGTCGGCTAGAGGGCTAAATAACTTTGAAGCTTTATAGAAGGCAGCAAAGGAAGTTTTGTACGATGAGTCGAAGGGCTGTGACAGTGAGTTCACAACACTCCGGTCAGTTCTTGAACTTATGAGGTTAAAGGCGAGACATGGATGGTCTGATACCAGTTTCGACAGTCTGTTAGAACTTCTGCAGAAAATGCTACCGAGGCCTAACTCACTACCATCCAGCACATATCAAGCAAAGAAACTCATATGCCCCCTTTCACTTGGTGTGGAAAAGATTCATGCGTGCATAAATCACTGCATACTGTACAGGAAAGAGTACGCTTCTTTAGATGAATGTCCAACATGCGGTGCAAACCGGTACAAGTCGAATAGCAATACTGGCCTAGAACCCTCTAAAGCGACTGAGGAACGACAGAGAAAAATCCCGCAGCTTGTGATGTGGTACCTTCCTGTCAAAGACCGCATTAAACGGATATACTCAAACCCGCGAGATGCGGAACTAATGCGCTGGCATGAAGAAGGGCGCAAGAAGGATGGGATGATTCGACACCCAGCAGATGCTCGTCAGTGGATAAACTTTGATGCTCAGTATAGGGAGTTTGCTAAAGACCCACGGAACATTAGATTTGCTCTGAGTACTGATGGAGTTAATCCTTTTGGAGACATGAGCAGTTCACATAGTACTTGGCCAGTGCTTCTCACCATGTATAATGTTCCTACCTGGCTTTGTCAAAAGCGAAAATACGTACTACTCTATATCCTCATACAAGGACCCCGTCAGCCTGGTATTGATATAGACGTATTTCTTGAACCATTGTTGGAAGATATGGCTGATTTATGGAAAGAGGGATTGAAAGTGTGGGACGAGTACTTAAGGGAATACTTCACAGTGAAGGCCATCATCTTCGTGACCATTAACGATTATCTAGCAATGTTTTCAGTTTCAGGTCAAATTAAAGGTAAAAGAGGATGTGTGATCTGCTTGAATGGAACGTACTATAGGTATCTCCCGGGTTCCAACAAGCGTGTGTACATGCGGCACCGGCGGTTCCTACGCACAAATCACAAGTACCGCAAGATGAAGGCGGAGTTCGATGGTACTGAAGAGACTGATCCTGCACCAAAACCTACATCGGGAGAAAAGGTGTGTGCAATGACAGAGAAAATTGTTTGCGAGTTTGGAAAAATGACTAAGAAACCATCAAAGGGAACAAAGCGCAAGAAACCTGAGAAGAATACGAAGGAAGGGGATAGTAAGAAGCAAGATGACAGTTCGAAGCCAGATGATAAACTCCCTCCCCCATTCAAGAAGCATTCCATATTTTTTAAGTACCTCCCATACTGGAAAGATCTGGAGGTTCGGCATGCCATAGACGTCATGCATCTAGAGAAGAATGTGTTTGACAACATAGTTGAAACATTATTGGACATGCCAAAGAAGACTAAAGATGGTCTGCAATCAAGGATGGACCTAGTCGAGATGGGAATCAGGGAAGAGTTACACCCTCAAGAAGGAGAAAAGAATGGCAAAGTATATCTTCCACCAGCCTGTTTCACACTGACACTTGAGGAGAAGAAGTCATTTTGCAACTCACTCCGTGATGTCAGAGTGCCCATAGGTTTCTCATCAAACATCAGTCGACTAGTTTCAATGAAAGATTTGTCGGTATCTGGTTATAATTCACACGACTGCCATGTCTTGCTCACCGTGTTTCTTGCAATTGCAATAAGAGCCATAAAACCGGAGCATTTAAAGGTTGCTATCACAAGGTTGTGCTACTTTTTCAACGCAGTGTCACAGAAGGTCATTAGTCTCGAAGAGTTAGGAAATCTCCGTACATTCGCACATGAGACCCAGCGCCAACTTGAGATGTGTTTCCCTTCGTCATTTTTTGATATGATGGAGCACCTCATTGTTCACATTGTGCCGCAGATGGTTGCGCTTCTGAAGGGTTACGTCCGAAATCGTGCACATCCAGAGGGATCAATGGTTGAGGGTTATAGTACTGAAGAGGTTGTCGAGTGTTGTATCGATTACCTCAAAGATGGATATGCAATTGGAGTACCTGTGCCCCGACACGAGGGCAGATTGAGTGGCAGGGGAACGATAGGAAAGAAGAGATTCGTCACCCATGATCACAAATCATTCCAAGAAGCTCACTTTAGCGTGCTTCATCAGTTTGCTATCGTCGAGCCGTACATCGATCAACATATCGAACTAATACGAGCTAACAATAAGGGTCGCTCCACCGAGTGGATAATGAAAGAACACAAGCGTCTCTTCATAGATTGGCTGCGAGACCTAGACTTACCTGAGGGAGAAACTATCGATGAAATAACTATGAAGCGGTTGGCTTGTGGTCCATCAACTACAGTAAATTCTTAGCAGGGATATGACATTAATGGATATTTGTTTAGCACAAGAGCCCGAGATAATAAGACCTGTACGCAAAACAGCGGTGTCTGTGTGGAGGCAATTAATGAAGCCAGGGAAAAACAATCATACTTCGGGTTTATTGAAGAAATATGGGAAATCGACTATGGGCACACAATGCAATTCCCCATATTTAAGTGCTAGTGGGTAAAATACCCGAACGGGGTCAATGTTGATAAGTTCGGTCTTACTGTTGTTGACCTTGCGAGTGTGGGTCACAAGGATGACCCTTGGGTACTCGCCAATCGCGTGGCACAAGTGTTTTATGTGAAAGACCCTTCAAATTTGAAGAAAGATATAGTGCTACCAGGGAAACAAAAGATATTGGGAGTGGATGGGGTTGAAGATGTCGAAGATTACAACCAATATGATAGTATGCCACTTTATAGTCAGTTTGTACAGAAGATTAAGAATGTCGAGACATCTACTCAGAAGACTGTGAAGCCTTACATGCGCACGGACGGTGTGGGCAAAAATGTTAAAGGGTAATGATTGTTGACTGGCATGTAAGCATCTAAGAAGTTAGTAGTTATGTAATGGTCGTATGTAAGATGATGTGTGATCATATCGCAAATTGACGAACAATTGTACACAACATTTTGCATATTAATTAGTTCGTACTAATTTTTATGTGCAAATACCATTTGAAGTGTAAAAATTTAGATAAAAAATTTGAAATTAGTAATATTTGAAAAGTGTAATATTTTTATGTGCAATTACCAGTTTGTTAAAAAGATCTTCGCAGGCGAACGGCCCGCTTGCGAAGATAGTAAAAAAGATCTTCGCAGGCGGACCACACGCTTGCGAAGATAGTAAAAAAGATCTTCGCAGTCGGATGGCCTGCTTGCGAAGATAGTAAAAAAAGATCTTCGCAGGCGGACCGCCCGCATGCGAAGATGATCTTCGCAGGCTGACCGCCCGCCTGCGAAGATCTTTGCCCTATATAAGGGCAAGCCCGCGGCGCCAAAATTTCTAAGTCCAGGCGGGAACCTTAGAAATTTTGGTGCCGTCAGGCTGCTGAAATTTTTCACCGCCGCACGCCTCCGCCGTCCTCCGTCGCCGCCCGCCTGCGACCTTCACTCTCCGACCGTCGTCCTCCGCCGCCGCCGACCGTCGTCGTCCACGCGCTACCACCGAGACCGTCGTCCTCTGCCACCGCCGACCGTCGTCGAGCACTCTGCCGCCGCGCCGCCGACCCCTCCACCGCGCGCCCGCTCCACCGCCGCCGGCTCCTCCACCGCCACCGGCCCCTCCACCGCCACCGGCTCCTCCACCACGCGCGCGGCCGCCGGTGGCCCCTCCACCACCGCCGGCCCCTCCACCGCCATCGGCCACCCCTCCGCTCGCAGCCGAATGGCTTCATCGGCCGATCGTCGTCCACGAGCAAAGACGTCCTCGGCCGAACGACTTCTTCGGCCAGTCGTCGTCCACGGCTGAACCTCGTCGTCGGCCGTTCGTCGTCCATGGCCGAAGCCGGTCGTCGTCCACGTCCGAACCTCGTCGCTGGCCCTTCATTCGTCGTCCACGACCGAAGCTCGTCGTCGGCCGTTCGTCGAACACGGACGTGCGTGCATGTGGGTGTTTCCTTTTATATGTGTGTGCATGTGGGTGTGAATGGGCATGAGGGGTGGGTGATATGTGAATGAGGGGTTATATGTTGATTGTGAATGTGAATTTGGGAATGTGGGTGATATGTGAATGAAATTGGGAGGGTATGTTCAATTTTGCAGGATATGTGAATTTGTCAAATTTTTTAAATAACATGTTGGAGGGTATGTTAACATTTTTTTTTAAAAAAATGTGGAGGATATGTTTGCCTTTTCCATTTTTTTTTAGTCAACATGTCGATGAAATAAGGAAGTCAATTAGTGCACTACTTGATAATAACATATCAAATTTTGTACAAATTTGTTTGTAGTAATTAATTTAGCATAATAGTAAGTAGTCATTAGTTTCTCTATTTAAATTTGTTTGTAGTAATTAATTTAGCATAATAGTAAGTAGTCATTAGTTTCGCTATTTATATTTGTTTGTACTAATTAATTTAGCATAATAGTAAGTACTAGTTAAATTTGGAAATCTTAGAGAATTTAAATTTGTTCATACGACATATTGTTAATATACAGTTTATTTTTGTACTAATTAGTTTGTACTAATTTGAGTAATTTAAAATGTGGACGATAACTCTTTTTTTTTATATTAGAGGTTTGAAACGATGGCCGATAGTACTAAAGGGACTGAAGAGAAGGGTTTAGGGGAGCATGAGCAGTCCCTTGCTGTTGTGGTTGCTCCGGAACAAACGGTCCCACTGGAAGGTAGTTCCGACAGCGACGTAGGTGACGAAGACGAGGAGTACTCGTCGCCAAGCGATCCTTGTCCAAGCCCAAGCCCGAAGAGAGGAAAAAGGGCGACGGTGAAGAAGGCGACAAGGACTACATTCCCCCTAAAGGAGGGGTAAGTAAACTTAATATGTAAAATGTTCACCGTGATAACTATTAGCCCGAGCTAATTCGAAACTTCCATGCATACCTTCTCGTAGGAAACGGCGTCACGGCGATCAAAATGGGAGCCGAAGAAAAAAGTTCCATCGAAAGACGACGACGTACCAGCTAACACAACCGGCACAAAGAAAAGCGAACGGTCAGCAAAGGCGAAGAAAAGGAAGGGTGAGAGAAGCGTGAATAGAAAGGATGAAGGGTTCCATGTTGTTACCCATGTTTCGCCTAAAGGAGAGCCGCTCGCCCCTAAGATGACACGTGTGAAATTCAGTTCACAGTGTGGCATAATAGTAAGGGAAAAGATCTTCATCACGGTCAAGGACTGGGATCATGTATTAGATGGGGATAAGGAAGTCCTATGGAAAGAGTTGAAGAAAATCTTCCAGTTCCCGGAAGGATCAGAGGCAGTAGTGAGAAATTGTGCACTGCAAACAATGGCCAAGTCTTGGCGTGGTTGGAAAACCACCTTGAACAAGAAATTTGTGAAGACGGGACGCACACCATTTTCGACGTATGCCAACATAACCCCCAATTAGTGGGACGACTTTCTGACCTTGAAGAACTCCCCGGAAGAAATTAAAAGGAGCCAAAAGTATGCAGAGTTGACCAAGAAGAACAAATTTCCTCATCGCTTAGGCTCCGCGGGATACGCACCAAAGGTGGAGCAGTGGACAAAAGAGGAGGAGGAAATGAGGAAGAAGGGGCAACCGGTACCAATGGAGGAGTGGAAACAAAGATCAAGGAACTGGGTAAGAGCTAGAACTCCGAAGATCACGGATGAAGGAAAAGTATCGTTTGAAAATCCGGAGCTGCAGAGCGTTGCCGATAAAATAGAAAATTTATCCAGTTCACAAAAGAAAGGATATTTCAAGCCTAAAAGGGAGAAAGATGTGCTAAGTACGGCGCTGGGTACTCCTGAGCATAGGGGAAGGGTTAGAGGTGTGTCGAGCAAGATGAGTTGGAAGGAAGGGTTCAAAAATGACCCCCACAAGAAGCGTGAAGCGTACAAGGATAAACTTAGAGACGAAGGGGCTGTGGAGTTTGAAAGGCAAATGATGGATTTCTGCGTCAAGCACATGATTTTGCCTCGCCCCGAAACCAAAGAAACTGAGCCAGATTACCCCTTCGGTGACCTCAAGGAGAATACACCCTGCAGATTGCACGTTCCCATTGGACGCTCCGGTAAAACTCTTGAGGTCGCTACAGGCATTGCTATCCCTGGGAGAACATACAATGAACAGTTCATACCCGATGCGTATGCCAAGGTGCAGCCACAAGTGGTCCACGAAGGGTTTGAGTCCTACGACATTGACTACCCGACTACAGATGGTGTATCCGTACTTGGGGATGCGGTCGATCTTGTAATTCTCTAACACAAGAATGACATATCCTTTGGATTGGGCACCGACGCCACGCAAAAACCTGTGGTGCCTAAACCGGGGTTGGGAAAACCTCCGAGGCCTCCTAAGAGGAAGGTGACTGATAAGGCGGATGATCCAGAGATGCAAAAGGAAAATCCAGTGCCGGAAGTGCCACCGGAGATTGCATTGCCGGAGGCAGCCATGGAGATTGCACCGCCGGAGACAGCCATGGAGATTCCAGTGCCGGATGTGCCCATGGAGATTACAGTGGCAGAACCAGAGGTGCAATTTGTGGCATCAGTCGGGTCAGACAAAGAAGAAGTACCAGGATTGGAATGGGACGGTACAGAGACAGAAATATTTGAAGACCCTTCTCCTGCGAAAGACCCCGAGGTGCCACGAGTGCTTAGGAGTCACGACTCCAAGTCCAAAGATGAGAACAAGGAGAAGTTCATGGTAACCGTCTTCAGAGGGGGTAAGGAACATGCCAAGCTCAGAGATGACGACCCCCAGAAGGCTGCTGAACTAGTCGGGCCAACATACTTTGCAACCGATGATTGCCCGGAAAAGTATGAACATGGGAAAGCACTGTTGCCGGAATGGGCATTGGAAGAAGCACCATGGGAGATGAGAAGGTTACATAACTTCTACATGGAGGCCAGCAAGAAAGGCTTGGGCAATATAACAGCTCGATCACCGGCAGATTGTTTCGGCGAAGAAGGTTACGTATGGCTAGATTTCTCAGATCTCCACGCCATATATCGTCGGGATAAGATGGACGTCAACTACATCGGTGTTTGGTGCATGTGAGTATGAGTTTTAATTAATTAGATGAAAAATATGTACAATACAAATCCATGTGATTGTTACTAACAAACTTCTTCTGTAGGATGCAATACATGGATGCTAAGAAGAAAAAAGAACCCATCGGCTTCTTGGATCCAACTCGGATCTGCCAAACATAGCATACCGTGACGCTAGCACCAGGGTCAGACCAGCTGAAGGGCAAGAATCCAAAAGAGATAGCAGAATACAAGAAGGGCTTGCACAAGGAGAAATTGATTACTGTCGTACAGTACATTGGACGAGCCTTCTTGCACTTTCAAAATAAGAGAGTCGTCATGGCCGCTTATAATTTATGTAAGTCCGGTACATTTATCTTGTACACATATGTCTTATTTTAGCTAGTACTAACTACCTATAATGTTGTTAATATGTAGCGATCATTATATCTGTTTACTCATCCACCCTAAAAATGGAACCGTGGTAGTCTTGGATCCTCCTTATTACAGTCACAAGCAATACAAAGAATTTCTAACAATCTTACAGTAGTAAGTTATTATGACTCTTGCATTTGTATATGAATGTATTACAAATAAATATCCTCCTTACTCTGAAACGGTACGACATCCATACAGTGCATACCAATACTACAAGTTCAAGGGTGGAGAACAGACCCGAACACGGGAGAAGCTGCTAGTATGTACCTATTGGCCGATAATACTCCACTCACTTTATGTATTCCAATTGTTTCACTAATTGCAAATTTTAACTACCTTTTTCTATGATATGTCCTGAAGTGTCACAAGCAACCGCGAGGAACGGTCCTTTGCGGGTATTATGCGTGCGAATTCCTTAGGGTTAATGGACGGTATAGGACTAACGCGGAGGATGTAAATCTCTATACTATGTACTAGACATCTGTTGATATTTATGATACTAATATATTGATTAATTTCAATGCATGCAGTTGCCAGGATTAGAACGTCGAACAAGCTTTGACGATACAGGTATCACAAATGTCCAGCGTGATCTGTGCCACTTCATCCACCATGAGTGTTGTCATGTCAAAGGAGATTTCTTTGACCCAGAGGGTGCCCTAGCGGCAAGTGACGAATTCAAGGATCTTCGGGAGTGGAACACTGCTATGCCATAATGTAACTAGATGACGTTATTTGAAGTGAGAATGTAAAAAAATATTGTAATATATATATTTTGGCAACACTTTTGAGTTATGCAATATATGTAGATTTCTCAGTACCAAATGCTTGATAATCTTCCAATATATGTACATAAAAATCTACCTGCAAGAATTTCTATTAAATAATTTAAAAGTAATTTACGGCCAAATTGTAATTAAATTTCAATATTTTCTACCTATCTTCGCTGGCGGAAGTTTTTTTTTTTTTTTTGCAAGCGGACGATTCCTATTTTCACAGGTGGACCGGACTAGCCAACGTCCGCCTGCAAACATAATCTTCGCAGGCAGACGGCCGCCCCGCCTGCGAAGATCGGCGATCTTCACAGTCGTTGGCTTACAGGCAGACGGCTGCCCCGCCTGCGAAGACCCTTTTCGGCCGCTTGCAATAATGCTTTTCCTAGTAGTGTCCCTCCATCCCAAAATGTTTGACGCCGTTGGGTTTTTTAAAAATGTTTGACCGTCCGTCTTATTCAAAAAATTTAAGTAATTATTAATTCTTTTTCTATCATTTGATTTATTGTTAAATATACTTTTATGTATACATATAGTTTTACATATTTCACAAAAGTTTTTGAATAAGACAAACGGTCAAATATGTTTAAAAAAGTCAACGGCGTGAAACATTTAGGGAAGGAGGGAGTATGATTGAAGGTATATAAGCAAACATTTTTCTAGATTTATATGTTGTTACTAGGTTGTTAGGCATTTTAAGCCAGCGTATTTAATTTATTCATGTTTCAGAATGAGACTTTTTTTTACATTAAAAGACCTCGGAAGGTGCAAACTGTTTGGGCATTTCTTGATTTCTTCACCATTCTCTTCAACCTGAACAAGTTTACGGCCTTTGAAGGTAAAGACCCCTTCCTAATAGTCTGCTAAAATTGAAACAATATGATTGGCTTAAGCCATACTGGTAAATTTTTATGATATATTGTTTCCCGATGATACTGCAGATGAGTTAAGAGCCATCTTTGATAGAATGGGATCGAAGGGACAAATACTTCCATCCAGTTTGCCAATTTTGATTCTCGATGACTGATTTTGAGCTGCAGTTACATATTCATGACATGGATCTGGCCTAGTATTGCTGTTGCAGGCTTGCAGCTATCTGTTTATATTTTCAATAAGGTCATCGAGAAGACCATTTACCTGCGAATTTTGTTACTATATTTGTTTGTAGTCGCAATGAAGGATGAGTTATTATACATGTTTCAAATATATTCGTTTGTTTTGGAGTAAATTCAGGACATACAAGAATTTCAATAATTTTGTGCTTATTCAGATCAGCTTGCACCTCACTTCATCGCGTGGGGAGGTACGACCGCGATCGGCCACATTGTATAGACAACAAACTATATGCAGATACCACAAAGCAATCCCTAGGCTATTTGACAAAGGATTGTGATTCCTAGCTGTAACGACAGTTGAATCACAGACTATGTGGCAGTAAGCACATTTATCAGCAATCCAGCCACACGATTATAGTAGACGTGGATCCTACAAACTTAAATCACAAAGTATGTGGTAGTAAGCACATTTATCAGCAATCCATCCACACAGTGGCAGATTCACCATGGGTCTCTTGGGTCTCGAGACCCCGCTCCCATATTGTAACCATGGGAGACCCTATAAAGACCCCACTAAATTTTTTTTTCATACATCTATTAGACACTGATGGAGAAAGGGGCTTTACTCCCGGTTGGGAACCCCCCTATAGTCCCGGTTATACAACCGGGACTACGAATCCAGGACTAAAGATACCCATCTTTAGTCCCGGGTAAAATAACCGGGACTAAAAATCCATCTTTAGTCCCGGTTGATGTTACCAACCGGGACTAAAGATGGTAGGAGCAGTCCCGGTTATTTTTTTTCTCAAATCGATCTGCTCCCTAGATATCCCCGACCATAATCCCAAATCATCCCCAAATCAAAGTAGCATTACAGATCTGGAAAGAAATACATCACATATTGGAAAAAAATGCATCACAGATCACAATACATCACATCACAAAATCTCAAACAAGAAATACATTACAAATCCTAAAAGAAATACATCACAACTCCCAGATCAGATCCAATATCACATACATCGCAGATCAAATCCAATGAATCAAAAATTCAAAAAAATCAGCAGCGGAGAGGAGGGCGCCGCCGGCCTCCCGGCCACTGTCCTTGCGGCCTCCGCGCTAGCTCGGCCGACCGGCCGCCGCGCTAGCCCACCCGAGCACCGTGCCAGCCCGCCCGGGCGCCGCGCCCGGTTGCCTGGCCGGCCGTGGCGCCCGCCCGCCCACCCGGCCGCCGGCGCTCCCGCCGGACGCCGCTGCTCCCGCCTGGCCGCCGCTCAAAGAGGGGAAGGGGAGGAACGGGAGGGGAAAGGGGAGAGGAAGGGGATGAAGGGGGAGAGGAAGGGATGGAGAAGGAGTAATGAGAGGGGAGGAGATCGAGAGTGCGCGGATAATATTGAGTGGCGCGCGGTTCGGGGTTTTCTTTACTCCCGGTTGGTATAAACAATCGGGACTAAAGACCAACCGGGAGTAAAAATAATTGGTATTAAATAATTATTTTTGTGGCGCGTGGTTCGGGGTACTCTTTACTCCCGGTTGGTATAAACAACAGGGACTAAAGATCTATTTTTAGTCCCGGTTGTTTATACCAACCGGGAGTAAAAATAATTGGGGTCTGTCTTGAACCCTTTGAACCCCAGAACTTCTTGAACCGGGACTAAAAATGATCTTTAGTCTTGGTTGGTAACACCAACCGGGACTAAAGATCAAAAAGTACCCCTCAACTTTTAAACCGGGACTAAAGATGTTTTTTAGTCCTGGTTTTTATTAGATCCGGGACTATTGTGGAATTTGGTCGACCGACCAAAGATGATTTCTCCACCAGTGAGAAGAGGGGGCTATAATTTTGTATAGTTTGTTTAAACCCTCCTGTTAATCTTTCCTGAATCCGCCCCTGCATCCACACGATTATAGATTTATAGTAGAGGTGGATCCTCCACAAACTCAGAACCGTTTAGTCCAGCATGGGAGCAAAGATTACTAAACTACCCTTCCACCTCACTTAAGGAAATGACTAAAATACGGTGAGATTTATTTCTACTGCACTACTACCACTCCTAGTGGAAGGTACTGTAAAAGAGCCCTAAAACAATTGATCACTCACATTAGATCCCTGGACAAATATGCTCTCTGATACCTCCCACATCTATTTCTTTCACATATTCGAGATTATATCTCCCTTAATCAATCCAAACGAGCAAGGATGGCAGATCGAGAGGTCGAAGAAGTGAAGATATACACTGTTCCCCTCACTTTATCCTTCTGCCATTCCCATAAGAATCGCCAAAGATCGAATTCAGGCAATGTTGGTCACTCTATGACCATGTAAATACACGACGATCAACATTTACTGCACAAGGGCTGTGTCCTTATGTTCCTCCCTCAATGTTTACAGTTTTACTTCCACTTGTACAACATAAGCTAGCTACCATCCTAAATGGTTGGGTCATCATGGAAAGAGAAAGTGAATCATTTGTTTGGGGTTATGTTTGATCTCTTCGATAGAAAATATTCCATTTCTTATACATAATTTAGAAGAAGATTGTCAAATATAACTCATCGTATCATAGAGTACGTAATAGTTCAATATGTCAGCTTTTCAGATATAATTTAAGCATCCCAATCTTTAACAACAGAGATATACAACTTTTCCTTGTTGAAAATGTTAGACTGCGTAGCCTGGCCCACCAACCGTGGGCCATTCAGGTCACATTGGGCTTGCTCCACTACAAGTCTAACCGGAACCACAACTTAAGGTCCTGGGTCTACATAACCCTAAAGACTACTTTGATGAGTGAGGACTGTCCCCACCTTTTAAGTCGTGTTCCCCATCATAAATTACCGATGTGAAACTAAACCCAACAGAAAGTTGTATTATAAAATGTAAAAAAAAATGTTATGAATCGTAAAAGTTTGACTTAATCTTGTCCGATATAAACATTAAATATATTTGACCTGAGAGAGTATTTCATAGGTAGGAAACAGCCTTGGTCATATAATGCCAACACCAAAAGAGATCGAACAGAGAAGAACACATGTCGTCCATGAGATCGTGGGAAGAAGAGAGTTCTACCCTAACCTCCTCTGTCAGTCTACCGAATGCTGAAAACCCTTCTAGGTTTAGCACATATTATAGCAAAGTTTGATGATCATTATGGACATGGGAGGTACTGGTAGGGGGAATTCACATCTATGTCCATGAAAAGAACGAGTTTGAGCTAGAGGAAAATTTCATTTTCCATGCATTCGGAGAGATAGAACTTTGCTACCAGAAATGCTATGGACAGGGTAGAAAGGAGACGTGCTGACACCACCAACCCTGAGATTTGGGTGCAAATTAAGCGGATTTGCACCCAAATAATCAATCAAATTCAGGATGAGTTCGGTTGCTAGTGCTTGGCCAGCGCAAAGTACGTTGCATGATTGTTGCAATGAGCTGAAAGGTAGACTGACGTGCAAGCAAGTTTGCAATCAGAAATGTACAGCTTTTCATTTTTCTTTCATCTTTTGTTGTGTACTTAAATCCGTTCTATTAATATAACACCAAGTAACATGTTTGGCTGTTCGGGAAAAAAAAAAGCGGATATGTATACGGTTCCACTCATCAGCTTGCTTGAACAAAACACCATCTATGACTACTCCATGTATTGCAAGACCCTGTTCAGAAAATGCTCAGGATTATTTTCCATGTATTAGTTGGACTCAGCTATAGATAGACAACAATACCCTTTTCCATTTTTCACGTTACAAGAATAGTTCGTGAGCCTGCTTTCGTTACAGGTATTTTGCATAATTTATCCTAAAACTACAGATTTAAAAGAGCTTGTTTCACAAATCTACAGATTTAATGTCTCCACTTATCACAAAACTATAGATACTTTGTACAATCTATCATAAAACTATAGATTTAATAATTTGTTTCACAAAATTATAGATTTAGTGTATTCGTTTATCACAAAACTACATATTTTGTGTCTTCATTTATCACAAAACCACAATTTTAGTGTCTCCATTAATTATCACAAAACTATAGGTTTTAGCTATGCTAAAACCTGTAGTTTTATAATAATGGAAACATTAAACCTGTAGTTTCGTGATAAACGAAGACACTGAATCTGTAATTTTATGAAACAAGTTCTTAAATCTGTAGTTCTGTGATATATTGTGAAAAGTACCTGTAGTATTGTGATATATTGTGCAAAGTACCTATAGTTTTGTGATAAACAAAGACGCTAAATCTGTAATTTTGTGAAACAAGTTGTTAAATTTGTAGTTTTGTGATGGATCGTGCAAAGTATCCGTAGTTTTATGAAATTTACTCTTTGTCTTATGGGTTGAACAAATTTTGAGCCATGCATTATGCTTTCTTCTCACCATCCAAAACAGATGAAGGCATAAAATGGAAAAAAAATATATGCATAGAGTTATATTAGGGGATGGGTATGAGAATTTTTGCAGTTGTTCATCTAATATCTAGAGGAAAATTTTCTTGCAAGATCCTAATCGTTTGTTTTAAATTCCTTAATAAAAATGTTCACATTTTCCTCAAGTCATAAAGATAGAGTAATAACGGAGTCGGGCTGTAGGATCGAATCACAAGAACTAAGCCAACCAGAGGGGGGTGAATGGTTGATATACCCAAAAACCGAAAACTTTTAGCGGAAATAAAAGTTACCCTCAATTTCGATGAGATCGATCTGACCGAAGTAGATTAGCCGGTCTGACCGAAGCGTAGCCGCCGGTCTGACCGGTGTTGATCTACCGGTCTAACCGCCGAGATCGCCTGCCGCTCGCTGTCACCGCCACCGGTCTGACCGCTGTGCTCCCGCCGGTCTGACCGCCGGTGAGTTGCCGGTTAGACCACCGAAACCCGGTAAGCACAAATCGAAGAACTCTTAAAGTGGATGACGACTTTATTGATTCTCTCTGTGTTTACAAAGTGCACCAACAGCACTCCTTACAAAAATTTCGACTAAACTCGAAACTCTAACTCAAAACTCAACTCAATTGCTCTCTAAAGCGATACCGGGAAGCATCGCGCTCCCCCTCTATTTATACATGAGGTAGGCAGCCTAAAGCCACGAACCAAACTCATACTAGGAGTCCTAAACACCTTAGGAAACCCACTAGTACAAGAAAGAAACTTTACATAACCAATCGTACCAAATTTGGACTCCTTTCAAATTCGACTCCGTATCCCATACGCACACAATAACTCCATCGTATGCCATATGGAATCTCCATCAACCACGTGCATCAACTCTAGCCTTAGTATCCCGCATGATCTCTGACCACAACGGACGTCGTCTTATCCCCAAGCCGACTCCCGGTCCATCACCGCAAATACTCTCCTGAGACATCGAGTCAAATACACATGGAACAAACAAAGAAACCATATTCCGAGACCAAGCTATCTTCAACTTGACTCATTAGCAGCAAACAATAGTATTACATACGTATAGTATCCATCTAGAAGTCATAAACATGAAATAAACTCGGATATCCAAACAAACAACCCAAAACCGAAACCGACACAGCGTCGGCCGGTCAGACCGCGGGCTGGCCGGTCTGACCGCGCATTACACGCTGGTCTGACTGGCTGCCAGAGCCCAGTCTGACCGGTCACATAAAATGATAAACCTGTGATTCACCTGTAAATCCAATCATCTCCAAAACCACTTCATGAATAAATTCCAAATAACAAAACCAATAATCTCCAATGCCCAATTGTTCATCACAGGATAATAATCAAAAACACCTTTGATTTTACAATCTTCCCCTTGATGAATACATTGGCAAACCCATCAAAAAATGTTTTGTTGTTTGGTAAAAAGCACACTTCGTACAAATGTACACATCGTGCTCAAAAATCCAAAAGAAAACTTCTCCCCCTTTTTAAAAGAAAGAAATTCCCAATTGAACAAAAAACATGCTCTTCTCAACAACTCTCCAAAAATTCACCTTGCTTCTCCAAAAAATCCAAAAATTTTCACATTACTTCTTCCCCTTTTGACAATGATTTCATCAAGCATAGGAATTATGTTCATTAATGTTCAAGAGCTTAGCATACATATAGCATATCAAGTCATCTATAATATAACAAGCATGCATTAAAGTATAACCATGAACCAAAGATTTTACAATTAAGCGTGAATCAACAATCAAAATTCATGATTTCATACGATTTATAATGCAACATCTTAACAAGCACATAGGTTGAAGAATAAACACTAAACACATATACCTATTGCTTTTATCACTCTTTCTCAAATAACCTTTAGCACAAAATAACCAAGAGATTTTTTTTTTCAATTTTTTCTTTTCTTGAGCCTTTTTGCTCATATTTTTCTCTTTTATTCCGGGTACGTCCCTGTCGTCAAGACCGTTTCCAGAGATTTGACACCCATTATTTTGCTCACATCGAATACGTCCTTGTCGTCAAGACTGTTTCCAAGGATTCAGTATTCATTTTTTTCATATTTTTTATTCTCTTTTTCACAATGAGCAATTAAAGTTATTTGAGGAATAACAAGTCAATAAAGCATATATATAGAGCATTTAAAAATCAAACCATATGCTAGCCTCAACATTGCATATTTTCTTAATTCAAGTGTAGAATTTAAGTGTCATGCATCATCTCCCTTAAAAGCAAAATCTAAATCTCATAAAAAGACTAGAATACATACAAGCTATGCTAGAGACAAATAAACCTTCAAAGTATTGCTAGCATGCACAAGAAAATACCATATGCATAAACAAAGCTCTCTTTTCTCAATTTTTCTCATTGTCATATTATTGCTTGATAAAACCATGAGGTATAAACTCCCCCTCAAACCATGCCAAAAGGATGAATTATGCCCAATTCACCACGAAGAAATGCAAAGCGATTAGAATCCAAAGGTTAATGCATGTGACACATCTTTGGGTTCAAAAGAAGCAACAAACACAGAATTTGCACAAACATCATGAGTCGTTACCTTAGACCTTGTAGTCCGCTCACCTATATTACCAATAATTTGTTCCGGCGGATGTCGTCGTTGAATGTGCAAAGGAGCAGTGACTTCTGAAGTTGATCCACGTTCTGTATTAGTACTGGTCGAAGTAGTAATTTCCGGAGGACCATCTTGATCAGCATCAACAGAACCCTCAGCCGACGACCCTGGCCGGTCTGACCGCTCCTCATGAGCCGGTCTGACCGGAGGTGTGCCGGTGGTCTGACCGGCCTGGCACCCGTTCTGACCGGTCGAGCCGACCTCGTTGTCATAGTCGTCGTCGCTCTCGTCTTCAAAAATACGACCATCCTCCCCCTGAACCTGTGACAGTGTACCTGCAATATCGGGTCTAGTACCTGAACTAGTCTCATCAAAAGAAACTTCGCAAGTCTCCACGATTTTATTAGTCCCTAAAATAAGTACACGATAGCCACGAGTGTGTGCGGGATAACCAAGAAACAATCCATCGTAGAACGTGCCTCAAACTTATCCAAATTTCCAGATTTCAAGACAAAGCACTTGCAACCAAAAACACGCAAATGTGAAACTTTGGGTTGATGACCAAATCGAAGTTCATAAGAAGTTTTTCCAAGTTTAGATCGCAAGAAAACTCGATTTGAAATATAACAAGCAGTGTTAATTGCCTCAGCCCAAAATTTTCTAGGAGTTTTATATTCATCCAACATCGTTCTAGCCATCTCAACCAAAACACGATTTTTTCTTTCAACAACACCGTTTTGTTGAGGAACACGAGGAGAAGAAAATTCATGTTCAAGACCTCTTTCGTTGCAAAATTGTTCAAATGAAGCATTTTTAAACTCTCCACCATTATCGCTTTGTATTCTTTTCAAAGAACCAGGAAATTCAAGATCCAATCGAAGAAACAAACCACGAAAGTGTTGAAAAGCTTCGTCCTTAGTTGCCATAAAGAAAACGCAAGAATATCGAGAAAAATCGTCAACAATAACCAACACATACCACTTTCCTCCAACAGATTGCACTCTAGCTGGACCAACAGTGTCCATTTGTAATAGATGTCCCGGTGCATTCGTCATCACAGAAACAATAGGAGCATGTGAAGTAGAAACCATCTTAGCATGACGACACGGTGTACAAACCAAATCAAGATCTTTCTTAAGTTTAGACAAACCACGAACAAGATACAAACCACTTAACCTAGTGAGATGATCAAAACCAACATGTCCAAGTCTACGATGCCAAAACATCACATCTTTATCAAACTTAGCAACCAAACATGTTATTACAGGTGAAATAGGATTTTGAAAATCAGCTTTAAACACTCTTCCATACCGAGAAATATTTAATACAGAATCACCACAAGAATCAAAAACTTTACTTCCAGATTTCTTAAAGTGAACCTCAAAATTTTCATCAACAATTTGTGAAACTGAAAGCAAATTGTACTTTAAGTCCTCAACCAAAGCTACATTCTTCAATTCAAAATTTTCATTTACTTTAACCATACCTGTAGCGAGAACGGCACTTGTAGCAGCATCACCAAAGATAATCGATTCAGTCTTAGATGCCTTCTTTAGGGAGGAGAACCAATTTTTATCACCGGTCATGTGCCGCAAACAACCGGAATCCACGATCCACACGTTCTCCTTCCTTGCCACCAAAGCCTACACACAAGCAGAAGTCGAAGCCTCAGTACTGGGGTTAGATGATAATAAAAACTTAGGAATCCAGTACTGAGACACACGACCAGCAGATCCAATAGGCATATATCCACGTGCAAAATCAATTTTAGAATTTTCAGGAAAATTCCTCCGAGGCCGGTCTGACCGAGGATGTGCAGCCGATCTGACCGGGGGCCGGTCTGACCGAGGCTTCACCGCCGGTCTGACCGGTGGTCGGTCTAACCGAGGCTGTTCAGCCGGTCTAACCGGACGCCGGTCTGACCGTGGGACCCACTGCGGTCTGACCGGTTTCCTCGAGGGAAAACCAGATTTTTGCCACTTTGATTTTGCAAAAGCAATCTCTCTCTCCTTTTTTTGTTTATGAGCTAATCTGAAACAAAAACCAACAATATGTCCATCTCTTCCACAAAAAGAACAAGTATATTTTTCACGATGATTAGACACATTGGTAGCATTAGTAGATTTAGCAACATGAGCAACAACAGGAGATTTTGCATGGAAAAGAATAAATAATATATATACGAAAACATAATAAAGAGAACATGCGAATTTCTTGTATTTTCAGTCCATCATTGTAGACATTTTTTGAGATATTTTGTTTTTTTTGTTATTTGCTAATAATTTAATGATTAATATTTCACTAAGGAGAACATAGAATCATAGCAAATGAAATTGCTAATTCTGATTAGCAAAAAAAAAGTATTTTGCATGCACAACATTGGATTTTGAAGAAGATGCACTCATAGTAGACATCATACCAGCAGATTTAAACACAGTTTTATTAGTATCAGATTTAACAAAAATCTCACCACTTCTAGCACCAACACCTAACACAACATGAGCATGTCTAGAATTATGAGCATAAGGATTAAAATCTAAACTACGGTTATGTGTACTAACCTTTGATTGATCCAAAATCATGTTGAGATTTTTTTTACCATCAGAAAATCTTAGCAAAGAATTTTTCAAATAAGAAACCTCTTTTTCCAAATTAGCACAATTTTCACAATCTACCATGACACCTTTGCTTTTACAACATTTAGGGCAAGAAAGCACTTCACAGTTTTTCACAACATCTTCCATGTACTCAACACGACCTAAAGCATCTTTTAGTTTCATCTTATTCAAATTACATGTTGAGCAATCCAAAACATCATTAGGTTGTTTTAACTTTTTAGCAGAAATCATGTTAAACATCAAACTAGCATGAAAAGCAATTTGATATTTTTGCAACAACCTTTTAGTTAAAAACAACTCATCCAAAGTGCGTGTGTGCAAAGCAAAACTACAAGCAAGAGAAGACCTATTTTTCAAATCATGTGCAGCATTAACATCTCTAATTTTTGAAATCTCATTCATTAAAACCTCACAATTTTCACAATCATCATCATTAGGAATAAGAGATCTTAACCTATCAATTTCAGATTTAAGAGATTCAATGATAAATTCTTGTTTTTTATACATCTTCTCACACTTCTTATTTTTTGCACTCAAAATATTAATAGCTTTCTCAAAAGCAGTTACCTCATTATCTTCATACTCTGTGTCAGATTCACCACGCGCCATGAAGCAAACATCGGAGACGTTCTTTCCCTTGTCATCATCTCCACTTTCACCATCTACATCACTTAGTGGCTCGAAGGCGGCACAAACTTGTTGAAAAGCCTTCCTAAGATTCTCCATCTTCCTCCCTTGGTATGAACCCTTCGACTTGTTGTTGTTGGGCTTGTTGTTGTTGGTCTTCTCACCATCTTTGTCTTCTCTTTTGCCTCTCCCAAGCTTAGGACAATGCGAGCGAAGATGATCAATTGAACCACATTCAAAGCAGCGATTTGGACCACCTCTTTTCTTTTTCCTGGCATTATTCATAGCTCGAGCAATTCTGTTAGCAACTAAAGCCAAATCCTCCTCCTCGATTTGTACGAGTTGATCATCGGATGTGGCATTAAAAACAGCAAGAAAAGACGACTTAGATGAAGAAGCATCAACATCCAAAGAGGAAGAAGAAGAAACCAAAGCATTCGACTTAGAATAAACTTTTTGAGAAACAACATTCATCTCATGTGTTTTCAATTTTGTATAAAGTGAATCCAAAGTCAAAGTAGATATGTTAACAGACTCCTGAATAGATATAACTTTCATCTCCCAAATAGACATGTCGAGACCATTCAAAAAGTGATGAAAAATCTCAGATTGTGAATAATTAGCATCATAAGAAGAATCAACAGATCTAAGATCACTCAAAATTTTATTAAACCTAGAAAGATAGTCATCCAAAGCTTCTCTAGGTTTCATCTCAAATTTAATATACTCTTTTTTAAAAAGATCTCGACGAAGCTCTTTAATATTATTTGTTCCTTGATGAAAATTACTCAAAGCAACCCAAATCTCATGAGCAGTTTGAAGATGAGCAACACGATTATAATCCGAACGAGAAATACCACTCAAAAGAATGTTGCGAGCTTTGCAATTTTGTTCAAAAGCAGTTTTTTCAGCAGCAGTATTAATAGCTTCAGGAATCACATAAGCATGAGAAACTTTTCTCCAAATATCATAATCTTCAGCCATAATGTAAGATTGCATCCTACTACACCAATGAGAAAAGTCTGTTCCATCGAAAACATGAGGCTTAGTTGAAAACCTAGTGGGAGTAGCCATGGCAAAACTCTAGATCGATAAAAATCCAAATAAGAAAACAAGGCTATGATACCACACTTGTAGGATCGAATCACAAGAACTAAGCCAACCAGAGGGGGGGGTGAATGGTTGATATACCCAAAAACCGAAAACTTTTAGCGGAAATAAAAGTTACCCTCAATTTCAATGAGATCGGTCTGACCGAAGTAGATTAGCCGGTCTGACCGAAGCGTAGCCGCCGGTCTGACCGGTGTTGATCTACCGGTCTAACCGCCGAGATCGCCTGCCGCTCGCTGTCGCCACCGCCGGTCTGACCGCCGCTTGCCGCCGGTCTGACCGCCGGTGAGTTGCCGGTTAGACCGCCGAAACCCGGTAAACACAAATCGCAGAACTCTTAAAGTGGATGACGACTTTATTGATTCTCTCTGTGTTTACAAAGTGCACCAACAACACTCCTTACAAAAATTTCGACTAAACTCGAACCCTAACTCAAAACTCAACTCAATTGCTCTCTAAAGCGATACCGGGAAGCCTCCCGCTCCCCCTCTATTTATACATGAGGTAGGCAGCCTAAAGCCACGAACCAAACTCATACTAGGAGTCCTAAACACCTTAGGAAACCCACTAGTACAAGAAAGAAACTTTACATAACCAATCGTACCAAATTTGGACTCCTTCCAAATTTGACTCCGTATCCCATACGCACACAATAACTCCATCGTATGCCATATGGAATCTCCATTAACCACGTGCATCAACTCTAGCCTTAGTATCGCGCATGATCTCTGACCACAACGGATGTCGTCTTATCTCCAAGCCGACTCCCGGTCTATCACCGCAAATACTCTCCCGAGACATCGAGTCACCTACACATGGAACAAAGAAAGAAACCATATTCTGAGACCAAGCTATTTTCAACTTGACTCATTAGCAGCAAACAATAGTATTACATACGTATAGTATCCATCTAGAAGTCATAAACATGAAATAAACTCGGATATCCAAACAAACAACCCGAAACCGAAACCGACACAGCGTCGGCCGGTGAGACCGCGGGCTGGCCGGTCTGACCGCGCATTACACACCGGTCTGACTGGCTACCAGAGCCCGGTCTGACCGGTCACATAAAATGATAAACCTGTGATTCACCTGTAAATCCAATCATCTCCAAAACCACTTCGTGAATAAATTCTAAATAACAAAACCAATAATCTCCAATGCCCAATTGTTCATCACAGAATAATAATCAAAAACACCTTTGATTTTACACGGGCAAAATTATGCTTACAAAAAAACCCATGCTTGTTGAACTTCTTAAGGAGGCAAGTTTCATCCAACGAAATGGATTTCCTACGTGTCTATGAAAGCATATTAACTTTTGACATTTGATTTGGTGTGTACTCTAAAAGTTCCGCAGTCCTGAAATCAAAATTAATCTAATCCATCACATAATCATTATACTAGAAAAAGGATTGTACCTTGAAGCCTATTATATGCTATTATGTCAAAACTATACAACTCTAAATTTCTACATATTTGATGCATCTTTTACACAGTAATATTTTGAATCTTCGGCAATGTGTGAAATAGTAAGAAAACAACATGTTTTTCCTTTAGTCCCTTTTTATAATATTACAGCTTTTTATGTTGTGTTAGGGAACATTAACTTTTTTCCAGATTTAAAATTATTTAATAGACTTTAAATGTAATAAATAATATTTCAGCACACCTACATAACATAGATCTCTTTGATCAAAGCACAACGGACAGCTGAGCAGCTTCAGTGATGTCTCTGCTACTTTAAAAAGCAGAGTTGTCCTCCTTTCATCCGCTCCTAGCTCCCACCTATGCAACATGTTTGTAGCGTACATAACCACCGCATACAATATTTTATTATCAATTATTTTCTTAACACATCCTTAATTATATGGACTTGACCCGTTACAACATACACATTACTATTACCACAAAAAATCCAAGAATGAAAAGGCAATGGTGCATGTGTATTACTGACTCTGCATTCGCTACCTGCTACCCTGCTGCTGTCCATAGAAACCATTTCATTATTTCAAGAAATCTTACCCCCTTGAATGCATGGAAAAATGGTTAGCTCCTATCGCTGCTGCATTTTATAGATAGAGATTTGATTTCTGTGTGTGTCTGTGTTTTTTTTTTTTTTGGTAAAATGCGATGAACCAAGTAGGGTTAATGTGTTCTTACTCCATTCTGAACCATGTGTACTTTATTGAGTTACAATCTCTTATCTCTTTTCCCCCTTCCTAATCATGTTTCCTTAATTAGGAGCTATACTATCCTTCAGATAAAGATACAAAAATGTTTCCTTAATTATGTAAGTTGTTAATTTACACATAGGGTAATCAGTGTTTGTCTATGACTTCTCGAAGGTCATATCTTTTCTCACCTCCCCAATGTTCAGGAAAGATATGGATGCCATGAAAACACAATCATCAAAGGATTGTTAGCACTAATCCAGACTTGCATATTGTTTTTAGTCTTGCAAGAGTTGCATGTAGATAGGCACGTGATATGTTTATGTTGATCCTCTAGATAAATGCATATGTGTGTCATGGAAACAATGGTTAGTCCAAGCTTTGGCCAAGCTTTGTATATGTGTTGCAGCACAACTAGCAACTGAAAGTCTAGGGAATAAGAGGATTAGGTGGTGTTTGTATCGACGGACTTAACTTTAGTCTCTTTATTTAGACATAAATTTAGAGTATTAAATATAGACTACTTACAAAACTAATTACATAAATAAAAGGTAATTTGCGAGACAAATTTTTTAAGCCTAATTAATCCATGATTAGCCTAGCATCACATAGGCTAATCATGAATTAATTAGACTCAATAGATTCGTCTCACGAATTAGTCCAAGATTATGGATGAGTTTTATTAATAGTCTACGTTTAATATTTATAATTAGTGTCCAAACATCCAATGTGACATAGTCCCATTTAAACCGCGTCTTAGTGGCAAGTTAGTTAGTTGCATGCAAGATTAGTGGAGCACCTTGTGGCGTGGTTCAGTCAGCTCAGAGGAGCGATTCTTGCGCGTGAGACGCGCCGATCGGGTGAATGAGTGGCTCATGCATGGTCGTGCGGGCGACCCAGCCGGGCTGTTAGCTGTGTATGCATGTCTGCAAGGCTACATAAGCCGTGTAATCATCAGTCTGTAATAACAGAGAAAAGGTTTCAGTCATTTGTTAATTGCTACAAAAACCTGTGTGTGTGCACTTCTTTGTGTTTATCTCCATTGAGCCATAGAGAGAAAAGCTGAGTGCGCGTGCGTCGCCATTGTCGTGTCCACTACAATTTGCCACTTGTGCGTGTGTGCCATCGCTTGAGTTCGCTGCTCGCGTAAGTTTGCTGCTCCGTGAGTTCTTTGCATCCTTGGCCAAAGCTAACAAGGATTGCTCAATCTGGTTTTGCCGTCTTCTGAAACAGCGCGAAGCCTAAGTCAGGACTAGTCATACTGACATGCCAAGAGAAGACTGAAGCGAATCATGCATGAAGCGAAGCAATCGCTGATCCTGACATTGTCCCTGCCGGCAGAACATGTTCTCTGATACCTCCTATGTCTATTTCAATCGAGAAAGGAAGGCAGAGAGGTAAAAGAAGTGAATTAAAAAGGTACTCTGTTCCTCACTTTCTCCTTCTGCCATTCCCATAAGAATCACCAAATAACATGGAATTCAGGCAGTGTTGGTTACTCTCTGTCAATGACCATATATATGGTCCATATGTATAAATACTCGGCAATCAACATGAACTGGACAAGGACTGAGTCATTGTTTTTAGCCCTTAACATTTACTTCTACAACTTAAGGTACCATCTTTTGCCATAACGAAGAACTTAAGACTCCATTTTAAAGGAAGATCAAGGGGCAAGACATTGAACCTTTTGTGTGGGGTTATATTTCATCTCATTGGCAGAATATTTTTTTCCTTTGTTTTTACATAATTCAGAAGAAGAGTGCCATGTGCTCAAGGAAATATAAGTCCAATAGTAGTTCAATTGGTTAGCTTTTCAGTAATATTTATTCTGCTTTTTGATATTTGAGAGATACCCATGGATAATGCTTGCTGCCTCCTTCTTGAACATAAATTCTAGTGTATATATATATATATATATATATATATATATATATATATATATAAATGTTAGAGATCGTGCTAAAATCAGGCCCTGTCAGTAACCATTCCATCGGACGTTGAACCTCCTGTGTACATCAAGTGACCGTAGGGTTTTTGTTGCTATAGCTGGTATAGTCTATTGTTTCCATCACAACACTGCTTAGAGATCACACTATGTTTCAGTTCAGAACCCGTTATGTCCTTGTGGGTGAAAATGAGGCATTTTACTGTGTTCCATCCTACTATTCAGGCCTTCTTTTATTTCATAAAAATAGTTTGTCCTTCAATTGATACATCATAGCAAAAAACATTCATAACTAGAAGATACCCCGTGTGTTGCTGCGGGATATGAGTGCAAAAAGTAGTACCGAACTATGTAATTTCGAAAAGGGTGATAATATCAACAAACACATTCTGAAAATATGGGAAATCTCTTATATGTTTTTGTAATCGAAGAGTACTGATATTATAGAATTGTAGTACAGATAATGCTATAGCTGCAAGATGGAGAACAGAATGGGACCCTAATAAAATATAGCAAGTCTTATGCATATAACATAATGAAGTCTTCATATGGAAGGAAAATATAATCAGTCTTCCACATAGTGAATTCACCGTAGGTCAGACAGCATGTGTTCCCCTGTATTTTGTGTTGGAGAATATATTAGTAGTACAACAGGGATGTGCTTGTAAGATAATGAAGTAAATCTTTAGGAATGTGAAGAATAAGTACCATTTTTATTATGTAGATTGGTCAGGCAGATTGGTATGCAATGCAGTTTGTAGCTCTATGCTGTTTGGAGTGGTTCATAAGATATTGCAGTTAGTGTTAAAGGCAAAAGTATTGCAAGTCATGAGTGGATTTATCTATCACAAAAATCAATATAAAAATAATGAAATGTGTGGTGTTATAAAATAATGTATACCCTTTGGTTCCCTCAAAGGAGTCTTCAGGAAAATCAGCCTTTCCCTCTGTATGCAGTAGTTTTTTGCTGCATGAAATAGTTCCAAAAATATTGTAGTCAGTATTATAGTTGAGTTATGTTATTCTATGTTTTTTCCAAAGTAGTACATGCCCTTCTTTGTAATGTTTGAGAACAGGGAGATCTAGTTTTTGGGTAGTGTAAAAGGAAAAATGTTCCAAGGTTGGTTGTGAGTTGATATTTGTTAATCAGAAAAGGCAATATAAATGGGGTTATAAAATATACCTTCTGGTTTCCTCAATGGAGTCTTTAGTGAAATCAATGGCTCTCTTTGTAGTTGAGCTGCAGTAATGGATAATAATCATATGAATGATTTTATTAAGCATAATTTTTTTTGTATATTTACCTGGTTTTTTCAGTTGGAGTTTTATCAGCCAAAGATATTTTAGGAGGTGTACTTTTGCTTGATGCTCCTGTATTATAAATAGTTGTGCTGAAATTTATTTGGCATCAGCAGTTAGTACTATATATCCAATGTGATGTAGAGGCTGGGTTTTAATGAAAATCCTTTATCTAAAAAAATTATGGTGTTGTACAAATGTAATGAATAGAATATTTGATAGAACAACAAACCTTGAGTTATCTATATGTGGTGTAGGTGGTGGAAGGTGTAGTACCTCTTTGTTCTTCAAAGGCTTGATTAGTTTTATATTTTAATTTAATTAGTTTGAAATATTTGAAGTAATATGGAACAGGATATCTGAAGTAATATGGAACAGTAGTATTTACTAACCTCTCCATCTGTGAGCATAGGGACCGACATAGTAGGCTCAATTGTGAAACTCTTCTTAAGCACATAGCTGATAGGGAACTTAGAAGATGTATCAGTATTCATCCCTATAGCAAAAATTTTTGTTTTACCAATGGCATTATTGAGTGCTGTTGGATGATCGGCCGGGTCTATCTTCATGTTTTGGGAAGCTTGGGCTGCATCAAGCTCTACCAAATCTTCAGCAACAAAAGAAAATGCTACTGCATCTAAACTCCCTGATTTATCTGTAATCGTGACAGGGAGTTTGTACCTGAAGCATTGTACATTAGTTAGATACATCTAGAGTGGTTAGCGTTACAGTAAACTATTTTAGTTCTTCGAATGAATGTATAAGAGTAGGAGATTGTACATTGGTTTGCGGAATGAAACTTCGCAAGCACATCTTGGTGAATCAGAATTATTGCTGTACCCTTTATCACAACGATGGCATCCTATGTAATACCATTTAATTGATGCCACCATTTAATTGATGACAGTATGGCAGTTATTTTTGCAGTAGCACTGTATGTAGCTCCACCCTTATGTAATAAAAAGTATTAAATCTTGGCGAAAGGAATCCATGGCATGGTAATAACAATATAGTTTTTTTTTCTTTTGTATTGAGTTGTACCTGAAAGGCTGAAATAGGCATAGCTGATATCTCACTTAAGGTGTACATTTTTCCTGCTGCTTGGATCGGGGTTAAACGTATAACCTTAGGGAGTTGTTGCTCAAGAGTTGGACGTTCCCATTAGTAGCTTCAAATTGCAAAGAGATAGGTTGGCATTTTTTGACGTGAAATATAATACATATTGAACAGAAATATTCAAGTGCAAATGGTTTGAACGGGTTAAAGAGAATTACCTAGTGCGAAACTCTCTAACTTGAGGTGTGTCCAGGTCAATATATATTTCAGTAGCAGAGCTTGAAGATGCTTCTGTTATAGCTGCAGGTGAAAGTGAAGTTGAAATGTTCTGCATTCTTTGTATGGGAGGGCATTTGTTTGGGTGAAAGAATGAACCTGAAAATTTTCCTGCAGTAAGGCCAGCAAAGATGGCTACTACAATTCCATCCTTTGATTTATGGAGTGTTGCATCTTCGTTGAATGATTCTCCATATTGTCCCCAGAGTAGGATATCTTGAGTCTGTTCCCTGCAAAAATGTTGCATATAAACAATTGCTGAGATTACACAAAAGTAATTAATGAGAGCATTGATTTTAACGATCAGGTTTGGAAAAGGTACGTACTCTAGGTTTTAAATTTTAATTCTCCTGAGTTTTTTGTCTGATGTTGGGCTCGCAAAATCATACGGACCAATATGACTGATTACTCCAATCAAATCTGGAGGAATATTCATTCAAAAAAAATCTGGAGGAATAAGCCAAAAGAATGTGAAGTGTAATAAGTATGATTCAATGTGGAATTAAAGATAGCATTACCTATGAGAGGTTTGGAACTGATATTTTTCCCTAGGACTTCATCAAATGGACAGAAGTCAAAAAAGAACTTTGGTATGGTTAATCCTCTAGATTCCAGGGGTTGAATTCTTGTGTCATGTTTAAACTGGAGAATGTAGTTCTGGCACTGGTAGATATAGGTCTTTCTTTTTGCATCAATGGCAACAATATTACTAATTAGGTAGACAGATTCTTTATTTAGCAAGGGGCGGAATTGCTTTGCAAACCTTTTTGGCACAGTGATCTGTGCTATTGAGCCCTGAAAAATTATTGTGCAACAATTGATATGGCTAGTATTAAGTATAGCAAAGAAGTAGAATCTAGGATTAATATTTGGTGGAACACATAAGAGAATGACATACATGTTCATCCAATAGGATGCCGTCAATGCTAATGAGGGGATCTGCAGATTTTGATCTCATGTTTATAGCATCCCATAATCTTATTAGACGTCCAAAAACCTTGCAGTTTTGCTGGCCAACAGATATATCTTTCAATGATGTAGCTAGGTTAGCCATTGAGGTAAATATGAAAAAACATAATAAAGAAAAAATGAAACTTAAGTGAATATATGTACTGAGCAAAATATGGAAATTGAAGTACAGTAAAACATTATATTTACAAAACTAACAACGAAACCAACCTATGCATCACAATATACCTTATCAGTTCCTGTTTCTATTTATTAGGTTGAATACCTTGGAATATACTACATTGTGTGTGCAATTTTCATAAGAAGCAGGGCTGTTCTCTATTAGAACTTTCAAACCATTAGGTGAAGTCACTCTCGAGAATGCAACATATAATTGACCATGGGAGAACACAGGTGAAGGTAGATAGACTCCAACTCTGCTCAAGGTCTGTCCTTGGCTCTTATTTATTGTCATAGCATATGAAAGACGTATTGGAAATTGTCGACGCCGCAATTTGAAGGGCCACTTGGATTGAGTTGATGTTGTAACAATGCGAGGAATATATGCTTTTGTACCTTTCGCTTTTCCTGTGATTATTTCTCCCTCTATCACACGGCTTGTTAGTTGTGTGACAATGAGCCTAGTCCCATTGCAGAGTCCTCTTGATGGATCTAGATTACACAAAAGCATTATAGGAACACCAATTTTCAAGTGCAGCACATGTTCTGGAAGTCCATTTATAGAAATTGTGTTTAGAAACTCTGTTGGATATAGTGCCTCTATAGCAGTACAGTTAGTAGAACTGTCATCAATTGAATCTGAGCAATAATATGACATCTCACTCGCTTCTAACTGAGCAATCATTCTATTGTTTATTTCTGAAACCACCTCATTTGTAGGTGCTAAAATTGCACGCTCACACATATATGATGTAAGATTTGATGGTTGACATCGTAAGTTGTAGACAAAAGAAATCAATCCATCTAGATTCCTACAGTCTGGTGATAGAAGAAGGGACTGAGGCATCTCTATGAACATGTTCGATAGTTGCTCTGGGACATCAACAAAAGGTTCTGTGCCATTTCCTATTTTCAAAAGCCAATTAGAAAATTTTCTTAACTCTTCTCTATCTTATGCAGAAATAGATGCAGAGGTAAGCCTCATATTTTAGTTAACTCAACAAGTATGCGTTGATTCCACAAATAAGAGTTAACAATGCATGATCTCAAAATCTGTTGCTTTGTAGCATTTTGGATGACTGGTAGTGTCTGCCTGAAATCTCCACCAAGAACTACTGTTATACCACCAAATTGTTTGTCTAATGAATTTGGGTTTGTTTCAGACAATATATCTCGTAGAGTTCGATCCAATGACTCAAAGCAATATTTATGATTAACAGGAGCTTCATCCCACACAATGAGAGATGTTTTTTTGGATCAGTTCAGCTAAATTTGTATTTTTTTTATACTGCACATTGAATTTTTAGAGATTTCCAATGGGATTTTGTTCTCCCACCTGGAAGCAGCAAGGATGCAATTCCCGATGATGCAACAGCTAATGCTATCTTTCCCTGGCTTCTTATAGAATTAAGCAAAGTTGTCCATAAGAAAGTCCGTCCTTCATTATTGATGGCAGAATTATAAATAGCATTAAAAACTTCCTTCTGGTTGTTATTCAAACCTGAAATAGCTTCATCTATAGTGGATGGCATGTTATAAACATCGTAACTGAGCTCATCTAGTATAAGTCTATTCTGTGCTGAAACACTTCCAATATCATCTGGTAGTGGCAAACTAAAATGGGATAAGTCATAGCCAGCATCTCTTAGCAATTTATCTAACTCAATGAGAAGAACAGATCTAACATAAGGATTGGTGGAGCTGCTGGCCTGAGAAGTGTTGCGGGGCATTCGATATGATATATCTTCGCTCATATATGATTCATGTTCACTGAAAAGTCTTGTAGGATTTGTTACCTCACAAAAGAGTAACATTATAGCAAAAAGTTGTCACAGTTGGGATGGTAAGGCCCATTGAGCTGCATCTTTCAAAGCATTTGACCACTCTTGGTCATCACCAAGGAGACCTAATGCTTCACATGCTGCCCGAAATGTAGGATATTCATGACCTGATATAGTTCTGATTTCAGCAAAGGATCTAGGGCCCTTAACGATGTGCAGTAGCATTCGCAGATAGCAAGCTTCTCCTTGTGAAGGGTTTACATAAGCAATGCAGCCAATTCTACGTTGAGAACCATGACGACCATCCCAATATTTGCCTTGATTGTGCCACGTCCAATGTTCAGGGAATTCTATATATGTAAGTTGCCTAGCAGAAGGGTTCTCCCTATTAGCTTCTAACCATGCAGTTAGTTTGGTTGTAGAGCTGTTTGGATCTTCAATGACCTCTTCAAGATCATCATCTTCTGTGAAAATAACATTATTCTCAAATGGGAGATGGACAGGAAGGCGTTCTACGGAGGGATCTGTATGGAGGATGTCAAATTGTTGCAATCGCCAAGCAGCATCATTTGGAGTGACACAAAGACATTCTAGATAATTATCTATTTCATTGATAGTTTCACTTGATGATTGTGATCCTGAACTAGAGTGAATTCCAACCATTGAACAATCAAATCCTTTTGTTACATACTTAAAAAGATATTTGTGCATGCCATCATAATTAACTTTCTCTAGATTTATATGTGCCTGAAACTTCACAACCAAATCAACATTATGAGGAACCACAAATCTGTTATCAACGTCAACTCCATTTTTTGTAACAGTTCTTCCATTGTTTGGACGTGCATACTGTGTAAAACCATTTTCTAATATAGTTGTTTCTTCACAGAATTCCTTAGGGTAGAATTTTGTGCATTTTCCTTCAGACATGCAGATTGAAGAAGTGTTGTGAGGACCGCAAGGTCCATGCACCATAAAAGAAGATACAGCCTCAAATCCTATTTGGTCAATTGCAGGATCTGGTAATTGAGCTGAAATATAATGATCAATCTTCTTGGAATCTAAGGGTTCTGTTTTGGCCAACCATATGATGATGTGAACATGAGGTAAACCACGTTTCTGAAATTCGATTGTATAGATAACTGCATTAAAAAGATATGTTTTAAGGGTTGCATGGTGGTAACATGCATGTTTAACCCTACAAAAGGAAGAGAAAGGAAAATTTATCTTTTGGAAACCAATATAAAATTTGATACCTGCATTTATAGGGCCAAAAAATTTGTGCTTCTTTATATCATCCATTAAAATATTGAGCTTCATTTTGAAAACCCTATTGACAATATCAGGACGATCGGAAGGTTGTTGGCCAGGAATTGATGCTAAAGCTTCTCTAATTTCAGGCCAAGCAGAATTCGATGTGAATGTCAAAAAAAGATCAGGGCAACCATATTTTCTACAAATAACAATAGAATCTTGATAATTTTGATACAAATACCGAGGTCCTCCGGTAAATGAAGCTGGCAATATTATCCTTTGCCCAACAGAAGATCCAGATGTAATACCTCTTGAGACAGAATTAATCAATGAGTTGAATGGTGATGATCTATATTTACTTTGGAAGGCTGGTGTGCGATAATGTGCTATCCGGCTCCCCTCGACACAACAATAAGAATCTACTTCATAAGATTGTGTTACCCTTTTACACCGTAACGGTGTATTGAAGTCTCCTGGCCTATCATGCAACCTATATGCATAGCACTCTAGCATTGTAACTTTATTCCGTTGCATGGATTGAGTGCGTGCTGTTGTACGATATGTGAGGTTTTCATGATAACCATCCTCTCCATATGGGAACAAAAGTGGATATTGCATGGCCATAAACTTGCGGTGATTTTCATTGATTCGCTGCAAACGTGATGCACGATCTTGGATTATAATATCTCGCCCTACATCAGCTGATCCAACATCACCAACAATCAGGCCAACAACTTCAGAAGCGACTGGAGCACTATAAATATCTCCATGTGCATCCGGCTTACCAAATAACCTTATGCAAAACTGATCAAATGCGTCTAGGGATATTCTTTCATGTGCTGTTCTGAATAGTTGAACAAGGGGATTATTTGTGTTCAACATTTCTATCAAGGATGCAACAATTTGTTCATTAGCATGGAAAGTGACACGGGAAGATGAAGCAACATTGATCCGGTTTGAGATCTCATGTTCTGTATCAAAAATATATAATTGCGCATATTCTGGATGATGACCTTGTGGTGGGAGCAGAGAACCAATTCGATGATAGACTTGACCACTAATTTTGAAAACATATGGTGCTCTTCCATCATTTATGGACTGATTAATTTTAGCTCCCATTGAAGTAATTGCAAACATGCTATTGTATTGCCGAATATGATCAAAGAAGTGGTTAGAAAGAGTGTTGTTTTGTGAGGTCAATAAATCCAACAATGGCTGTGGAGGAGGTTGATAAGGTGGCAGCCATATTCTCCCACCTTTGTAACACAAATTATATGATGGATTTGAAGTATGTCTCTCTCTACGTGTTCGCTCCTCATACCAAAAAAAAGCACCACAGTGGCTGCAAGAATGATGTGGACCACCAAGATTCAATGGTTCAAATATAGTGCCTGAAAGGTATGTCATGGTATATGTGAAGGAATCTTTACAGCAAATGGATACCTTAAAGTGGTTAGATCCTAGGAGTAGAAAAGACAACTTACGCCTGTGATTGAATGATTGATTGGATGTAGATGAACCAATATGAATAGGGGGTTCATTTTGTGCTATATGATTAGAATTAGAAGATTCACCAATTAACCGTGGGCGTAATATTCGTTGATCTGCAGAGGTTGATGCTAGGGAAAAATGATGAAATTGATAATGTGAGTCATTTTTTTTGTCTGCATAAAATACTGACAACTTGTAGGAATGTTAATCTTCTAACAAACCTCTGTTCCTATTTGCATCGATAACTTGCCTACGCCTACGTCGAGATTCAGCAGCAATAGTTTGATTAGGATGTGGGATCGGGATATTAGAAGGCTGCCGGCGTGGTCGACCACGACGACGTATAATTGGTTGAGAAGAACCTATCGTATTATCCATTCTACCCGAGAGCATAAACCAACGAATCCTATAAGTCGAAATAAATAGGTGTCTATAACCGAATAAAATCAAACTGAACTTATCTTGTAAACAATTGTTGAACTTACAAAAAGATAATAGGTCAAATTGAGCATTCATCATCAAGAGTAGAAAGAAACAAAAGCCGGGTGAAAGCATAAGGGAGAAAAGGCACGTACCAGATTTATCTTTCCTGAATGAAAATCCACAGGAGCCACAGAACAAATTCAAAAGGAAGGCCGTCGGTACCACATAAACAAATACCCTTCTGTAGACATGAAAGATTCAAACTGATGAAAAAACCTATCAGAAGATCATTGTACTCCGAATAAATCCAATAATATGTACCTATGCAATGGAGATTCAGATGAAACGAAGCAGTTGGTGGAGGTGGATTGCAGAATTTCATTGGCAATATAAGCGAAGGGCCGCAATGATATCGCCATGGCATTATGAGCAAACAAAATTAATGTCTTGATGATGCTGATGAAGTCTGGTTTTAGTGGGCGGCGGTCATTTCGCTTCTCTCGGATATGGAATCGGAACGGCGTGGGAGAAGGAGAGGCAACCGTCGTTGGGGGCGGTGTGGGTCGCAGAAGCGAGGGCTGGGTGGCGCTGAGGGGGGAAGGAGGGAAGCGGACCTCGCGTGCGACGTGGCAAGGCATAGAAGGGGAGGCGAAGCGGAACCGTGGCGTAGAGTGGTGCAAGAGGATGAGGCGAAGCGGGATGCGGCGTGGATGCGGTGCGGCGAGGATGCGGGGGGGGGGTGCGGCGGCGTGAGATGCGAGAGAGGGGAGGAGCGATGCAAGAGAGGGGAGTCGATGCGTGTGGGCCGGCGGAGCAGCGCAATGCGGGAGAGGAGAGGAGGGGAGCGATGCGGGAGAGGAGGTGGGGCAGGTGAGTAGCGATGCGGGAGAGGGGAGGAGAGGAGCGATGCGGATGGAAGGAAGCGCTCGATGCTTATCCAACGGTGGGGATAAAAAGGGTGACGTGGAAGCACCAGGAAGCAGAGAATTGTAGTAGTGGGGATGATTTGTATAGGTACATAGGATTATATATGTTTCCTAAATTATCGATTATGCATGAGGCCTTCAATGATAGACAAATAATAGCCATAAATTCATAGAACTAATGTATTTTTTATATAACTAGCAAATTGTGTTTACGTTGCAACTGTAAAAAAAAAAAAATGACATGATGTGCATATCCTTGGAAGAATATACAGACTAGCTATAGATTTCTTTCCTACATACTTAACAGATCTTACCAAAGAATATTAACATTTTTGCTTTTTTGTTTAGACCTTGTTCTTTTGGGGAGCATTTGAATTTAGTGAGCATGTGGGTTTTACTCACAATGAGGGCCAACACATCGGTGATAGAGGCTTCACTCTGTATGGGCTAGCCCAAGAACTGTCTAACTGTTACGCCATGTACAACAGGTAGCCCTGGCTCATGCCTTCACTCACACCATCGATCTCCCGTCCCCGAGCAGCATCCCTGGAGGGAGGCGTGACCCCCTGGAGGGGAACACGCACCTCCACTCCTTTTTCCTGAGCCACGGTTCATGGTCCCATCCACCTCCTTCCTCCATTTTAATTTCCTTCTTGTCCCTCTCGTCTCGGCCGCCGACGAGGCCTCCTCTCTCCGCCGGAGCAGAGCAAGACAAGCCTGCACGCAGCTACAGCCGTCGTGTCGCCGTCGAAGCGTATAGAGAGGGAGGGGATGGGGAGAGGAAGAGAGGTGAGCATCGGGGAAGGGCAGAGCTTATTGGGCTACCTGTGTATAGTACAACCTTCTGTGGAGTAAAAAAAATGTATTCAATTTCTCCCTTGGTTTGGTGAAAGTCAGCTTATAAGTTGACACTCTAGCCATATTATCTCCAAGTTAACCCTTATGTGGAGTAGACTATTAGAGATTCTGGAATAAAAATAGATGCATTCAATTTCTCCCTTATAATTAAGGCATTGTTCCTATCTGCCTCAATTCTGGCTCTATTCAAATAGGCTTGTTTTCAAGAGTGATTAAATATTTATCAGTATCTTGCTGAACCCTATAATTACCCTCTTTACACTATATAAAAAAGCTTTTTTGTTTCCATGCGACCAAAACCTATTTTTTTGTGTGGTTGTATACGGGTGGCGAAACCACATGGAAAATCGTTGTTTTTGCATGTGAGTGCTTATGTCGGCCGCATGAAAAATAAAAATCTCAAAAAAAAGAAAAATTGAAACCCTAGCTCCTAATGGAGGCGGCGGCGAGGATCCGGCTTTTACAGCGAGCTGCCTCGCCGTCGTCTGCAGCGATGGTGCTAGGGATAGAGCCGCCCGCCTCCTCGTCGCTGGTGCCAGGTGGGGACGGGGATGGCACCGGCGGCGGTGGCACCGCCCACCGTCCGCTCCCGGCCACCTCCTTATTGGCACCGCTGCCCACCGCCGCCAGCTCCCACTTAAAGGAGAGGAGAGGAGAGAAGAGGAGATAAAGAGAGGAAGGTGAGGAAAATATCATGAGGGGAGGGGAGAAAAAACTGTGGAGAAGAGGGGGTATTTTCGCATGCGGACCACTTAAGGCCCGTATGCGAAAATATATTTTTGTATACAGTCCCTTAAGACGACTGCCCGTGAAAATAAGCTCAATTTTATATGCGGCCTCTTAAGATGCTCGCCTTCAAAAATAGATTTTTGCATATAGGTGTGAAAATAGAGGTCGATTTTTACATATGCGACCAATTATTGTTCGTCTTTAACGGTGTACTAAATCGTTTTTTATAGTGTTATCCAAGTCGTAACCATGTTGCTCAGTCTAAAATACTCATTTGACTTTTCTTCTGACCGCTTACACACACACACACACACATATATATATATATATATATATATATATATATATATATATATATATATATATAAACCACACACGTACATAATTAGGTTTACCAAGACCATTAGTACATTAGTTCAAACCCTGGTTTATATTGTCATACACAGACCAACGACTCACATACTAATAGTTTAATTACCAATTTGGATAAAATGTCCATTTTGCATTGTACACAACACTTGCAAAAAAAACCCTAGCTCCCAAAATTCACACTAGCCCTGTCTAGAAATACGGCGCCGTACCGTTTTTCCAACAAAGTTTATTTGATCCTTTTCCTTCATACTGTCATTAGCTCTCCAAACACTGTATGAAAGGGATTGGATCCCCTGGAAATTGCGACAGGATTTCCCAATTTGGAACTGTAGCCCTATACGATCAACAAGCTGAGATGGGACCAACCTAGATGGCTAGGTTATCCACCCTAAAGATTTTGTTTCCACAATGATCCAAGCGAAGAACATTCGTGATAGCAGACCAATTGTCCTACCTGTGCAAAAGCTTTTGATTTCCCTAAATAATTTGACTCGACAACAATCCTCAATTCGGTGGCCCAAACAGACCTTCGGCACATGCAGCCATACATTAGTACCACATCATTTATACTTATCTATATCATTTATTAGTAACCAAAAAATAATTTATGGGTAAAATTTTTTACACGTGTCCTTAGCAATAAAAAATAAATGTTATAAAATGAACTAAAACTACAAAGTTAACTTTGAAATTAATAAGGGTAAACTTCAAATTTTAGTACACTAAAGACTCCATCGTTTGGCTTATTTACAAATGAAAAATGATTTCTTAATAAAACTTTTATATGTGTTCTTAGCGATCTAAAAGCAAAAGTTGAAAAAATAAACTATAATAAAAAACATCTAAAATCAACTTTAAATTTAGCTTTAAAGATTCGAATTATAGCTTATAAGTATAAGTATAAACGAAAAAAGTATAAGTATAAACGAAAAGATTATGGTCCATCAGGCGTAGGTAACGCCGGATACGATCCTTCAGCGTTGTTCATCATCTTTCAACAACTCAATCCCCCCGTTGAACTGAATTCCGTCAGGCTGACCTGACTGACATATGCATGCACCTGATCCTGTCGAACTGCATCACGACTAACTTCTATTGCAAGTGAAGGTGTTAATGCAATTAATTTATATTTATCACATGCCAGCTAGCTGATCGATGGCATAATAGTCTCTTCAGAACCAATTAATTAGTTCTTTTGATTAAGTGAACCTGTCCTCGATGCCGTACACACAAAATTAAACGTTTTTAGGATTTAGCTGGCTGTACACTGCATGCAATTCCGGGCATGCACATTGCTCAATTGTACGGAATAATTAAGAATATATATACAAAACTGCATGATGGATTGCTGCATGCATAGGCCATCTGTTGATTCAGGCTGTGTTTAAATGCAGTGATGTAAAGTTTTGGCGTGTCACATGGGATAAACGAATGCACATTTAAAGTATTAAACATAGTCTAATATAAAACAAATTATATAATCCATCTGTAAACTGCAAGACGAATTTATTAAGCCTAATTAATTCGTCATTAGCAAATGTTTACCGTAGCATCATATTGTCAAATCATGACGCAAGTAGGTTTAAAAGATTCGTCTCGCAACTTACACACAATCTGTGTAATTAGTTATTTTTTCATATATATTTAATACTCTATGCATGTGTCCAAACATTCAATGTGATAGGGTGTAAAATTTTAGCAGTGGATCTAAACAGGGCCACAATCGAGAATGATATATAGATATATATGTCGTTCGCATGATTTGATCATTTGAACCTGCTGGATCAGTGGCCTAGCTCAAAACGTCACAAGTAACCTCAGGCTGGCGCCACACCATCAAATATATAAACTAATTAAAAACAGACAAATTACTAGAACAATTGCAGTGCAAATTGGCGTAATTAACGCGTGCCCGGTCACTGTCCCTCTTAGATTCCCATCAGATATTAGTTGAATTGTCAGATGGATAAACAAAAGGGATAGTATTTCAGTTAATTAATACTCTGCAGGGTACCCTATTAATGCATGCATCTAGCTAGCTTGGCACGGTACATTTCTTAATTAAATCGCTGTGTATTAGTTAAGCGCCAACTCGCACAATAAACTACTACAAACTAAAATAAAGTCTCTATAGTTATCTATCCGCTAATTCCGAGATTATAATAACTCCATTCAGGACAATGTTGTGGCGGCCGCTTATAGATCGAGCTAGCTAGTTGCCATATACTACCTTTAATTCGTCCCATATCTTTACTGAAACAAATGGTGATGTTTCACACATCAATAATGGAGTTGTGAATATAATCGCTTTTAATTAATTTGCATGATCGGTAGCTAGATCTCTATGCATCACATTCTAGCAATTGATATCCTTTCCAAAAAAAAAATGAAATTAAATATAATCTTTAATCGTTGGAAACTTCTTTTAAGTTTTATCTCTCCAACTGCTACATAGATAGTGGATATAAATATCAAGAGAAGTCCCAAAGATTCATATTGAAATTCAATGGAACTTCTCTCAACTCAATTCAATGGATTCAATCGGAACTTCTCTCAACTCAATGGCGCGTTGATCTAGTTTTCATCGGAACGAGGGGGACATGGAGTAACTATTAATGTTCCATAATTCAGATCTGTAGTCTTTGTACTAAGGCTTTCAAAATTCAAAGGCGGAGCCCTGCTAGCAATTAATCGGCCAAAGGAATTTAGAGAAAATGAGAAATGGTGATGAAACATTTTCTCACAATGTGATGGAATATGAATATCTGGCTGGAGAGGAAGAGAAGAATATTTCAGCAGCAAACAGAAGTTCCGATTAACCTGTGTGATTCATGGTAATTCAAGACACGTACCGCACAGATGGAGTTGCCTATCTCTGCCGACGAGAATTAACCTGTGTGAGATGTACAACATTTAGATGCCGACTGATAGTTTTCTTTCTGTTCTTGTATTAGGACATGTAATTTTAACCTGCTCTGTTTCTCGAAAATAAAAAGGTTCCAGCTGTCAGATAAGAGAGGACTGTCAAAAACCGTAAATAAAGTAAAGAAATTTAATTAATTAAGATAAAATGTCCTCTCTCACCACTGAAAGAGTCCATATATATTATCTATTTTCTATCACTCCATTTGTTCCTTTTTTTGGGGGGGTGGGAGGGGGATTTGTTCCCTTCTCATCTTCACAATCTGTTTGTTATGACATTTTTTTATGATAAATTAAAAACTCATAAAATACATAACATTCAAATCATGTTGAAAAAAATTTACAGATGATAAAACCAAAATATTAAAAACTACCACTACATATAAACAGAGGAAGAATTAAAGGTCTCTTCTAGTGTATTCCCTCTAGTCCCAAAATAAGTTTAATTATAGAGTTTAAATATTGCCCCAAAATAAGTTCAGCTCTACCCTCCTATGTACTCGTGGTCAACAAATTAAAGAAAATTATCCCTTCAATACTCATTACTTACCACCGACCAATACTACTTTTCCAATAATAAGGTGTATTTTGATCTTTCTCCTCCATACTAAATTATCCTGAGATGCATGCTAGGAACACGTTTCTTTAGGTGTATTCCTTAGGCTGCATTTGGAAGTTCGGTTTAGGAACTTATCCCCACACACGTAAACTAAAAAATTCATTAGCACATAATTAATTAATTATTAGCTAAAAACTTAAAAAATAGATTAATATGATTGTTTTAAAACAACTTTCTTTTAGAAAGTCTTTTTTTTAAAAAAATACCATTTAGTAGCTCGGAAAACGTGCGCAAAAAAAATGAATTAGTAAAAGTAGTAATTTACACATTCAAACACAGCCATAGTCAATAGTAAACTTTTTATCAAATATTCTAAGCTGTGTTAAAAACGAATCCCTGATATCCGTGTACGATCTTGTACTAAGTGTCTAAGCGTTCAAGACTTCAAGATAAATGAATGTCACCTCATGAACTATGTGATCGTGTTTCACCTATCTATCTTGATTATGTCATCATTCATTAATTGCAAGAGGCCATATTATATTGTGCATGGCCAGGTCGACATTATATTTTGCAACCCTTGTGAAGAACTTTATCAGAACAATACACTACGTCTCACCAGATCCATAACGTAACTGACGTCGGCAAGAGATTAGCTAGTTTAAAACCGTTCGCTACTTTTAGATCTAAATCCATAAATAGTATTTGACAGCTATGATAAAATTTAGAAAATATTTTTTTGATAAAATTATAATTTCTCAAATGTTTAGTTTAAAATTGGTATGTGTATTTAAAAATACTATCGTAATATCACAAACTTATTAGATTTATAAACTTAGTCTCATACAAAATGATCGAAGTTTAAAAATTTTAACCAAATATTATCATTGTATTTAATATTGCCAGATGGAGCAGGCATGTCGATATATTTAAAAGAGCATCTCTCTATATCTAACTCCTATCAGTTTGTCCAATCGTCTTTCTGTGTTGATGCATGCTTGCACATGTGCGCATTTGAGTACGTACTACTCAGGTCCATCTCACATTTCTTTTTCTTATATTGTAGTTCATATCGAACTTTCAGTGGATTATATTTAATTTGTTCATAAAGTAAACTATGGTGTGTTGCCAGCACAAGACCCAAATGATTTGTTTAGCAAGTGGACAAACAAATTAATCCCAATCCAAACAAAATAGTCTTCCTAGGACGCCATCAGCATCACCTCTGTTTGGTGTGCAGAACATGCTTCTGGCAAAATAACCGATACAGTAGTAGTGTTGTACACATATTTAACTTCTTGCAACTACTCTCTCCATTCTAAAATAAAATATAATGAGTATATTAACATTTTACAAGGTCTTCAGCATTATTATACTTTGATCATTGATTTTTTATAATATATTATCAACAAGTACGAGAACTAATTAATAACCTCATATGAAGATATTCTAAAACACAAATATAAAATGATACTATATATACGACACAAAACATTTAGTTCAAATATCAGTCGAAAATAAATAACAAGGACGTTTTATATTTTAAAATGGACGAAATATATATATTATAGCTTCTGCACCAAATATGTGCCTTACAAAACCTTCATATCCACCAATGGCAATACCGGTAATATTCGATGGCTAGTACTATTACCGGTAGAAGTGATCTGCTGTTGATTTGTGATTTCTACTAACAGTGAAGAAAATATTCTAGTATTCCTAATTGAATACTACTAGATTAGAAAATATGAACGGTCCAAGACCATATTTTTGCATGTGTGTCCTATTTTAAACAGAAAGCACAATCACTCATCAAGTAGTTGTAATGTAGCTGTACTAGGATACAATTTTTAAGATGATGTAATAATTCAAACCAACGCAATGTATTATACCAGACAGGTATAGTACCACACAAATATTATATAGAATATGAAAAATATCCATAATATGCTAAAGTAAAAAAAAAAGGAAATAACCAGAATACATCTAGCTAAATGATGCAATTGAAAAGAGTGGATCCATGTGGGAATATTGATAAGAAGGACTTGTTTGGTGATTGAATCTAATCAAGGAAAACATATATCCAAATTTCATATAAAAAAAGTAGGTTAAAAGCAAAAAAAATATCCATAAAAGATACCGTAGTAGTAGCAGCCTGCATGCTGATTAGTGTGTGCAACTCTACTCTGTGGAAGTGGTATCGTTTATTTCTATCTTTAGAAATGCATTATTATACGTTTGATTGTTGTATCTGCTATTATTTAGCATAGTGTACTTTTTATAGGTTTTATGCACGTGAAGAGAACAAAAATAAGACAATTCAGTGGATATGATCATTCTAGTCGTGCGATATAATTAACACCAATTAAATAATTTATATTAATTGATTATGCTTTATGTATAGGTGTTGGAAGGAGGAAAACATATATACTAGTAGAAATGTTGGGACATGCTTGATGCACGAATTTTGACTCCCTTGGAGAGAACAAGGATTTAATTGAACGTATAAGCAAATTTTGCTATTATCTATTGTACGTATAAGCAAATTTTCTCTCATATACCACATAAAAATATTTTTTTCTAAAGACTAAATATACCAGAAAAAACTTGAAACATGTATACAAACTTCCATGTTGTGTAACAAGGTCACATAACAATTTTCATACTTTTTTGAAACTTCTAATGATATAAATCAATTGTTAATCTTTTATGTCTCTAAGGGTATTTTGGTGTTTTTGAAAAGAAGGCCCGGTCCAATAGTGTATTATAGAACAATTGATAAATTTGTCGGTATATTATAGAAAGAGACAATATCGATGACATATTGTTCAACTTGTACAAACTCAATGGTATAGAATAAATTCTCTCTAGCAAATAATATCTTATGTAGTGTATGAAAAATGATTTATATTAAAAACATCAATAAAAAAGTATTTTATATAGCATATAACAAATAAGTTATATTTTTTTAAAAATATAAATGCAAAAAAAACTTGAAACTTCTATTCGAACTTCCATGTTATATAAGGAGGTCACATAAAAGTTTTTAATTTTTTTTGAAACTTCTAATATGATAAATCAATTGTTAACCTTGTATATCCATAAGGGTATTTTAGGTATTTTTGAAAAAAATGTCTAGTCTAATGGCGTATTGTAGAACAATCGATAAAGTTGCCGGTATATTATAGAAAGGGACAATGTCAATGGTAAATCGTTGAACTCGAACAAACTCAGTGGTATAGAATAGATTTTCTCATTATACAAATACAAAAAAAAAGAAATTAGCATGCATCATATGGAAATAAATATGTATATACCAACAAATGTAAGGGTGATAACTAGTAATAAGTCAATGTGTTACTGTCTACTTAGGTGTGTTCAGGACAGAAGGTTGGGAACTTCTCTCCTACACACGCAAAACGAGGTGGCTATTAACGGATGATTAATTAAGTATTAGCTATAAAAAAACTTGAAAAATAGATTATATGATTTTATAAGACAACTTTTCTATAGGAATATTTTTAAAAAAATGTATTGTTTATAAGTTCAGAAAGCATGCATGTAAAAAATGAGTGAGTAGAAGTTGGGAACATGTAGTATAGAACACACTCTTATATGACATATAGGAAGCAATCACTACTGATACATATGAAACCATTTCGAAAAGTCAGAAATAATTAAAAAAATATTACTGACACAAGTCGTACAAGTTAAAAAGGGTTAGGTAAATCATGCCTGTTTTGACATTATGTCAAACACAAACATATTTTTTCATTTTCGTTGCCATGCATGGCTACTTGTTCCTTGTACTATACATGGGTCAAGAGAGATGGTCTTATGTGCATCATCATTCGTTTGTTAGTACACCAAATAGACCCATTATTACACTGAATTCATCCTATATATAGTGTCAACTCATCATAGACAGTGTGTTTTATATCTTCAACCTGCATGCATATATACTTAAAATTTATGGACAAAATTCTTCAAGGTTGTTGATTGTACCTTACAATACCAATTTACATATATAAATAATGTAAGTAACTATATTTTTTAACTTAACTTGCTATCTAGCAAGCACTAAACTATTTATTTTGCATTCACCAAAGTTCAGTAAGCACCATATAACCACAAATAATACAAAAAAACTCCATCTAAGCACCAAAACTGATCACAGCGACTTGCATCAAAATTCACCTAGCAGAAACCAGATCTCACAATTGCATCAATCTCCCAGCTGTCCAGATCTAATGCTCCACATGCAAATGTGTCGAGCAGCTTGTGCATGTGTTCATCCTCCAACCCTAGTGCACTGTGCTCTGCCCCTATTATTGCATGGTAAGAACCAAGCTCATCAGAGCACACTTCTGCCAACTCTGGTGTGTGCATGTTCTCCATCTTTTGGCTATAATCGCCAAGATCATCAGAGCAGCATGTTGTTGAGATGCTTTGAGGGGTACTTGTTTCAACAACATGGAGAGGAGCATTGCTCATGTTAGTCTTGCAGGTGTGTTGTCCGTAGTAGACCACGGTGTACATGATGGTTTCGCCGGCACTGTCCAGTTGTTGCACTGTCTTGGTTGCTTTGCAGTTTTGTTCATGCTTGTAGGTGCATCTGTAGTAGCTCCTGCTTATTAATTTATGTTGCAAATTGTTAGTTGTGTGCTTGTGCCATAAGAATTCTCTTTGCCAAAACTTAATTAATTAGTTGCGTCGTATGTTGGGCACAAAAACGGAACCTTGATGTGTGTGTGAGAGAGAGATGAAATAATTGAGGTTTTGTGGATATATGTGTATATACCTTTGGTGGTTTGAGTTGTTAATATTCTTCTGTCCGTATTTTCTCCATTGATGACCGTCATAATGTGGAACAGCTGTGATTTGTGATGTTGAGTTAGTGTATCTCCTGCTGAAACATGAGGGGCAAAATTAATTCAATTAGGAAATATTTACATGAATAGAAACATAATGCTAGCTTCAAGACCAACTTCAAATCATCTACACATGCACACTCAAATAATTTTCTGAGGCAATTCAGAGTCCTAAGTGCAGTGCCAATGAGGAAAGACAATCCAAAGTAGATCAAGATCGAACTCACTTTATTAGGAAACGGACCTTTCATATATAGCAACATCGATCAACATGTATATAGGTATCTACAAGCAATATATCGGAATGATAAAGATATGAAGAGCAACATATGCTTTAGCTACTTGTGTCATTCACACACTCAACATTAGCTAGCTAGCTAGCTAGTGATCTTTCAAAAAAAGAAAAAAAAAAGCTAGCTAGTACAGCTAGTGTCATTACTCTTATAAAAAATGTCTCTATCCTCTTAATAGGTGACAATTAATCCAACTATAATATATGCAACTATGATTATTGCACACAACAATTAAGCAAGCTAAAGAACATGGATGAATAGCAACTGTTGTACAAATCACAGCAATTAGTCCAAATGAATAGTGGAAAAAAAAATGCTAAATCATACCTTCTCTTGTGCTCATGTGGCTTCACTTTCACCTGATCATCACCCTTCTTGCCCTCACTGTTCTTCCTCTTCGCCCTCCTTTTGTCGACGATCTCATCATCGTCAGGAGGTGATTCTCCGACGTAGCGAGAATTCAGAGCAGAGATCACCTTCCTGGAGCAATCCAGTATGCTCCCGAACAGCTGCGCCACGATCTCCGCCCGCCCGTCGTCGGCCTTCGTCTCCAGCGCCGGCAGCACGACGGCGCGCAGCTGGGTCACCAGCGACTGCTCCCTGACGATCTCGTCGATCGCCGGCCGGTGGTCGCAGCGGAAACATCTGGCGCCGTCGGTGGCGCATGGTGCAGAAGAGTGAGGAAGATACCTGCAGCTGCTGCCCTTGTTCTTCATCTTCTCTAGCTTAGCTTAAATTAGCTACTTCTTCTGATGTCTTCAGATAGCTGAATTTTATCTGAAACTTTGTGTGAGAACTGAAAGTGATTTGGTGGTTGTTGGATGGATTGGATCGGATCGGATTGGATTGCTTATGGTATGAGTGATCCTAGGTCTTGTGTTTGTGTATATATAGGGGTTCAGATGTGGGGTACCCTGCCAACTCTAATTTATTCGTCGTTTCACTTATGCTTATGCTTATAGACTATAATTTGTATTTTAAAACTTAATTTTGGAGTTGATTTTTTGATTTTTTTTTTATTGTGGTTTATTTTACAGCATTTGGTTTTGAATTGCTAAATGCAGATATATAAAAGTTTTATCTATAAATTATCTTTTCTTATAAACTATATGGATAAGCATAAATATAAGCGAAACAATGGGCGATAAGGCTTGTGCGTGTAACTGTGTATTTGCATGTGCTGAAGAGAGTTGCATGTGTAGGTAGGAACTCAAATGTGGATATATGTGAAGAAAATTCAAACTTCTTGGTGTACTGTATGACAGGATTGATTCGCCAGATGTTGCTGTTCTGATCTCTTATAGTGTTAAGTTTAGTATATATGCCATGATTTCAGTCGCAGGTTGATGTCTTTAGTTCACCGAATGTACAATTTTACTGTACAATTGTACTTAACAACTCCTCAAATAAACAGAATTGTACTGAATACCATGTGTCACAACATTATTTGTACTAGTATTCCCTCTTATTTTACTTCCAACGTCATTTCGCTATTGTGCTGATGTTTTTTTAAGTAGTCCCTCCGTTCCATATTGTGTTTTTTAGTTTATTCTGAGTTTGACCAAGTGTATAGAAAAATGAAAATCATTTTAAAACATAACGAATATACTATAAAAAAATATAGTCGGTGGTAGATTTAATAAAACTAATTTAGCATAGTAGATAGCACTATGTTTTTTTCTATAAATTTTGCTAAACTCAAAAACGTATAAATTAAAACAAACATAAAACACCTTATAATATGAGGGAGTGCATGTATCAAAACAGTATGGATCACTAGAATTGCCTCTTATTTTAGTTCAAAAATCGTCAGTTGGCTATTGCTCTGAGGTTTCTTTTAATACGGAGGTACTACTCTCCGTCCCAAAAAAAACTCGATCTTGGAGATGTAACTCCTCCTAATACAATGAATCTGTACAGAGAGAGAACGAGTTATCACACTTCACATTGATAGTTTCTCAAAGTCAATATGATTCTTGGGTAATACTCCTACATGAAAGTGGCTCACAAACAGGGGCATGCCCAGTGAGATGTCAGTCAGAGTGCAGTGGTAGGAGTACATCATTATCCCTCAATGATTCTCATGAGTAGGTTCAGAAGAACAATTCCAGTCAACACAAGATTATTGGGTAACACGTTCAGTAACAGAGACTGTGACTGAAGACTTACTGCTGGAATGCGTTGAAATGGTTTAATCCTGACCAGCCGACATAGAGTACAGTGTCCCTTCAGACTTCAGTACACAAGTTCTCATGCAACAAAAGGTCAGGCATGGTCTACAACAAGGTACAGCTGGTTCACAAGTGATATAATAGTATTAAGCTAGTCATAAGCTCACAAATTTTAGTTCATTTTAATGCAATGGAAAAGCCAAGGCCCTGCAACAGATTTAGTCAATATAGGTGTGCATTTCTGCTTACGAGATATGGTTGAAAACAAAGGTGGTTCATCTAACTTGCCATCTCACAAAGTGAAGAAATTATCTCTACAATGTAAAAATAAACATTTTGCAAATAGAGCTGTCATTCTGTCAATGCTGATCCATTCAATGGGAATGCATGCAAAGGCATGATCAGCTGCTTGCAATGTCGGCACCAGGCAACAAAATGGTAGGCATTTGCAGGTTCAGATGTCTCTGCAACCAATATATCTCCGTGTAAGACCCAACAGATACTGAGGTTTTGTCTTGATCATGGTCATTTTTTCCTCCATGGGGCCGGTGCAGAACGGCAGCAGTAGCTTCTGATTGTATATATTTGTATATGCATCCTTCCACATCCACACGATTAACAGTGAAAGAAAGCTTTGATTTTGACTTGGAATTCAGAGATAACAACAAAATGGGACCTGGAATTAATTCCGGTGACGAGATCGTGGTGACATGGGCAGGCTTGTGCCAGCATGACGACGGCAAGAACAAGTTGATGCTGACGATAACAAGCAGCCAGTATTTTTGACTGCCCTGCTAACCTCTGAAGAACATCTTGGGATCCAATTCACACAGCACGTCACGCAATCTTCTGGAAGTGGGTCAGGCCTCTCTGATTGACGCAATTCATGAGAGAATGTTTGGCCATTAAGAAATTATAATTGCAATTTAGCAAGCTAGCATAAAAACTTCATCTTCAGGTCACCAGCAAACAGAGCAATCTTCAGGTCATCTTCCAGCATCTGTTCCTCGTGTGGAAAATGGTCACCACGACTGGAGACTGACTGTGATATTTTCATGGTAATAAAAATATCAGGTAGTGACAAAACCCAAATTCAGCAAGACAACAAACACTGGCAATAGTACAAAGAAGTGTAAATGAATAAAGGGTCGATATTGACCAGACCTGATTGTTTATCTGTCGAAGAGCATGCATCAGCATCACGACTGCAGAAGAAAAAAATGTCACTGGAAAACACCAGCTCTATGACCTTTCAAACCTTTTCAGGCATTAAGTTGAATATAAATGAAATATCTGTAGGAAAATATTTCCCATTCACAAGTTTCTTCTCCAGCTCCCTTCTACCAAATCAGCTCTTCATTAGATCCCCAGGCACTTTTCAGAAGTTCTAGACGTACATGTCACAGTGTATCTAGTGCTAATGTATCAGTAACTAAAGTAATAATATGATAAACCTTTGTAGATTAGTACTGTCGCTAGCGTTCTCCAGGAATTTTGCAGTTCTTACCATCACAACTATTTTTCTACAGAAATAATCTTCAGTGAATGCAATCCTTACAATTACAACAGCTCAATATCTTACGAACAAATGTGAAGGTGACAAAGTCAAATCAGTGCATGGCATCCTGAAAACTGTAAAGGGGCAAACATTATTCAGAATTCAACATTCTTCAGAATTTCTGGATGCACATGACACAGGGTATCTGATGCTAAAGTATCCTGAAATCAGTAGCGAGACATCCTGAAAACTGTGAAGGTGTGACATTTTTCAAAAGTTCTGAATGTACGTGGCACAGTGTATCTAGTGCTAATGTATCCTGGAATCAGTAGCAAGACATCCTGAAAAGTGAAAACTGTAATAAAGGTGCAATATTTTAGGATGTCTGAAAGTACGTGGCACAGTGTATCATGTATCCTGGAATCAGTAGCAAGACATCCTGAAAACTGTTGAGGGTAGGGCCTTTCATGTAGTTGTCAGAACTGACATGGTAACCTGAAGCAACTTTTTGCAACAAGATCAACACAGTAGATTTCCTACTAGGTCTCTTCCAAATAAAAGGATAGGAAAATTTCATCGTTTAGATGAGAAAGTGTCCATTCTTTTCAACACAGATGAAATTCATCACAACTAACGAAGTATCGTGTGCCAACTATTTCAAGCAAATTAGGGACTATGTAAGTTGTAACAATTCTAGACCCAGAAAGCAACTAAGTTCATGGCATCCTAAACCATAGTATATTATATTATATTATAAACAGATATTAGCAACATCAATTAAGATTACTAGAAAGTTTACCAGACTATATAACCCAATGAATAAAATATAATACTAAGAACATTCTGAATTCAAACTAGGGTTCAATCGAATTACATATGGTTATGCTAGTAGTACCAATTTAGACCTGACAGACAAGACTCAATGGTTTGTTCTGATGTTTCAGTGACATTGGATGGTTAGAGTACTACAGCCCAAACAGAGAACAGTAATAGAATGAAGCAAAAGCGACACATCCTACATGCATGCATTGGCACAAAACTTTGCTCATGACTATGCACAGTTACAGTACAAATTAAATATTAATAAGCATTTCATAGAAGTGTTACCTCAGGAACAAAATTCAGGCTAGAAAGAAAATTGCAAAGCGCCTTCTGAAGATTCAGCACAGCAATCATGCAATTGGAGAAGTAACTGTAGCATAACAGAATAGCTCCACACAGGATAACAAAATATGCACAATAGAAATAACCATTCAAATCAGTTTTAGGAGAAGTGTAAACTAGTCAGATAATTTGTCAGGGTGAAAAACTAATACAACAGACAAATCATATGCTTAAATGCCCACTTTATTGCAAAAACTCTGTCTAATTTGAGGTATATTGACAGTATACCTAATACTAAGAATCACTACTTAAGTATCTATATTCTATGGACAGCCCAGGACACAAACCAGTGATCAGGGCACCAAGTCACAAAAATGAGCTGAGAACTACGAAACCTTCAGAATAAATTCTGACAATAGAACTGCTTAGGAACTGCTTGCACATTGCTCCGGACAAATTGAGAATCACTCTGATGGTTTTGGTTTATCCCCAGAACACGACAGCATTAGTAAGGTTTCCGCTGCCTCAAGCATCTCAGATGGCCACTTCTTCTTGATTGCCTCTGCCACACTTGAAGCACTCTCCTCATCATTTGCATCTGTCTTCCTGGAAGTCAACTCCTCCTTGCTTTCCTCTGTCTCCCTGGAAGTCAACTCTTTGCTTTTCTCTGTCACAGTGGAGTTTGACTCCACCTTCTTCTCCTTAAGTTTTCTGTCAAGGACCTTCTTCGCCTTACCGGCATTCCCATAATGCAACAATGTCAGCGCAAGCTGCCCCTCGAAGCGAAACGCACCCAGCTTCACCAAATCACCTGGGATCATGTGGCTCATTTCCAAGAAATTCCTCCACTGTACAATAAGTCTGTAGGAAGTGGTGGAGTCGAGATACCTCAGGAACATGTCATAGGAACAGCCATATCTGTCAAGGACCTCGATTGGTAGCCCTGAACTGTGCACAAGGGCATCCTCCAACGGTGTGAGCATCCCCAGAAGCGGCGAGCCCTCCACCGCGTGGCGCGAAAGCAACAGCCGGGCCTGGTTGGGATGGCAGTCAGTACTAGATACATTCTTTGAAAGGATCGGTGTCACACTGGTGATGTTGATCCCCAAGCTTTGCAACCTGGTGGACAGGCCACTGATGTGGCTGTCATCAGAACCAACAATAGAGGACATGCAACTCTGACGAGGCTCCTTCTTAATCTCGCAATCAGATTGATCGGTGATCTTGCCATGGGCAGCCTCTGCTTCTTGGCTATGAAGATTCTTGAGCTCATCGGAAACAGGCACGGCAGTAGCTTGCTTCATGTGGATTCTCCTGGATTTTCGGACATTGTTCTTGCCATTGCCACATGAACCATGATTCACCAGTTCTTGCATTTTGGTGAGCACGGAATCGACGGCGACACCAGCACCGTCGGCGATTGCGGCGGTGGCAGCTTCTGGAGCCACCTGGCCTGCCTCTTGGCCGTGAAAGGCGACGGCGAGGTCGCGAGGTGTGATCCTGTCGCCGTCGCTGCCTCCCGGCGAGATGAGACACCTCTTGCGGCGGCCAGCTGTGTAGACGACACGATACTTGCCATCGCCATTCTCACCCTCCCCAGAATTCGCCTTTTCATGGATTCTTGGGGAAACCTTGCCCGGTTCTTGAACCAACTGAGGCAGCAACTCGACGGCCACGACGGCCACCTCGGGTTGTGGGACGAGCCCACCAAGTCCTTCCACAGCGATCACCGGCCCCAAATCCGCACCATTTTCTTGGTCCCCGCTATCCACGGCCCAACCAGCAGAGCCTCCTCCTCCCGGCGACGAACCGTGAGCCTCCTCGTCCTCCCACTTCAAGGGCGGTGCCGGCCGCAGCACCGACCGGGACGCCTCGTCAGAGGAAGCGACGGTCATACCGACCGATCGATCGAGTTCTTGCGGCGGCGGAAGGGGGGAGCCCACCAGGTGTTCGACGAAACGCCCAGACCGCGAGGAAGAGCGGCGCGTGATGAGGCGGCTACTACTAGTTGAGGAGGAGGGAGGCCGCGCAGCAGTGCTGAGGCCAAATCTTGCGCTTGACGGAGCGCCACGGAGAGGCGGTGAGCGATGAGGGCATTCCTGTTGTGGGGGGGGGGGGGGGGGGGGGGGGGGGGGGGGGGGGGTGGTGCGGCGGCGGCGGCTGGGGCTGGATAATCGCGGATACGGTGGGGAAGGGGATGCGGATGGAGAACAGAAAAGACGGCGGATATATATAGGCTACGCTTCCGGGGTACTCCCTCCATCTACTTTTTGATAATCATATTTTATTTTAGCACATAGACCAAGCATAAGTAATTCTATTTATCATCTATTTAAAGTCATTCTTCGTAAACAAGCAATTCATTAATATTTACATTTCTCGATGCCCATGTAGCCAATCTCGTGTGGAAGAATAGAAAGTCATGCATTAAATTCGAGAAAGTCATTAGAATGATAGGTTGTTGAATTGAAATATGCCTATTAAAAACAAATTTTTTAGATTTCGAAATATGACTATCAAAAAAAATATATAGAGGGAGTATATTTGGTTTTTTTTTCTTTATTATTTTCTTAATGCTTTTTTAGACGAGGAATCAATATGGTGTTATGGACAGCTTTATAGTTGGATATTAATTGAACAACAATTTTTTCGTAGACAATGTCAACCATTTTCTTCGCACTCCGTCAGGAAAAAAAACCCTACTCCATCTATTTCCAAATCTGAAAAATTTAGTTTTAATTGGCATATTTCAATCATATCCTCTTAACGACTTTCTCAGATTTAATACGTGTCTCTCCATTCTTCCACACAAGATTGGCTACATGGACATCGAAAAATGTAAATATAATGAATCGCTTGTTTACAAGGAATAACCAGTACTCCCTCTGTTTCAGGTTATAAGACGTTTAACTTTAGTTAAAGTCAAACTACTCTAAATTTAACTAACTTTGTAGAAATAAGTAGTAATATTTACAACGCCAGCATAGTTTTCTTAAATATATAATTGAATAAATTTTCATACTATATTTGTCTTGAGTTAAAAATATTACTATTTTTTCTACAAAATAAGTCAAACTCAAAGCACTTTGGCTTTGACCAAAGTCAAGACATCTTATAACTTGAAATGGAGGGAGTAGCATATTTAAATGGATGATAAGTAGAATTACTTATCCTTGGTCAGTGTGCCAAGATGAAATATGACTATCAAAAATAGATGAAGGGAGTATAATTTAGACAGAAGCATAGCCAGATTTATATTTTGTGGGACGGATAAAGTACATGTCAATCAGAAAATGTGAATAAGGAAAAGAACCAACCAAGAAGTAAAAAAAATAGACAAAATTTGCTACAGGACATCCAAAAAAGTGTAATTAGTTGGGGACACCATAAAAACGCGTATCTGCTTTAGGGCATGGCAAAAAACCGGTAATTAGGTGTTGGACACTTGCGGTATTATTTTATTATTTTTGAAGTAATAGGAGAAAGAAACAACCATTAAAGTTAAGTTTGCCCTTGGTCGAACTTACTTCAACCCGACTTGGTACGGTTCAAACCAGCCACAAGGCCTCTTGCAGTAAATCGATCCCCATCACAAACCTGTAAAATTGACATGGCAATGTTTGCACTAGATCTTCCAGAGATGATATGGTTGCATGAATTGCTGAAATTTCATAGTAAAGAAAACATACCCATCTTGAGTGTCACTCTTGTAGGTTGCTCGCTTCCTACCAATGGAAATACAATCCAAGCTTATGCCACGGCAATATCAAGATTGGTGGATCACATTATTGAGCACTACACATGCCCTCTACGATCAACAAAGAGAACTACATTAGTGGGGCAAATGGTTACTGAAGTGTATAATGATGCTACGATTTCTTTCAGAAGGATAATGTTGCTACATTTATTAGAGGAGGTGCACAAGGCTGTACTGATGGTGGAGTTGAATACAATCGGTGCAAACTTTCAAAATTCACTATAGTTTGTTCACTTGAATTTGATTCAGCCAAGGACATTGATCTATTGTTGATGTTATTGGTAGAAGCATGGATGGTCATGGTCTACAAAGTCTGGTTATCTGAAGCTAATACACAAAATGGTATAGCTGCTATACTTGAGGCCATCCTAGAGGGTGTAACACCCAGGTATTCTCTTACCTAGGGCCTGTTTGGTGCAGCTCCCACTCCTAGATTCGCCTCAGATCTGACTGGTGCACAACCAAACAGTCCAGCTCCACAAAAAAATGGAGCGGAGTAGGCCGGATCGATCCACAAGATTGTACTAGCGGCGTGGAGCGGCATTCCCGTCGCTTCACAACTTCAACTCCAACCAAATTTCAAAAGTACCCCGAAAGTTGAACCAAAATTACCCGCAAATGCCACCAACTACCCCTCCATCTCTCCCCCACCCCTAGCCCATACCGCTTCCCTCCCCCTCTCCCTCTCCCTCTCCTGTCTCACGCATCCGTGAAGAGAGCGGACCGTGCGGGTGAAAAAAAGCGGCGCATCGACGGAGGCGGCGCACCGGTGGCGGCGGCAGTGCAGGTTCCTTCCCCTCTCCTTTCCTCTCCTTTCTCTTCTCCCCTCATGTCTGTTCTCTCTCCTGTCCATGGGTTCTTGACCTCCAGCAGATCTTGCTGCAGAAGAGGACGGCGGCGCACAGCGGCAACGCACGGCGGCGATTCAGAGTGGTGCACGGCGCGAGGAAGCTACTTCCCATCCCCCTCATGTCAAGATCAGAGAAATATTTTACTAGAAATGGAACCCAATTTCAGAGAATAAAACGTATTTGGTGTGCGCCGCAAGGACCTAAACTAGGATTCCTAAATCTAGATTACTTCCTAAGATAAGATAATTGCGAGTTTTGATATCTCTTTCATTCTCAGATGCAATTCGTTTTTATAGAAAGTGAGGTAGTCTTAGCTCTCAAGCATCAGACAGCTCAAAAGTAGGAAAAAGGCAAAAGAATGACCAGAACAATGGTCCCTGACATCGATTAATGGCTAGGATTTCGTGATATCGCTTTGCTTGGTTTGTCTGTCGTTGGATCTTCATAATCCTCCTGAAAGTCTACATCTCCTCCTCAAATCTTCAGATAACTCAAACATTCAGAAAGTTCAGAGTATTCAGAGTTTCAGTTCGCTGCATCTCATTTCCAGGCTGAGTCCTGACATTGCTTCCCCCTTAGCAGCATTCTTGTCCTCAAGGATGAAAAGTTGGAAACATACTTTGGTTCACTGTTGCATCCTCCCAAGTTGCATCAGTAGGACTCAAATTCTGCCACAAAATCAGTCACTAAGTTACTGCTACTCCCCTCTAGGCACCATTCTCCTTTGCAGCACAGCAACAGGTTCAGTTTTGACCTGTCCATCTAGACCAACAGCTGGTAAATTTGCCATGGGTACTGCATGTGTTCCCAAATGCCTCTTTAATTGGCTCACATGGAAAACAGGATGGATTTGAGCTTCATCTGGCAGCTGCAATTTGTATGCTACTTTTCCCACCTTTTGAGTTATCTTAAATGGACCATAATATTTTGATCTCAGTTTCAGTGAGCCTCTGATCCCAAAAGCTGTTTGCCTATATGGCTGTAGCTTAAGATACACCATATCACCAATCTCAAAGGTTCTCTCTGTTCTGTTTTTGTCAGCAAAGTGCTTCATTCTCTTCTGTGCCAATTCTAGATTCTCTTTTAAATTCTGTAGAATAGCTTCCTTCTCCTCCAAAAGTCACCCTTGCTTCAGCTGATACATTGCAGGGTACAGAGAATTCATTTACCTGAGGTGGTGTGTATCCATACAAAGCCTTAAATGGAGTCATTTGGATGGATGTGTGGTAAGTGGTATTATACCACCAATCAGCCAAAGCCAACCAGGAATACCATTCTTGGGCTCTTGAAAAGTCATGTTTCTCAAATAAGATTCCAAACATTGATTCACCCTCCCCGTTTGTCCATCAGTTTGGGGATGATAAGAAGTACTAAACCTCAATTGCACCTTTTTTGCTTTAAAGATTTCTTGAAAAAACTCACTAGTGAATATTCTGTCCCTATCAGTAATAATGGCAGTAGGCATGCCATGTAATTTGTGTATGTTATCCATGAAGATCTCCACCACCATTTGCACTGTATAAGGATGTGATAAAGCTAAGAAGTGAGCATACTTGGTCAACCTGTGTACCACCACCAGAGTTACATCTTTCCCTCTGGACAATGGAAGATCCACAATAAAATCCATGGTAATATGAGACCAGGCCATATCAGGAATCTCCAATGGCTCTAGCAGACCAGGAATATGCACATTCTCTCCTTTTGTCACTTGACAAGTTGGGCATTCTCTCACAAATTTGTCCATCTCAAATTCAAAAATGGCCAGAGTACTTGGTTCATAAGAGATTGAAAGGTTGCAGGGGCATTAGTTAACCCAAAAGGCATAACTTGATATTCGTAGTGTCCCATATGCGTCCTGAAAGCAGTTTTGTGCACATCTTTCTCATTCATCCTAATTTGATGATACCCCGACCTTAAGTCAAGTTTTGAAAATATTTTAGCACCATGAAGTTCATCCAACAGATCTTCAATGATTGGCATTGGAAATTTGTTCTTGACTGTTTGGGAGTTTAATTCTCTATAATCAACACACAATCTCCAAGAGCCATCCTTCTTCCTAACCATTACAGCAGGTGAGGCATATGGACTATCACTCTCAAATGTGCTAGAGACATATTGACCCATTGGTCTATTGGAGTTCCAGTCAACTCAAAGAACTTCTCACACTGCTTCAACCAGTCAATAGGGTCATCACCACTGAATAAAGGTATTTCCAACCTGGGTCCTTTTAGTACAGCTTCAGCATAATGATTTGCTTCTCCATGTTGCCCTACATACTGATTCCTCTGCTCATCAAACATCCTTACTCTATGGTTCACCTACATCTGTTCATGATACATTTCTGCTCTAGGCTGAAACTGTGGGATCCTAGTATGGAAAAACTGATTGTTTACCTGTTGGGACTCATGGTTTGCAGTACTAAACTGTGGAAACATGTGTGGGGGCACTGTGGGATGTGTGGTAGAAAAATGCTGCCCCAACTGTGGATCAGGCATAGAACAGGGTATAGATTGGCTCCACTGTGGCACAGAAGAAGTGGGAGGTACTATCTCAAACACGACAGAAGTGGTGAAGGTGGACCTGGGTATACCTCTATCTCACAGTTCGCTGGTTCCTGCAGCATCACCTGCACTTGCTTCAGGATTTCCACCAACAGTGCCTCCTTCTGTCTCTGAATTCCCTGCATCAGTTCCCTTCTGCTTGCAAAGTTCCTGCAATAATTTCTTGACCTCCCTTACCTCTGACTTGAGATTCTTCAGATCAGCAATGTCCTTCTTCATCCCAACCAGCTCCAACCTCACCTCGTTCATCTCCTCCATACCTACCAGCGACCCGTGCGATCGAGTCATGTTTACCATACATAAAGTTTCCTTCGATCTGTGAGGACAGCTCAGGATTTCTCCCTCCCTGTATCGCCTCACAGAACTGGTCTACCGCCGCCCGTCTCGAGGATTTGGATCTGGGGATTTTACAGCCTCCTGCCAACCCTTCTCCAAAGATCGAGACCCTTCTTCGCCTCCGGATCGAATTCTTCCGGCGTCGGGATTTTACGGCAGCAAATCCACAGATCGCCACCAACCTGCGCCTTCCAAATTCGAGAGCCAAGGAAAGAGCTGAGCTCTGATACCTTTGTCAAGATCGGAGAAAGATTTCACTAGAAATGGAACCCAATTTTAGAGAATAAAACGTATTTGGTGTGCGCCGCAAGGACCTAAACTAGGGTTCCTAAATCTAGATTACTTCCTAAGGTAAGATAATTGCGAGTTTTGATATCTCTTTCATTCTCAGATGCAATTCGTTTTTATACGAGGTAGTCTTAGCTCTCAAGCATCAGACAACTCAAAAGTAGGAAAAAGACAAAAGAATGACCAGAACAGTGGTCCCCGACATCGATTAATGGCTAGGATTTCGTGATAACGCTTCGCTTGGTTTGTCTGTCGTTGGATCTTCATAATCCTCCCAAAAGTCTACATCTCCTCCTCAAATCTTCAGATAACTCAAACATTCAGAAAGTTCAGAGTATTCAGAGTTTCAGTTTGTTGCATCTCATTTCCAGGCTGAGTCCTGACACCTTAGCCCCACACGGTATCCCCTCCTCAAACCCTAGAAATCCTTTCCAAACCTTTCCTTCAAATGTGCATGTTTTCTGTGAGATGGATTTATGCATGTTTTCTGTGAGACGGTTTTATGCATAATTTTTGTGAGATGGATTTATCTTTTGGGTTGATGATTGCTTCGTAACTGCTCAATCTTGTGTCACATGGACTTGTAGACTCTGATCTACTGGATAAATATGTTCATATGTTCTATATTTCTCTTGCAGTGTGAGAGGATAATGTAGGTACCTGTATTGGTTTGTATGCTTGATTTATTACAAGCTGTTCCTTGGTTCTATGACTTTCAGATTGATGCATATAATTGTATTAAGGGAAAAAAGGTGTCCACTTCAGGGTTCATTCATATATAATTTGGCCAAAAGTTCTTGGTGTATAAATGTAGTATAACCTGGCTTGAACATATTATGTGAAACTATACTAGTAATTCTGAACATTGACCTAAATTTTTGAAACTATGGTGTGAATGGATGGCAGGCATGGCTCAAAATGTGCTATCGAAGAGTGTTAAAATGCTAATTGACTCTGTTGATTGGAATGACTACAACACTAGAGTTGTGTGTGAGATTTTTGCTGATCAAGTAGTTGCGGGTAATCGTCCAAATACCCATTTATCCAATTCTGGGTATGACGAAGTTATTGAGCAATTTGCCGCAAAGGGCACCTACTGTACACATGCACACAATGGAGGCACTTGCAATTTTTCTGTACATTCTAGGTGACGGTTCATCAAACCAAAGGGCACAAAATCGTTTCAAGCATTCTGGTGAGACAATATCAAGAAAATTTGAAGAAGTATTGTTTGCTGTTGTGGAGTTGGGACATGATATTGTGCATCCAAAGGATCCAAACTTTCCTACTATCCATGATAGAATTAGGAAGGATCGTCGTATGTGGCCACATTTCAAAGATTGCATTGGGGCAGTTGATGGTACTCATATCCTTGCAGTTGTTCCAGATGAAGAGAAGATCAGATATATTGGTAGATCTAAATCAACCACTCAAAATGTGATGGCTATTTGTGATCATGATATGAGATTTATCTATGCATCTATTGGACAACCTGGATCAATGCATGACACAACCGTGTTATTTAATGCATTGCAAACCGATATAGATATCTTTCCCCATCCTCCCCAAGGTAATTATCACTTTCAGGGGTACCTCCAGCTCCAATAGGAGCTAGCTCCAACTGGAATTGGAGTTCAGAGCTAGGAGTTTGGAGTTGGAGCCCTATCAAACAGGCCCTAGAATGCTACACACTACGGTACAGAAACCACTAAGTCCTAAACTCATTAAAAATTTCGAAAGAGTCTCTCCTATAAATACGAACATCCACGACATGCAATTATAGATTAAACTAATAATAACATCATTCCCATAGTGCTATCCATCCATATAATCCATGGAAAGAAACTAAAAGATATCTAAAAGATTATTATAAGACTGGACCATGATATAGTTTAAGTGTCATTATGGACCTAGGCAATATAGGTTGATAGTGTGTAGATAAATGTGTATATAAGGGAGCTACTTCCCGTCCATGCATGTCGGTCTCATGCGTACCTAAAACCAAATAAAACACAAGAGTGAGTATAAAAATACTCAGCAAGTACAATATGAAACTAGAAAACACATATACACATCATTGGCAATAAAGCATGAACAGAATGCTTTCTTTCTTTGATAGGAAACACATTTTCAAACACCAAGTCAAAGAAGATAGTAGTTCCCATCCCGGGTAGGCATGAATTAAAATAGTAGTTTCCATCCCGGACAATAGTGACTACATCCTAGCATTTGCCGACAAAGCCAAGTAAGCGTGATCAGCGCTTACCCACATGAACATGAATATAAAACCAAATAGCACATGGCTCGCATGAAACATGAATAATTGAAACCGGAAACAAAGAACCAAATTGAAACCATATTACACATCCATGGCAAACATGGAACTTGAATTATTTAATCAGAACCAGAATCCGGACTATCAAACAAGAATAACATCGTAAACATAAGATGAACTCGAAATCTAAATAGCATGAACAACAATCTGAACATATGTAATCACATATTACACATAAATATAATGAAAATAAATAGATAAAGCAATCACTCCAAGAATCACACAATTAGTTCGTCATGCACTTGCCTCCAATGAAGGGTTGGTATCATACACGATCTGAAGGATCACAACCTAATCACAAACAAAACCTCAGCAAACACATTCAAACATGCATATAAAACAATAAAAAGGTGAACCTACTGCCCCATCCCGTTAAAACGCAATACAAGGAACGCCGCTTGGACTATACACAAGATTGCTGCTTTAAACCTTTATATCTTGAAATATGAAAAGGCTATGACTGAAAATATATACATTTTGAAAATCTACGGAACAATACCTACAACTTTTATGTAGAAAGCATATTTTTATTCTGCCATTTAAATGGTCTAATTTGCGCTTGAAAGCAAGCTTCAGAATCTGTCCAAAATTTCAGAGGGTACATACAAAACAAACTATATCTGGAGTTCTAATCATCCGATAAAAGTGTATTTTACAGATATGGAAAGCTTGGGGAAAACTCTACAGCTTTGTCTATAGGCAGCCTGACTGATTCTGCTGTTTAACCCCTCCATAAACAGTTCAATCTACTACTATCCAGATTATGACATAAAAACAATAGTCATACTAAAAATATTATATCTCCTAAACCACTTGAGATAAAATCGCGCCCTTTGGTTAGAAGATAAATCCAAATATTATCTACAACTTCCTAGTTATACACTTTTGCAGAAAATAACATTTAGAGCCCCGAAACATCAAAAAACTGAAGCACTGCAAATCTGCCCATATGCAGAAATGTAACAAACCAAACTGCAACAACCCAAACTCCTTCTCTAGCCTTCCCTAACCACGAATTAAAACACTAAAGCCATGCTAGAACAACTATACAACAAGGAGAAAAGCCTCACCTAGGGTTTCGTTAGAGAACTTGTGAGGAGACAATAGGGGAGACTCCAATCTAACCCCTCCTACTCCTCTCCTTCTCCTCGTTCCGTTTTTACACTTCACTTCTTGATCTAGGTTCTTGGGCTAGAGATCTATTCTCCTCGTTCCATTTTTACACTTCGCTTCTTGATCCAGGTTCTTGGGTTGGAGATCTATGAGGGCAATTTGCTGTAGAGGGGAGAGATGCAAACATAGGAGGAGGGGAGGAAGGAGGCGTCCTTGGAGGCCGGCCAAGGAGAGGGGTGGTGGCACCAAGAGGGGAGGTGGGATTCGGTTCCCCTCTCTCTAGGTTTTAGGGGAGAACTAATGGGTTGGGTTTATGGGCCTTCTCATGTTGGCCCACTTCTAAAGATATTTTTCTTTTATTTATTTATGTTAACATCTTTATTTTAACAAGTCAACCCAAACTAAAAAAATCCAAAATATCTTTTAATATACGGGGTATTACAGAGGGTCTGAGTGACTACAAGAAGAGAAATAGTGCAGTGAATCTACTCCATGCAATGATGCCCTAGACTTTGAATCTTATTACTGATGACAGGTTCACTACTTCTACCAAATAACTTCAAATAGCATGGGATCCTGATGGCATTGGCAATTATTTGCATCGGCTTGTGGACAAGCCAAATTTTAAAAAGAGAGGATTGTTAGAAACTCAATTGAACTACACATGGGCTATGTTAGCCATATTCCAAGCCCGGCCCAAAAATCCTCGAAGGGAGATAAAAAATAGCAGCAACGTTGATTGGAAGGCATCGAACGAATCAAACAAGCATCGGCGGCTTCGGCCACGACAGCAGTGGGTAGTGGCGACCTGGTTCAGGCTGAACCTCGTCGATCTTCCTCTCTTGCTAGTTCCTCTACTGTAGCTTTCAGAACACTCTAGTCTCTTTTTAGTAGCTTGTATCCACACCCTTATTCTACCTCGTCCTAGCTAAAGGGCCTGTTTGGGGGAGCTTAAGATTCTGAGAAGTAGCTACTGAGAAGTTAGGTGGCTTCTAGTTCATTTTCCAGATTCTACAACTACAGATTCTCAGAATCTGAGTAAAAACTTGTACTGTTTGGGGGAGCTTCTGGCAACTGGAGATTCTAGGAGAAGCTGCAGCTGTTAGAAACTCCCCAAACAGGCCCAAACACTTCCGAGTTGTATTGAGAACTATCATTGTTTTGAATTCAGTGAAGGAGGTTGTTAACAAAAATGGACTAGTGTAATTTGACCTTTAATCTAGTTAACACGAAAGGCCCAGATATACTAAACTCCACCCTAGTGAATTTGTATATTTCGTTGAGGAGAAGCTTAATTAGTCTGGAGAATCCATCTGTTAATTAATTTAGGGTCTCTTTGAAACATTGGATTAAAAAAATACAGGAATAGAAAAAACACAAAAATAGAATAGGAATTCACGTGTAAAACAGAGGAATGTAAAACCATTGGAAATGTATAGGAATATGCGTTTGAATTGGGTATAGGAAAAACACAGCAATATTTACTTAAGAACTTGGGCCCATTTTCCATTTCTAATAAATACACTGCAGCCAACACAAATTTTATCCATTCATTGCTTGTTCTCCTGCTCTGAAGAAAGAGATTAGGAGCTTGGTTGCCTCGATCCTACGCAAAGCAAGTGAAAAATGAGCTCAAACTGGATAGGAAGTTTCCTGTGTTTCTCCCATAGAATCAGCAACGAAGGAATATTTCCTTCAGTTTTCCTATGACCAATTCCTACAAATCAAAAGCTGCTACAGTAGAATCCATAGGAACTCTAAGCTTTAATCCTCCATTTCTTTATCATTCTCAAACCAAACCCTACATGATTTACCCTACAGACCCAGTCCATATTACCCCTCGTGAAATCTCGACAGTTACCTCTTTCCCAAGGATATTTAACTATCAGTCACTATTAGATTTAACAATTATCTAAATACCCCTATTAGATTTTCTCTTTTTTCTCTCTAAGAAAATGGCTTCTTAACTATTTGACACTTTTACCCACATGTAAAAAACAGAGTGGAACCTACTAGTCAATATTTCTAATCCCCTTATCTCTTCCTCATCCCAGTTGACCAGGCAGAGGCCAGAGTGGAGGAGGCTATGGCGGCCCTCTCCCGGGCGGTTGTCGAGACAGGTGCCCTCGAAGCGTTGGTGTGGGGGCAACGGGCTCACGACAATCCCAGACCGGCGTAGGAGGAAGCAGCCAACGTCAAGGGGCGTGAGGCGGAGCTGGCACTACACGAGTGCGCCGAGGTGGGAGAAAGGCACGAACACAACCCCTTCCCCACCACTGGCGAGTGCAATGGGGGTCACTGTGTAGAGGAGGAGGGACTGGAGGGCGAGGAAGCGACACACTAGCTAATCTACCTCCATGATGTCGTCGAAGGTGTGGTCCTACCGCCTCTTCACCATACCACCGATTTGGGACCGCCGCGCGCCCGTTGCCATACCGGCACTCCAAGGGGCACTTATCTCCATTGCCACCGCAGAGAGGTCTGCCGCGGCTATTGACCTCCACTTCAACCACCACCTAGGCCTCTCCGTCTGGTGTCGTCGCCTAGTCAACTAAGGAAGATAAGGAGAGTGGAGAGACTGACTAGTGGGTCTCACAATGTTTTTCACCCTTGGATTGCCACGCTGGCATGCCGCATGGGTAATGTAGCAAATAGTTATGAGGCCATCTTCTTAGAGCGGCAAAAAAATAAGAACAAATCTAATAGGTGTATTTGGATAACTGTCAAACCTAATAGTGACAAATAATTAAATTTCCCTCTTTACCAACGACAAGAAGCCATATCCGTATGCCCACATCCCCTTTCTTCTTCATTCCCCCTTACCATGGACAAAAGTTCAAGCATAACAAATACTTCCAGTTTGGCTCTCAAATTCTCAGCGTAGCCACAGCAGCTGTCAACCAAGCACCTCACTTGATACAACCTTGATGCCTCTGCTTATCTCACCAATGCAACCTCGGTCTCCTACCTCATCTCCCTCCCCAGACTGAACCCAGACATCTTTTCGCCATTGTCACCGGAGGAGATGCTTTGCTGTTCAGATAAAGTGGTGAACACACTAATATATAGTAGCACATATGCGTTCTCCAAGGTTGATCAGACATACATTGCAGAAAATTCAAGTTCCACAAAGCCCTCAACATTTTCAGACTTGAAATCATTAAGAAAGTATCAAATGCAAAATTGGGTTAAGAGATTGTCAATGAGAGAAAATATCATACTAAATGTGCATGCCCACGCAAAGCATAATAGTATTTATGTTTTTTTTTTTTTTTTGCTAGAGAACAATGCAAGCTGCACTAAGCATTGATGGGAAGTGCAACAACAAAGAAGCGCATGCTGCTTGCTGGAGCAAATATGAATGTCAAAGGTAGTGAGAGTGTGATCAACGGGATCTGCATGTATTACATTGAAGATTTTCAGGGGCTGAGCTCCTAATTCTTCACATGATATTCAAGACAGCATGTCATATTTGTGCATCCAAATAATTAGTAAAACATTCTCGTATTATATTCGAACTCAACTAATATAACAAAAATCTCTGAATCTGCCATTGATGTATCACAGACTATTTCAGTATAAATTTTCGTGAGTGAAACATGAGAACTAGCTAGGATACTGTGCTTTAGTATATTGTGATATCATTATAGGTGTAACTCGACTAAGGGACTGATGAAACAAATGAATTTCATGGGGATTAGCTGTCAAAGGGACTTTCCCAGGTGACAAATGAAGACCACCAAAGTATTTGGCAATAAGTAGTGACACAGGTCACAAACATGTCCACAAGCATAACAAATGCCAAAAAAAAAAAGAATTATGCAGGCTCGATGATCAAGATACTATCCTTTCCATTTGTAATTTGATCAATGGCATATACCTTAAGAACCAAGGGATCAATTCTTGTAGCGAAGGGGGGATTTTTCGCATTCAGAGCAGGGCCTAGTGTGTATCTCTCTAATGAGTAGAGACCAATGTATTCTGCGACAAAAACAACTAACTTTGCTGCACTTAAGCCCAAGATCGAAATGACAATGTGTTTCTTTTATGGGGGGTAAAAACATTGTTTACGAACCAAACATACCCTAGTTCTAACCCTTCAAGGTTCCAACTCAGTTGTCCACACAAAAACTAAGCACTGTAAAATTGCGATAAGCATGAGCACACTCAATACTGCACAGCAAACATGACAAGCAAACATTTGTGCAGTTAAAATGTGGAAACGCCATTCCAATAAACCAACAATGCATGCCCACGATGCTGCAGTAGAATTAGGTTTTGACTAAAATTGTTTAGGACAATGGTAATCAGGTTCGACCCAAATGGGCATCCAAGATCAGTGATCAACAGCTAAAGAGTTTATTGAAGCACGCGTAAAGCCTCACAGGCATTTCCGCAAGCACCTGGCGTGCAACGCAGAAAAAGGAAGAGAATCCCACCTCCAGCGCCGCTACTTCTTCTTCTCCTACTCCGCGGCATCCTCATCATCGGCGTCGAGGTCGTGCTCGTGGTCGTACTCCAATGTGAACCCCTCCCACTCCTTCCCCGCCGCGACGTCATCGACGGACATGGGCTCCAACTGAACCTCCTCCACCTCCTCCTCGTCATCCTCGCTAACGGACCACCCGTCCGCCTCGCTGTCGGAGGTGGAGTAACCCTCGGGCCTGGTGGGAGGGCTCCGCCGCGCCATGCGCCGGGGGACCGACACGCCGAAGTCGCTGAGGCGCCGAAGCTGCACCGCCGCCGCCGCCGCGGGGCGGAGGCCGGGGTGGACCGGCGGGTGGCGCTCGAGCGTCGTCGCCGGCCGGGGAGGGAGGCGGCGGAGCAGGGTGGCGCAGGCGGCGCGGCGGCTCAGCGAGGTGGTCGCCCGCCGGAGCATGTCGTCGTGCACTCGTGTCGCGCCGTCGCCGCCGCCGCCGCCGTGGACTTGACACTCCGCACCAGGCCGGCCTGCTAAGCCCTAAAGTTTTGGGCTGAAATGGTGTCGAGGATTTTTCTTCGCACACTGACCCGCCCAAGCATCCACTTTGTTTGGCAAATAGGCCGAGTTTAGATCCAAATTTTTTTTTCAAACCTCTAACTTTTCCATTACATCAAAATTTTTCTACACACAAACTTTCAACTTTTTCGTCACATCATTTCAATTTCAATCAAACTTCTAATTTTGGCGTTAACTAAAACACAAGGATTGGAAAATAATATCCACCCTTCAAAGGGTAATATTGCATCCTAACCATTCATTCTTCACATCTCATTTAATCCTAGCCATTCATCCATTTCCCTTTCCCAATCTCACCTCCCATATTCCATTTGTCAAACACACCCCAGGAGAAAATAAATACCCGGTGATATTTTAGTTCGAATCTGAATCCATAGAAAAATGCAGGTTAGGATACAAGAAAAGTTGTACATGTCCGCATGACTGTATGTCCCATGTTATCAAATATATACATGAAAATCTATTATGAGTGCTAAAAGATTTTACCAGCTCGCAAGTATTATTACATAATTTTTTTTTCATGATGTATATCTTTTTAACACACCAAGTGTCTCCCTAGATTAATATCCATGATCAAATTGAAGATGTTTTTGCTGGTCGATTTTTAAGTTTGTTCATTTTTGGAAATACATATACGTATTTGAGTTAATTTTTAAGTTCGTTCGCTTTTGAAAATACAAGTTGTCGTATAAGAAATCTCATTAAAACAACTCACATGCTAGCTTAAGACGATCAGACTTCTATCTGCAGCTCATGATTTTCTAAAAAAGATATATATTTCCAAGCGAATTTCTACATGATTTTCTAAAAAAAAGATATATATTTCCAAGCGAATTTCTACAGTAAATTTCACCTTAAGTAAACCGTATAACAATAATAAGATTAAAATAACCTTCACCCATTGCAACTACAATTTGAAGGAAAAATATATGGTATATAGCTAAAAGATGAGTGATATGTTATCTGGTAATATACTGTATCCGGTTTTAATTTTGAAGAAAAATATATGTTAGGATACGTACCGTGATGTGACTGTACCCACCTGATTTTCACCCTAATAGCCATCTCGTTTGGTATCTAACTAGCAAGAGTCACGCGCTACGCCACGTGCGTGGGAATTAATGTTTGAAGCTGGGATATCATAATCAAAATAGCACAAGATATAGTGTAACTTTTAAGCATTATATCCAAACATTATCTAAAAAAAATCATTATATCAGAAGCATACTCACATATGCAAACACATTACAACTATACATCATAAGATTAAAGGCGAATATAATCCATTTGCTCATATAATTATTTTTACAATCATGCACATTTACAGAAAAGCAGCAACCATAGAGGACAATGGTGCTTACGTGATGTGGGAGTATAGATTAGAAAAGTAGCAGTGTTACAACGTAGAAAAGTAGCAGTGTTACAACGACAATCATTAAGTGATCAAAGAATTGCAACATTTTCTCAGACATCTTCATCATGAACTAATTGAATATATTCACATATAGAACTGCGCCGCAAAGAAAATTTAGTGCTTTAGCTCCCAATAAAAACAACACCACATCACATTATGTACTTGCAACAGTTTAGTAGATGAACTGGTACCTCCTTTGCATAGCGCCACTGAGTACTGAGGTATCCCATACATAATTATGTCTAAGGGCATGTTTGGATATCATTCATATATTGCCATGTGATGAGTATATATGACAGGTAGGACAAAACTCTTTTCAAATAAACTGTGTTGAAACATCTATGTCTTCCAAGAAGGGGCAAACAGAACAATAATAAATTAAACAGAAAACAAATTAATGAAATCATATCTTGAAGTTGGTTGATAATGAAAAGTCTGTAAGCATATTTACAAAGCAAATAATATAAATTCGGAAGGATGGGTCATTAGAAAATTCAAAAACCATGTCGAGATGGGAAAAACAAAAGCAGGAATAACACTTGTATAGAAGAAAAATAATATCCCAGTGCGTCCCTATTGGAACATATGGCATGTCTCATCTAAAATTGTTTGAAGTGCATGTAGCTTTGTCACACACCAATGAACTGAAATAAAATTTTATGATCAACGCGAGAACCACACAGTATAGCCAGAGATATGGAGGCCTGGGTCATTTGGGGTGGCACATATGTACTGTCATCATATATGGACTACACATATCAACTGAGGATGGTACTATATAGTTTAGAACTTATACCTGTGGCTTTAATCCTTTCGGGTAAGCAATAGTTCGCCCTGCAAACAACACTAACCTATGGAATCAATGTTATATTAAATATTAAATATTAATAGCTTATAAATGGTTATAGCGGAAGAAAAAATGTTAGCCTCTTATACAAAGTGCCTGAACCTATCGTAATTGTGGTTTACTAAATTTCTTGCCAATATTGAAATCTTCAATTGAGCCAATTAGATTTCTTTTTTGCTAGGTGTGCAACATACTTTGTGATCAATTACTGTCTTGACTTATAGACCCAGCGCTGACCCACTTTAGTCGTTATAATATGATTCGTAAAATAATGTAGTCTCCAAATATGAGGCTAAAAGACCTGTGGCGGTCTATACTAAGCCCTAAAGACCGTTGTGTCTCAGAAAATGAACTACATGATCTAAATTTTAGGGTCATATGCCAAGTTGTCAGGTTGACAGATAATTTTTTTATGATGTATGCATCACTATTGCGAATATAAAATTGTCCACAAAGGATATTATCAATGCATATGTATTTTCACTCTGTGTACAAATATAGAGCACAACAGATTAACAAATAAAATATGATTTGTTGCATAGGGAAGGAAATTGAGGAAAAACCTACTTGTACCATAAACATTATGCTATCATGACACTAAACCTAAATAATTTTATAAGAGATCTGAAGGCCACATATATCACCCAGATAAGACAGTAAGAAAACATATATACCTCCAAGCATAAGCACATAAAGGTGGCTGCAGGAAGATGCCATTGATAAAAGCACAGAAAAGGTGGCTGCAAAAAGACTGGTATACAATGAAGGAATATTGACATTACTTCAGAATTAACTCATTAACATCTACAGGAAAAGGGAAGCTAAGCCAAGAACATCAAAACTCGTACCCTCCAAACTAACTTAGTATATTTTCAAGTATATATCTTGGCAAATAAAATCACAACTTCCATGTAGTACCATGCCATATACTCATATCTACATTCTTGAATCAGTGTAACTGAGAATAATAAAAATCAGAATTTTTTTCAAAGCATATGTTCTTTTAGACCAAATTTGTTTAAGATTCCAGAAACAATTGGCCTGTATATGTACCTACGTACATCAGGATTACATTATGAAGGACCATGTATGAATCTTGAACCCAAGGTTGTCAGGATCGGGATACTAAGTAGTATCGTTTTGCTCAAAGTAATATCGTATCGTAGGATCGTATCGTAGTATCGGGATACTATGAGATTTTCTTTTTTTAAGTTTAATTACTATTTATATTAATTATATGTAGCCATTCTATATAAAAAATATAGTAATGATATATGTCATGCAAATAGAGGCATTTATTAAGAGAAACCACGTTGGTTTTGATATATTTAACTGATTTTTATATAAATTTGAGCATATTTATTTACATTATTTTCATACCATGTTATTTTAAATAATATTTCGTAGTATCGTAGGGATCGTAGAATCGGGATACCACCTAAGATTTCATAGGATCGTGTACTAATGAATAGTAGGATCGAGATACTATGAAAATTAGGATACTAGGTGGGATCAGTATCGTTTCGGCTTGGTAGGATCGTAGTATCGTAAGATACTAGGATACGTATCGGGATACTGACAACCTTGCTTGAACCTGTACATCTCTAATAAATGACATAGATGGTGTATGGCCCATCTTCAATATTTTATCATTATTAGTGAGAAGTTATTTGTGAAGTTAACTGATACAAAAATTATAAGACATTATAATTAAGAAAGCTGCAGAAACAAATATATTTTGAGAGTAAACTTAGATCTTCTTCTAGGAATTTTACCAAGCATCTAGAAGGCATCTGTTAAAGAGAAAAATTTACTGGCATCACCCCAATTATTTATCCTCCTCCTTATCCCAGATGCACAGGATCCGATTAGCCAAAGAGAACAAATTGAACAGGAGGAATTTAGGCATCCTACCTGGACACGGTTGGTGTTCTGGACGATGACGACGAAGCAGCGTATTGCTCATAGCCGCAGGCCCGCAGCGCAGGTCCATCAGGCCGCAACGGCAATGAATCAATCCTGGCAACTTGCGGCGGCAGCGAGATCCAACTCCATGCCGGGGGCAAAGGCTGCGCCGGTCGATGATGTCACTGAATAATTAATATATCTAAGGTCCAAGAGAACTACAAACTCAACATTGAATTAAGCATAACAGGCACAACACGTCAGAGAGACTTACTAATCACCATTAACCTGTATACAAAACAGAAGGTTGTAAATTTGCTTTATTAGTTACGAAATAATTTCAGCACATTTTACACTGGTACACTCCAGCAATGAAATGCACTCACCCAACATCTAAACTACTTTCCCCCACGGATGGAAAGTATATCGGATATGCTCTGTGTTGCATATATTACGACTGAAAACTCCCTCCCTAGCAGTCATGCAACAGTAAAAGAAAAGAAGATTAGTCTATGCTTGCCGATGACAATGATTTTGAAGGTTGACAAAATAAACAATGAATTTTACAATCCCATAGGAAAGTATACTACAGTTATCGTACATCCAGTTAAAATTATAACACCTTTTGGGGAATTCTGTTATCTCTTTGTCATATCAAGTTATCAAAGTACGGTGAAAGGAACAACCATGCAGTTCCAATGCTAAAATAACTTTTCTTGCTCAAATTTTGAGGTGCTAGTGCTAGTAAAAGTGTTTCCTGCATTAAAGGGAAGAAAATGAATGAGCGTATGGTTGGATTGGAAAACTTTAACTATGGAGTCATTTATTCTACATATTTGAGAAAACTAATTAAGTAGCATTCAGAAAGAGCTGGCAATACACTGAAATGGGCTGAGTAGACCCAATGCATTTAAACTGAATATTCATTGATGCAAATAGGAGGCATTACTTGATTGGACAAAGATTCTTTTTATAGTTCAAGGTGAATCACCAGGATACATAAGAGCCACATCTATCCTGCCATCACTCCTTAGTGGGCTGTAGGAAATCATCTCTGTTTACAACGACAAATGCTCTGCTACTATTCTGAGCTCATAGCTAGTAATTCAGTTTTAAAAGACCGATAACTGAATATAATTATGAAAACTACAACAATTCCATCAAAATAGCTATTGCAGAAGGCCTGGATGAGTAAAATAAAAATAAAAAGTAATACCTCACAATAGAGAAGGATGATAGGGAAAGGGAAGGGAAAAAATCCTGCAGACAAATATACACCATATTAGCATACAACCCATAATTGACCATATTAACCATTCAATGATCTACCAGCTAAGAGAATTAAAAATGTAAAGAAGGATCAAATCCATTTGGTCCAATGATATGTATGTAACATTGCTAGGATAGGTATAACAGTCATACAACAAAAATACTGAAAATGGCATGTAGATAGTAGAGTATTGAAGCAAATCGGATCTTCCTGCATATAAATCATCTATTTAACTTAAAATCTAGTTCTATTAGCGCCAAGTCTAAGTCATCTAGAAATTACATGAAGAACCAAGTGGGCAGTGAGAGCAAATACACAAAGAAAAAAAATGTTAATCAGTAAGTGACTGAAAGCCTATCTGATGCTTGAAATACTAAGAGCTTCAAAACACATATCGTCTGTACATTATCAATAAGAGCTCCTCTGACGGTACATAGCATGCAATTTGAGAGGGGAACGGAGGCAGATATGCACATCGGAGCAGCGTTCTTGGTTGGCCACAATACCTTGATCGCTGGAGATTGAAACAACCTTAGAGGTTTGGGGTCGGGAGCCTCAAATCCATGGCAGCGCATCGTAGACGAAACCCCCACCCCCTGCTCCAGCAGTGCCATCTTCGATGATGCTTTAGGCCAACCTAGGGTTTGGGAGGTGAGGCTGGGGATTGGAGGCATCGATTGGTCATAGTAGAGAGGGGCCGACGGAATTAGGGAGCGAGAGGGAGGATGGGAGGGCAGAGAAGGAGGCAATGTAGGCGAGAGGGCGGGCGGGCGAGCAGGTGAGGCGACGCGCCTCCGCCGCCGTCTCTGCCTCACGCGAGAGAAAGGCGAGGAGCGCGAGGCCGGCGCCTGGGCAGAGACCGTGAGACAGCGAGGAAGAGGCCGCGTCTGGTGTGCGGAGCGAGGGGAGCGGCACGACAGCAGGCGAGCAACGGCGGCGGCGGCGACAGGCGAGCAGTGGCGGCGGCGGCAGGCGAGGTCACGTGCGCGCGAGCCTGGTAGTGCGGCTAGGGTTTATGAGCGGCACGGCGATGATGGTTGGAGGAGGGCGAGGATGCGTCGGCGACGGCGCGCGCAAAGGAGAAAGGCGACGGTGGCGGCGGCGTGGCTGCGTAGAAGGGCGAGGCGGCGGCGTTGCTGCGGCAGGCTGCGGGCGAGACGGGCGCGGGGGCTAGGGTTTGGTCCGGCTGGACGAAATCTACGCCGTTCATTCGCGATTCGACTATCCCACGGCTGAGAAAGGGCCGACACAGCGGGACACGTAGACGGCCAGATCGACCCTATGGTGAGATCTGACAGTGGACGGCAGCGGGAACCGGCACATAATTAACTGAAAGCACAGGGGGGTTTTTGTAAAAAATGCTGACGTGGCGCTCCAAATTTTCACCGCTCCTACGGCATTTAAGTGAACCAATATATATGAATCTTATCTGGTTATGTGAATAACAAATACTTTTGAGGGGTAAAATTATGAAATGTTGCCATAGATGAATTATTAAAGTTGTACTTGTCAAATTTTTAAATAAAATGTTTTAAATACCTATAGCAATTCAATGGTTAGATTAAATTCTGCTACTCTACTACCGTCACAAGTAAAAGATACTATCAGAACAGATGATAAAAAAAAAAGTCTAGCCACGATAAATCGCACAAATTGTTCAAATGTTTCATACAAGATAATGGTTATCTCAAGGTCGAATTACATCCGTCAGTAAAGAATTATTCATATGTTTCCGACAAGATAAATGTCAACTCAAGGTTGAATTAAATCTATTAGTAAAGCAGTTTGAAACTAACGCAATGTTAGCTGCAAAAAAAGTGAACTCACAAGAAAAAGGGCAAATCTAACCATATGATCAAAGCCACTACGCTAGCCGATGGAGAAACTCTTGCAAGTAACACGGTGTAACCTAAATGCAAGCCAACATAAATCATATGGAACCGCCACCTTGCTTACTTATGCAGGTGTCTATTTCATGATCGCACCACAACGAGGGGTGGGTTGATGATACTTCAGTTAGCATCTAACATGATCATTTAAATTTTTTAAGTCCACACACTCAACCTGTACAACAAAAGGAGAAAAACGAGAATGGACTATCTACACAGCACTTCTATAGTTAGGCAAGCAAAACCCCTTTCTACGGTTTTCGCTTCATTATGAAACCCTCAGAACTAGAGAAGATCTGTGCGTTTTGTAGCTGCAGCTGGGGGGCCTCTTCAGGGAGCAGCAGCAGCAGCCTGCTGGTTCTTCTTCAACTTCTCATCGCAGAACTTCTTGGTGTCAGCACCCTTGACGTTGAATTCCATCAAGAGCTCCTCAAACAGAACGGCCATGTTGGTTTTGAAGGATGCAGCACGGCCCTTGCACAGGTCTGGCTTTTCAGGCTGCGGCTTTGCTCCGCTGCTGCTGCCGGATCCTCCTGCATCAGTGTCGTCCTGCTGCTTCGCATCCTCCTCGTCCTCGTTAGGGACTACGGACCCAACCTTATGACCTTCCATGTAATATTTGCATGCAGCCAGAATGGCATGACCACGGTGGCGGAAGTGGCCAGCTACAAGGGCATCAAAGTGCTGAAACAAATAATAAATGACAAGGGATGTTATTAGATGGTCTTGTGTGTAAGCTATGGAATCGCATCAGTTACAGGCAAAAGAGTGCCATGCTCATAATCAAAGAAACAGATAAGCATGCCACAATAATAATTGTAAAAGAAATGTTATTCAAATGCCTAATGGATGATTATTTCTATGCTACTCCCTCCATCCCAAAATATAGCAACTTTTAGCTATAAACCTGAACACATAGTTGTCCAGATTCATAGCTAAAAATGCTTACATTTTGGGATGGAGGTAGTACAAAAGAGCTTGATAAGCAGCACAACATTACCTGTGGAGATCTACGGAGTGAGTATAACATCGTCCTGCATGAGTACTGAAATGTGGTATCATTATAGTCCATGGCACTCTTCTGTCCAGTAGCACTGTTGGCATAGGTCTCATATCCTGGCTCATTGAAGTATGGGTTCTCATTCAGTACGAGAGCTTGAATGGAGACTAAAACCTGTAGCATAGTTGAGTGAGCTGAGTTCCACTTCTCACAACCACTACCAGACCAGGTGCCTAGCAGGCTAAGACAGACTTTTCCACAAGCATATAAATTTGGATTGAGCCGAAGCCCTCCAGAATGATAATATACCACCTGGGAAAAAAATATCAGCTTAGATATTTCAATCAAAACATAAATAAATTAAATAAAAAATGACAAGAACAATTTTTGAACACGTACTGGAGGAGTAGATGGATAAGTACTAGTAAATTGAGCATCAAAGAAGAAAAGGCCATCATGGTAAGGTGTTCCTTGAGGTCCAATTATTACAGCCCTCAGAAGGTCCATCCGATTTTCAGACACACGGACATATATGGATGCTGCACAGAAGAAAAAGAATCAGAATTACAAGAATTATGTATTTATGGAATAAAACATATCAAGACAGAGCAAGCAAATGGAATAGCATATCTCTAACTTCATCTACAACAGTGTACATATGTATTGCAAGTCATGGATGTAGTTTGTAAACCTCTGGAGCTCCTATATCTGTGAGCCACAGGGTATTCTAAAACTGTGTAAATAGAAGTATTTTAAAGTAGTGAAGTTATGAATCGATAGGACTAACAATATGAGCATTTCATCATCAACATTTGCATCTCTACAAAAGATACCTCAAGCTTTTACAGAACAGTTTTTTACGAGTACAAAGCAGAATGCTCAATGTTGATTAAAGAACTAAAAGAAATTTCAATAAATATGCAGATGCAACATTTATAACAACAATGATACAACTGTTCTTTCCGAAGTTGACCTGGTAAATCTTTCTCCAGAAGTTTCCAGTCATACTGAATCCTTTTTGTCCAGTCTTTCCCTGTCTGATATTTTTATTTAAAAAAAGTTAGTTTTGATCTGAAGAAAGGAGTATAAAATGATACAAATATGCATATGATCTCTTACCTTCCCAACAGGCTTATCAGCATAATGATGGTCCGAAAAATTCTCAACAACATCAAACTGCTTAAAGAATTCATATTTCTTAGTAATATCAGCATCTAGTTCTGCCATTGACTTGAAAGTGCTAGGTCCATCAGCAATATCCTTTTTTTGCAGCCATGGAACGGTAGCCTCCACTCCTGGAGGCAAATCCAAACCATCGAACTTATCAGCTAGCTGCTGATTGAAGTCAGTTTCATCAAATTCATAGTCTCCATCATCATCATAGCAGACATCATCCTCATCATACAAATAGTAATCTTCTTCCTCATTTTCCACACAGTCAGAATTCTGCAGCTCAGGTTCAGGTGCTTGGAAGGAATTATTTTCAGTACTGAGTCCAACTTGATCATTGGATGAAGAACCCTACAAAGTATGTCATGGTTATTGTAAGAAATAAAAAGATCTTAGACAGCTTGCACAAAAAAGACAGGATTTCAGTCACCGTTATTACTTTTGTAAATTTAGTTTCGCATATTATGATTTTATTGATATTCATCATTAACATCTAGGATCAGATCTTGCATGACAACCGATGACATTAAGCATATTACTTGATTACATGAGAATATAATGTAGATAACACAAACTACGATGTTGGAGGAGCAATATATTTACATTACAAAAACTGAAGCAATAAGGGATTATTGCCAACCATTCAACCAATCATGAATATGTGAAACCAGCATAAGGGGCGAATTCGACATATAAGGGTTTCAACATCATAGTTTGCAATGATGAATATAATGTGAAACACTTATGCAATGATGAATATGCCCCCCTTATATGTTGAAACCAGCATGAGGTAACATAACCCAGCATAGCGACTTAGGGAGCTAAAATGGACGCAAAAAAGGTTCAGGAAGTCAAGTGGAAAACAAGGCACAGACTTTTTCCTTTTAATTTCCAGTGATCAGATGGTCTCTACACACACCCCAAAGTAAAACTGTTGTTTTCAGATTCACTGCCCTATTTCTGTACAAGTCTAATTACTCAATCATACAGATGATTCATACCCTGCTACGTTGGAAATACAATTTTATTTTGGCTTCCTTGTTGCTTATGCTGTCAAATTGACGATTATATGCCTACATACGTGATATGTAGTAACCAAATACCCATAGCGAAGCACATTACAGTACATGTATGAGTTTAGCAGGAATCCTATTAAAGATGGGAGCATACGTATTGATTTGGATCAATATAGAATTGATCTTTGGTTAGTAATAATAGGAGCGAAGCAAATAATCTATGCAGCTTCAACTTCAAGTCTATGGATCCTACACATACACAATAGACTAGCATGTAAGAACATCTTATGTAGTTTTTGCATATCATAAATGTAATCATCCTTGAATCTACAAGCTGAAAAAAATAAAATTTCCTTATTGAAAGCAACACATGTCGCAATATCTACCAAATCGTGCAAGTCCAACCATATATGATATTACAGCTGATGACTAAGCCTACACTGCATAAAAACCTCACAAATCACGAAGAATCTCTACTAATATAGCTTCCATATGATCTGACAAGGATGATATTTGTTACATAATATGGATTTCCATCACAACACTAGGGCACTTCAATGGTTTGTATAAATTCAGACAAAGGCAAATGTCACTACTGCTCAGAATTAGTACAGAATTAGCAGATGAGAATAGTGCCAAACACCCCAAATCACTAACCCAATCTACAAGTAATGCTAGCTAGGAGTTAAAAGAATAAACAAAACCTCCATTCTACCATATAATAAACCTAAACAAAACTGATTTGCTGCTGGTCTCTAGTCTCAATCTCTTTAATCATAAACGTTTGGTGGCACACTCGTGTGAAATAAATCTCTACTATACAAAAATTAAAGATGTTTTTGCCGATACTTTGGTACGTAATCCGTGTATGAGTCGGTTTTTGAGTTTGTTCGCTTTTGGAAATACAAATCCGTATTTGACTCAGTTTTTAAGTTCGTTCGCTTTTGAAAATACAGAAGGAATCATATAAGAAATCTCTTTAAAAAAACTTACATGCTAACTTGAGACGATTGGACTCTTAATTGCAGCTCATGATTTTCTAACAAAATATGTATCCAAGCGAATTTAACACATTTAATTTCACCTTAACTAAACCATATATAACAATAATAAGATTAAAATAGTCTTCACCCGTTGCCACGCACGGACATTTTTCTATTAAAGAATAAAGCGAAAAAAAATAAGTTGAAGATAGAAGAGCCCAGATTCCAAATGAAGAAATAGAAACTCGAAAAGGATCCTTCTAATTCTCAAAGAATGAGGGGCAAGGGGATTGATACCGAGAAAGATTTCTTCTTGTTGTAAGAAGTGATTTGATCCGCATATGTTTGGTAAAAAAGAAACAATCTTCTCCTTTAATCATAAATGTGCATTTGGTGCATGTACGTCTTCCGTGTGATCGAAAATATAAAAAATAAACAGATCCCAACCCAAGATCAAATCACCCCCAAAACCCAAAACCCTACCACCAACACGATGATTCCACCTCAATGAAAACCACGACACCACAATCCCACCGGTTTGATCTAACAGAAACTAAATCCCAGGAGAAAAGAAAAACCTAGATTTAACAATCTCGCCAAGAACGAATCTCTCAAACATAGCAACACAGAAAAACCAAAACCCCTCGTACCATGATCGATCGGATCGACGGCCTAGTAGATCAAACAAAACACAACGATCGCATCCCGGATTGCACAAAAACCCGCTCAGATTACACCCAACCAACGGCGCAAAAAGAAAAAAACTTATAACTTCCTGCGATTTCAGGCCCAGAACTTTCGGGGGGCGGGGGCGCAAGAACGCGACGGGGGGTACCTGGCAGCGCTGCCGCTTCTGCTGCTGCACCGCGTCCCACACGGCTGCGTCGGCGGCGCGGCAGGAAGCCGAGGACGACGACGAGGAGGACGCCCCTCCTCCTTGCATCTTCGGGTAACTGCGAGGAAAACCAAAAAAAGAGAGATAAAAAAATAATCAAAAAATCATCCCAAAACCCCCCCACCCAGAATCGGCCCACGCGGTTCCTCCACGACGTAGAAGGGGCGAGAGGAACCCTACCCTGCGGCGTCCATGGCTCGCCGCGGCGGCGAGAAGCGCGGCGGCGGAGGAGGCGGAGGAAGTGGGGGGAGAAGAGAAGATGAGGCGAACGAGAGGAGGATTTCGTCGCGTGTGCGCGTAGCGATTTTTATATGCGGCGGGGCCCACACACACTCTCTCCCAAGTCCCACCGCGGGGAGCCGCGCGGCCGCTGCCATGTGGGGCCCACAGACGACGCGGGTCCCGTGGGACCCACATGACAGTGGGTGGAGAGGGGTGTGACGGAGATAGTACGGGTTTCCGATTTTGGGACAAAGTACTGCGTCCAGATGGGAAATAGGCCCAACAACCCCCGGTAGTTCAAGCCGTGTTGGTTGGCATCGAGACTATCAAAACGTTTGTTGCTAAATTCTCTCTACAAAATATAACGGATGTAAATATAGTAGTTTAATTATAGGGTGATTATATTATGTCCCTTATAAATTATATGAAAGTTTCATAAATCTCATGGTAACACGCTATTTATGCAGAGCGGATGTTTTTTTTATGAAATCCCCTCACTCGTACGCACGTTGTGATTTTTTCCATCCTCGCTTGCACGAATCCTTGACGATTCAAAATTATGTAAAAGTTACAATTTGTAATTACACGTAAGTTATGATGTAATTACACTGTAATTTTTGAAAGAAAATTTATCAACAAATGTATAACAAAATCGTTTAGGATCAGCTTAATTCTCAACCTTCCATCTAATTTAAATCCAATCGTCTTAGTGTATAAGTTCCCTTCTTTTTCAACTCCCCAACCTCTAACGAAACAATGGTCTATCAACATTGTTTCCTTTTTTTGTGACTTTTTAATATAATAATGATTTATGTCACGCGTCTTACCTGTTATTTTTGTCATTTGAGAATCCAGCGGTCCACGGGCACTCTATTCCACCGACCTACAACATACCTCCAACACAACGACAAAATATGCAGATGGCAAGAAACATCTTGATCTATCTCTATCTACAATCTTGTCCATTATATATATCCTAATATTTTCTTGATGGTTTAGTACGGTGGCCGACGAAAAGACCCATATCTTTCTACATCATCACCGATGAGACTGCTTTAGGGTGCTAGTGTTCTTTTTTATAAAAAAAAACAGTAGAAATTAAGTCTACTGTGCTATATTAATATATCCAATAAGTTCCTTGTGTTGATTTTCATTTATGTTAAAAAGGAAACTTATGAATATCATGCATCTGTGTAACCGTAGGTTAAATGTTCATCATATTTTTTTCATGCAAGGAGTCAATGTTAGAGGAGGTATTATGCACAGATTGTAAGGACTATCTATGAGAAATTATGGGGTAGAGCCGTAGAAGCATGGCATCTCTTACATGTACAGGTGTAACAGGTCTAGGAGTACAAGTGTTCACAAACGTTAAAGTGTATGGTTTTACTGCATAATGCACGTTTTCTCTACCTTTCTCCATAAGGTTTTGTTGTACAATTTTTTTTCGTTGTTATTTCAGAAGTTTTCTTTAAGGGGATGTCAAAATTTTAGCCAACTGAATCATTTTTATAACTTTTCTCATCCTCTATGACAACCTCTATTACATATTTATAAACAAAATTCTATTATTTTCTTAGATAAAAGATTGGACAATTAATTAATACAAGCTAAATAGGGAATAAAGTTACAATTCATAATTTTTACCTACTTAAAAGATTCGTACTATTTCTACAGTCCCACCCCTCTATATCTATTACCCCTTCGTCCCAAAAAAAACTCAACTTCTACAGTTTAAATTTTATCAAAAAAACTAACTTCTACCATCCTACCTACTCTCAGCACATAAAACGAGAAGTTTTGTCTCTTAAATATCATTGCCTACCTATCACCATTATTACTTTTTCCAATAATGAGGGCTATTTTGGGCATTTTTACTCCCCACTAATTTTACATTGGGATGCTAGGATTGGCCTTTTTTTTGGGATTGAGGGAGTATTATAAAAAAATTAGAGGTGTTTCTACCGTTCCACCTCTCTATTTCTACTATTATAAAAATAAAAAATGTTTTTTTGGGTGCTTGGTACGTTGTCCGTCTTTCATACGTATTCGCCATCCATCTTTCACGCTAGCCCTATCATATATATCACATATATGGGTCGGCAGATAGGATTGGATTAGGGGAGACCTAATGGAGTAGCTCTCGGGAGGCCCATCAACCGTGCAATACTAATATGTGTCTGAAAGTTCAAGTGCCATTAATTAGGTTTTGGTGATTAATGACAAATCCAATTATGTGATACTCATGTTTTTATAAGCATTTCTTTGCCTAGTCTCATGTGGATATGAAAGTAGAGTGTGTGAGAGGTGATTCCCGAACTTCTTATGAGTTGAGATAGAAACATTCATTGATGGTGGACCTAAATCACAATGATGAAATGCATGGAGATCAAGCTATATGTATCACTCTCTCTCCATGTACATATTGATACGTTCATATATAATATTTCCATGTGAATAACAATATACATGTGAGACTAATGTTTTGTTTGAGTCTTTTCTCTTATTTAGTCTCTTTACATTGAGAACATGAAGATGATGAAGGTATACATTTATTTTAGTGCTTATATTTGATAAATGCATTCTATTCTTGTATAGGGTAAGCTCCTAATGTTTCATTCTTTTATGCATACTCTTACTTCACACAAACATTTTGTATGCATACATTTAGGAGAAGCAAATCGTATATTTTAGTTATGCATGTAATCGATCCAAGTTATTCACTTTCATTTAATTGGGATCTTTACATTTGAGCATATATTTGAGTATATGACACTTGTGGTATTGATTAATACTCATCATTTATTCATATTCTTTTATACATGTGATGGGTTGGTCAACATGTGGAGATTGCCAACTGGATCATTGGGACTAATAATTTTATTTAGTTGAATGAAAGAAATAGGTCCCAAGGATTGCAAATATATTGATGCTCAAGTGATATAATTACACCTAACAATACCAAGAATGACAAAGTGAAGATATTGAAGATGTGGGATACGAAGTGGCTACCATGGCAAGACGGTGAAGGCCATGTGAAGCTCAGTCACGATGGACCATGCGGCGGTGAAGGGCAAGCAAGGGGCTTGGCGCCGAAGAACTGTCACACCCAGAAATTCATGAACCAGAATTTCTAAGCTGAATGTGCATTAAACCCCCTGTCCAGGACCAGCTAGGGTACACAAACGACAATTGTTGATATACTGATCCACATCTTACAAAAATATAAAAGATTACAAATGCAGCGGAAAAGATAAAAGCGAGCTAAGCCTGAAGACTTGACTCCTGCAGCGGGCGATTCCATTCCATAGGCATCCTTGACGGCAGCGACGAAACCAACTTCTTCGAGACATCTCCAACTGAGAAGAACTTCAACTCTGGTGTGGGGGAAAAGAGAGTAAGACTGAGTACTACCCACTGTACCCAGCAAGTCATACCGGAAGAGAAGGTATGATGCAGGATATATCCAAGGGAGGCTAAAGGTTCATTTGCACAAAGCAGGCATTTAAAAGCAGTAGTTGAAAGCAGTAAAACAGTTGTAGTAATTAATCCATATTAACCAATCACTGCTCAACGCTACACCACGTTGCAACAGGCCCAACCAACCACCTGAACTACACCAATTCAATACCTAACTAGGGTGAGACTAATCACGGTGAATCTGGTCGACCGCCCATAACTGCAGGCATGGCTATTCGAATAGTTTTACTCTGATCAGAGGTGTACAACTGTACCCACAAGACACAGCCCCACGACATGTTTCCGTGCGTGTCACGCCCTAAAAATCGCCTAAATTAATAATCCATATTTTAAATCATTTCTAGAAATTATTTTTAAAAAAAAGCCTTCAAGTTAAACTCTAATAATCTAGGAGAAATTGTAACATAAAACTGAGTTAGATAAAATCTCGTTAAATACTTTGCTTGTTTATCTATTTTCTAGATTTTTCTGGGAATTATTTGAGCAAGGAAAGTATTTTTAAATAATGAAACATCATTTCACGAATTATTTTAATTGGAAAAGTTTTTAAAATCCTCTCCTAAGCCGTTGGGCTGATTTCAGCCCAACATCTCTCCCCCTCGTGTGCGTGCTGTGCAGCCCAAGCCGGCCCAAGCCGAGCTGCTCTTCCCCTTCTCAGCCCAGCCGAAAGTCTATTTTGCCTCCCTCAGCACTGTTCATCTTCTACCTTTAGCAGCCGAACTGAGACCGAATTGGCTCGGTTTTTCTCCTCCAAATCCAACCTTTTCTCTTGTGTTTTCCTAAAATTTGTTGAGGGGAAATATTTCCCTTATCTCCCTCTTTCGTATCCCCTCAAGAATCGGAGCAAACCGTTGAGTAATCTCTCTGAATCGAACTCGTTTTCGAGTTTATCTCCAAAACCGAGTTTAGATTTTCCCGGAGCGATTTCTTGCGGGAGGAGTCCGATCTCTTCAATCCAAGGATATAAATAGGACCCCCTAGTCCTCCTCTTTCGTTTGCCCCCTTTCCCGAGCTCTTTAGTGCGCCGTAGAGTCGCCGCCGCGTCGCTTTAGCCGCCGCTGTCGCCGGCCAACCACCAGCCGCGCCGCGCCGTCGCCCTAGCCGTCACCACTGCCTCCTCTCGCCGCCGTCGGGTGCGCGTGACCGAGGGCTAGCCCGGCTGCACCTCCCTCTTCATCGCCGGCCGCCGTAGCTCGCCGTCGCCGGTTATACCGAGCCGCCGCCGTCGCCCCTTCGTCGCCGGCCGTCGTCGGTCGTCGTTTGGCACGAGGGTGAGTACCGTTGGGTTCGCCTCGTCGTCCTCTATGTGTACATGCCCTTCAAATTCGCAGCCGACCATCCAATCTCCGGCGAGGTGGCCATCTTGGTCCGGCCATTGATGATGTCATTATGACGTCATCATCGTTTTTCTTTTTCTCGTTTCTCCAATAGATTAAATCCTCGGAAAATCATAACTAAATAACCGTAGATCCGTTTCAGGTGGTTCAAGTTGCTAAATTTTTCTAAAATCAAGATCTACATGTTAAAAATATCCACATGTATTGTTCATGCTTGTTTTTGTACTGTTTTGTTGATTTTGTTTATTTGCTTTAGTTTCCGACGTTCCGGAGGAGAGCGTTTCAGTTGAGGAAGGTTCAGAGGTTTTCGTGGAAGCTCAAGGCAAGTCACACAGATCCCAAATAACCCTTTGAGCATGTTGAACCCGTTTAAAGCTAATGTTTTATTTCAACTTATGCATTATTTTCGAATGTTATCGGGTGGTGAGCCTTTTCCCATTTAATTATGGCCGAAGATGACTTTATTTTCCTATGGGTTATAATTTGATTAGCTTGAACCTTATATATTGGTTTGGTTCAGCTAAATGCTATATAGGTATAATTGCTTAGTCATGCTTAGAAACATAAGCTCATTAATGGGATGAATCATACTACATTATTATTCACGATTATATTTAATGGTAGCTCACGATGGTTAATCGTGTTATGTTAATTAATTGATAGTTAAAACCTGATTAAGGTGGGTTGTGAGCATATGGTTTTGATGGTCGTGCTCATGACAATTAAGGACTGGTTCACGAGCTACTGTTGTGAAACATTTACCGTGCCAACCACAAGCCAGCGTGGGCAACGGCTTTACCTTTTGTATAGCATGATTCATTATGGGGTGCCAGACTGAGAAGCAGCGAGAAGTCCGTGGGGGTCGCTGGGGAGTCCATGCCTCTGGTTGTGCGAGGGGTATTGTCACAGTTCCTTTCCGAGGTACCGTGGTGGTATTGAGGCGCATGGTAACATGTTGTGGAACTGTGTCTTGTGGGTACAGTGGTACATCTCTGGCCAGAGTAAAACTATTCGAATAGCCGTGCCCGCGGTTATGGGCGGGTCTAACAATGTTTTTCGTGATTAGTCTCACATTAGTCATTGATGGTAATTGTGATAATTAATTTGACTCCTGGTTTGGAATGGTATATTCCTGATATGGAGGTTTGATTTGTACAACCGGGGTTGGTTGTTCAGATGGGGTTGGGCCTATGCAACACGGGTGTGTTGTATAGTGTTTACTTAATACTGATTAATTATTCAACTGTTTTAATACTCTCTTAAATATTTATTAAATGTTGTTTATGCCAATGAGCTATATTATGCCATCCTTTGTTATCCTGTGCACTTGCATATTTGCTGTGTGGCTTGTTGAGTATGTCATATGCTCATTCTTGCAATATTCAATCATCAGAGGAAGAGTACTTCAGTGAAGGTGATGATCTGGAGGACTAGACTTGGTCCGGGTTAAGTTGCCTGTGGAGTGGAGTCACCATAGCTGTTCCGTAGTTTGTTTTATTTTCCGCTGCGTAGAATTTTATTTTTTTGAGAGGAACTATCCACCTCTGTAATAATTTGCTATTTTGCGAATATTAATTAGTTGTTTAAGAGTACTCTATTATCAATTTGTTATTGTGTGCCTCGGCTGATTCCTAGACGAGGATTTAACACACATGTAAGCGTTTGGAGTTTTGGATAGAAATTCCGGGCGTGACAGTGCGCCGACATGCCATCACGACATACCAGAAAGAGACCGTGACAGGACCCTTCGCATAGCCCCCTCTAACCGATCGCACCACACCTCAGGGTTCGCCCCCGTCCCCAGCAGGCAACGGGCAGCCCCCCTCTCGTGCCGCGGTGAATCCGGAAGCCGATCAACCGGACACCCCGGCCGACCCAACTCCATCACGCCCACCCTCGCCCGGGTACGTTGGCTAGAGGAAAGCTACACTACAAGTCCAGCCGTTGCCCACGCTGGCTTGTGGTAAGTACGATAAGTCCTTCCAGGGCATCCCGCGAACCGGTCCTTAATCGCTATGGGCACGACTAGAAAAACCATGCACCCACAGCCCACCATGTAGTGTATTTTAATTAACTAACACCATTACGGTGGTACTAATCCAAAGCTATACCAATAATCAAAGTCTATGCATTAATGTAATTCCCCCTTTGTGTACTACTTGAACTAAGCATGGCTAAGCAATCCCTAATCCAACATCTAATCATTTTGATACCCAAGTTATCAATGGCATAAGGTAAACAATATATATGGCTGAGTAGTACGACCCATCCCACATGATATTATGAAATAATGCAACCTTTAATAGAAATGCGGGACATTTGTAAATTGGGTACAATATGATCAATTATAATGCATGACTTGCCTTGCTCTCGCACTAATGAGACCATAGCAACGTCTTCGAGAAACCGCGGATCGACGAAACGGCCGAAATCTACGCGACAAACAAAGCACACAAGCAAAACATGCTATAAGACTACTGAAACAGGAAACAAAACCATTTTTAATGGATTCTATGCATTTTTATGAATTTACTGAGACTTGAATGGAGTTAAACGGAGCTCGGATGAATTAGTTATGATTTTTAGAAGAATCTCTGTGTTTTACTATTAAAGAAAAGTCCTTAATTAATTATTGCGCAATAAAGCATCCCAGGGCTGACGTCACCAGGGGGGTGGCGCCGACATGTGGGCCCCACGGGCCAGCGGCACAAAGAGAGGGAGAGGGGGCAGCTGGCAGGCGGGCCCTACTAGAAGCGGCTCCAAGGGAGGGGACGTGGTGCCTGGCTCGGCACGGCTCCAAGCCGGCCGGCCGGCCATGGGGGAGCGGTGCACGCGGAAGTGGCGACGGCAGCCAACGCGATCGACGGCAAGCGGCAGCACGCGGCGACGCGGCGGCACGACGGCGAAGCGCCGGACGACGACGACGGCGCGGCTCGGCGCTAGGAGGGAGAGGAAGGGGGAGAAAGGGGAGGGGGTGCCTCACCGGGGTTCGGCCGGCGCGGGAGGAGACGACGACGAACGGCGACGGCGAGCAACTGGAGGGCGACGACGAACGGCGGCCGAGCTACGGGACACCCTAAGAGAGGAAAAGAGAGAGGTTAGAGGGAGAGAGGGAGTCCACAGCGACCGAAACCCATGGCCGAAGGCGGCGGCAATGGTGGTACTCACCGGCGCGCGGGGAGAAGCAGGCCCTGACGGTGGATTTGGCCGGGCAGATGGCGGACGCGGCGGCTCACGGGATGTTGAACGCGGCGGCGTCGACGGTGAGGCTTGGTGCGGCGGCTAGTGACGGCTAGCGGTGGCCGGAGCGCGGCTGGAGGGCGGCGGCGATGAGTGAAGCGGCTCGGGAGCAAAGGAGGGCACGGGGAAGCTCGGCGAAAGCGAAAAACGAGAGAGGGGGGACACGGGGAGCGTTTTATAGGTGGAGGGGGAGGCGGACGTGGCCAGGGAGGCGGACGTGGCCGGGGAGGCTCCCGATTTCGCCGGCGACGTGGGAGGTGGAGAGAGAGAGAGGGGGGATTCGAATTGAATCCCGCCCTTGCGGGCGCGTGCGCGTGGGCGGGAGAAGGCGGGGCGTGGGGGCGGCGACGTGGGGGGGCGTGTGGGCACGGAGTGGGGGCGTGGATGTGGAGGAAGCGGCGGCGTGGGCGGCGGTTGCTACCGGTTGGAAGAGGAAGACGGGGCCGACAGGTGGGCCCCACCTGTTGGTGACTTGGAGAGAGGAGGGAGGGAGTGGGCCGGCCTAGCGAGCAATCGGGCGCGCGAGGGAGTGGGTTGACGGCCCAAGAAAAAGGAAAAAGGGAGGAAAAAGAAGAGAAAAGGAAAAGGGGGATTTTCTAGGGATTAAATAATGCACATGCTCATTTTTAATTGGTTAAAATTATTTCCATGGCTCTGAAAATTCTACTAAAAATCCTGTTAGCATATTTTTACATTTAGAACCCAAGAAAAATTCCACATGTCGATTCTGATTATTATTTGCATTTTTTTATTTAGGGTTTCTCTCTTGCCTTTAAACAAATAATTTCTTGCAACAATTTATTAATTGAATTTTGGCTAGGGAGAAGAACTTCAGGGCGTGACAAGAACCAAATCCGGTTGTGAAGGGCAAGTGACGATTTGTCATGATGGACCGTGCGAGGCCATTTGAAGCTACAAGTAACCGCATCAATCATTTGAAAAATATATGGTGAAACGGTTTTGGCATTGGCGTCCCCTTAAGACGATGAAAGAAGGGACAATTTCGTTTTTGCCCCCACTTTCATCTCCAATATTGATTTTGCCCCTACTTTTTAGGGTTTTCATTTTTGCCCCCAGTTTTTTTGAACCGGAAGAGGCTTTTGCCCCTGTTTTTGATGGAGGAGTTAACGGTGTTAAGTAGGACATTTATACCCTCTTCCATCTCTATTCATTGATGTTGTTTTTGCTTCCATTATACATGGCTTTGGAAAATTATTATCTGTTAGACTATTGCCAGGGGCAAGCCAATGGCGAGGCTGCTGGGGCCGCCAAACGGCGACATGTACCTTACCTCGAACACATCGTGGCATCACCTGCCGGTGACCCTGCACGGTTGAGGTCCACTGGAACGTCCGGACGCCGATGACCCTGTGCGGCTGCCTCCACTGGAACGTCCTGACGGGGGAGGTGTTCCGCACCGTGCTGGTGTTCGATACGGCGGCAGAGGAGTTTCGCACGATGCGCAGGCCGTGCGACTACTCCCAAGATGCCGACTGGACCGGCCAGCTCAACAGAGTACAGGGCACCATGGCCGCTTCGTCGTACGACGCAGACGGCGACAGAGTGTTGGCGCTGTGGCTGCTCCGGGACTACGACGAGGAGGCATGGGAATGCGTGTACCGCGTCGCCACCGGGTTCCTCGGCGACGTGGCCAGGACGATGGGGTTCTTCGTCGCCCACATGAGCGACGACAGCGGTGGTGGGGACGCACTGCTCCGGTCAAGTCAGGGGCATCGGTATGGGGTTTACAACCTCAAGACTCAAGAGGGGCGAGGTGGTGGCCGCCGACAGGGAGCTCGGCGGCGACGACGACGATGGTGATGATGTCTCCTCGCGACGCAACATGTGTACCAGGAGAGCTTTGTTTCTCCCGTGCACCCACCGCCGCCGCCTACCCTCTCCCCGCCGCTCGTAGCCGCTTGGCCACTGCTCGCTGCCGCCGACGGGAGGAGCTGCGCCCTAGCCGCCGCCGCCGCCTAGTCACCGCCGCTGCCTGTACAATCGAGAGAAGCAGCGAGGTTGGGGGAAAGAATCGATTCTCCATTAGACTAGTGCCAGGGGTAAAAAAGTAAAACACAAATTCGAAATTTTTTTATTTCATTTATTTCTCTATTTTTTTACTGCCATATACCCGGTCCCACTAACTTCCATCCAAAGCGGGGGTAAACGCCTCTTCCAGTTCAAAAAAGTGGGGGCAAAAACGAAAGCCCTAAAAAGTAGGGGCAAAATCAATATTGAAGATGAAAGTGGGGGCAAAAACGAAATTGTCCCATGAAAGAAAGATGGGAAGAAGGCATTCCTATTGGTATAATTCTCTTCCTATTTACATTTGAGTTTAGGAATGCCGTACTATTAAGAGGGATGCAATGTTGAGGTGTTTGTGTATATCTCGGTGCTCAAAGTGACCTATCATAATGCTACCTTAAGAGAAACCCAAGATTTAACCTATCCTTTAAGTGGTTTTAGACCTTGTTTTTGGTTGAGTTGGTTAGTCCTCTGAGTGAGCTTTCCATAGAATCCAAGATCATAAAAAACGAACTCCCGAGCAAAAAAGTTATGGACGTTTTACTCTGTGCTTTCCGGAAATTCCGAAAAATTATCGAAAATTCCAAAAATGGCTACGAAACTGAGATTTGCTTATATAAATTTTCAGTTTTTTCTGAAAATGCTTTTCGGAAATTCCGAAAATTATAGTCTTGGCCTCCAACGGCTAATTTTTGGGAGGCTCGGGTATATAAACTCCTCCACCCCTCCTTTGAGTGGCTGCTATTCTTGGACAACATTAGATACATCCAAAGCCAAATAGCTAACCTCATTTCCCTACCTTTGTGTGCCTCTTTGTGAGAGGGATTTGAGAAGGGGAGAGAGTTGGATTGAGAGATTGAGAAGTTGAGAGCTAGTGAGCTTCACTCCATACTTTGAGCACTCAAGTTCATAGCAAGCAAATCTTCGATTGTATTTGTTACTCTTGAGACTAAGGTCTCCTAGACGGCTAGGCGTCGCCGGTGAGCACCCAAGGTTGTGGTGTGCCACATAAAGTTTGTAAAGGCTTCGATTTCACCTCCGCAAGGGAAAAAATCAAGAGTGAAACTGAGGAGTGCATTTGTGCAACCTCGTGAGGAAAGGGTTAAAATAGACCCGGCCTTGTGGCTCTCAACGGAGACATAGGATCCGTGGATCCAAACTTCGGGAAACAAATCAATGTGTCTCCTCTCTTAGGTTTGCTCGTTCTTACCATCTCTCATATTGTGCTTGAGCTTGTTTTTACCCGATCTATTTGCATGCTTAATTAATATAGTTGGTGATTTTATATCTTGTTTAGATACCTTGTTTGTCACCTTTTGATTAATATACATTTTGTTTGTTCGAGCTACAAGTTCATAGTTAGTATTTATTCCGTTATCCGCCGAACTTTTCGGTTGAGACCAGAACTTCCGGTATGGTCAATGAACCTGTGATGTAATTGAACATGTTTTGGATAGTGATTTGTGGATGTAATTAACTGACTTGTTATGTAACTGACTTGAGGATAACCTGCGATCTTTGTTTTTTTTTCTGAATTTGTGATAGCCTGTTTTGTGAATTTGTATTAATGTGAGCTAAATGTTGTTAATTGGGCTATAAGATGTCAGATATGTGGATGTTAATTGGGTTTTGTATTGGATTTTAGCTGAGCTCGTTCTATTTGATATATGGGCTTCTTGAGTATGCATGGCCCAAATTCAATTTCATTGCAATGCTTGGGTCTATTGGGCCTTTTGAATATGTATAGCTCACTTAATATAGATGGATATTGTATAATTGGGCTGAATTTATTAAAAATCTAATTGGATTTACAATAGACCTAGCCCATAAACAGGTTGCTCACTACATGGGCCTTAACAGGCCACATAGAATCTTATGACGATTTTTAGGCTTGATAGTGACGAAAATGGGCGTCATAACTCTACGACGACAGAAGGATCGTCACTAGATTAATGACAAAAAAAAATAAGGTTTCGTCATAGAATACTGTCGGTGATATGGGCTTGGGGGTCTCTAGACTAGGCGGGGCGGACGCCACTCCCTCATGTGACTAGGGGTCGGGCTCCCCCGACCCCTTCAGCGGGTTGCCACGTGCGGTGGGTTAGGTGGCCACCTTCGAGCGCTCACCTACCCGCATTAATGACGACCTGAGCAGGCGCGCCACGCCGCATTTAATGGGGCGTGCAGCACGCGCTAAATTGGTCTGTGACCGGTTGAATGACTAATGGGACACGGGGTGTCAGGCGTACTATTGCATGGGTCAGGGGGCATGCTCCCTGTCTTGTCCCATCAGTCATGATGACGAGAGGTCTTAACCTCTCATCCCGGCCAGAGTCGGTCCATCCGCCCTGGTCAATTGGGGTTCCTGTTTCCCGGTGCAAATAGGGACCCGGAAGTCTTCTCCCATTAATAGCAGCTGACATGGGCGCCCTTCGTGTCAGGCAGCAAGATTTGATAGGCCCCATCATAAAAATGACGTGCGCTTGCTTCCCAAGTCAAGAGACAAGACAGGCATTTAATACAAAGCACTTTTCCATCGGAGCTAGGTTTTTGGGCCCATGTGGTAACCCCTTGAGGTATAAAAGGAAGTCCAGGCCTAGTAAAAGGGGGAGGGACGGATACGGGACGATTCATTGGACGCTCCAGAGCAGTCTCTAGCCCTGATGATCAACACCACATTTTACTCCAACAAGGAGAGCTTGTAATCCTTCACTCAAGGAGCATAGCACAGGAGTAGGGTATTACGCTTCTTAGCGGCCCGAACCTGTATAAACCCTTTTGGTCTCATCGTCTTTGTGGGCTTGACCCCCTCAACATCACATGGCTTCGCTCACCGAATCTTCGAATCTCACCCGCTGCCCCCGGCCGAACTCACAAAGGGGGGCCTCACAGCCTCCCGCTAGAGAGGGTCACCCCTCCGACAAACGCCATTAGAGACGCATGATAGGTAATGAATGAAAATTCGTCACGCGAGCGTCAAAGATTACACAACATGACGTAAATTTAATGTTTATGACGTAAATGAAACGTCACCTATCATAAGATCTCTTTTAGTATTACCATACCGGAAGTTCCGATTTGAATTGAAAGTTCTCATCACTCTAATACGCTATTAAGTTGTGAAAAATTTTGGGAACGCCTATTCACCCCCCCTCTAGGTGACATCAAGGTCCTTTCAGTGTCGTAGTCCGTCCAAGCCTCTCTTCGACTCGGTCATGCTCGGACACCCTTCCGCTGACATAATACCTTCCATGAACGCCGCCGCCGGACGGACAATCGCGCTCGCACCTCGTGTGCCCTCACTACTTACGTATATCGACGAAGCACGTTACGCTACCCTACCAGCGTCGAGACCTCTCGATGATCTACACTGATGGACACCATCGACCAACCAGGCGCAAACCACAGTGTATAAGCCCTTGATTGCTTAAGCTTCTTCCTCTCAGAATTTGCAAGCTTAATAACAGCGCAGTTGCGTAACATAGATTTTTTTATTGATTTGTCTCTTATCTACTTATATACTCCGTACTTATTAATTTACTTATATATTATATTAGTACCAGTAGAGATGCCATTGGGTTGGGTGCCATCCACGATTCATATATGCTTTGTTGGCTGATGCATATGTGACAACATGCTCAATGCATGCTTCGTGATATTCCTGGACATGTTTATATCGTAGCCTTTTTCTTCGAACTTTTATGTTAACTTTTATCTTTCTCTACTATTATATATCCCTATCTCTACTTTTATATCTTTCTCTACTATTATATATCCCTATCTCTACTATTATAAAAGTTTTTATAAAAGTTTAAGATGTTTTTATCAGAGTTTTTTCGTACGTCGTGAAAATTTGTGTTCGATTTCTATTCGGCTTGGGCTTGACTTGTCCGTGGCACGCAGAATCCAGACGCGCGATGGAGATGGAAGGCAGATTTTGCGTCATGTCTTGACTCCCGATATCTCACGTCTCAGCGTCACCATCTTTTTTTTTTTCGTCCGCTCTGTGTTCTGTGTCCGGCTCGTGTGTCGCATGGCCCACCGGACCGTGCCTTTCACGATCATTACCGATCATGTTTGCAGTTTGCATCGTCTTGCATGCAATGGAGAAAAGCATGGCGTCACTGATGATCATGCGGCATTGCTGCTGACTGCCAAGAATTGATTTGTCAGATGAGAGTTTCATGTATGCGTGCATGCAGCGTGCACTAAAGTTATAGCCATTAGTATGGAACTATAGTTTATGCAAATGAGTTACACATCCCAAATTAAATTAAAGAAGAAATATTTCGGTTATTACTCCCAAATCTATATTTTTCACTTCCTCGGAGCTAAATTTCATGTATCAAATTTGCATTCAGTATCCATCTATCTATACTTAATTAAAAAAATTCATAAGACTTCTGATGGAATTTTCGTCTGCTACTCGACTCTCATCATCTTGTGTCATCCCACATTGTGCCATTAATTGTTACACTACAGCCGATTGAAATCTCTACTATTATAAAAATTGAAGATGTTTTTGCTGGTATTTTGATACGTCATTTGTATTTGAGTCGGTTTTTAAGTTCCTCCGCTTTTGAAAATACAGATCAGTGTACGAGTCAGATTTTAAGTTCGTTTGCTTTTGAAAATACAAAAGAAGTCAGATAAGAAATTTTTTAAAAAAACATGCATGCTAACTTGACATGGAAGTCAGATTCCTAATTACAGCTCATGATTTTATAAAAAAAAATCTAAGCGAATTCCCACCGTAAATTTTATCCTAGCTAAAACCGTATAACAATAATAAGATTAAAATAACATTCACCCATTGCAACGCACGGGTATTTTTCTATATTATAGAAATTGAATATGTTTCTACCACTACTTTGGTACATTGTCCGTGTTTGAATTGGTTTTTGCGTTGGTATACATTGGTATATAATTGGATTTTCCAAATTTTGACTAGCAACAGCACGATTGAAGTTGTTTCCGTTTAGTCCGATTGGTATGTCGCGAGTCCATCCGTGGGTCCGCCTTATCCACGTATGTGTCTCCGTCGAGCATCGTTGTCCATCCAATAATACCATCCAATAATTATATACATTGGTAATCGAAGAGTTCGATTAAATTACGTTTCACTGCTAGAAAATGTGTTTTTCCATGGGGCCAAAAAGCATTTTCCCTGGCGGGGGAAGGTCCACATGTACGCATAAGTCTACGAAAATATTCGCAGGCGGCCCAATGGCCCGCCTGGGCGGCATCACAATCTTCGCAGGCGCCATAACCACCCCGCCTGCGAAAATGTGTTGGGCGAACAAAAAAATTGCCACCCCCACCCCCACCCCCACCCTACCCACCTCCGGCCACGCCGCCGTTGTAGCCCTCCCAACTCCGGCTAGATCTAGGGTTAGGGAGAGGGGGAGGAGGTGAGGGGAGGCTGTTGCAGGGGCGCCGCCGCCGCTCCCCCTCTGGCCAGATCTAGGAGTGGAGGGAGGGAGGTTAACTGCCACCAACACTACTGGGAGGGAGGGGAGGGGAAGCCGCCGCCGCCACCGCTAGGAGCAGCAGTCGCCACCTCCCTCCGCCAGATCTAGGAGGAGGGAGGGGAGCTGCACGGGTAGTCGCTTGGAGCCGCCGTCGCCACCGCCCTCCCCCTCCCTCCGGTCGGATCTGCTGCCGCCGCTGCCCTCCCGCCTCCCCGCTTCAGCCAGATCTAGGAGGGAGGGGACGAGAGTCGCGTCCGGGTGGAGCCGCCGCCGCCACTGGTGGCAGCCGCTGCCGCCGATAGAGAGAGAGAGGTGGGGGGGAGAGAGGGACGTGGGAGGTGCGGGATGCAGGGGAGAGAGGGAGGAGTTGAGGGAGAGGTGGGAGGTGAGGGAGAGGACTTAGTTTTTTTTTTTTGACTGTTGTGACGATTTTTATGATGCCTAAGCTATTTTGCAGGTGGATCTCTTAAGAGGTATTTTTGCATGCGGACAACGATATCGCCCACGGTTGTTATTTTTGCAGGTGGCCATTTTGCAGGTGGCCATTTAGCTCCGAGAGGCCTATCTACTTAGAATAAAATGTCATCATCTGGGAAAATGGTTTTTCTGGTGGGAAAGTGGTTTTTCTGGTAGTGTTTCTGCTAATCATCTAATTTTTGGTTTCATCTAGGACTGACCACCATCACCATGAGTACCAGCACAATATACATACATACGAGTTGTTACTTTAGAAGATGAGTTTCCAATCAAAAATAATATACGTACGAGTTACGACGCTATTGTCTGGCTCCAGTGTACTACCGAAGCTACGATGAAAGCCTCACACACGATAGATGATTCAGGCTATATGATGAATTTTAGTGTGCGCCTGTTAGCTGTTAGCTGTGCCCACGCTGTAACACGGTCGGACATCCTTAAGATGATACCATTGTACCTATCAAATATACTTGATCGCGAGGTGAAACCGTTACTATATTTTTTTTCTCAAATCCCGTTGCAACGCATGGGCCCTCTGCTAGTATCTATGAAATAAATGAAAAGGTATTCAAACTACATACAACGAATAATGATCTAAAGTTGTACATTACATATCACTGCGATTTTAATTTAAGCTATGTGCAATTTTATGTAGATGAAAACTTAGAAATTTTGAGACGCGTGAAATCTAGTAAATTCCGTTCTTTAATTGTTGCGCTATTCGTATGCTTTTGTTGCAAAGCGGGATATTTGTCGTAGTTGCCATGTGTTCAGGTTCAGTTGTTTAAGACCCTGTTTAGATAGGATTAAAACTTTTAAGTCCCTATCACATCGGATGTTTGGACACTAATTATAAATATTAAACGTAGACTATTAATAAAACTCATCCGTAATCTTGGACTAATTCGCGAGACGAATCTATTGAGCCTAATTAATCCATGATTAGCCTATGTGATGCTACAGTAAACATTCTCTAATTATAGATTAATTAGGCTTAAAAAATTTGTCTCGCAAATTAGTTTTCATTTATGTAATTAGTTTTGTAAGTAGTCTATATTTAATACTCTAAATTAGTGTCTAAATACAGAGATTAAAGTTAAGTCCATAGATCCAAACACCACCTAAACAATCAGACATGTACATATATATTTGTGCGATTGACCTCTCTATATAACAAAAAGAGTGTACTAGTAGTAGTAGTAGTATGACAGACATGAGAAACTACAAAACATCAACGATGCAGGCAATCTAAGTCCCTGTCCTTTATTCCTGACAAAAAAAACACCAAACCTATACTGAGCAGATCATTCCTATAAGAGGCCTGCGTCAAGGGGATCCCATCTCGCCATATTTATTCCTGCTATGTGCAGAGGTGTTCTCGTCCCTGCTGAATGCGGCAGAAGAAAGGGGTGATCTATCCGGGGTGAAGGTTTGTCAACAAGCGCCGAGTATCAATCATTTACTGTTTGCGGATGACTCGTTGTTACTCCTAAAGGCAGATGAACGGAGTGCTGAGTGTCTGCAGAATGTTCTTTCCTTGTATGAACGATGCTCGGGGCAAACCATTAATAAAGAGAAATCTTCAGTAATGTTCAGCATGAACACCAAGGAAAATGACAGGGAGAAGTTCAGAGGGGCACTGGATATTGGAGTTGAAGCATGGAATGAAAAGTATCTAGGTTTGCCGGTGTATATGGGGAGATCAAAATCAAAAACCTTCAGTTATCTGAAGGAGAGGGTGTGGAGGAAAATTCAAGGTTGGAAGGAAAAACTTTTGTCACGGGCTGGGGAGGACATTTTAATCAAGGCGGTTGCACAGGCGATTCCCTCCTTCGCGATGTCTTGTTTCGATCTGACAAAAACTTTGTGTGATGAAATTAGCAGTCTCATTTGCCGCTTCTTTTGGGCGCAACACGATCGGGAAAATAAGATGCACTGGATAGCCTGGGATAGGTTGTGCAGTCGGAAGGAGAAGGGGGGGCTGGGTTACAGAGACCTGCATCTGTTTAATCTAGCCATGCTGGCTCGCCAGGCTTGGCGGCTTCTGTCCAACCCAGACTCTCTATGTGCAAGAGTTTTAAAAGCTAAGTATTTTCCAGATGGGAAGCTTTTGGAGGTGAAGGAAGGCCCAGGTATTTCCTATTCATGGAGGAGTATCGTGCGTGGTGTACAGGCGCTGAAGTCTCGTCTGATATGGCGGGTTGGCGATGGTTCTGAAATTGATATATGGAAGGATCCTTGGATTCCATCAGGTATAACCCGACGGCCAATTACTCCAAGAGGAGGCACAATACTGAACCGGGTAGCAGACTTGATCGATTCATCTACTGGAGAATGGGACAAAGAATTGATCCAGGATATTTTCTGGGAGGAGGATGTGAGGAATATCCTAGCTATACCGCTGAATATGGGGTCAGAAGATTTTGCAGCATGGCATTTTGATCCAAGAGGTATCTTCACGGTTAAATCGGCATATCATACTCTAGAGGATCAGCGAGAGCGTCTAGCGTCTCGACAAACGGGAGAATCCTCGTCGGGTGTTGCTCGCACGGCGAGCCTGGATTGGGGGAAGCTATGGCGTCTACATTATTTCCCGAAGGTGAAGCACTTCCTCTGGCGTTTTGCCCACGATAGCCTGCCACTGCGCATGAACATTGACAGAAGAGGCATGGAGATTGACACACGATGCCCTGTCTGTCATCGTCTGAATGAGGATGGTGGCCACTGCTTCTTCAAACGCAAATATGTTAAAGCTGGCTGGAGAGTGATGAATTTGAAGCATATCAGGTTAGAGCTGATGCAGTACAGTTCTGCTTTGGATGTGTGCAAACATATTCTGAATATGGAGGAGGATAAAATGCTGACCACTGTGCTGTTTCTTTGGAACTGGTGGGATGCAAGGAATAAAGTAAACGCTGGGGAAGATCGCAGATCAGCTGAGCAAGTGTATGACAGAGTCATGAGGATGGTTTCTGAAACTTCCCTGTTGAGCCCGGCCAAATCTCGACCAAACGTTCAAGCGCAGAGGAAATGGCATCCCCCTATCCTGGGCGAACTGAAGCTGAATTTTGATGGGGCTTTCTTTGATGAAGGCAAGACCGGTGGATGGGGATTTGTAGTACGGGACCATGGTGGCCACTGTGTGCTAGCTGGAGCTGGGAGAATTGAGCTGGTGCATGATGCTTTGTGTGCAGAGGCTACGGCATGTCTTTATGCTCTGCGCGCCGCAGCAAACAACGGAATTTCTCATGTCTCAGTAGAAACTGATTGCTCTGTCCTAGTGCAAGCTCTCAAATCAGCTGATTATGATCAAGCTACGGCTGGTGTCATCTTCAAGCAAATCAGATTGATGTCTTTGGTGTACTTTGTAAAGGTTGATGTGTCTTTCGCCTATCGATCTTGTAATAGTTGTGCTCATGAACTGGCTCGTCGAGGGGCTAATTGGGACCCGGGTCAGATGTCCATTTGGACTGACCCCCTCCCGTGTTTTGTAAGGTCTTTGGTGGTTCGTGATTACACTGAACCAACGTATCAATAAAGAGCATGGTTTGAGATTAAAAAAAAAAACACCAAGCCTGATAAAACGCAACTGCTGCAATGCATACGGCACACCACCGCAAGCACAAGAATTACTCATCTGTCCTTAAAAAAAAAAAAAGGCAACTTCTAAGATAAACTCGGACACACGTTTGTTCACTTTGTTGTTTAGATTCATTCTCGGAAGTTAATTTTTTTAGGGATGGAGGTGTATAGCAGTTGCATTACTTACTGAAACTTGAAAAAGAAAAACACACACACACAATCTAAATGTACATGTCCTGCTACCCTTATCTGTTGTTCAGAAATATTGCTCCGCAAGCTATGATCACAATGACAACACGCACTCCCTGCACAACATAAATTCAGATAGTCAGAGAGGGGAAAGAAAAAGAGGAGAAAATGTCAGCACACATCGACAACTGACTTGCCTGATTAATCAACCGCCCATCCAATATTGGAAAACCATGATCATCACCTCGAGCAGAAACCATCTCATTTTTCGTTTTACTGTCGCTTGTGCCCTGCTTCACATTTCACAAGTTTGGCATGGGAGTGCATAAGTTCAGGGATCAGCAGGCTAAGCTGAAACTATCAGTTTAAGGATAATTTTATCATTTTGGAGAAGACATCGAGAGGTACTATATTTTCTAATGTAAAACTTGATATCTCTAGATACTAGTGTCTCGAGGCATCAAATTTTTTAGTTAAAATTTTAGTACCGACAGATACTTTCTGTAGACTCATAACATTAAAATTTTAGTACCAACAGATACTTTCTCTAGATTCATAAAATTTCTCTCATAATCATACCTGATCTTGCATGCTAGCTCCTCCCCTCACATTTGGTCTCTTGATATCAACTTGTCCTACAAACACAAACGAATCCAAGGGTGGCTCAAGCTCAACAAGCTCTCTCAGCTGCCTGCTTGCAGTGGTGATGCAGACATGGGGATGCATGTGTTCAAGAGAGTAAGGGCCAATGGCGGCGCGACGACGCTTCGGCATCGACCGCTTCTTGCTCCGGTTTTGGACTGTGATCACCATCTCTGAATTATCGAGGTCCTTCTCTCTGAATAGCCTACGGATTCTGCCTTCAGATGTGGTTGACAGAACGGCCTGTTGCTCGGTTGCATTTGATCTTTTGTTACTGAAGCTTTTGTCACCAGGAGGAAGCTGCATTTTGCCTGATGTCCCAGCCACAAGACCTGCCTCTGTGTGGCCTGAAACATCCTGGGTTGCTAGTGAACTAGATGACTTGTCTGAAGAAGACTGGGTGAAATTCTCTGAAGAAGCAGACAGCCCTTTTCGTGAGCTTTCTGATTTGATCCGCGTCAGATCCTGCAAGACCATGGAAGACTATGTAGATAAATTGTACTAGTACTTCCTCTATTCATAACTATTTGATGTTCAGGATAAGATTTGGTCAAACTTTTGAAACTTTGTCAATCCATTTTGTATTAAAATAAGTTCATAAAATCTAATGAATTTGTGATACTATGATAGTACTCAAGTCAAAAATGTGCATATCATTTTTTTTAAAAAAATAAAATAAACCAAGCATTTGAGAAACTATTGTTGATCAAAGCTTCAAAAATTTAACAAAATATCCTAAACGTCAAATATTTATGAACAGACGGAGTATATTAGGAGTGGTTTTGCCCTGCATTATTGATCTATTGATACAAGTATTATACCTGTGGAGAGCTGCTTTGAAAGGCACTTATCATTTTCTGCACTGCACTATTTGATCCACTTTGCTCCGGTGATTCTTTTGTGTCTTTCATCTGGGGATCTACAATAATTGCAGAGAAAACAGCCTTCTCCTGCAAATCATCCAGTGACATGCTCTTCCTAACTGAAGATTCATCTCCTTCTCTCGAAATGTTGGAGATATTTTCGACTTGTTTAGACAACAAGCTGTCTGAAAATTTTCAAAATCACCTATAAGAAAAGAAAGTTATCCATACAAATTGTACATTTTATCAGTGATTAAATTTCAGACATTAGCATTCCAGTTACACAGCCTAAATACGAGTTTGATGAATTGTACACTACACACAGCAAAGGTCAGATATTTGGGAACTTATACAACATCTCACATATATTTAAATACTAATATATGTGGATTAAATATTATGTTCTTATTAGCTAAGACATTAACTGCTTAACATTGGCACATCTGAAGCATATAGTCTGTTCAGTAGATCCCTAAAATCGTGTTTGCAACAAAAAAATGAGACATAATTTGAACACAGTTTGACAGGTTACCTTGAGAAAGTACATAACCATCAGAAAGCAGCTCTTGCTGCTTTCGTTTCACTGCAGAGTTCCTCTGAATAAAGGGAAAACAGTATAAACACAAGCTAGATAATTCAAATTAAGATGGAATTATAATAATGAATTAAAAAGGACTTGTGGTTTGAACTAACATGAAAATACCCTAAAAAGAACCACATTACCATTTCTTGGACCCGTCTGCGATCTTCATCACTGAGTAGGAACTGCAGCCTTAGAATAATGCTTCCTCCATTGTCAAGACTAAAATCAACATCCATAGTTCCTGACTCAACAACTGCTTTCATCTTCAGTTCTGTGGTGATTTGTGGGTTATTAGTTAAAACAGGCAGCAGTTCATATTTGTGCTGGCTAAGTAGAAAAAATGAACAATGAACTAACTGAAAAACACCTGCTTGTGATATTAATGATCTATCTGCATTGTACAGCAGCATCACCACGCTCTCACGAAGTGACGTAACTGGGCTACGCACATATTACATATACAGATATACTCCGTTAATTAGTGTGAGACATGCTGAAAATTTTCTTTGCATAAAACAAGGGGGATTTGAATGCAACTTGATGAAAATAAGCAGAAATGCAGAACTCACAATGAGAATTCGCCTTGTCCTATGCTTCCGTTGTACTCTCTCTTGCCCAATACAACTGCATCCATCGTGTTGTTTATATACAAAATCGTAGTAATGTAAGTGAGAAAAAAATGGTGATTTGAGGAGACCTAACCTTGCAAGAACAGTGGAGCTGTGGCAGCTGGTGATTGAGCAGCTGAGAAGTAAGATACTGAACAAAGTCATTCTGTGCTTTCTTCAGATACTCATGTGAATGGAAAAATCATCAGAGAAAAAAAAAAAAACCTGAGACATGGATGCTGCCAGGCATAGTTCCTGCTTGGTGCTGCTTAGAAGCCTCCCAGTTCTAATCTTTCAGAGCATAGAGAAGAGCAGCAGCTGGTGGATATTATTTCTGGCTATCTGTAACCACAGGTTCTGATGGGAGGCTGGGGCCATTGGAAGAGTCTATGTTTGTCTCCTAGTCCTCATAGCATTCCCCATCACCACTGAGACTGTATTGTGGCCAGTATCTCTCATGAATTTTGTTATAACATGCCTTATTCATAGCATTTTTGTTATGGCATGCCCAGATCATAGCAAATCTATAGATCTTTTTTTGTGAGAAGAAAATTATAGGTTTGTTATAACATGCACAAGTCATATACTCTGTAGCTTTTTTTTAAAAAAAAAGGTCTATTTTACATTTCTGAGCTTTCACAAAGGTCTAAATTTCATCCATAAACTTTAAAATTGGATATTGCTCAGCCCTGAACTTTCCATACCATTTACTTTTTATCCTTTCACCAGATTCAAATTAGTTTTTGATGATATATCATTGTGTTTTAAGGCTGAAAATTCTGTTGATCTTTTTTTAAAAAAAAAATCCTAAATGAATAAAAAATGCTTCAAATTTACCACTTATTCTATATAGTATATACAATCTAGATTACTTTTGTGGGATATAAGCAGAATAAGGCTGTGTTCGGCAGTATAGTTTCCCAACTCACTCCCCTCTTTTTCCACACGCACGTTTTTCAAACTACTAAACGGTATGTTTTCTTACAAAAATTTTCTATATGAAAGTTACTTTAAAAAATCATATTAATCTAATTTTCAAAAAAAAAACTAATACTTAATTAATCATGTGCTAATAAGTTCGAACGCAGCCTAAATGGTCCACAGAAAAAAAACAGTTTTATAATATGTATAAAATAAAATTTTGTGCCAGACTAACCTTGACTTTTTTAACAGGCCCAATCTATTTAGGTTTAACATACACGAATGTGCAACTGAAAGTTTCTCTATATTTTTTTTTATGTTAAATGACATTTTGAAAAATGAAATGCAATTTCATGCATGGGTTATGTACTTGAATTTTAAAAAAATGATAACGGAATTAAAAATCTTAAATAAGTACTAGTGACAAATTGTACAAACAGAACTTGCATACTAAATTGTGTCCAAAGTGAAACAAAGTTTAATTTTCTCTTAAAATATGATCTTATTTAGATTTATGTATTATCTTTTGGCAGGAAATTATATTTATGTTGCTTTAGAAAAAATATCTCGGTTTTAGTTGCACCATTTTTTGTTGAGTGATTTTAAATGCTCTATGGATGAACTGATATACTTTTTTTCGACGATTTTTCTACATCATGTTCAATTTTTTTGCGCCATCGGCCGGGCCGACCTCTTTGCCGCCGCCCGCACCAACCTCCCGGCGCCACCCGTGCCGGCCTCCCACGGCCGCCGGCTAGGGAACGCACCACCTTTTCCATGGTGGCACTCCACCACCTCGGCTCGCCTTGGCAGCCATGTCCCTCCTCCACCCCGTTCCATGCATCGTCTTCTCCATGGCCGCACGCCGCCACCTCATCATTGTCGCCATCACTGCCAGTCGCTAGGACGACAGATGTAGCCATCCCCCTCACCAGATCCGTGTTTGCCACCGCCGTCCCTGCATGTCCTAGCTCCGCCTCAACTCCAAGTTGTTGTTGCCCTTGCGCCGTTGATCTAGCTCGATCTGCCGTGGGAGCACTAGATTCGGCCATGGGGGGATCGTGTCCGGACTCCACGACACCGGATCTGGACACTGGCATCTTGCCCTCAGGCTCCAGAGTCCAGTCTCGTCAGCGCCTCAGCCTCATTGACCACGACTCTACGAGCGAGGGGAGAGAGCCTTGCCGCCACCGTCCTTGCATCCACCTAGCTAGGCCGGTGTCTGCTTGGGTGGCGCCCATGTTGTTAGGAAAATAGATGCACAATGGAGACATGAATTTTACGTGGAAAACCCTTGCCGGAAAAAACCATGGGTGCCGACCGACAATGATCACTATAGAGGAGTTGAATACAAACACAGGGAATACATCGAGCTGTCGCACCCTCCCTATACAGCTTCCAAGGGATATATATAGGGACGGAATCAGAGCTGCTTAATCTAATCGGATGGCTTGATTTGATCGCTACAAGCACTTGTGCAGTATTAGCTCTACAATAGAGGATCTGTTTCCTATATATAGGAGAAATCTAGAAGTCCTAATGGGAAAAAACTCAAGAGTCATACTAGGAAACTAATCTGAATATATTGCAGGCCTAAAATATTAGGAAACTTATCCGAATATATTGCAGGCCTAAAATTCAGATCACATATTTAACACATGTCGCCCCTTGAGTGGAGAGACGCAGGGAGCACACACTAGTACAGAAATAATTTTCCTGTACAAGACTCACTTTAGATCACAGACGGACCATAAGTGGTCGCGTCCGTAAAAATCGTGCTCCATTTTCGCGTGCGGCTCTTTAAAATGACCGCACGGAAAAAATCAATTTTTGTGAGCGGGCCTCTTAATAGATCCGCACGCGAAAATAGCCCACCCACCCTTTTAGCTCCCGGCGCCACTCGATCTCCTCCCATCCTCCTGCTCGGCCACTCCCGTTTCCTCTCCCTCTCCCTCTCCCCCCTCCCCCTCCCCCTCTACCCACTCCCGGCGACGGTGGCAGTGGCATCGGTGAGAGTGACAGCGGCATCGATGGCAACAGCGGCATCGGTGGCATCAGCTAGGGTGGTGGCGACTGAGCGGATCCGTCGTCAGCCACCGTGGCGACGACGACGGCGGTGGCGGCAGTGGTATCCCAGCCTCGGGCGTCTGGATCCGTCACCGACAACCGCTGAGACGACGGCGGCGGGCCTCGGGCAGGCCGGCGGCGGCTAGATTGGGGTTCCAGGGCTGCTAAAGCGCCCGCACATAAAAATTGCGATTTTCGCGTGCGGGTGCGTCACCCGAAAAAAAAAATCGGATTTTCACAGACACTTCGTTCAAGACGGGTGGAAGATCCATACGCGAAAACTGCTTTTGACCGCACGAAAAAATAACGTCGTTATTGTACTAGTGACACACTTCAGGTTATCCAGTCGGGTGTTCAAGAAGAAGATATTATAGTTCAGCTGAATAGTTGCTCGCAGGCTAGTAGTCACATATCGACACTCACAAGTCTCACAATTTTGCATGTGGTATCCATAATCCATCTGCCTATCGCCTACTTAATTTAATTATCAGCAGCCAGGATTGGATTGGGACGGCCGGATCGATCTTTTTCTAGCTAAGTGAAAGCCATGCAACACTAGTTGGTAGTCTGTTTGAACTGGAAACTTCAAGTCTAGAACGACTGAACGAGCTAGCTAACATGCAGCGTCGTCTAAAGAATTTGTTTTGGTCATTCCATGTACATGATCGATATGGCAACCACCGCAAAAATTGGTGCCGTAGATATGGTTGGAGGAACTACTTGACAGTAGTATATATATGTGCAATATGTATATAGGATGTGTTTGACAGAACTTCGGCTCCAACTCCATCTCTTCTGAGGTTGAAACCCAAAGTTGAAACTGAGCCAAACCTTTTCAGCTCCACCCAAAAATAAAGTGGAATATGCTAAAGTGCTCTCATAAAATAAAAGAGTTAGAAGCTTCAAAACTCCACTCAAGTTCTAAACTCCTGGAGTTAAACTTTGAAGTTAGAGCTTTGTATAACATGCCCATAGAACATGCTGCATTCATAACTGGAATGAGAAATTAATAACCTATACAAAACCAATCCATTCTGCATGTATGATGTGAGGCAAACTGACTTTACTGAAGAGCTGAAAAGGCAAACTGACAATAGTGTTAGGTTCAGTTATATAAACTCTAGCATACGCAATACGCTACACAAATTGGTTTCATCAAGTGTTGGTATAAATCATCATATGACTGGTTGCAGTTTGCAACAACATTCTAGGCCCTTAATTATCAGAGGATAACAACATATAGCAATTGGGCCCCAGCACACATTGCAGAACTACTTTGCGTGTATATATCTTGAATGCTATTTGTAGAGATGCTGTTGGAATTACAACATAGCGGGTTGTTCGTTTTCTTTCTAGCGAATTTAACCATATTTTAATACTGAACATTCAGATATCACTTCTTTTCTCCGCAAAAAAGGGTTTTCCTTCTTTAAAATTGTTTCGGTGAATTTGGACCAAGGGTCCAAGGGTAGCCTTTTGTCTGTTTAAATACATGGGGGTAGTACCAATGTTGTATGCAAATTTGCAAAAATAACAACAATGCAGTGCAAAAATTATTAAAAGTAATAAAAACAGTAAAAATGCTGCTATTAAATAGCAGTGGCTTAAATTCTAAAAATATACTCCCTTCCATTTTTAATGTTTGACGTCGTTGACTTTGAGATATACGTTTGACTAATCGTCTTATTAAAAATATGCAAATATAAAAAAAAACATGATTAAAATACCTTTAATTATAAAAAAATCACAACAAAATAAGCAACAATTACATATATTTTATATAAGATGAATGGTAAAACATATATTCAATCAAAAGTCAATAGTGTCAAACATTAAAACCAGCCAGTACTTAAGTGCATTTGTTGTTTATGCAACACAAATAACTTATCTCTTATATGTCATCTGAATGGTCATAAAAAATTTCAGAGCATAGATTACATTGTTATGTATGCAACACTAAATTAAATTTTCACACCTCAACGTAAAAAAAAACATAACTCAAATTATTTATTTTGATGAAGTTAGCGTAGTTCAATCGGTTATTTTTCACATGGTGGTGGAACTTACCTATCCAGGTTCAAGTCCTAGTAAGACTTGGCACATGTAATTATATTTACGGTTAATTTTTTTTCAGCGATTTTTTAGGAAAAAGCAGCAGGAGAGGCTCCTAGCCTCCTACGATGATTTTATTGAGAAAAACATTTACAGAAGAATTTACATAAAGAAAAAGAAGGGTACATAGGAGAAAAGGAATTTTTTCAGCGATAGATGTCGATACTATGGTAACTCGTGAATCTGAAATACCGGATTAGTCTTCGGAAGTGCTCATAGATGCTATGATAAATTCGTGAATCTCAACATATACCGGCTCGGTATTGTGAGGTACTTAAAGGGATAATCTGTGCATATATATGTTAATTTATATGAATGCCTCTGTCTGTAATGTATTTTGAAAAAATATATATTTATTTTGCTTCTCCTTGTGTAGATCGACTTTTAACTTCAAATTTTGCATCATGGTAGACACCTGCTATATAATGTTGTACGTTAATTCTTCTCTGGATTTTTTTAATAGCTTTTGTTGTTGATAACTGAGTAGTGACGAAGTAAACGAGTATAGGGCAGTGGAGTTGTAAAAATCCAATTCCTCGCACCACCGGGTTTTGAATTTTCTGGGTCAAAATCCCCCATTTCTGGAGCAATTAAAGTGGGTAGCTTCTTGCTCGGCGTTTCAATTAATACTAGCTAACAAATTAAACCAAAATGTTTAACGATCTTGATTTAGCACTATCCGCAAAACACAGTCACATTTCTTGTGCAAAACAGGCAGCAACCTCTTGATAATAGAAAAATCTCCCATTGCGACACTAGTCCCCTAGCATCATCTCATTCCTCTTCGATCAAAATTCATCCACTGATCTGAGTCAATTAAATCATATGCAAGACATGACCTGAATTATTTTTCCATGCCCATCACCATCCTATTTGACCTATAAATTACTCCTCATCACTCCAGAGACAAATATATAAATAAAAAAAGTAGATCACACGAACGAAACTACACAACTCCTCTACTTGATATCGAAGTTAATTAATTAGTGAAGGCTTAAGAAGCTAAGACATTGGGTACTAGTATTAGTGCAATGGTTAGCGTTGCAACTGGCTCGGTTCTTGCGCTTGCAACGCTACTTGTACTGATAGCACCAGGACCAGGTGGCGCAGGCATGGCGGCCGGCGCCGGCGCCGGCGGCCTCTCCGGCGACTACTACCGGCGGTCGTGCCCCCAGCTGGAGCTCGTCGTCGACATGGCCCTCGCGCCGGTGTTCGCCGTCGACCAGACCTCGCCGGCGGCGCTCCTCCGCCTCTTCTTCCACGACTGCCAAGTTCAGGTACGTACTGACAATATATTTATCTCCAATACACACTGTTGATTTTTTTTAAGATAATGGAATATAATCCTGCCCTTTATTTAAAGAGCTACGGCCAATAATTACACTAACTCAACAAAAACTCACACCTGAATAAACAAAAGCACAGATGAACTAATAAAAACTCACACAGCATAAAAAGATCACAAAAATTATTGAATTCTATTAGTGATCATCAAAATCTACCTACGTAAAATCATAATTATAAAGTCGATCATATGTTCGAGGCATGGTTTACTATCTCAAAATGCATAAACATTTTGAGGAAATTTCAGGAAAATAAATTGATTTTGAACGAAAACTTTTGTTGAATTTCTTCGCTAAATTCAGTAAAATTTGAATTTTTTTACCAGTAGAACATACTACCAGAACCTGTCGGTAAACCTGAAACTTATGAAAATTTAGATCCGAAATTTTCTTGAGCTTTCAGAGATTTAAGGTTGGACTAGTGAGTTTTTTTTTCAGGGATGTGACGGGTCCATTCTGCTCAACTCCGACGAGCGGCGGAACATCACGTCGGAGCTTGGCTCCGACAAGAACTTCGGCATCCGTGACGTCAGCACCATCGGCCTCGTCAAGGCGGCCGTCGAGCGCGCGTGCCCCGGCCAGGTGTCGTGCGCCGACATCGTCGTCCTCGCGGCGAGGTCGGCCGTGGCGCACGCCGGCGGGCCGCGCATCCGCGGCGTGCCCCTCGGCCGGAGGGACGCCACGGCGGCGAGCGCGGAGCGCGCCGACGCCATGCTCCCGGACAGCTTCCTCGGCATCGACGGCGCGCTCGCCATGTTCCAGAGCAAGGGCATGACCGTCGAGGAGACCGTCGCCATCCTCGGCGGCCACACGCTCGGCGGCGGCCACTGTGCAACCGTCGACACGGCGCGGCGCGGGCGCGGGCGCTCCGACGCCGCGTTCGAGGCGGCGCTCCGGCTGGCGTGCCCCGCCGCCGCGCCGCGGGCGGTGGCGGCGGCCGTGCCCGTCCTCAGCGACGCGACGCCGAGCTGGTTCGACAACCTCTACTACTGGAACGCGGCGTCCGGGCGCGGCATCTTCGCCGTCGACGCCGAGGAGGCCGCCGACGCGCGCACGGCGGGGCACGTGCGGCGGTTCGCGGCGGACGGGCGCCGCTTCTTCCGGGCCTTCTCGTCGGCGTTCTTGAAGCTCGCCATGAGCGGGGTGCTCACCGGAGACGAAGGGGAGATCAGGAGGCGCTGCGACGTCGTCAACCATTGATCGGATTGCTCCGAGCTGACTTGAAATTGAAATTGAAGATTGTGATCTTAAAAATGTGAGAAATTTTACTGTAATTGAGGTGATACCTCGAGGTATCGTACTAGTACCAAATTTTACGTTACAAAATGTAATAATACCTACCGGTAAAATCGCTCTAAAAGTAAATTACGACCATAAGTTTGTTGACTAGAGTCTGCAGAAATAAAATGAAACGGAATAGTAATGTACTACGTATTTCTTTTTTGAGAAACACTGAAAATTGGTCTGATCCTTTATATGCCACTGAAAATTGGCTCTTCCCTTATATACCATTGGTCCAAATTTGCGCACCCTTTCATGCCACTATCGTCAGTTGACCGTGTGTTGACCGTTAACTCTCAAGTAAAAAAGACATATTTGCTCTCCCTGAGTTGTTGGGCATGCCCTATACTTATAAGGGTAAATACATCTTTTTTCCTTGAGAATTAAAGGTTAACACACGGTCAACTGACGGGAGTGGCATGAGAGGGTGTGCAAATTTGGATCAATAGCATATAAGGGAAGAGCCAATTTTCAATGGCATATAAGGGATCAGACTAATTTTCAGTGGCATATAAGGGATTCTCTCTTTTTTTTAAATAATGGAATTTATTTGTTGTCAGATCAAGATAAAAATATGATAAATAAATTTGTCAACACAAACCCACTTCTTCATGAAAATGCTTTGTTCTGAATGTCCGATCCTGCAACTCGTGTCGAACGGCTTTGAGCAGGTACAATAGCTGACTATAAACCAACTATAAACATATTTTAAAGAGATAAAAGAGCAGATAGAAGAGCAGCGGTATATAGATCTGTAGCCAGTTGCAGCACGGACTCTAAGACGTAATGTGTGTATGAAACATGGGACCAAATATTAATAGTATTGTAAGCAATTGTTGTATGAATTGGCTATTAAATTGTGTTGACGTTTGATGTCGCGATTCCGGTATTTGCATGGTATGGGGATCGTCGGTACTAGGATATACGCGAGACTGAGGTAAAAGAGACAGAGACAGGGATTTTTATACAGGTTCGGGCCCCTGAATTATCAGGTAATAACCCTACATCCTGTTGGGCGAAGCCGGTATTGCTTTTATTCACCATAATCACACCAATACAATATTTGGGGTAGCCTATCTAACTGTTGTCGACTTGGCGATCTGTAAGTCTGACTCGTAGTCGACATCAGGGTAGTCTTCCTCTTCGAATCCGTGCCCGGCGAGATCAGAGACAGCGCAATGTCTCTCCTATCAGTATCCGAAGACACCGTAGGGGACTAGCCGTGCCTATCTCTGAAGTCGATATTCGGCGTCTTGTCTTGGCGTATGTTGGCTTGTATATTGATCTATTGTTAGTTGATAGTGGTGGGTGTTGATTGTCCCCTCTCCTCATAGGGGGTCTTGTATTTATACCCATAGGTGTCCCCTTGTCTAAGTAGAACTAGGGAAACCAATATAGATACAATCCGAGTAGTACTTGTCGTTTCCATATAGAACTCTGGTTGTCTTCCCTTATCCGGAACTCCTCCTATATCCGCAGGTTGTTTCCGTATAGGACATGGTAAGTGGTGGGTCCTGCCGAGATTTAGTCAACTACTATTAGGTATGTGGTATCCATAACCCTAATAAATTGGCTATAGATAACTTGTAGCTAGTAGTTGCCTATACTATTAAACTTACTCTTAGGGACGCCAACATGCCCCGTCTATTAGGCGGACGCTGTGACGTGCGTCGATACTTCTTACGCTTTCCAAGACGGGTATGTGGTGATCTCTTTATCCATTTTATACCTACGTTGGAAGAACTCTCCACCACGTGTCACGGATGAACTTAGGCGGAAGGAAGACGTTGTCGCTAGGGGAGCAAATGACGCCGTCGTCGAAGCAACCGCTGTCGTCAGAGAAGACTTCGAGCTTCCCGCCAGTGGCGGCGACACCCGCGAGAACATGTGGCCAACGCCATTTGGGGTCCTGAGCTCGGCGGCGGCAGTGGGACCACAAGCCAGTGGCATGTGGGGGGTGGAGCTTGAGGCACCGTCGACAGAGATGGCCCTGAGCTTGCCAATGAAGGTGAGGATGGTGGGAGCGTTGAGCTAGCGAGGATTTGCTGCACACCATTTTTTTTTTAGGTAAAAGGTAGAGAGGCTCTACCTTATAACCATTGTATTAATGATGGTCGGTGGTTTACAAGGCCAAGTGGCCATTTAAAAAAGAGAAGGAGGAGATAAAATAATACAGAGGTAAAAAGTAAAGAAAGAAGAAGAAAGAAAGAGTAGAGCGTATGAATAGAAATGTCTGAATATTCTGGGTGAGCAGCGCTGCGATCATCTAGTTCAGTTTTGTTATCCAGCCTTGAATTTGCGCTCGATCTGCTGTTTTGACACGGTTCTTCCATAAGTCAGCCGACATTGTTCTACGTTCGGCACGTAGTCGTTCCACTTCTTCACCTCCATTACAAACTTGTTTGGAAAAATAGCATTTTATACCTTACGAATTTTTGGCGATACCCGATACCAAAATTAAAATTGAAGTAAGATAGCAATTGAAACTGGCGCATAGACAGTCAACTCCATGAATGTGGTGAGTTCATTATGATCATAACAGTTTTGGGCCAAATTGATGGGCCAAGCAAGCAGGTATGCATATTGCACTGGCAGCACAGATAATAGCTGCAATGAGCCATTGATTTTTTTCAGTTCTTGGATCTCCTTGTGTTTCTATGCTGCTAGGTGTACATAGCCATAACAGTTAGCATTTAGTTTAGATGATATATGAAGAGCTTGAGGTCAAGTTGATACCCATTTGAAATGAATTTTACTGAATTCATTTGAAAATGTTTACATAGATTCTAATTTCAAAACCACATGGCATTCGCCGATTTACAACAGACCAACTACCGGACTACATTTTATACTAACAAAAAAATCATATCCCAAACAATCTTTTTACATGGCTGATTATCAACGTTGATAAAATCCTCGAGGGCAAAAAGAAAATAATAATTATACAGCCCTTACAGGCCTACAAGCTGCACAAGCATCTTATTACTACCTGGCAATATATGCATTCTGCAAATGAAACCATCTAAAGAGACCAGACTACTAAAAGGAATTATCTAGCAGAGGCTCATGGGTCCTCTTGACCAAGAACAATGACTCATAGACCAGCCCAGCGAGAGGCCCGCCAATCAGCGGCCCGAGCCAGTAGATCCAGTGGTGGGTCCACACTCCAGTGGCCAGCGCCGGCCCAAATGACCGGGCCGGGTTCATTGACGCGCCGGAGAAGTTGCCACCAGCGATGGTGTTGGCACCGACAATGAGGCCCGTGAGCAGCGGGCCGAAGCCCGGGACCGAGCTCCGCGGGTCAAGGATGGTCGCGTAGACGACGAAGAGGAGGGAGAAGGTTAGGATGATCTCCATGACCAGGCCCTGCATGGGCCCTATCCCTGAGCCCAGAGTGTGCACCGGGGTCGCCTGCACATTACGACAGTTTGGTTAGATTGTGAGGAAGATACCTATCGTGTTCAGCTTACACATGAATACAAGATGCTTGAAAAGAACAGAAAACCAGATGGTGATGTGGCCTTTAATTTATACTTATTTAGCACAGGTGTGAACTTGTTATACTTAGGAGTGATGAATTTGCTTATGTATCTATGTGGACTAACCGGAAAGTACGATCAAGTGACTTGGTCTCGCCTATGTTAGTCTTCAACTTGTATTTTTAAACCAGCTATTCCAATTCCCAAGGGTCAGTGTTGCTAACAGCGTGTTTAACTTGGCTAACTTGTACTAACTTTGTGATACATATGCTTTACAAACCAAGACTCTAGAGGGTTTTTGAGACTTCAGGCACTAAAGCAGAATACAAACCTGGAAGTTCATCAGAGTCACTAACAGCATAATGATTCATATCTTATACGACTTTGGTTGAAGCAATCGGCAGTTGTTATCCAAATAAGAAAACAAAACTATAGATTGAACTAGAATTCTCACAGTTCTGAATCACAAAACTGATTTAAAAAGGCTTGTAACTAATGGTTTTCAGCAAAGTCTTTTTTTTTTGGTAAACTGAACCAACTGAATCACAGGATTAAAAACCTGACAATCTTTGAAGTTCCTCAACAATTACTACTATAAAACCTTAAACCCACAGAAGTTTATCAGGTGAATTATTAGTAAATTAACCCAGCATCTCATCTGGTCCCAAAAAAAGCTAACAAAAACAAATTTAGAAGTTGATGGCCACGGACAAATCGAGAGAACGACATGATTCCACCCCCAAATAAAAAAAATTTCCTCCTCTTTTCACGGATCCTAATTTTGACAGGCAAAGAAAGAAAGAAAGAATTAACGGCGGTGACGGGTTGGGTGCTTACCATGCCGCCGGTGAGGTAGCGGAGGAGGATGCAGGCGAGGGAGGAAGCCAGCAGCTGGGCGGCGACGTAGAGCGCCGACCTGAACGCCGTGATGTGCCCCCGCGCCAGCAGCGCCACCGTCACCGCCGGGTTCAGGTGCCCGCCGGACACGTGGAACCCCGCCGTCACCAGCACCCCCGCCGCCAGCGCCGTCGCGATCGCCACCCCCGCCAGCGCCGCCATCGGCATCGCCGCCCCCGCCACCTCCGGCACCCCTAACCCCAACCCAAAATTAAACTCCATTTTTTAACCAAAAAAAACGAAAATATTTAATCGACCAGAGAAGGGAGCGGCGGGGCTTACCTGCGGCCATGGTGGCGGCGACGCCGGTGAAGACGAAGACGAAGGTGAGGACGAGCTCGGCCAGCACGGCGCGGACGCACCCGGCGTCGACGACCTCGCTGTGGTCGCACGGATCCACCTCCTTCGCCATGGCCCGGAATCGATCCCAAAGCTCTCGCCTTTCCTCAATGGAGAAGATCCGCAAGATCAAAAAAAAAAAAAGAAAAGAATTGCAGAGAGATTTGCTTCGTGAATATCCGAGGGGATGAAAAGGGCAGCAAAAAGTGCGGTGATATTATTTTTCTTTTCTTTTTGCCAAGGTGGGGTTCTCTCCTCTGCTCTGCCTGTCTCCTCTGCTTTCCTCTGCTTTTTATAGCGGATTAGGAACCAAGATTGAGGAAGGTGATTAGTTTCTTAATCTAAGTATGTGGCTGAGGAATCAGGGGTGTCTCATTCTAGCAAACAAAGCTGTGGCTGCGACATGGCTATCAAGAAAGCGAAACTGTTTGTGCCCATTTGGTTGTTTTCCTTGTCAGAATGATTATTGAAATGGGATCCAAGAAATGTTTCTAGTACGTACTGTACATTGTTTTTATCGTTACAAATGTGTCTTGATAACCGGTTTATGTATTGATACAGATGGCATATGAATTCAGTCCAATTTTGTACGACTTCTTTCCAATCACAAAGTTTACTCACATTTTTCAATAAGAGAGAATTCTACTTTTGTCACGCTTTAGTTTGAGTTTAGATTAGCTAAAAAGGATAAAAGTATTGAATGAGGCAGTACAAAAATTTTAATTGCATTTTTATGAGACAGAAATCCATGGGTGCCATCTCACTGGAAACTGGACACTTGCTACTCACTGAAATACTCCACATGGCAACCAAGAGCACTAGTACTCCATAAACTAATCCTTTCTTCATTAGATTATAATTTTCAACTAACATATTTTAATACCATATGAGCATAGGACACGACAGGTGTCCAAATCTTGCTTGTCCTAACCGCCTTGTAAAATTACAAAAACACCCCTTCCATTACTTAGCAGCAACTCCTTTGCCTACCCAACCAGAAGTCTCTTCTTCTTCCATCATTCCAGATGGCCTACACGTCGAGCTCCTCCCGTTGGTACACGTCGGTTTCAGCGCGTGACTTTTCTGTTCCACGTCACCATCCACAATTCATTTCAAAATACTAGAAAAGAAACAAAAAGAAAAAGGAAAAATTAGAAATGAAGTGATGACTTGTCGACCTGACAAGTGAGCAGTGATGTGCTTTTTGACAAAAACTAATTCAACAGTGGCGTTGTTAAACTTATTATGGTCGCTTTCTTATCTGGAGTTATCCAATTGCGCAATTCGCATATGCTTCCATAGTTTTTGCCGGCCAGGCTTCTGTCAAATTCAAGTGTACCTAGTCAAGCTCTTACTCCTATACAACAATAGTTTGGTGTCACTTTGTTGATCTGGATGCATCACCCCTCTAATGCTAGTTGCATTAACAAATCAAAAGTACTCTTACTTACAAAAGTACAAAACATATACTCCCTCCGTTTCAAAATGTTTGACACAGTTGACTTTTCAGTACATGTTTGACCATTCGTTTTATTCAAAAAATTTAAGTAATTATTTATTCTTTTCATATCATTTGATTCATTATTAAATATACTTTCACGTACACATATAGTTTTACATATTTCACAAATTTTTTGAATAAGACGAACGGTCAAACATGTTCTAAAAAGTCAACGGTGTCAAACATTTTGAAATTGAGGGAGTATATGTCAACATACTTAATACCCTAACTGTTTTAAATTACTTGTTCTAACTTCGTCCTAAGACAAACATTTGCATCTTCGATATCAATTTCTAACATTGTAAGATTTATATTTTTATATTTATCTTGAGAAATACTTTCATAATATATAATTTACCTATTGTTAAACTACAATTTCTTTTAGAAGTTGATTGTCACGAATAGACATATGTACTCCCTCTATTTCACAATGTAAGTCATTCTAGTATTTCCCATCTAGACATATATATAAGTCTAGATTTATTAACATCAATATGAATGTGGGAAATGCTAGAATGACTTACATTGTGAAACGGAGGAAGTAGTATATTTGATTTAGAACAAAGCCGAAACGACAAACAACTTAAAACGAATGGATCAATGAAAGTGTCAAGTGTGTGTTACAATATAATTGTCATGGTGCAGATACAAGCGTACTCTGCAGGACCATTTTGCAGTTGCATGTCACTATTGATTACCTGCAAGTTGATGAAGCAGCTGGTTGTGCTAATGAGTGATCGACCAGGAAGGGGATGTGTACGTAGGGTGCAGAGCAGAGCATGCAGTGCAGATGTGTAGCAACAAAATATCTGGTTTGGTGGTTACCGATCGATGTGGTAGCCGGTCTCATATGCATGTGTGATATGAGGCCAACAAGTAGTTAGACCGGGCCAAAGTTGAGGCTCAACTTGGCATTTTTGATTGGTCGTCGGCAATGCATGAATGAATGAATGGGGTTTGCATTGGGGATAATGATTTGTTCAAATCTAAATCTTGTTTGAAGATGATTCGATCTGTGTCGACTGGGAAATCGTCTGGGGACAGAACGGGTTCATGGCCAACCTAGCTATCTCGATCTATTGATGAGCCGATCGATTGTGAGGTCGTAGCAGGAGTTCATTTTTGGTTTGTGCAGAGAAAGAATCGTAGTTGTCTTTTTTGTTTCTATTGCCCTCAATTTGTACCGTACCGTGAAATACAATAAATTATCTAATAGTACTAGTAAAAATGACATCGGTTATTTAGTGAGGGGGAAATTAATGCTTCTCCATCTCTTAAAGCAACGTGTATTTAGGAAAGAATTATGGATAGTACACATGTTGTTAATTCTGCTATCACCTATATGACGGAAGTCCCTTATATTAAAGAACGGAACGGATAAAGTAATTTTTTGTCGAATTACTCATTTCGTTATAAAATATTGTACTTGATTAAATAACACTAATACTTAAATCTTGATTTGTAATACTAAATTATGTTAATACAATACTGGTTTGTCATATTTTAGACAGGAAAGGGTAGATAGTTAGCAACTTATTACTACCATACATTTATCGATAAGTTCAAGAGATATTTCCAGCTGCTGTTGCTGTGTGTCGCATATTCCGAATCCAGCTGGAGACAAAACATCTCAAAGTATCTGCCGCCTTGTTTGACTCATCATCAATCATTGTTACTTCTCCGTAGATTGCTACGGAGTAGTGAGTCTAGTGACATGTTCAGTTCTCCTCTTCGAAAATGGAGTACTATCCCAAAAACATTTACACACTAGTAGGTCAACAAAAAAAAAATCTGAAAATATCTGAGAAGAGGACTGGAGGAGGGGAGAAGGCAAAGCTTGAAGAGGTCCAACAATGTCACTACAGTGATGACTATGGTCCCCGGCGGCGACAGGTCGGCGTCGCTGCCTAGCTACCAGTGCCCACCTATGACTATGAGAGGCTAGGAAAGGGAAAACATGCTAGGTAGGATAGGAGGATGGCTCCCGTTAAAAGAAAAATATATGCCGGAAACATAAAAACTACCGTAGAATTTCAACATGGACATTTGAAATTTGTCACGTTACTACGAGTAAATCTTTAACTTCTATTAAAACTTTTATTGATGGTTAAATTTAAGAGTTATTGAAAATTTTATCATAACTCAACATATTTTAATCTAAAATATTAAGAAAATAATCATAACATATATAATTAGAAGTGATCTAGCGATGAGACTAAACATAAACATAAGCATACTTAAGGTAAAATAAGCATAGACATCGTTTATATTCACGTAGGATTGAAATCCTATGGATAACATTGTTAATATGTAAATAACAAGAAGAAAATCAAATAAAGTTACAATTTTATACCCAGAGAACGGTGCAGAAGATGTTGAAGCATTCGTATTGACTCCGTTGATGTTGTTTCCTCCGTTCTCTCTAGTAGGAACCATGGTAAAGCAAGTAGAGGAAGATGCAATGTTGTCGTCAAAGAACCGGAGCAGTCGCGCTTGAAGCGTTACCCAAAAACATGATCGCCCGCCTACCCGTGCAGGTTCTCAAGCGGACGGAGTTCCTTGCGTGCGAGTGAACAGAACCGGTGAAGGATTCTACAGCGCAGGAACAGAGGAGGAGGAACCGGTGAAGTGCAAGAGACGTCGGGAAGAACTTATCTTCTTCCTTCTGGTCGCTGCGGAGTATACATATGTGAGCGCGAGAGTAACGTTTGGGATCATCAACCACGATGTTTAATTTCGTAACCGATGTACTCGTTAATATGGAATTAATTCACAATGTTTAATTCCATAACCAACGGAATCAATTCACGGCGTTTAATCCCGTAACCGACGCGTAACTGACGCGCTCGTTGATACGGAATCAGTTCACGACATTTAATCTCGTAACCGACTGAATCAATTCACGACGTTTAATCCCGTAACCGACGGAATCAATCCACGACATTTAATTCCGTAACCGACACGCTTGTTAATACAGAATCAATTCTACGATGTTTAATTCTGTAGCCGACGGAATCAATTCACGGCGTTTTATTACCGTCCGTTACAAGACGGAATCAATTCACGACGTTTAATCCCCTAACCGATGGAATCAATTCACGACATTTAATTCCGTAACCGACACGCTTGTTAATACATAATCAATTCTACGACATTTAATTCTGTAACCGACGGAATCAATTCACGGCGTTTTATTACCGTCCGTTAAAAGACGGAATCAATTCACGACGTTTAATCCCGTAACCGACGGAATCAATTCACGACATTTAATTCCGTAACCGACACGCTTGTTAATACATAATCAATTCTACGACATATAATTCCGTAACCGACGGAATCAATTCACGGCGTTTTATTACCGTCCGTTACAAAACGAGAGAGAGAAGTAGCCTGTCTCGCCTCGCCCTGCCCCGCCCCGGTTGGCTGTCCGCGCACCATCTCAACCAGTCAACAGAGACTCTCAACTAGCTCCATATTTAAGTTGAGACCTCTTCACTTAGATTTCTAAAGTGGTATTATTACCCATAGCCCATTAATCTAACAAGAGTAAAGTTGTACTCATGGCGATGTGAACAAATCTCGAACGTTCATTTTCTATTTTACGGTAGTTTTTAAGTTTACACTACATATTTAGCTTTCTCAGAATTAATGGGTGAGAGATGTTTTGTACAGCCTTAGGTTGGCGATTTCTCTTGCATTTTTCACAGTTATTAGGCAGTAGTTTTTCACGTTTGTCCCCCCCCCCCCCCCCCCCCCCCCCGCGCTAACGCGCCCGCGGCAACCTCCTATGGAAGACAACATGTTAGCAAAAAGTTATCGTGAAAGTACAAATATTGGAATTTCGATTGGAATTTAACAGAGCTTGTTTTTCCACCTCCAGCGAGCTCATGCCCCTCTCACAAAACCATGTGAGTGCTAGCATAGCAATCTGCCCTCCACCATGGCTTCTTCCTAAGCAAGGTGGCTTCTTCTAGAACCTGGGTGACAAAATGTTTTCTGATCGTCGATTAATTTTTATAGTTATTTTCACTGATAAACAATAGCAACTCCCGGGATAGAGCTGGACGATTGCTCGGTCAGCCAGGGAGCCAACTCCACCACTGAAAAAGAAAAGAAAAAGAAAAAAAAAGACTAACTTGTATATATACCGTTGGATGGTGATTAGACGGTGAAGTTAAAATCCACTAGAAAAACCTTAAAATAGATCAGGTAAGTGACTTGTATAGTGATTGGACCTATATTGCACACGAAATCGAATTATTAGTCAAATTTGGTTGATGCAAAGCTACAGTAGGCATCCACAAAACACATGGAAAATAATTAAAGCCAAAGAATCTTCCAAATGATTAAAATACGGCAAAAACCAAGGCTATATTTAGTCTTGCGTGTAATTGCGAGACGAATCTTTTAAGCCTAATTGCTCCATGATTTGCTAATGTGGTGCTACAGTAAATATTTGCTAAGATAGATTAATTAGGCTTAATAAATTTGTCTTGCAGTTTACATATAGAATCTGTAGTTTGTTTTGTCATTAGTATACGTTTAATATTCTGATGTGACACACCAAAACTTTTTATCTGATCTAAACACATCCCAATCATAGATGGACGGTCGTGTAGGGTGTGGATGGTAGGACAGAGAGATCCATGTCGTCCTAGATTGTGCTCCCGAGGAAGGGCTGATCCGTACAGTAGTAGTAGTAGGTCCCCTCTTCTCCCACGACGACGCACTTGCAACACTTGGATGGCAACCGGCTAACAGCAAGACCACAATCTAGTAGCGTGCAGCGGTCTCTGGTCGACCAGACGCTATTTTAGCCTCACTTTGTGACGGCTTGGGGGTTGGGGCTGGTCAAGCTTAGGCCCTGTCTGAGAAGCTTGTCTCAGCTATAGCTTTTCTTAAAAATCGCTTCTGCTTGAAGATGTCCTAAAGAGTCCACAGTTTCTGAGAATCTGTAGTTATAGATTCTGAAAAATAAACTAAGAAGCTAGAAGCTGGAGAAGCTGGGTCTCAGAGCTTTTCCAGATTCTCAGAAGCTGGCTATCAGATAGCTGCTTGTCAGAATCTAAAGCTCCCCTAAACAGGCCCACTCCAAAATTTTTTATCCTGTCACATTGAACGTTTGAACATTTGCATAAAGTATTAAATATAGGTTAAAAAATAACTAATTGTACAGATTGTGACTAATTTACGAGACGAATCTTTTAAGCCTAATTGGTACATGATTTGATAATGTGGTGCTACAATAAATATTTGCTAATGATGGATTAATTAGGCTTAATAAATTTGTCTCGCAGTTTACTGATAGATTCTGTAATTAGTTTTTTTATTAGTGGTCAAACACCCCATATAATACCCTATATAATACCCAATATGATTGGCTAAAACTTTCTGCGCTGAATCTAAACACACCCTCAGTAGCGCACGTTGGCGATAAGATCGAAGAAATCATGTCCCGTCTCGTGTGTGCATGAACACGTACGATTCCTCGGTTCCATATGCCTGTGTGTGTGTGTGGGCGATGAAAGGAGCGTTTGGTATTAGGACAAGCGTTTCCCTTTCGTGATGGACGACTAGACACTGGAGTAGAAGTATTCCTACTAGTGAGTGAGTAAAATTGGCAGATGGGTTCGTGATGAATCACATGGTGCAGATGTACGTACGCGATGCATCCCCAGGGCCAGGCAGCCCAGCGCACCTAGCTAGCAAACTGGCGAGCAGAGAGAACGGGGGCCATTGGCATGGTCCACGACTTCTGGGTTTAGACGTTTGGTTGGGTGCAGAACCCGCGACCGCGAGCCGAATGGGTGGAGCGACCACCAAGAATATTCACCACGTGGCGCAGGCCGCCACGGCGACTTGACTACTGTTGAGTGTTGAGTCATCATCAGGGGAGTGAGTGAGAACAAATTTTTTTTTGTCCAATTTACCCTTTTATTAGAACACTTATTTAAAGATCGGACTCGGTTAAAAATTAATTGTAAAAATAAACTTTCGGCCATCGCTTGTTCAAGCGGCCTGGGATGCCATTCCCGACACCCCAAAGGGCAAATCCATGGCCACCGCATCGCCTCTGGCGGTGAGACTGGGCAGCCGCTCCACCCACCACCTTCCTCCCCATCTTATTCCTTTTTCCATTCCTTTTCCATTTTCTTAAATGGAATAAAAATTCCAATCTTTGCTTCAAAGAAGATACATCAACTTATTACAAAATTCTCTCGAAGAAAGCAAATGCCCAGGCAACAATAAGAACATAAATAATAAACCAACATACAAGGAGAAAACAATTATTGAAATCTATTTGTGATATCCTTTTCTTTTTTCCTCTCTCTTTCTACTCCAGTTTCGTTTTCTTGGTGTTTTGGAAGTCGTCATGTCTTTTCTTGGCAGCTTGGCAGTTACCAGGCCGGCAAGGGCCCAATTCGACTGTGGCACCCCCGGATAACTCCGGATCTAACGACAGCCGTTCAGGGAGATGCAGTGACAATTGGCAGTGGGGAGGTGCGTTGGCTGCGCCGGCCACCAGTCACTAGCTGCGCCTCCTACTTGCGTGCAGTGGGATGGTGGCCTAGTTCTTGGCGGCTTAATGGTTGTCATGCCGATGAGGGCCAGATCCACCGGTGGCGTCCCGAGAGAGCATCGGACCTGATGGTGGTCGTCGTTCAGGGAGGCGGCGGCAGGCAAGTGCTCACCTATGACTATGAGAGGCCAGAATAGGGAAAACAGGCTAGGTAGGAGGATGGTTCCGGTTAATGCTTTTGTTCGATTCAGAGAGGATTAAAATGGATTAGATAGAATGAGAAAATAATTTCACATCGTAATAGATGCGAAGTAAATTCCCTCTAATCTCTCCCTTAGATCTTATCGGTTAATCCTCAAGAGAGGAAGATTGGAGGGATTTATTCAACACTTATTATAATATGAAATTATTTTCCCTTATTCCCCTTCAAATCGAACAAGGTCTCATGGGGATTAACCAATCATAATCTAAGAAAAAATATGTGGTGGAAACCCTAGGATATTAAAATGAATGTATGATATTTATTCACGTCACCACGAGTAAATCTTTTATTTCTCTTAAAACTTCTACTAACAGTTAAATCCAGAAGTAAATGTTTTACTTATAATAATATGGATACATATCGAAAGTACATTTTTTTTTGTCGTACGATGATTTTTAGTACATGTGGTTTACACCTCATATTTTCTCCTAGTTGGATACATGGATGGGTGATGAGATGATTTTGTACGGTCTCAGCTTTGACTATTTCTCTTGAATTTTCCACGGTTATTTAATTAGGGGCTGCTTTTCACGTTTTGTCCTCCCCTCCCCCCTGGGCAACCTTGTATGGAAGACATATTAAAAAAAATCATGAAGTACAGATTTGCTAGCTGGCAATGGAGTCAGGTTGTGTTTAGATCCAGGGGCGAAAAGTTTTGGTGTGTCATATCGGATATATGGACACACATTTGAAGTATTAAACGTGGACTAATAACATTACAAATTACAGATTCCGTCTGTAAACTGCGAGACGAATTTATTAAGCCTAATTAATCCATCATTAGCAAATATTTACTGTAGCACCAGATTATCAAATCATGGAGCAATTAGGCTTAAAAGATTCGTCTCGCAATTCACACGCAAACTATGTAATTTTTTTCGTTTATATTTAATACTCCACGCATGTGTACAAACATTCGACGTGACAGGATGAAAAATTTTGTCATGGGATCTGAACAGGCCCTCAGTCAGCTGGCTTAAAATAGTTTCAGGGGTGTTTAGATCCTGAGGTGTAAAGTTTTGGCGTGTCACATCGGGTATTATATAGGGTGTCGCATGGGGGTGTTCGGGCACTAATAAGAAAAACTAATTACAGTATCCGTCAGTAAACCACGAGACGAATTTATTAAGCCTAATTAATCCATCAATATCACATGTTTACTGTAGAACCACATTGTCAAATCATGGAGCAATTAGGCTTAAAAGATTTGTCTCGTAAAGTAGTCGCAATCTGTATAATTAGTTATTTTTTTAGCCTATATTTAATACTTCATGCAAGTTTCAAACGTTCAATATGATAAGGTGTAAAATTTTGAGGTAGATATAAACAAGCCCTCAATTGGAACTTAATGGAGCTTGTTTTTCACCTCCAGCGAGCTCAACTCCTCTCACAAAACCATATGAGCGGTAGCATAGCAATCTGCCTCCACCATAGCTTCTTCCTAAGCAAAGGTGGCTTGTTCTTAAGCCCGGATGAAAACAAAAGTATTTTCTAGTCGTCGGCTAACTTTGTCACGGAGGATACCCGTAGACCGGATAAATAGGGTATTGGGGTACGTTGGTACGAGGATCTACACGATACCACATCAAAACGGACAAAAGACAAGGATTATACTGGTTCAGTCTCCTTGTAAGGTAATAGCCTAATCCTGTTTATATGAGATTGATATGGAAAACCGCATAGTATAAAAAGAACGGATGAATCCGACGATACCGACGAGGTCCTTGTCGAGATCGTTCGACGAGATCTCCCGGCAGCTTCGGCTTGTGTCTTTCGACTTTGTAAACTGTGGTGGGAGGGTTGGCGCTATGATTCGATGATCCTGAACCTCTCTGGGGGTGTGTCTTTTATACCATGAGTTGCCTTGGTCTCCGAGTAGAACTCAGAGACAATGAACCCTGTATGATATAGACTAATCCCTATCCTATTCAAGTAGGACTCTGTTAATCGCTAGACCGTGAGGATATTTTCCATAATATCTTGTATACTTCCTTATCGCATATGGAAATATATCGTATAGAAGATGGTATACCAATCTTGCATATTCGGTAAATCGTAAGATAGGAGATATGCCTTATCCGTAACCTTAACAAACTTCTACAGTCATTGGCTCACAAAAGTGTGATGAAAACAACAAGCTTTTAAAGTTTGCATGTTTTAATCTTGAGACAATTCTCATGCAACCTTTTATCAACTTCGAATGAAAGTTCACAAATAGGATTAAATAATTGTGTACTCTTTATATTGTGTCGTACTCTTTATTAGTTTTGTGCTTGCTTCATGTTTGGGAGTGTTTTTATAAATTTTCTTTGAACTTTGCTCGCTTTAAACGAATCTATTATATACTAAAAGTCCATTAAACTTACTACAAACGCTCTCAAACCGCCATGTGGCACTTCTACAAACCCTCCTATACCGCCACATGGCAATGCCTAATCTCACCATCGATTTTCACTTAAATTGGTAGACCCGATAATTTAGACCATTAGATTAGATTAGATGTATTTTATCTCAACAGAAACTAAAACCTTACTACTGTGGCCGGAAAAGGAAAAAAAAACGTAAGTAATCCATTACTCCGTAAGTACATACGTACGGCAAAAAAAACAATTAAGCTTACATACTATTCATCGGAAGAAAAAATATCCTATGCACGGACTTACTAAAAAACAATAAAACCAAAAAAAAAGTACTTAGTACCATTGAAAAAATAATATAAAAAATAAAACCAAAAAACATACGTACATAGTACCGTTGAAAAAAATTGATAATCTTTAAAATAGAATTTCTACTATTTAGAGATAAAATATATTACAATATAAATTTAAGCAAATATCACCGTACAAACGCTCTCAAGCTGCCATGTGGCACTTGTATAACCGCTCCTATACCGCCACATGGCAATGGCTAATCTCATCGTCGATTTTCACTTAAATTGGTGGACCCGATAATTTAGACCATTAGATTAGATTAGATGTATTTTATCTCAAAAGAAACTAATACCTTACTACTGTGGCCGGAAAAGGAAAAAATACATAAGTAATCCATTACTCCGTAAGTACATACGTACGGCAAAAAAACAATTAAGCTTACATACTATTCATCAGAAGAAAAAATATCCTATGCACGAACTTACTAAAAAACAATAAAACCAAAAAAAAAAGTACTTAGTACCATTGAAAAAATAATATAAAAAATAAAACCAAAAAGCATACGTACATAGTACCATTGAAAAAAATTGATAATCTTTAAAATAGAATTTTCTACTATTTAGAGATAAAATATATTACAATATAAATTTAAGCAAATATCACCGTCGATTTTCACCAAAATTGATGAGCCCAATATTTTATACCATTAAATTAAATGTATTTTATTTAAAAAACTAATACCTTATTACTCTACGTACGTATATGGGAGAACTATATAACCTTTGACCCGAAAAGACAAAAAATTATAAGTAGTCCGCACGTAATTTAGCTGTTTTATTTTACACCATTATATTATATTTATTATTTAAAATAATACATCTCTCCCAATTACGGATAGTCCATACTTATAGACGACTGGGAAAAAGAAATGAAGCTTTCCTACTTTCCATCGGAAGAAAGAAAAATCTACCGCACGGAATACTATAAATACAATAAAACAAAAAAAATTCGTATCACTAAAAAAAGACCGATGGTCTTTAAAATAATATTTTCTACAATTTAAATATAAATATATTACTCTACAAATACATTATATTATAAATATACGTAGTTAAACTAGATTATATTGTAAATATGAAATATCCAATCAATGATTTTTAAAAGTTCTACATACGAGGTTGATATACATAATAATTAATGCTATGATAATTTTTTATTTCACATCATATTTTAGGTGTCAAATGTCGCACTTGACGAATATACAATGCTAATGTACATATGTATTCTCCAAATTACTAAAGGTGTCTCATGTGAAACAGTAGGTGTTGAAAATAAACCAGACACTGAACTAACGTGCACTATATTATAGATATTTGTTAAAATATAATATGGTACTTTGGAGATTATCGTGGTAGTATTTAAAAATCACATTTTCTTGGTTACATATAAATTCTTCTATTGACTTAGAATAAAATATAATTTCTTTGATTTATGTGACGGAAGGAATATAAGTAATATACGTTATCTTTGGTTAGATGATGTAGTACCATTAGCTATATTTTTAATAGAAAATATATTTCATTAAAATATAATAAAATCAAAATGTTACTTAAAGTCATCTATAGTATACAAAATAAAAATGTTATATAAAGTTGGAAACTCCAAAAATTTTAAAGTAAGAATCACACATAATACAAATAGATTATTGTGACACATTTTTTAAATTAATTTGATGATATATAGTGTCAAGTAATATGCCCAAACCAGTTATTAACAAACACATGTTTAAAATAGAATCAAAAAATATTTCAAAAATATCATTTATACGTAAACATTTGTAATAAAAATCTAAACATCATTAAACAATGTACCCGCGCGTATGCGCAGGCTACCTTCCTAGTTGGTGTAATAATTGTATGTAGCTCATTTAGCAAAGACCGAGATAATATTCTATTCTATTATTAAAAAAAAAACTTCTACGGTCATAATTTTCATTGAGACAATAACAACACCGGATGACAGAGCCTGGACGATTGCTCGGTTAGCCCGGAAGCCAACTACACCACCGATCAACGTTTTGGTATGGGGATAAAAAGGACAACTTGTAATGCCGTTTGGATGGTGATAACGATGAAGTTAAAATCAACTAGAAAAACCGTACAAGGTCAGGTCACTAACTTAATACTCGGGGCCGGGGGCTGTTGAACGGGGTCAGGTCACTAACTTAATATTACCAGACGGGGCAATATTTTCAAGATTTCAGCCTCGTGGGTGATAATTTTGGCCTATTTAAATACCCTAATCGAGTAATTCTCCGTCGGGGTTCATGTCCCTATTACCATCCCTATTAGTACTCTTAGTAGTATATAGTTATTGGATGGACCTATATTGCAATCGAATTACTAGTCAAATTAGGTTGATGCAAATCTAGAGTACTCCCTCCGTTTAACAATGTGAGTCATTCTAGCATTTCCCACATTCATATTGATGTTAATAAATCTAGACATATATACATCAATATAAATATGGGAAATATTAGAATGACTTACATTGTGAAACGGAGGAAGTAGCATTTATGAACGAGAGAGAGTCCTCGTCACTTATTGATATGAGTATCCTATTAATCTTATCAAGCCTTGGGTATTCTATTTATCCTATTGAGCCTTGGATCGGGATGTCACAGCATTACACGTAGACACGTGAATCTCATGTACCCTCATACCCACCTCATACCCATATATCAGTGAGGAGTGATCTCAATTGTTCACAAACACATGCAAATCAAAGCCGACATTAATTGTAAAGAATCTTCCAATGGTTATAATATGGCAAAAAAAAACCAGTCTTCAGTGCGTGTACGCTTAGGTGGACGGTCGTGTATGATGGATGGTAGGAGATCGGTCCATGTGTCGTCCTAGATTGTGCTCCCGAGGAAGGGCTTGATCCGTACTGTAGTACGTCCCTCCACGGCCACGACGACGCACTTGCTTGCTCCACTTGGATGGCAACCGGCTAACCAACAGCAGTCAGCAGCAGCAACAGCAAGCACAAATCTAGCAGCGTTGCAGCGGTCTCTGGCCGACCAGACGCTAACCCTGCCAAACCCCACTAATTTAGCCTCACTTGACGACGGCTTTGGTGGGGGACGCTCAGTAGCGCACGTTAATTGGGGCCGGATAAGATCGAGATAATGTCGCGTGTGTGTGTGTGCAGTGTGCATGGACACGGTTCATGTCGAATCCCGTGCCTGTTTGTGTGTCGGCCATGAAAGAGCTGTTTGGTGTACTAGGCATAGGCCTTTTACCGGCCCATCTAGCGTTGGACTGGAAACTAAGAGCAAGTTTTGGCTCTATTTGGTAGAGCTTCAACTCCTAAATTTAGCTACAGAAGTTAGGTTTGGAGTAGAGTTATGGAGTTGTCTAAACCCAGCTCCACTCAACTCCGCTCCTATTTTAGGTGGAGCTAAAACTGTTTGGCTGAGCTCCAGCTCCGGAAAAGGTGGAGCTGGAGCTGGAGCTAGAGCTGTGCCAAACATGCCCTTAACAGTATAGCAGACTACTAGCTCTAAATCATCTATAGACAATTTAATAGCTAAGTTATACAATAGTTGCTTACCATACTATTACTACATGGTCCTACCTGTCATACACACGACACGTTGCGTCTTGGAGTCTATGCTACAGCTGGCTATAGATCTATAGTTCGCTACTCTTCTCTCTCATCCTTTATCTCACTAAAATATATTTATAACTGGCTAATAGTCTACTATTGTACCTGCTCTAATGTCACGCCCAGAAATTCCCGAATAGAATTCCAAACAGAATGTGCATTAAAACATCCGTCCAAGACCGGCCGGGGTACACAAACGATAAAGTTGACATACAGATCCACGTCTTACAAACATTATAAAAGTCTTACACAAATGCAGCGGAAAATAAAAGATAACTGGAGCTAAGCCTTGACTTGGACTGCAGCAGGAACACCACTCCACAGGCATCCTCGACGGCACGGACGAAGCCTACTCCTCGGAAAAGCCACCATCTGACGCATACTCAAACTCTGGGGGTTTAGGGAAAATAGAGCAAGACTGAGTACTACCCACTGTAATCAGCAAGTCATACCGGAATAGGGGGTATGATGCAGGATATAACCAAAGGATAGCTAGAGCGGTTCATTTGTATAAAGCGAGCATTTATAGACAGTAGTTGAAAGCAGTAAAACAGTTGTAATAATTAATCAATATTAACCATCCACTGTCCAACACTACACCAGTTGCAACAGGCCCAACCACCCACCTGAACTAATCAATTCCATTAGACTAGACTAGGGTGAGACTAATCACGGTGAATCTGGTTGACCGCCCATAACCGCGGGCACGGCTATTTGAATAGTTTTATTCTGATCAGAGGTGTACCACTGTACCCACAAGATACAGCCCCACAACACGTTTCCGTGCGCCGACATACCACCACGACATACCAGAAAGAGGCCGTGACAGGACCTTTCACATAACCCCCTCTAACCAAGCACACCACACGTCAGGTTTCACCCCCACTCTTTGCAAGGCAGCGAGCAGTCCCCTCTCATGCCTAGGTGAATCCGAAAGCCGCATAGGCCGTCGCAGGGCCCATCCGAACTCCATCACGCCCACCCTTGCCTGGATGCGTCAGCTAGAGGAAAGCTACACTACAAGCCCAGCCGTTGCCCACGCTGGCTTGTGATAAGTACGATAAGTTCTTCCAGGGCATCCCGCGAACCGGTCCTTAAGTACCATGGGCGCGACCATCAAAACCATATACCCACAGCCCACCATATAGTACATTTTAATTGACCAACACCAGGACAGTGGCACTAATTCAACATCAACACTAGATCCTGAAGTCTATGCATTAATGTGATTCCCCCATTGTGTGCTAGTTGAACTAAGCATGGCTAAGCAATCCCTAGTCCAATATCTAGTCATGTTATATCCCAAGCTAACAAAGGAGCATGGTACAAATGGCATGGCTCAAACAGTAGGTAACTATCCCATGGTAACATTATAAAACAATGCAGTATTTTAGGGAAAACGATAGAGCATTTGCAATATAGGTTCAATATGTTCAAGTGACAAGCATGACTTGCCTTGCTCTGCTGCTGGACGAACCTCGGCGACTATTTCAAAGTACACCGGAGCGTCGGGAGAACCGGAATCTAAGCGACATACAAAGCAAACAAGACAAATAGGCCATAAGACTACTGAAACAGAGAACAAAACCATTTTTAATGGATTCTTTGCATTTTTCTTGATTTACTGAGACTTGAATGGGCTTAAACGGAGCACGGATGAATTTTCTATGAATTTTAGAAGATTCACTGCGTTTTTACTATAAACAGAAAATCCTTAAAGGATTTATTGCGCAATAGTTAAAACCCTGGAGAGAGAGGGGGTGGCGCTGACATGCGGGCCCCACATGTCATTGGCTCGGGGTGGCGGTCCGCGGTGGACCGGGAAGGAGGCGGCGCACCACGTGGCACACACGTGGTGCCGACGCGGCACCGACGTGGCAGCCACGCGGGCGACGGGACGGGCGGCCCCGATCTACCGCCCGGTAGATCGGACGGCGGAGGCGGCTCACGGCCGGGCGCACACGGGCACGGCTCAAGCTGACCCGGCGGCCATGGCACACGGCGGCACTACCGCGAGGCGGCGGCGGCAAACGGCGGCGACCGACGGCGAGCGGCGGCGCACGGCGAGTGACGACGGCGTGACCCCGAGCGGCAAGGGGCGTCGGCGCTAGGAGGGAGAGGGGAGGAGATTGCGGGGGTTTCTCCCCGGGGGTTCGGTCGGCACGGAGGGGCGACGGCGAACGGCGACGAGGACCGGCCGAGAGACGACGGCGAACAATGGACGGTCTCCGGAATCACCTAGTGAACAAGAGGAGAGGGGGTTAGAGGGAGAGAGGAAATTGGGAGAGGGCGAGGACGCCGGCCGAAGGCGGCGGCCATGGCGATGCTCATCGGTGCGTGATGAAGGAGGGGTTCCGGCGGCGGATTCCGACGGAGGAGGGGTAGACGAGGTGGCCTGCACGACGGCGAACGCGACGGCGTCGACGGCGAGGCTCGGCGCGGCGGCTAGCGGCGGCCGGAGAGCAGAAAAGCCGCGGCGGTGGCGGGCGCACGGTGCAAGACCGAAAGAGGGCACGTGTCACGCCCAGAAATTCCCGAATAGAATTCCAAGCAGAATGTGCATTAAAAATCCCCGTCTAGGACCGGCCGGGGTACACAAACGATAATGTTGACATTCAGATCCACGTCTTACAAACATCATAAAAGTCTTACATAAATGCAGCGGAAAAACGAAAGATAACTGGAGCTAAGCCTTGACTTGAACTGCAGCGGGAACACCACTCCACAGGCATCCTCGACGGCACGGACGAAGCCTACTCCTCGGAGAAACCACCATCTGACACATACTCGTACTCTGGGGTCGGGGAAAATAGAGCAAGACTGAGTACTACCCACTGTACTCAGCAAGTCATATCGGAATAGGGGTATGATGCAGGGAATTATCAAAGGAGAGCTAGAGTGGTTCATTTGCATAAAGCGAGCATTTATAAACAGAAGTTGAAAGAATTAAACAGTTGTAATAATTAATCAATATTATTCATCCACTGTCCAACGCTATACCACGTTGCGACAGGCCCAACCATCCACCTATACTATCCAATTTCATTAGACTAAACTAGGGTGAGACTAATCACGGTGAATCTGGTTGACCGCCCATAACCGCGGGCACGGCTATTCGAATAGTTTTACTCTGATCAGAGGTGTACAACTGTACCCACAAGACACAGCCCCACGACACGTTTCCGTGCGCCGACATGCCACCATGACATACCGGAAAGAGGCCGTGACAGGACCCTTCACATAACCCCCTCTAACCAAGCACACCACACCTCAGGTTTCACCCCCACTCCTCGCAAGGCAGCGGGCAGTCCCCTCTCGTGCCTAGGTGAATCCGGAAGCGACAGAGGCCGTCGCAGGGCCCGCCCCGCTCCATCACGCCCACCCTTGCCTGGATGCGTCAGCTAGAGGAAAGTTACACTACAAGCCCAGCCGTTGCCCACGCTGGCTTGTGGTAAGTACGCTAAGTTCTTCCAGGGCATCCCGCGAACCGGTCCTTAACTGCCATGGGTGCGACCAACAAAACCATGCACCCACAGCCCACCATGTGATTTATTTTAATTAACCAACACCGAAGCGGTGTCACTAATCCAACATTACCATTAGAACCTACAGTCTAAACATTAATAGGATTTCCCTCATTGTGTGCTAGTTGAACTAAGCATGGCTAAGCAATCTCTAGTCCAATCTCTTGTCATGTTATATCCCAAGCTAACAAAGGAACATGGTACAAAATAGTATGGCTATGGCAGTAGGCAAACATCCCATAGTAACATTATAAAACAATGCAGTATTTTGAAGGAAAACAATAGAGCATTTGCAATATAGGATCAACATGTTCAAGTGACAAGCATGACTTGCCTTGCTCTGCTGCTAGAGGAACCTTGGCGACTATTTCGAAGTACACCGGAGCGTCGGAAGAACCGGAATCTAAGCAACATACAAGGCAAACAGGCTATAAGACTACTGAAACAGAGAACAAAACCATTTTTAATGGATTATACACATTTTTCTTGATTTACTGAGACTTGAATGGGCTTAAACGGAGCACGGATGAATTAGTTATGAATTTTAGAAGATTCACTGTGTTTATTACTATAACAAAAAGTCCTTAAATCATTTATTGCGCTATAAGTCCCAGGGCTGACGTCATCAGGGGGGTCGGCGCCGACAGGCGGGGCCCGCATGTCAGCGGCGCACGGGTGGCCGGTCTACCGTGGACCGGGACCACGCGAGTGGTCCACCGCCGGTCCACGGGATCGACGGCCCGGATCGGCCCGGGGCCGATCGGACGGTGCGGCGGCGGCCTGGCTCGGCTCGGCTCGGCACAAAGCCGGGCGGCCGGCCATGGCAAGGGCGGCGGCGCGTGTGCGTGTTGCCGGCGACGGCAACCGGCGGCGGGAGACGGCGGCGCAAAGGCGGCGGCGCACGACCGGGGCGGCGGCTCGACCCGGCGCGGCTAGGAGGGAGAGGAAGGGGAACAGAGGTGGAGGGATGCCTCACCGAAAGTGGCCGGCGCGGAGGAGGACGACGGCAAATGGTGACGGCGAGCCACGAGAGGACAACGGCGGCGGGCGGACGAGCTCCGTGAGGCCCTAAGAGAGGAAAAGTGAGAGATTAGGGGGAGGGAGATGAACCACGGCGATCGGAAACCATGGCCGAAGGCGGCGGTGGAGGTGGTGCTCACCGGAGTGCGAGGGGTGCGGGCTCCGGCGACGGACCTCGATGGAGGAGGGGCGGACGGGGTGGCCCTTGACCTTGCGAACCCGACGACGGCGACGGCGCGGCGCGTGGTGGGTCTAGCGGCTGCTAGCGGCAGCCGGAGCAGCGGGAGCGGCGGCGGTGGATGGGTGGGTGCACGGCGCGGGAGCGATGGAGAGCTCGGGAGAGTTCGGCGAGATGGGGAAAAAGAGAGAGGGGGTGGCGATGGAGCTTAAATAGGGGAGAAGGAACTCGGACGTGGCCGGTAGGGGCGGGATTCGCCGGCCGACATGGGGGAGGTGGAGGTGGAGAGAGAGGCGGGATCCGGAATTCGAATCCCGGCCATCTCGGGCGCGGGCGCGAGCGGGAGAGAGGAGGAGTGGGTGCGGGAGGGGCGGTGCATGCGCGGGCATGGCCGACGTGGCCCGGAGGAGGCGGGGACGTGGGCACGGCGGCGGTTTCGGCGGTGGTGGCGACGTGGGGCGGGCGGCCGGAGGAAGGGGACGACCCCAACAGGTGGGGCCCACCTGTCGGCGTCCCGGGGAAAGAGGGAGGGGCGGCTTGGGCCGGCCCACAAGGAGGAGGGCGCGCGCGGCGGCAGGGTGGACTGGGCTGACGGCCCAAGAAGAGGAAAAGGAGGGAAAAGAAAAAGAAAAGGAGGAAAAGATTTTCCCTGAGATTTAAAATTGCATGTGCTCAATTTTAATTGGTTAAAATTATTTCGAGAGCTCTGAAAATTCCACTAAAAATCTTGTTAGCGAATTTCGACATGTAGAACTCAAGAAAAATTCCACATGCCAATTCCGATTATTATTTGCATTAATTTATTAAGGTTTACTCTTGCTTTACACTGGTATTTTCTTGAGACCATTTATAACTTCAATTTAGGCTTGGGAAAGAACTTCGGGGTGTGACAGCACGGGAGTGGGTGATTGCAAAGCGAAAAAGAGAGAGGAGGGAACGGGGGTGCTTTATATAGGCCCGCGGTGGTCGATCATGGCCGGGATGGCCGCGATTTCGCTGGCGGAGTGGGAAGAGGTGGGGAGGAGAGAGGCGGGATTCGAAATTCGAATCCTGGCCGTCTCGAGCGCGCGCGCGGGCGGGAGAGATAGGGAGTGGGCACGGGGAACGCGGGAAGGCGGCGACGTGAGCGACGTGGCTCGGGAGGCGAGGGAGAGGCGGGAGCGGCGGTTCGGGAGGCCAGCCTCCTCCTCCGGTTAGAGATTGGGGACGGGCCTGATAGGTGGGCCCCACCTGTCGGCGACCCCGGGAGAGAGAGGAGGGGTGTGGGCTCAGCTGGGCCATGGCCTTCGGCCGGCCCAGCAAGGCGCGGGAGGGAGGAGGAAATGGATCGGCGGCCCATTAGGAGGAGGGAGGGAAAAAGAAAAAGAAAAAAAGGGAAAAAGGAATTTCCAGGGATTTAAATAATGCTTATGCTCATTTTTAATTGGTTAAAATTATTTCTAGAGCTCTGAAAATTCCATTAAAAATCTTGTTAGCATATTTTGACATGTAGAACTCAAGAAAAATTTCAAATGCCACTTCCGATTATTACTTGCATTAATTCACTTAGGGTTTCTCTCTTGCATTAACACGGGTAATTTCTCGAGGCCAATTATTAATTCCATTTAGGCTTAGGGGAAGAACTTCAGGGTGTGACATCTAAGGCCATTCACAGTGCACCACCAAGTTTTGGCGTTCTTCGCATGCCACGTAGACCAAGAATTGTATAAGCTACATGCTCCACAGTGCAAGCCACAGCTCAAGTTGCATCCAACGGGGTCCACCATGTCTTCTTTACTCCACTCTCTCTTCTCTCTCTTTACTTTTTCACCTTTTCATCTCAACGCTCTCTCTCTCTTCTGCCTTTTTCATCTCCAACGAGTGGAAGGTGCCGGAGCGGCCTCGGCATCACGCTCGACAGGATTCTGGCGGTGCGGCGGGAGCTCGGCGGGGGACGGCACTCGGGAGCTTGGTAGGGGACGGCGCGCAGAGGAGTCGAGGAGGCGGGTGTTGGCTTGGAGCGGAGAGGCATTGGCCGAGCTCCCAGATTTGGTGGCTTCGGCTCGTCGGGGCGTGCGGCGGCGGTGGCGCCGTAGCCTTCCACCGCGGCGGCGTCGCTCGGGCGGAGAGGTGGCCATTCTTCCCAAGCCGGCGCGCCGATGCTCGGATCTCGGTGTCGTGGATCCGAGGCAGCAGGCGTCGACGTCGGGCAGCTGTGCGGCGGCGGCGGTGACGGCGTCGGGCGGCTGTGCTTGTGCCTCTCTTCTTCCCAACTGCTTTTGAGTGTGTGCTCGTGGTCGACGGCGGCGTCGCTCGAGTAGAGGCTCCGTACGGCGTCGAGCTGCTCCTTCGCCTTCGTCGGGATGGAACTGGCGGCGCGGCACCTTCGTCGGCGTCGTCGTGAAGCGGCGCGCCAGCGAGGTCCCCAGCGAGGGCACCTTCGTCGGGGTTGGGTTCGTCTCCGCCGACGCCGCTTCACCACCTTCGCACCCCTCTCCGGCGAACTTCACCGGCGCAGATCGAGTTTCTCTTCAGTCAAATCACCTTTCTTCCCCCCTCTCTCTCTCTCTTTCTCGCATGGATGACTAGGTTTTCTGACTGAGTGCGAGGAGGTTCTCGTGGCCAAACTTGATCTCGTTACCAAACCCATCTATGTTCTGTTCCAAATCCCCTAGGATACGCACAGAAATCCCATGGGGAATCTCGACGCTACACTAGCACCCATGCTTGGCCCCTATCCGATGACTGCGATGAGGACTTGGCCGCCATGCTCATGTGCGCAGGGCAAGGCAGCAGCGTGATGGCGGGGGGTGGGGGGGTTGGTGGTATAGGATTCGCGGAGGCACGCGCTTTGCTGTTGCCCCACAATGAAGGGGCCACCACAAATCACTCCTTACTCCTTAGTGAGATCGTCGCAGTTGGTGGGGACTCAAATGTGAAAGCGTATAGAGTCAACGCGATAATTAGATTGATCACGGACACGAGTACATATAGGGACGGTACATCCTTATCTCTATACCCGACTTATAGAAATAGAATCGGGATAGGATTAAGGGAAACCGAACCGGATACAAATACAATATCTCTAACACCCCCCGCAGTTGGAATGTGGACGGAGCGAACGTTCAAACTGGAACGGAACTCAGAAAACACCGAGCTTGGAAGACCCTTGGTGAAGATGTCGGCGTACTGTGACGAAGTAGGTACATGCAGTACGCGAACTGTACCGAGGGCAACCTTATCCCGAACAAAGTGCAAATCAATCTCGATGTGCTTGGTTCGTTCATGTTGTACGGGGTTGGTGGAGAGATATACTGCACTAACATTGTCACAATAAACCAAGGTGGCCCGTGTCGGAGGAGTGTGTAACTCCTTGAGCGAGCTAGTATGCTACACTGCAAACCATGTTCCACGCCGGTCGACACTTGCGCCAAGCTATCTGCTTCTGATGGACCACCTGTGGCAGATCCTACCGATTATCGCAGCCTAGCTGGTGCTCTCCAGTACCTCACCTTCACTAGGCCCGATATTGCTTATGCTATCTCTAACAAAATGGGTAGCTCCGCTGTCGCCTAGGAAGAGGACGGCTAGATTAGCGATAAGCTCTGGTGAGCTCGATGGGGGTGACAAGTGATGGAGCGGTGGTGGCTCAGTGGGTTGGGGATGGTCGGTGAGCAACTAGTTTGGGCAGGGAAGGGGCGACGACCGGCGGCCGATGAGAGCGGAGAATTGTGGGAGCGTTGATGCCAGTGGGCTCAATGGGGGTCGGATCTAGTGGAAGAGATTACACAAATTAGAGGAAAGTAGAAGAAGGAAGAAGTGGAGGGATGGAGTAATTTGGTCTAAATTTTTTGCTAAATACATTGAAGCTATATGCACGCACGCTTTTTAAATTACTAAACGGTGCAATTTTTTAAAAGATTTCTATACGAAAGTTGCTTTTAAAAAAATCATATTAGTCTATTTTTCAAAATATAATAAATACTTAATTAATCATAACAAAATAAGTCACTCCGTTTTGCGTGCGCAGGATGTGAGTTTCCAACATCACCTTCGGAACACAGCCAGTGACTCAAATAGTCCAACGTATCAGTGAGAAATGAAATTATACCATCGGTAAGAATGTGTGACATCTGATAAATCCATTCTAAATTTAAAAGAAAATCATTTTCTTAAAGAAATAAAAAAATTAAAAGTCTAAAATAAATCTCAAATAACAACAAAAATTGGATTGTGACTTGGAGTATTCTCCATGCTCCGAAATATCGCCTCATTTTTTTTACTTGAATTTTTAGAGCACAATAAATAATTTTAATACAACAACAACCAATTTCAGAGTTTAAAACCTAAAAATAATCATCTCCCTCTCTTTGAGCCGAATATGGGCCAAAGTAGTTTTTTCTTCCCTCGACGGGCTCGGCCTTTTCCTTCCTCTCTCCCTCTCTCCCGGGCCTCCTCCGCTCCTCGGCCCACCTCCTCCTCCCCCTCCGCGTGGCAGCCGAGGTCTCCCTCTCCCATCCTCGCTCGGGCCGCGGCCCAGACGGCCCAGGAAAGCGACGCGTCATCGTCTTCCTCCAGCCGCCGCCCGCTCCTCTCCCGGCCGGAGAACCCATCGCCGCGGCCCTCTTTGATCTGCCTCCCCGCTTGCTTCCCCCTCCAATCGATTGCGAAAATCGATTCCCCACTCCTCTCTCTCATCCTCTTAATCCCCATTCCCCATCGAGCCGAGCAGTGCAGGACCCCGGCACGGCGCCACCTCCGTCGGCCTCGCAGCCGCCTCCTCTTCCTCGGCCTCGCCTCCGTTTCGCTCGAGGCCATCCGGAGCGCCGTGGACGCCGACGACCACAACGCCGCCTTCATCTTTTTCCTCTGGCTGCCCCTCCCACCCCGCCGGAGCGTCGTTCCTCTGCACCTTCTTCACCGTTGGCCTCGCCTCATCGTCTTCTTCCTCGGCCATGCATGCCGCCTCGTCAAGTGAAGACTCAGAAGCTCCATCCCCACCGTCGACCCGAAGGTCAACCCTATCATCGTCGACAAGTTCGCAGCGTCGAGCCCTCCCTCATCCACCTCTTCGCCAAGCTTGAAGATCGCCGGAGCCGTCCCCTCGTCGTCGACATATTTGTCTCCATCGCCCTCCTCCGTTCGTCGCTGTTGTGGATCAAGTTCCTCTGGATCTCAATCCCGCTGTTGTGCCAAACTCGTCATCGGTTCGGTTGCAAGGGCCGCTGTTCCCTCGCCGTGTTGTGTCCGTGGTGAGAACCCTCCCCTGGCTGTCCTCTGCTCGTCCTCCCTGTGTTGCCGCCGGTGACGATTGTCTTATCCCTCCCACGGGTAGCTGTCTGCTCGCGTATGTGGCTGCTTGCGTGGTGTCCTATGGGATCCACTTGTCGGTCTCTTCTCCAAGACTCTTACAAGTGGGTCTCGCTTTACTTTTCCGGTAGACTGTCTCGGTGAACTCGGTCCACGGTGAAATAGCCGTTTGTCCTATGGGGTCTCAGCTGCCAGTCGCTCCATCATTTATCTTCTCGAGCGATGTTGCATTAAACAATTAAAAAATCTCTATTTGAATTGCAGTTAAATTTCGAATAGTCATATATCGGTTATATGAGCTTCGAGTTGATGTTATAACTTAAAAGAACCATCGTATGTTGTTTTTATGTGCTGTTATCGTTTCGTTGTTAAGAGTTTTAGCCTTATTTTGTTGCTCGTGTAGTTGTTGTTGCTTCGGAGGTTCCTGTTATGCAATTTGAGTTCGTCAGTGAAGCTTAGGAATAACTTTTCTTTGAGCAAGACAAGTCATGCTCTCCTCGAACATTTTGAACCCGATTATTGCGAAAATTATATTGTTTTAAACTATTGCATTCTCTTTATTAAAATTACCGCTTTATAACTGTATTAGTTAGCATTTCCTATATTTTCTTGTTATGGACTTATTTATTGAATATTATGTAATTACCTTATGCACCGGCGATCTTCTTATGAACTTATTTATTGAACCATAAATGTGTTGCGGATTTATTTATTAAAATTATCGCGTGCACCGGCGATTAGGAGAGCATGTCTCTAAAAACCTTCGCCTTCGACGTCCTGCACCGGAAGAATCAATAAGATTTTTCGAAGCACTTCACGCGTATGCTTGCCGATCTTTCATGATGGCTCGTCTTCCTCTACGCTCGATAGTTGCGCGCCGACGACAACACCCAACATCACGCGTTGTTCCAGTAGTGTGCGCTACTCCTTGCCAATCTGATCCACAAAAGAAAAAGAACCCTCGGTACGTGTTCACCGTATTACATATTTAGATTGCATCATCATGTGGTTCTCTTAGTTTACATGTTCAATATTTATGGAATAAATTAAATCTACTTGTGGTATATTTTCATCAGCTACATGTATTTGTAAAAACACATTAACGTTAACAGTTCATGCAAACTTTCTTTGCCAATTGCCAAATATATTAATTTTCAGTAACAGTGCATAAACAAGATGAGGCAAAAAAAAAATCAGCTGAGTAACTTGGTGGATGCACTGACACTACCAGAAAAATTATTTTTTACCAACACTGACTTTTATTTTTTAGGCAGACTAAAAAAATACCATTTGCAAAAATAGCTAAAACCCCTAGATCTAGCCCCACCTGCGAGAATCGAATTTTTCAGACGAAGCCTTAAGAGATCCTCCTACGAAAATAAAAAAATATATATTTTTTTTGCAGATGGGACCTTAAGTGGTCCGACTGCAAAAATATGGAGATAGCTATTAAATCCGCTAAGTCCCAAGACCTCCACCTCCTCCCCCACTCCTTCTCCCTCAGCCTCTCTCCTCTCCTACGGCAGAAGGCGGCATCAGCGACGTCGGAGGAGGGAGGGTCATGGTGAAAAAGGGTGCGGTGGCGCAGCCCTCCTAGATCTCACAAGAGGGGGAAGTGCTGCGGCGGTGGTGGAAGAGGGTGTGTGGTGGCATGGCCCTCCCCTTCCCCTTCCTCCCTCTCCCTCCTAGATACCATTGTGGATAGGGAGTGTGGCGACGATGGCGGAAGAGGGTGTGGTGGCGCGGCCCTCCCCTCTCCACTTCCTCTCTCTCCCTCCCGGCCAGATTCTCCCGGATGGTGTGGCGACAGGCCGTGGAAGAGGTTGCGGCAGTGCGGCCCTCCCCTCCCTCACTGCTAGGTCCACCTTAGGGGAGGGGGGCGGCAGCGGTGGCTGAAGAGGGTACGGTGACGCGGCCCTTTCCCCTATCACATAGTAGGAAACACACTTAATAACAAGCAACTCTGATACAAAAAATTCGACTGGCATGTCCCGGGGACTCTGATCAAAAGCAACAGTATTACTTGTTTAATTGATTAGCACTGCCACAGTGATTGACGGCCGGATAGACAAAATTCAAAGAGCATACGGAACATGATACTCTGAGCAGTACGTACAAGCATTGGGAATTTGTTTGATCACAGACGTATACCAAAAATCGAACACCATACACTGATGCATCTTAATTCCCTCACCGCTTGGTCAGAAACTTGGTGGCTGGCCAAGCGCCCTTCACTAATAGAAAAATCATTTTTTTCAGGCGGTCAAAAATCATTTTTCCAAACGAGGGAAAATCATTTTTCAGGTGGCCATCCCCGCGCCTATATACAAACGCCTGCATGGTCTAGTCACTCGCCTGTAAAAATCTTCTTGACAAACAAAAAAAAATTGCCGCCACCCCCACCCGTGCTCCTACCCACCTCTGGCCGATCTAGGGTTAGGGTTTTGGGGGGGAGAGGGAGAGGAAGGGGAGATGAGGGGAAGCACGGCCGCCGCCGATGCTGGTGGTGGGGGGGAGCCACCACCACCACCACCCTCACTCCCTCCCTCCGGCCAAATCTGGGAGGAGAGCTGTGCCAGGTGCCGCTGCCCCCGCGCGCGCGTCGCCGACCCCGTGTGTTGCCGTGGCCGTTCCCATGCCTCGCCGACGCGGACCCTGCACTTCGCCATCACCGGATCCAGCCGCCCATGCCGCCGAACGCCCACGGCCACTAAGGGAGAGGGAGAGGAGAGCTGAGGGCTGCTGAGGGAGAGGAGAGCTGAGGGAGAAGAGAGGAGATGAGACTTAGAAAAAAAAATTAGCGATGTGTCGCCTATTTATATGCCATGTCAATTTTCGCAGGCGGACCACATAAGAGGTCCGTCTTCGAAAATAGATTTTTGCAGGCGGACAACCATCTCACCCCACGGTTGTCACTTTAGCAAGCGGTCATTTAGCTCCGAGAGGCCTATCTGCCTAAAAAAAAAGCCATTATCAGGAAAAATGGTTTTTCTAGTAGAGCTTACTGACGACCGGTGCCACCAGCTTATTCACCCTGGCCTTCTCCGCCCCAACAGCCGCCTTGGCTAGCAGTTGTGTGTGCGGGTTAATCGTTTTGATTGCCTGTACCCTCAGGCTATCATAAATCATAGTTTTGCCATTGGCAAAGGTATTCATAAGCTCAATTGCTAGAGTGGAACCCACCTAGTTAAGATAAGTTCAACGAGCTTCTACTATAGTTCCTATGGCAGCGGCACGCCTTCTCGTTGTGGGCTCGGTGTTGTGTCTGGCCGAAGCGGTCATGAAAAGATTGCGAGAGGGGAAGAGTCATATTTTTCTATCTGATGAGAGTGCTTTGGTGTGATGACATAGGAAATTAAGTGACGTACACGTTACGACGTGCCTTAAGGGAATCAGACTCGACAGGTGACGTACAAATAAGAACGGCGGGAACATATTCAATATTTTTAATAAGTAAAGATAGAGATGTATATAGTAGATTAGCAGATTTGATATTGCGATTCAAATCAAATGGTAATATTTTTCCATGGGCACGTTTGTTGAGTCAAATGATTTTCCTATATGATTTTATTTTTCTGCAATAGACCAATTGTATTGTCACTATCCCAAAAAATAGTACCTGCAAAAAAAAAAGTGCAAAGCTTACGATCTCTGTAGACAAAAGTAAACGGTTCAAAAGTAAACGGTTTGATTCCAAAACTAAAGGCTTTCCGTGACAACGATCTGTAGATCGTTTGCCTATGTGGCTTACTGTCAAACCTTGCTTTAATTTGTTGTTAAAAAAATATAGGAGACTAGGAGAGAGATTATGAATGTAATATTCAGTTGCACTTGTCACTTGCGTATATATAATCGATATTAATTCATGCACTTGCGGAACAAAACCTATTTTAACTCATCTTTTGCTAGTACGATTGTAATTATTAAGCACAACTTGTGATACGTAATTACGTACGCTGAACCTGGTCATCAATTATAATGTCCTCGTCAAGATGTACTCCCTCCATCCTAAAATGTAGAAATATACAATTGGATAAAACACATTCTATTATAACAAATTTGGATTAAGGTATATCCAAATTCAGATTCGTTATACTAGCTAGAATATGTCTTATCCAGTTCTAGATTACTATATTTTGGAACAGAGGGAGTATGGCTTGGTTGCCAACCGCACTAGCTATACATAAACCCCATCTGCATCCTTCCAATTTTGCAGCATCAGTTGATGAGATCTAGCTAGTGCTTAATATTGGCTGTGTGTCTGACTGAAATTAAGCAGCTGTGTATTATGAGAGAGGCAATGGCACTCCATCTCCAGTATGTAGCTGTTCTTCTTTCTGTTCTGACTCTATTCCTTGCGACATCGGATGCAGTCTTGAATTGCTCGACTACGGCTGGCAACAACTCCAGTACTTTCACTGTGGATCCAAGACGGAAATCTCAGAATAATGTTTATCAAACGCCTTCGCCGTCTTCGTCGCCGCCGAGGTCGAACAACCATGCACCGTGAGTATATTGTAGTTATAGGTTTGAGATGCTGCTACTCTTGTTTTTCTTGGTTGCAAAACAGTGTCACCTTCGATTGAAATGAGAGTTAGTTGGATGAGGATCCTCTGCAGTCGACTGCACCACGCCTTTATCACTGACATGTGGACAACAGCTCACATGTTAGTGACAAAGGCGCGGTAGACTCGACTGCAGATCAGGATCTTAATCTAAGTTTGGTTTAACTCGTATTGTGTAAGCACGGCATGCATATACGCACATGAGGTTCCATGCATAATCCAAAATCCATTCAAAATTTCAAAATAGGTAGGACAAAATTAATTCATGGTGGGTAGTTCCCTTCTTCGACTATAATTCAACATCCTCATCACGCCTTTTTGTATTTACTACTTCATCTATCTAAGTATAGCTACCTTTGTAGTTCAACTGGATGGAGGGAGTACTTGTCTAGATCAAGAAACTACATACTACCTCCGTTTTTTTAATGTATAATGTTATTGATTTTTTTGACAAACGTTTGACTATTCATTTTGTTCAAGAAATTTTGTGCAAATATAAGATCTTTTAAGTCATGTTTAAAGAACATTTGAAGATAAATCAAATCACAATAAAATAAATAATAATTACATATTTTTTTAATAAGATGAATGGTCAAACGTATTTTAAAAAGCCAATGATGTCATATATTAAAAAAACAAGGAGTATATAAATATGCCCAGCCTATACTAATTACACACTAAAAATTATACATGTAATTATATCAAAATAATAAAATCTAAATTAGTCCTGATGACGTGTATAAACCCGTATTTTCTTATTTTCCTGACATTTATGAAGTGTATAGTTACCACAAGATTTCGATGAAAATCACATATAAATAGAACTTTAATTTATGGTCTCTATTGGTAGTAAAAATTATGGTCTCTCCTGGGAGTAAAAATTTTCTTTTTCTAATTTAATGGAATGTATCTATATATGCTATCATCTCAGCTACTGCTACTGATAGAACTTGCGGTAGAACTCATAAATCAATGGTGTAGTTCACTTCTACTAATGATTATACTGGTAAAGATACCCACTCATAACAAAACATTGTATTATTTTCAATTCATTTTGCACGTACTCTTAATTTACTAAAACTTTTTTTAGTTTTGTGCCCGCGGGTAACCAACAAGGTTCTAGCTTCAATACTAAAAGTTTTAGTACAACGGTAGTAGCTGGATCTATCACTGCAGCAATAGCAGTGGTGGCTGGCGTGGTTGCCTTATTGGTTTGCTTTATGCGCAAGCGGGCCAGGTTCAACCACCACCGCCTCAATAGAAAAACAGAGATATTAATCGAGATGACTATGGAAGAAGAAGGTAGGTGCTATCATTTCGTCGTTCTTACACTATGAATAGACTGTTAGTCCATTCAAATAAATCATTTATTGTCACAAACTCACAATGGAATTGTATTCGTATCAGTGCACAACACACGACGATTCTCATATGCACACTTGTTAGCTGCAACCGAGAACTTCTCGGACAGCCGTAAGATCGGTCAGGGTGCATTTGGTGCTGTCTACAAGGCTCAGCTAATGAATTGGACAACTCCCGTGGCTGTGAAAAGGATTATGAGGGTTGCAGATCATGAACGAGCGGCACGAGATTATAATAATGAGATCAAAGTGATCAGCAAACTGAGCCATCCCAATCTTGTTCCCTTTGTGGGTTCGTGTGACGAAAATGGGGAACTTCTCCTTGTCTACGATCTAATACACAATGGCACCCTTGATTATCATCTTCACTATGCAAATACAATACTAAGTTGGAGTAGAAGGTATGCAATATATGCCCCAAAACATGATCGATGGGACCACATGTCAACTGATATTATTTAATGTTGCAGCTGAATTAACTTTGATTTTCTATGTATTAATTGTAGGTATAAGATAGCACTTGGCATGGCCTCAGCTCTCAACTATATGCATGGGAATCATCCGCGCGTCCTGCACAGGGATATTAAGCCTGGCAATGTGATGCTAGATGAAGAATTCAATGCTAAAGTTGGTGACTTTGGGCTGGTGAGGCAAGTCCCCATTGACAAAACTTCTTGCCCAATGACCATATTTGGGTCTTCAAGATATATAGACCCTCAATATTGTAGCACAGGCTGTATCAGTCCGGCGTCTGATATTTACAGCTTCGGTGTGGTGCTTCTGGAGATTGCTTCCGGTGAAATACCTCAGTGTCTCAAGGGTAATGGTCTCGTTGAGAAGTTTAGGAGATTGTATTACAGCAATTCACTGCTTGATGCAGTCGATCGACGCCTAAACGGTGACTTTGATGAGGAGCAGATGAAACGTGTTATACTCATTGGGCTTCTCTGCGTCCAATTCGATCATCACATTCGGCCATCAAGTAAGGAAGTTTTGGGCTATTTAGAAGGTCGGCTACCAGTGCCTCAACTACATATCAAAACATGCGAACAAGCAAAATAATGATCTTGCATCACAAACAAGGTATGTCTTCTTTTTAGTGAGTAATCACAAGAAGCCATTTATTGTAGTACAAATATATATATGTAAAGTATCCCCACATCATGACCTAAATGAACAGGCGATGCATATATTGACAAAGCTCATATTGTCTATTGAAACCCTTTCTGTCTATTGAAACCCTTTCTTGACAGAAAGGGTGTGTCACAGAAAAACTCATCGATAATAGTATACTGATAGACACAACCTTTACTGACAGACAATCTAGCCATGCTATTTTAGTTTTACCGACTACTTATATGTGGATTCTAGATGACTAGATCTACTTGTCTTAAAAGAATATGTACATGTTATACTCCCTCCATTCTAAATTGATCTACATATTTCATAAGTACACCAAGACCAAGAAAAGCTAATAACTCTCTCATACTATATTTACTTTAGCAACAAACTAGATGCATGCACCATCCCCACTATCTCCTAGCCAATAGCAAATCAAGATATTGCATGTGGGTTATAAATACTTGTGTGCATGGATGCATGCATCAATGTCCATTTACTCCAATGCACAAATAACGAATAGACCTAATGAATGAAAACAAATATGTAGATCATTTAGGAATAAACTCAAAAAAAACTATATGTAGATCAATTTGGAATGGAGGGAGTATTAGACAATAAATAAGAGATAAATAAAAGAGTATCTAGAGTTTCAAGGAGGAATATTAAGAAGAATTATATTTACCCCATTACCCTAAAAAATTATATTTACCCCATAATAAGAAATGTTAGCTAGGTGACTATGCGAAATTTATTATGACTATGCGGAAAATAGAACAACTCATCAATTAATGGGTCGGCAGTTTAAAATAAATTAATCTATGGATCTATATAACCAATGTCTAATAAAAGTTTATCTCATACCATTCTTTTAAGCTATGTCGTTAGGTGCCAAAGGGCTCGATGCATATACTATTTTATTGTTATTAGTTAAGTGCCGGTGCATTATAATGGAAAAAAAACATCATAGCTCTCATGCCTCCTATATAAATAGATGCCACCGCCACATCTTTTCCCCTCTTTCCCGAGCCAAATCGCCACTACCATCTCCACCATGAGCCATCACCGCCGCAACCGCTACTTAATCAACCAAAGATGCATTATTTCTATGTAAGATTACGTGCTATATATTTAAACAAACATTACTGCATCATGAGTTCTGTGTGCTCTCATTTGCATAGGTACTTACTTAGGTGAAGGGAAAGAGACCGAGCGTAAGAAATACATGGATGATCTAAGAAGTTGATTGGGAACAAAACCAAAACATTTCTCAAGTCTACTCATATATCACTATGTCACTTTTGGTCTATAAAAGGAAAGAGAAAAAGTTCTGCACATTTTGGATTCGGAATCGAGCGTCCTGACAGCATCAACTTCAAATGAAGGAAAAGAAGCTCCTGGCGAGTTTGAAGTTTGATCCACCACTATTGGATTGACACAAAATTATCATTATAGCAAGTGAAGATACAAGATGGCACATCTACTGAGGAGGAGAAACTAATAATGTCATGCACCCGATAGGCAGAAAAGAAGCATCACATTCAAGTCGCTGATATGGAGCATTGTTCCTGTCTAGATTACAAGGTGATCAAATTTTTGGTGGATTTTGCTAGCATCAAACCCAGCATACCAAGAGGTTTCATCAGGAGATATAAATACTTCGTTTTCAGTACAAGAGTTTCATATAGAAGATTCAGGATTTTATTCCCATGGTGAGTTTGAAGTTTGTGCACCAGGTTTCGCATCTCGGTTTGGTTCACACACCAATTGATACCATAGATTTAGGATTTATTGCCGATGGCAAATTTGAAATATGATCTACCTCTTTTGAATCGAGGGTGTTACAGTTTTATGGTCCAAGTGACTAATTGGCGCACAATAGTTTGTCTGCATGAGGTTGTTTCGAGGATGAAGGTGCTTATGCTAAAAGGGAAATTCGTCTTAAGATGAAGATTATCAAACATGTTATCCGAATTTCAGCATGTTATATGTTTGTATTAGTTTTTAATTGGTTAGATTAGTATTCTAGTAGGACTTCTAGCCTTATCCTAGCTATTAGCCTTCTAGTCTTTTCTAGTAGGTGCGACAACCCAATGTATCTCTTACATTTGTAACCAAATCGTCTATACTGGTCATTGCTGGTTGGCATCCATAGTTTTTAATGTAAGAGTTTTTCACGTAAATATTCATGTCTCCGTTGTGCATTTTTTTTTACAGTGAGATCGTTCATTCAATCAAAACTATACATTAAAGCAGGCATTACATGTGTGATATTGTCATTCAGATCTTTCATTCAATCAAGTGTTAAACATTAGCTACTGCCTCATTTAGCTTATAGGTTCAACTTGGAAACTGTCAATTTAAACAGAAATAATATATCCTTTTTTTCTATTAACTCAAAATGGAACTCTCGCAAGTTATAATTTTCTTCAATTGATTTCCCAGGTTAGGAGCCTTGCGTGCATGCACTTCGATCATCATGCACGGCTCCATTCTTTTCGATTAAAATACAAATACTACATCGATTTTCGTTAGCACACTTTTCAAACTGCTAAATAGTGTGTATCGTTGTCATAGGCTCTTCGGACCTCTCATTATATTTGAAGGATGAAGTGAATTATTCAAGTCATCAAACAAATATAATGAAATATCCGACTCCTAGAGAGAAGAATATTGAAGACCATTGTTGGGCCTTTAGCTTGTCAGTCAACTTTAGCCTGGGATGTGCCCGTCAAACCACTCGAAGGCGGCGACCAGATGTGTTACATATTCAGGAGACTTGAAAAAATGGCTAAAGATCTACAACATCTCAAATATTCTTAACTTATACTCATGTGAATTTAGTTCCCAGGATGTGAACTAGATTCACACTTTCATCTTAAGCATGGAAATAAATAGCAAATTACATTTAAGATGAAAGTGATCTAAAATTTACAATTACTTTATAGTTACAAGGGCCGACTGGCTAAAAATAGATATATCAGAGAATAGCAGAAGCTTGACTACCCAAACACGAGCACACCGACTAGGGATATACCCCCATTAAGTTCAAGTCCAAAAAAAGCAATCGATTACCCGCATCACTCAAAATACTAAGTCTACAACCTGCAAGCAAATAGTTAATCCAATAGCAAGAGTCAGTACATTATTAGAAATAATGTACTGGCAAGCACGAAGCAATCCTAACACGCTACATGCATGGCATATATTCAAAGAAAGCATAATATGGTTCTTTTTAGCATAAGGCAAGCTTTATTTGCATAAAACACTTTCAAATCAGATTTGCTTTCAGATAAATTTCAGCAAGCTAGTACTTAGCATATCGGCATCAAAATAGGCATTAATCATATATAAATATACACTTCATTGCCCTCCATGGTAGCAAGGAGATCATTCCCAAATCTCAACATAATTTGAAGATAAAATTCAGCATTTAGGAGAATAAACACAAGTCTATACTCAACGCATATCCACACGCCACTCATGACCGCGAGCACGGCTAATCGATTAGTTTTTACTCTTCAGAGTTCGTATACTTTACCCACATGATGTGAGTCGTCAAAATCACAAGTATTCAAGTTCTATCCAGATTATTTCAAAAACAATTTTCATGTTTGTAATGAGCCCATAATGACAAGGAAGACCATTCCAAGCATGACTAAGCATTATAAGTAATCTAGTGACATCAAAACTCATATATAAAGTGGTATAGTCATATTGTTCCTAAGGTTAGGAATGAGGGATATGGATATATGTGGGGTTAAGGTGATAATGCAAGTAATGGATGTATGTCTAACAAGTTTTACAAAATTTTAATGTATAATAGTGTACAATCGACATGCAAGATTTGCAAACATTTTCAATAACCTCCAAAACATAGGATCAACTTGATCAAAGAGAGAGGGAGGTGGGACTAGCCTTGTAACTGGAAAAAGTCACCACCTAAATCACTTCTTCACCACTTAAGCTATCATCTATACAAAGTACACGTTATGCAATTAAACACCGAAATATGCGAAAAATCCAAAATGCTATAAAATACATGATTTGTGCACAGTGAATAGGCACTGGTCTAAGATGAATTTAGGTGAAAGAATTTCTATTTTTATTATATTTTATTAGTGAGTTATGAATTTATAAGTTATGTCGGTATATTGCAGTAATTACCTAGGTGGTGTTATAAAATATTTTTGCAAAGAAATTTTTATTAGTTTTGACTTTACAGAGGTGTGGTGGTGTGTTTTCTAAGAGTGACACATTTGGTTTCAAGATTTTTGGAGTTATAATGATTTTCTTATGATTTTTACAAGTTATAACATGTTGTAGGCATATAGTGTTTTACAGGTATATGTCTTGAGAGTTTTATGTCCAGAACATGTTACTCCTTGATTGAGTTGAGTAAAAGGAATAATTTGGTTAACTAATCCCTGTACTTAATCTAATTCACGGGAGACGTCTGTGCTCTAGATAGATGGCTTGGCGACGGTGCTTCACTCTGGGATGACGTCGATGGCTTGATCTACCAATCTAACTGGCATGCATGAGGTCATACGTTGTTAGTGAGGTCTCAAGGATGCTTCACGTGCAAAGTATCGGACAATGGCTCACCGAAGGAGAAGGAATCAGCGACGGCGACAATTGGCTGGAGCCGGAGAAGACAATGCCGATCACCGTCCATGGGGCATGAATCTTGGGGTTTCTTGAGGGGTTTTGGTCGTGGTGATGAGACGATGGTGGTGGCGCGACAGCTTGGCCCGGCTTGTTCCACAGAAGCGGGAACGGCGGTGCACAGAGCGCGCTCCAGAGCTCCGGTGGGCATGGCAGCGTTCCTGTCGATTGGCTGCACGAATCGAGAGGTTGTCAAAATGAGTTTTGATCGACATGGAGAGAAGATAATAGAACGTGAGTTATATAGGGAAGGAGATGGCTCGTTGGCGATCGGTGGCATCCTTTTTCTCGGTTGGATCGGCACTGGGATGGAAAGTGAAGAATGGCGATGCATCTGTGTCACGCCCAGAAATTCACGAACCAGAATTTCTAAGCTGAATGTGTATTAAACCCATGTCCAGGACCAACCAGGGTACACAAATGACAATTGTTGACATACAGATCCACGTCTTACAAAAATATAAAAGATTACAAATGCAACGGAAAAGATAAAAGCGAGCTAAACCGGGAAGCTTGACTTCAGCAGCGGGCGACTCCATTCCACAGGCAATCCTTGACGGCAGCGACGGAACCAACCTCTCTGAGACGGCTCCAACTGAGAAGAACTTCAACTCTGGTGTGGGGAAAAAGAGAGCAAGACTGAGTACTACCCACTGTACTCAGTAAGTCATACCGGAAGGGGAGGTATGATGCAGGATATAACAAAAGGAGGCTACGGGGTTCATTTGCATAAAGCAGGCATTTAAAACCAGTAGTTGAAAACAGTAAAAACAGTTGTAGTAATTAAGCAATATTAACCAGTCACTGTCCAACGCTACACCACGTTGCAACAGGCCCAACCAACCACCTGAGCTACACCAGTTCATTAAGCTAAACTAGGGGTGAGACTAATCACGGTGAATCTGGTCGACCGCCCATAACCGCGGGCACGGCTATTCGAATAGTTTTACTCTGATCAGAGGTGTACAACTGTACCCACAAGACACAGCCCCATGACACGTTCCCGTGCGCCGACATGCCACCACGACATACCGGAAAGAGGCCGTGACAGGACCCTTCGCATAACCCTCTCTAACCGATCGCACCACACCTTAGGGTTCGCCCCCGTCCCCAGCAGGCAACAGGCAGCCCCCTTTCGTGCCGCGATGAATCCGGAAGCTGATCAACCGGACACCCCGGCCGACCCAACTCCATCACGCCCACCCTCGCCTGGGTACGTCGGCTAGAGAAAAGCTACACTACAAGCCCTGCCGTTGCCCACGCTGGCTTGTGGTAAGTACGATAAGTTCTTCCAGGGCATCCTGCGAACCGGTCCTTAATCGCCATGGGCACGACTAGCAAAACCATGCACCCACAGCCCACCGTGTAGTGTATTTTAATAAGCCAACACCATTACGGTGGCACTAATCCAAAGCTATGCCAATAAACGAGTCTATGCTTTAATGTGATCCCCCTTTGTGCACTAGTTGAACTAAGCATGGCTAAGCATCTCCTAAACCAACATCTAGTCATTTTAATACCCAAGTTATCAATGGCATAAGGTAAACAATATATGGCTGAGTAGTAGGACCCATCCCACATGATATTGTAAAACAATGCAATATTTAATAGAAATGCGGGACATTTGTAAATTGGGTACAATATGATCAATTGTAACGTATGACTTGCCTTGCTCTCGCACTGATGAGACCACAGCAACGTCTTCGAGAAACCGCGGATCGACGAAACGGCCGAAATCTACGCGACAAACAAAGCACACAAGCAAAACATGCTATGAGACTACTGAAACAGAAAACAAAACCATTTTAATTGGATTCTACACATTTTTATGAATTTACTGAGACTTGAATGGACTTAATCGGAGCTCGGATGAATTAGATATGAATTTTAGAAGATTATCTATGTTTTTACTAATAAAGAAAAAGCCTTAATGTATTTATTGCGCAATAAAGGATCCCGGATGACGTCAGCAAAAGGGGGGGGGGCGGCGCCGACAGATGGGCCCCACTTGTCAACGGCTCAGGGTCGCCGGTCCACGGTGGACCGAGTCCACGGGACCGGAGGGGAGGGGCACACCACGTGGCGATCGCGTGGCGCCGACGTGGCGGCCAGGCGGACGGCCACGCGGGCGGCAGCCGAACGGCCCTGATCTACCGAGCAGTAGATCGGACGGCTGCAGCGGATCGCGGCCGGGTGGCGCAAGGGCATGGCATGGCCGGCCCGGCCATGGCGCGCGGCGGCTCGGCGCAGCCACCGGCGGCGACCGGCGGCGCACGACGGCGAGCGGCGGACAGCGGCGGCGCGAGCGGCCCTAGCGGCGGCGCTACGCGGCGGGCGGCGTGGCAAAGGGAGAGAGAGGAAGAGAGGGAGACCGATCCTCACCGAGGGGCTCGGCCGGCGCGAGGGAGGAGCAACGGCGAACGGCAACGAAGAGAGACAGGAGGACGACGGTGACAGGCGGACGGGCTCCGGGTTGCCCTAAGAGAGGGAAAGAGAGATATTAGAGGGAGAGAGGGAGTCTACGGCGAGCGGAAACCATGGCCGAAGGCGGCGGCAATGGTGGAAGCTCACCGGAGTAGGGAGAAACGGGCTCCGACGACGGATTTGGCCGAGCGGACGGCGGACGCGGCGGCTCAAGGGATGGCGGACACAGCGGCGCCCATGGCAGGGTACGGCGGCGACCCTAGCGGCTGCTAGAGGCGGCCGGAGCGGTGGAGATGGCGGTGGCGGGTGGGCGCACGGTGCGGGCGCGGTGGAGAGCTCGGGAGCGGCCGATGGAAGAAGGGAAAAGGAGGAGGAGAACACGGGGATGGTTTATATGGGCTCGGGAGGGGCGGACGAGGCCGGGAGGCGGCCGGATTTCTCGCCGACGTGGGAATGGAGAGAGAGAGAGAGAGATTCGAATTCAAATCCCTCCGTTCCGGGGTGCACGCGCGAGTGGGAGGAATGGGGATGGTGGGCGGCGACGTGGGCGCGGGGCGCGGAAGGCGGGGGAGGCGGGCGGCGTGGGCGGCTCGGCGGTTGCCGGCTTGGGGAGCGGCGGGGGGAGGTGGAAGAAGGGGCCGACAGGTGGGCCCCACCTGTCGGTGACCCGGAGGGGTTAGGGAGGAGGGAGGAGCCGGCTTGGGCCGGCCCAGCCGAGGGAAGGCCGGCGCGGGAGGCAAATGGACTGGGCCGACGGCCCAAGAAGAGAGGAAAAAGGAGGAAAAAGAAAAAGAAAAAGAAGAAAGGATTTTTCCAGGGATTTATATATTGCACATGCTCATTTTTAATTAGTTAAAATTATTTCCATGGCTCTGAAAATTCCACTAAAAATCCTGTTAGCATATTTTGACATGTAGAATCCAAGAAAAATTCCACATGCCGATTCCGATTGTTATTTGTATTTATTAATTAGGGATTCATCTCTAGGTTAAATTAAACAATTTCTTCGGACGATTTATTTTATGAATTTAGAGCAAGGGAGGGGAACTTCAGGGCGTGACAGTCTGGGAGAGAAGTAGAGAAGGAGCTCGGCATTTTGAGGGCGTCGACACGTCGCTCCCACGCGTCGAGCACTGCCAACGCCCTCGATCTCTCTCTCTCTCTCTCTCTCTGTCTGCTGGTCGGTTGGAAGAGATGGACAGGGAGTGGGCAAGCCCAAGTGGCTGCCAAGTGGGCCCAGGTCGATGTAAGCTAGATGGGTGAGAGTGGTAAGGGTAGAAACAGGAGTGAACTTTGATTTTAGATGATTTTTAGGATTATTTCTCTCACTCGTATTTTATAACTCTATAGTTTAGATCTCACATGATTATATTTTGATTAAAAAATACAAATTACTTTTAGATTATATCTAAATTACTTTTTGATTTCACTAAATTACATTTTAGACATATAAAAGTAAATTAAATAAAGCCTAAAATTAATTTGCATATATTATAGAAGTAACTTAAAACAAAAGGAAAAAGAAAGTAACTTGTCATTAGAAGTAAATCCGTTATGGGGGTAACTATAATATGTTGATTAAATTTAATTTCTAGATAGACATGTTTTTACCCCCACAATAGATTTACTTTTAATGCCGTAACAAGTTACTTTACTTTTGTTTTAAGTTACTTCTATAATATATGTAAATTACTTTCAAGCTTTATTAAATTTAATTTTATGACTAAAAAGTAATTTAATGAAATCTAAAGGTAATTTAGATATATTATATAAGTAATTTGTATTTTTTTATAAAAAATATAATAATGTAAAATCTTGTTATAAAGATTTAATTATTACAAACACAATGGTGTAATTAGATCGTAAATCGGATGAGTAATTTAAGAGAAAATTCTATGAAAAGAACAAAAATGTATGTACTTTTGGATGTACTGGTAGCAACTTGATATTAGATTGAGGTAGCTGGTTATGATAATCCAGTGCACCGTCTCGTCGTAGACACGTCCATAGCTTAATATTTTACTCATTGATTAGCTGAAATATTTGACTACTCGTTTTTCAATCTGATTTATAGTTTACTAGAAAATACCCGCGGCTTTGCCGCGCGCAACGGTAGATGGGCCAGCTCAAATTGAGCATATTGAATGTATGTATATACCTTAACATCTTAGCTGGGATGCTAGCCAGTGATGCTATCTCATTCAACACTTATAAATACATCAACATGTTGTCAGCAAATTTATATATGCACAGATACTGAAATAATTAAGCTGCTCTTATAGTCTATGGGAACTGAACGTTAGACATTGTGGATCACATGACATCCATATTTGTTGAAATGTTCTTTTTTTAGAGGAATTTGCAAATATATCTTAGGACTTCTATTAGTCAAGTCTATCACATAGAATGTCTATTACATGGGCATAGATAGTTCAGGAGATTAAATGATCAGAGCTTTTGATAATGCTCCATTTCATTTTTCCAGGATGGATGAGTCTAGGTACTGAACGCTGCTTTTGTCCATGCATGCATATGCCAAAAGTTAATGCTGTCTATATAATTCATATAGCAAAAGATAGCTTTAAACAGAGAAGTTATCAAGCAGAATGCTTCTTTTTCCCCTTTGTTTGAATTAAATGATGACGATCCATGTCTTCATCATCACTTTCCTGCAATTATAATGGCAGAGTGAGTAGAAAGGAACTTTTTTTTTATTTCTTATCTAGGTAAATAAGTAGAAGTTATAGTTATTGAAATTAAAATACTCTAATCTGTGATCCTAAAGTTGCATACATGCATATATATAAGTTGATCGTAGTGTCTATAGGCATTTTTTAAGACCAAGAGAAAACAAATACTTATTTTCATGAATGGAAAAGAAGAACAAATGTGACCACTTAAGCCACTAGTAATGAATTGCAGATCATTTCATAGAAATTGTCTGTCGCCATGCCAACTCGATAAAACCACAACCCAGTCATTCTCATCCTCATCCATCGGATTCATCTGAGCAATCCTGCGTCAATTTTGGGGACAAAATACATCCGATCCTGGTATAGAGCGCACGTCATATCGATATAGGTGTTGTATTTATGGGCTGTTTTGGTTATAGTTTGGGCTATAATAATAACTTATTTTTTAAAATTATATGAAGCTTGGAACAAAGCAAGATATTTCAGACAGTCCAATAATAAATTTGAGATGATGGAGCATATACGACATCAAACTTCTGTAGTTTTTATCAAGTTAATTCAAACTTCTCTACCTAAGTCTATTTTAGATGAGCTAAGAATAGTAATATGAAAAGGAATTGAGCCTTGATATGTGTCGACGAAAAGGAAAATTGTCTATTCAAGCATACCGTACCAGTCTTACATAATTTAATATTAATATAAATAAATATTTGAAACAGGGGAACAAAATTTAGCTATTGGCAGTCCAAATTATAGAATCTTGAAATTTGTGAATTGCATTATACAAGGTGCATGCTTTTGAGATGGTACTTTCTAAAAAGAATCCTTAAATTATGAGGCATAGCCTAGTAACACTTTGAACTGTGCACTGCAACTTCCATCTATGCGCAAACACAAATCTTACTGCTGTATTTTATTTTAAGAGATGTGCTATTATAATACCAGTACAGTAGAGAAGCAAAGAGCATTGGAAAGGATATATGCAGTTCTATACCTGATTATCGCTGTTTGGATCTTCATAGGGTCTTTTGCTTGATATGTTGGTTGTGTCAAAATGATATGGCTCAACTTCCATACTCTGAATATCTTGATGTGACCCGATTTGTGAAGATGAACTCTACATTAAAAAAAGTATTAAATATTATGCAATACTAACAGTAATATGTAAAAGATATAGTGATAGTTTTTACCTCATGCTCTGTTTTCTTGGATAATATAGGCACCAATGGAGGTAGACTTTCTATTTCTAGAGTTGATATTGAAGTGATTGGAAGATTTTCAACTGCCTTGAAGTTTTCGCTGAATGGTTGCTTCCCAAATCTTTCTTTGATTGCGAGTACTTCAAATGAAGGTTCGTCAGTATTGATAGTTATATTTGGTAAAACCTTCACTATGAATGTGAACCTATGCCCGATGCATGCTTTTATTTCTGGAGGTGTTTCATTGATGTTATACTGCTTCTTCATAGTTTCTGCACTCCTACCAATAAGCTCGGCACCTTTCTTTTCAAAGAACATAAGTTGAAGGCTAGCTGTCCCATCATTTGCAATAAAGGATATTTTATACCTGTGAAAGTGAGATATAATTGAAAATCTTATTCCTGAATAATTGCATTTGTTAGAATAACTGGTAATGTAGGATTCTACTTACTTGTAGTCGTACTGCCTGCATGGACACTTTTCTTTCTTTCATTTTAATATACTTCCATCCAATATCATCTTGCTGCTGCATATTTTGCAAGCTTGATAGCACCAACCTTTCTTTTCTTCAATTCCAATTAAAGTAACAGTGCATTGGTATTTATTATCTTGTATAGAAGTATAGACAGAGAATAATAAGGTGCAGTTTTATTTAAAAAAATGTAACAGCATGTTTGTTTAGATAAGACTAACCTTGTGAATGAAAGGATCAATTTCCTTTAATTGTGCAAGCGTCTTCTCTTCAATATTTTGATGCATATCATCACTTGGCAGGTACAGTTTTTGAATGGGCTCAGCATGCAGTGGAAGGCTATATATGTAAGATATTAGAAATAGGAAATTTGGAAAAGTAAAACAGATATATGACATGTATACTGTATTTACCTTTTCTGAAACATCTTGATTTCAGGGATGTCGTTTTCATTGATATACCAGCGACAAGCGGCTGTTCCACTTAAAAATTCATATCTTTGTTTAAGGATTTTCATTGAAGTACCAACAAATATTGCTATTATATGGTTATTTTGACCAACTTCTAGTATTGTCTCTCCATCAAACTCAGTTGCTCTTTTCCCTGCCAGTGAGAGGTCAACAACATTTCCCCTTGCAAAAACAATAGAACAATATGACGGTAATTCGTTATTAGAGATTCCCTTGACTAAAATAATAGATATACGGACTATTTGTATCAGATACAAGCATATCAGATATTATAATGTTTCTAAGTGATAAGAAGTGCTACATTGGTTTAGATTACCTTAAATCTTGAAGTTTCACTATTCTTTTCATCCTGAAATCTAATGAACTTGTACATATCATCGCTTCATTCGAAACAGCAATAATTTTTCCAATAACATCTGCAGAGAAAGGGAGAAAATATTTTGTTAAAATATTATCTATGTAATATTATAGTATTGTGCAAAGGAAATTAGTACCTAGAAAACGATCGGTCCTCTTTGTAAACTCATGTAGTTTGTCAAATGGCACCAAGGAAAATGTGTACTTTGGAAACTCCATTGGTTGATCTTTGGCTTCAGCAATACAACTTCTTTTGTTAAATTTGATCATATACTGATTGTCAACAGCTCTAAAGCTGGGTTTAGCACTGGTGACTGTTATCTTGCTAATGTAGACAATCTTTCCTTCAGCTAAATATGGCTTCAGTGATGATATAGCATCAGGGGGAATCTCAGCATAGATACTATCTCCCTGCATTGTAGTAATGATTTTAATGCTGTAAAGGTATAACAGTAAGTTTATAACAATAATTAACTTTGCTCTATAATATTACCTTCTGGTCAATTAAAACCAGATCTAAATGTTTGATGTTATCTTCTTCATTATTTCCTCTAAATTCCCACATCCTTGATATTCGAACACATATTATGTAGTCTAATGGCCCTGGACGAAGATCTGCAACTGGAGTAATACTCATCTGCAAATAAAATTAATGGAAAACATCAGTAATATACATGTGATAAATTCAAGAAGTAAATTTACTTATAATTTCTTTGTATACTATATTTTTTGTCTTTTTTCTGCATGTTCCATTTTCATCTTCTATTAAAATTTTTAAGCCTTTTCTGTTGCTAACTCGCGAAACAGCAACATACAATTGACCATGTGTAAATACTGGTTTTTTAAGATATAAACCAACATTACATAGAGTTTGTCCCTGGCTTTTATTTATAGTCATAGAATAACACACTTTAATAGGGAATTGTCGTCGACATAGAGTAAATGGCCATTGGTTTCCTCGAGTTGTTAAATTTATTCTTGGTATATATGCTATTTCCCCGATATGAGTTCCTGTTATTATCATAGCTTCTATAACATTGTTTCCTAAATTTGTTATTATCAATCTTATTCCATTACATAATCCTAAATTTTGGTTTAGATTTCTTAATAACATTATAGGAACTCCAACTTTGAGCTTCAGTATATGGGTTGGAAAATTATTTGCATTCAAGGAATTTAAATATTCAACAGGATATAATATGTCAGCATCATTGGCTGTATCAGTACATTGAGATATTGTGTCGGCACTAAAGTATTCTCTGTCCGGATTTGGTACTAAAGTAAGTATGTAGTTATTAACTTCATCTACAATCTCATTGGTTGTAGCTAGAATTGCTCTATCTTTAAAATATTTAGGATTAAAGAAATTGCTCTTGAAATCTGGATATGTAAATTTGACTAATTCTTCTAATTTGCTTTCCCCTGAATTTATTAATAAATCATCTGGTATTTGGATAATAGTTGTATCCAGATCTTCATATTCAGTAATACTTTCTTTAGTATGTGTATTACCATTTCCTATATCTAAAATCCAATTACTGAAGTCTTTGACTTCCTCGTACTCTAAACTATCAGATTTCATAGTTTGTAAGCGCATATTTTGAAATAAATATATTTTTTTGACATATCCCCAAAGATATGACCTAACAATCGATGCATTAATAATTTCTGCTTTTGATGCATTTTCAATAACTGGCAAGATTTGTTTAGGGTCTCCTCCTAGTACGACAAGCTTTCCTCCAAATGGTTTATCCATAGCATCAATATATTTTTCTGATATTATATCTCTTAGTGATCTATCAAGAGCTTCAAAACAATGGCGATTTGTCATTAATGCTTCATCCCATATTATAAGAGAAGTTTCAATTAGTAGTTCAGCTAATTTGGTTCCACGTTTAATGTCGCATAGTGATAATTCATCTATATCAATTGGGATTTTGAATCTTGAATGGGCTGTTCAACCATTTGGAAGCAGTAATGATGCTACTCCAGATGATGCTACTGTTAGAACAATTTTTTTTCGAGCTCTTAGAAATGATACAATAGTATGCCATAAAAATGTTTTACCAGTTCCTCCGTGGCCACATAAAAAGAAAAAATTACTCTCATTATTCAGTACGCTATTAACTATAAGATGGAATGCCTTTTGTTGGTCAATATTTAATTTTGAGTACAATTTATTAGCTTCTTCCTCTAAATAGGTTGCATTATAGTTTAATTCATCTTGAATTAGGCTATTTGTTGGATCTAATTTGTATCTTTCTGTCATTCGAGGAAGATTAAATTTATCTATACTTATACCATTTTTAGATAATAAATTTTCTAAATCTTCAAGCAAAATATCTTTTAAATCTATATCAGTTGGATCATATTTAATTGGATGATATTTTGATATTAGTTGAAATTTTATATCATCTACCATTTTTACCCAATTATTTTCAAAAAATTTCATTTCATCTTCCAAGCTACAATATAACAACATGATTATAAATAAAGAACGTAGTTGCGAGGATGTAGCCCAACTTGCCGCTTCATCAAATGTTTTATACCATTCATTATCATCAACTAATAATCCACGTGCTGCACAGGCTTTTTTGAAAGTTTTATATGTAATACTATTGTATGTCCTTATATCTTCATAGTTTTTTTGCTCCTTTAACTATCATTAATAACATACGTAGGTAAAAACGTTCTCCTTTAGTTGGTTTAACGTAATATAAACGACCTATTTTAAAACCATATTGCCGTTTGATCCATTTTTTTTCTGTTTTATCCCATCTCCATTGTTGTGGAAATTCACAATATGTTAAGTTTCTTGCTTCATCATATAATTGATTTGCTACAAACCATTCCGTAAGCATAGTCTTTTGATTGTTTGGGTTTTTGATATATTTTTGTAGATCTGTATCTTTAGTTATCTTGACAATATTCATTAAGGGAAGATGAACAGGCATTCTTTCAACCGGTGGCCAGTGATAATGTATTTCATATCCTAATAATCTCCACAATGCAGATTGATCACAAATGTATCTACATTCTAAGTATTCTTCTATTTCATCTATTTCTTCAGTTTGTTGATTTTCAAGTTGATTTATTCCTTGCTTAATACGTTGGAAAATTATTTTAGCTGTATCTAACCCTTTATTAACATATTTACATAAATATTTTAGTAATCTACTTTGATTGACAAATTCAACGTTTATATGGGCTTGAAATCTTTTTAGCAGTAATAGATTATGTGGAACAACCCACTTATTGTCCAAGTTATGGTTATCTCTACGTATGTATATATTAGTATCTCTACGTCTATATTGCACAAATCCATTTTCAGTAAAGTTAGTCTGATCATTAAATTCTTTAGGGTAAAACTTTGAACATTTGCCTTTTTTCATGCATGGACAATTTTCATTTTTTTCTCCACATGGTCCATGCATCATATGCTCTGATATGAGGACATATCCTAGAGGATCTTCTCTAGGGTCTGGTATTTCTGCTGATATCCATTTATCTATCATTTCGATTGTTATTTCACTTAACTTTTTGTCTAACCAGACTAAAATATGTACGTGTGGTAACCCTCTTTTTTGGAACTCTATTGAATATAATATGGCTTTTATAGGTCCAAATATTGATCCTGATTGTATATCTTCTAATAATTGTTCTAGCTTTATATGAAATACTCGTACTATAATATCAGGTCTATCATTTGGTTGTTCGTTTTCTGATATTTGCATAATAATCTCAGGCCATCTAGGATTACATGTAAATGTTATAAATAAATGTGGAGGCCCATATACGCGACATATTGCTATACCATCATAATAGTTTTGCATTGTATATCGTTTAGAGCCAACATGGCTTGATGGTAATAATATTCTTTTTCCTATTTGATTTCCTTCTGTTAGACCTTTTTGTACAGCATCGAATATTCCTTGTAAATGTTCTGCTCTTATTTTATTTTGATTTCTAGCAATAAACATTAGTCTATCTTCATCTTCCATGGCACGTGCATCAACAATGGCTTGTTTTGATAATCTACCATAACATAAATACGGGTTTGGTTGATTTGGTCGATAATGCATATGATATTTATAATATTCATGTATTGTAACGGTTGATCTCACTTTGTTTTTCTGTTTGGTTGTACTATTATTATAATATAGAATGCCAAGTTGAAATCCTCTTTCTCCATAAGGAAATAATAGAGGGTATTGTAGAGCCATGTATGCTGGATGAAATATTGATATGCGCTGTAATCGTTCATTTTTATTTTGAATAATTATATCTCTTCTATGATTTTCTAGACTTAATTCTCCAACTATTAAAATTGCTAATTCTTCTGCATGTGGCATTTCAAACTGTATTGGATCGCCTTTACCTGCCCCTATGATTCGAATACTAAAATCAACACCTTTATGTTCTTCAAATAGGTCTCGAGCATAGCGAAATGTTTTTACTAATGGATTATATTCATCAAGCATCTTTTTTAGTTCGTTAGCTATGTAAGGATTAATATCTATATTTTCTATTTCTTCTTTACTTAATGCTCGTATTCTATTTTCTATTTCATTTTTTGTATCAAAAACATATAATTCTGCGAATTTTGGAATTTTATCAGGTTTAGGTAGGAGACATCCAATTCTATGATGTATTTGTCCATTTACACGAAACACATATGGCCCATCGCCATTATTTATATTTTTATCTATTGTACCGCCCATTGAAGTAAACGCAAATAAGCTATTATATTGTCTAATCTTTTGCATAAAATGTCTTGATAGAATATCTTTGTTACTTAGTAATCTAGCAAGTGTTGGTGGTGGATTTTTGAATGGTGGTATTTTAATCTTACCATTTTTACAGCAGTTTGAATATATGATTTCACTTTTCCTTTTTTTCGTTTCCCTTTTATTTCTTTCTAAAAACCAAAATATAGCATCGCAATGTTTACATTTATACTCGGGCATACCTATATATGATATATTATCATATGATTGTTTTAGATATTGAATGTATTCTGGGGTAAAGGACACCATACCATGTGAGGATGATAAATATGAGTATCTACGGTCTATCTCTAGGCATTTCTTTTTTGCAATGTTTTGTAAACGCTTTGCACAATACTGTTTTTTTTCTTTTATTTTTTATGGCTTTTGGTATTTTTGTTTGTAAATACATACTTTCCTCATAACATGAATCTTCATCTGTATTTTTTCCAGTTTCAAATAAATCAATTTTACCACTGTTTTGGGATTCTTTTTCTTCATATATCCTATACTTTTTATTATTATCATTTATAGTATTTCTCTCTTCTTCTCTTTTTCTTTTTTTCTCTCTTATTATTTGTAATCTGATATGTCTTCTCTTCTTGCAATTTGATTTGTCATATTTTGTAACATTATTTTCTTGACTGTGCTTTCTTTTTGATGGCATCTTTAATGAACGCTTCACATTATAAGATGAAAATATATCAATCGAAGTCAGAAAAATATGACCAAAAAATTACATATAAATAATAAAAGATATTAGCTAAATTTATACAATATTTATTCATCGAACACTTCAGACTAAAAGATGAAAATATATCAATCAAAGTCAGAAAATTATAGCCACAAAATTACACATGAATAATGAAAGATATAAGTTAACTCAATACAATATTTTATTATTCATTAAAAAAGGATTAAAAGAAAGTACATTCATTGTTTGTACAAATAGGGGAGAACAAATACAGCTATTCTATTGACATAATCTAGTATAATTGTTCGTTATTATTTTTGATTAGTTTCCTATACTAAAATTTAGTGCATTTGTGGAGCTTTTGCAATAGGCTTGTAGAGCTAGTAGTTCTGTATCGCAACGCACTTCGAAGTAGATCAATGAAGCTGATCTGATTAACTGGCATTTATATAAATACTCAACACATCCAACATAATATGATTTTTGTTCATTAGTAAATCCACTACTAGAGATGTATATGTATGTGTATATATATTGCTATGTTATTGTATTTACCTTTTTGTACTTTCCTTGTTCAGTGACTCCTATTTATCGTCTTCTCCTTGTCCTTTATTTTTTCTCTGCCTGTCAAATAAGCATTTTATTAATATTATTGTTTATTATAACAAATAACAAAAACAATATAAATCTGAAAGCAAAATCCTTATTCAATCAGATTGAAGGGCTAATTCATGCATATATAAGTTGATTTTCAGCATACATACATACAATTAATTGTAAACGACAGATAATTTGCAATAACTCATGCTATTTGTTAGCAGTGAATAAATAAGTAGTACTCATGTTAAAATTGAAAGATAAATGGCGTGTTTTAGGCTAGGAAAGAGTAAGCATGTACCAGAGCCATTCTTCTTTGATATCAGCGGGCTGCAATTTTGAAATACGAAATATTAAGATCAACTAAAAGACTATAAAACAATACTAGCTTGTTCATTGATTTATAGCAGGTGCAGGCAGCTTTTAAGGTTAGTTACGCAACTATAAATTGAGTTATGTTGCTGTACATGATGAAATCCCAAATTTTAAAGAGAGTCGTATTTGAAGTTTATTGATGTTAGGGCCTTAAGAGTGATTTTTTATTAGAAACAATCCATCAACTTAATTAAAAAATGAATATAATAAATATCATACATGGCGCAAAAGTACACACCTTTTAAAGATTAGTATTACAGATTATAGTTTATATACGTATAGAAAATTAGCATTACTTGAAACATATATATGATTTACATATACTTTTAATCTTTATTGTCTTAGAGTCATATGCCCAGGTGGCAACAACAGCAGAGGGCAATAACAGAATGTGCAATTTATATGACGTGTAGCATATAATGCAGAAAACATTTTTTGAAGATAAAATCATACTACGGCACATGAGAAGGAGGCAACAGGAGCATAGGGCAATGACAGAACACGCAATTCCTATGACATGCAGCATATAGTGCAGAAAATATTTTTTGTTGATAAAATCATAGGATGGCACGTGAGGAGGCTAGACTCCTCGTCTTCGTCGCTGCAGCCACTAGTGAAGACCAATGCGTGGCTGGCAACGAGGACAACTTCCGGCGGCGGGTGGTTGATTGGGCCCGGGTCGTCGCCGCCGACGTGCCGAGCGCAGTGCGGGCAGTGCGTGTGGCGATGCACAACAATGAGCTCTTTAGGCCATGACCGGTCGGCGTCTCACCGTCGGCGGCGGCGCCAGCCATGGCATGCATGTGTGTAAGTTAGGAACTATACATGAAATCGATCTGCAGGCTCTATTCATATGTAACATCATGCATGAAACCCATCTGAAATTAAACTACCAAAATTTTTATCATTAGACGCAAACGGAATTGATCGCCAAATCGCATGAACCCGATCAACCCAATTCCAGGGCATCCACCCAAACTGGTGATCAATCTACCGACTGATCTGAAATCGTACGAATCAAAAGAAATCAGGAGATTGCCAAGTATTTAGCTTACCTCAAAGTTGATGTCGTGGAGGTGGGGATGGAAGTGGATGCGGATGGTGGATGAACTTGATCAGCAACGGCAGTGGATGGGGATGGCGGCGTCGATGGGAGTGGAGGTAGTGACGGCGATGCACAGTGATGGCGGCGATTTTTGGAAGAGAATAGCGAGAGCGATGTTTGCGTTTTTTTTGGGGAGAGAAAGATATCGGAAGAGGAAGAGACGGCGATTTATTCGGAGGAGAAGAGATGGGGAGCGGAAGAGGCGCGACCTTTCCAGAGAGAAGGCGACCGGCGTTTTTTTTTTTTTTACTCACGCGTGGGAGTAGATTAGATATACTCCCGCACGGGAGTATCCCCGAATCCTGCCGCGCCACGTGGCGTTGGCCTCCGGCCGGGAAAATGCATGGAATTCGTTATTAGAGATTCCAAAAAGCAAAAGAAGTTGAAGACACAAAAAAAAAAGGAAGACATAACATGAGAGAAAATACAGAAAAATTCCATTCATTCCTTTATTCCAAAATCTCTGACAGCACACGGACGGCCAAGAAAAAAACCTTCCGAAATCAAATCAAACAGCCTCCGCTTTCACCTCGCCGGCCCAACCCCCCACCCCCCCATCTCGTGGGCCCCACCTGCCAGCCTCACTGACATCCCCCCGCACAGATCCAAACCCGCGACCACAGCAATCGCGGACACGACAGGAAAAAGGAGATTAGCCACCCCCCTCTCTCGCCCCCCAAATCCCCCTCCTCCTCCGCCACCGCCATGGCTCGCCTCCTCCTCCCCCTCCCCATCGCCGCCGCCGCCGCCTCCCGCCTCCGCCTCCCCGTCCTCTCCTCCTCCGGTACGCCGACCTTCTATCATCCCCCCCTCTCCATGTTCCCCGTTCGTGTGGGAGGGCCTCTGTTTTCATTGGGTTTGTTTGTTTTTTTTTTTTGATTGGTTTGCAGTGGCGCGGCGTGAGGCGCTGCTCTTCGGGGGGAGGGTGGCGGCGGCGAGGGCACCGGTGAGGCTGGCGAGGAGAGGGGTGAGCGCCGGGGCGGAGGCGGGCGGGTCGTCGTCGGCCGCCGCGGCGGCGCAGGTGATCGGGCAGGACGAGGCGGTGGAGTGGGTCAAGAAGGACCGGAGGCGCATGCTCCATGTCGTCTACCGCGTCGGCGATCTCGACAAGACGATCAAGTATAGAAAACGAAAAAACAAAAAAAAAAAAACTACAACCCGTATAGTTGTTAATTAAAAGAGTAGATTTCACTTGGGGTCACCTTTTATTACCGATGTTTCGCTTTGGATCATCTTTTAACCGATGTTTTCACTTTGGATGGGGTAATCTTACCTTTATGCCACTTTGGGGTACTTTGGTTAAAAGGTTATACAAAGCGAAACTTCGGTAATAAAAGGTGGCCCAAAATGAAATTTACTCCCAACTAAAATTTGCTCTGGCGTCTACCATAGTGTTAGCCTTGAATTGATTTGCTGTTCTGCAGGTTTTACACCGAGTGCTTGGGGATGAAGCTGTTGCGCAAGCGCGACATTCCGGAGGAGAGGTATACCAATGCTTTTCTCGGGTACGGGCCTGAGGACTCGCATTTTGTTGTGGAGCTCACTTACAGTAAGCTTCTACAGTCCAAATGCTGTTATCATATGTTTATACCTCACATAGTGTGCGTTATCTGTTGTATCCGTGCAAGACCCCTGATGTACATCTATTGGCAGATTATGGTGTGGAAAGTTATGATATCGGGACTGCTTTCGGTCACTTCGGGATTGCTGTCGAGGACGTAAGATTCTGCTGCTTATCTTAGTATTTTTGTTGAGTAGTTGAGTTGTTTGACATTCAGCCCTGTGTGTATAACTGCCACTTCCTTCAACTGGGCATGCTTTTTTTCTTTTTGGCTACTCAAAAAGATACTAGTCCCTTTTGCTTGTAGAATTTCAAGCTAGTTCCCACTGGTTTTTAGGCTTAAATTTTTTACCAGACCTATCCATGTATCATCCAGATAAGATTTCTCTCAGGGGTTGTGACTTAATAATACACTTTTTTTTCTTATATTTTGATGCCTACAACTAATTGGCTTGCTTAGTTACGTAGGGGTTAGTGTGATTCTTGAGTGCCATAAAACCTTAAACCAGGGGATCTGGCTTAAATTGCTTTGTCCAAATTTTCATTGAACCATGTAGTAGGGAACTAGTTGAAAACAAATAGCCTTTTTAGGATGCTAGATTTTGGCATACAATGCCTTCTTTTCTTCCATGGAGATGGCATAAAAGATTTTTCATAACATAACAATAACTTACTCATGTTTTCAGTTCACACATTGAGGGATAATCTTCCCTTTTTCATTAATAGTGGTAAAAAATGTTACTCTGGTCATGCAAACATCCAAGAATAATGTAATCTATTTTTGTGCACTGGATAAGACTAGAGTTTTAAACATGCCATCAGTTAGTAATGTATCTGATTATAGGTTTTAATATTTTGCCTTTGCAAAGATGGATATGTGCTTGGTTGATTGATAAGTTTCATTACAAAAAACTTGTAGGTTGCAAAAACAGTAGATCTCATTAAAGCCAAGGGAGGAACGGTAACAAGAGAACCAGGACCTGTAAAAGGTGGAAAGTCTGTAATTGCTTTTATTGAAGATCCTGATGGTTACAAATTTGAGCTTATAGAAAGAGGTCCTACACCTGAGCCTTTATGCCAGGTAATGCTTCGAGTGGGAGATCTTGATCGTGCTATCAATTTCTATGAGAAGGTAAACTTATTGTCTTTAACTTGTAGTATTTGGTATTTATCATAATTATTCATTCAGCAACTAATCTGTACTATATTTTCATCATAAGGCATTTGGCATGGAACTTCTTCGGAAACGAGACAATCCCCAATACAAGGTTGGTACTTTTCAAAACCATTGCATGGATTTACCTCGTGATACTCATGGCTTCTGTTTGCCCTGATGCTTTCTAATGTTATGCTCTACTACAAAGTACTAGAAAAACATTCAAAAGAGCTTCCATCAATGTACCTCATCACCTCCATTGCTATGACTTCTGTTTGTCCTCATGGCTTCTGTTTGCCCTGATGCTTTCTAATCTGATCCTTGCTTAAGTAAGATAAGGAAAAACATGCACTACTACCTCGAAATATGAGAACATGTTAAATGCACTTTTTGTTTGTAAACTATTTGCTTAGTTCCATATCTTATACAGTGGTATCCTGACTTACGGAGAACATGTTAAATGTAGCTATTATGGTTGTATCCTGATTTTTGCTACATTCATACACTGGGTTCAGACTTCAGACTTGGGTAGTAGGCATGGTATTGATAAAACCGAAGTGATAGCAAGTTCCGCATGTGCATTTACTGGTTGTTTCATTATACATGCCATTGTTTCTTATATTTCTTTCTAGAGATGGGAACTTCGTTGTTTTTAGGCATCATTTTCTGGTGTTGACAAGCCTTTTTCTTTTCTTTTGAAATCTTAGTCTCAAGCATGTTGTGCCATCTGGTTTTCTGGTACCTTGTGCATAGGGTTGATCACAAACTTTGTCTGTTCTCTGTCAGGATATCTTGTGTCATGTTTGTCTTATTCTTCGTATTCACTCATGAATCTGGAAACAAAATATACTTCTCTGGCACAGTTGCTATCCAAGCTATGGATAAGGGTCACTGTCAAAAGGACTAGAACCCTGTGATCCGATATTATTACAGTCCAAATGCTTGTTAACTTTCTTCTGATGAGTTATTATGCCACTCATTCGTGAAACAAAGTTTCAGATTACCTTTTTTTCCCTATATTACTCATCTATATGCATTGAACAAATATCAAATTTCTAAAAATATAAGGGATTTTGGCCCTGTTCGTTTGTCCACAAATATAAGGGGTTTTGAGAACCCGGGGAGTGAACTACAGCAGACAAACTCAGCCTTGCATTCAATCCCCTTACCTTTTTGCACTTTTATTATCATGAAATGTTGCCAATCCAAACTTGTCCCCCACCTTTTTTAGGGGCACATATGTCTTTTTGTTTCTACCTTAATTTCTGCTAAACTTGGCAAAATCAAATTGTGGAGGAAGGGAGTATATCTTAAGTTCTAAACTTACAAATGTAAAAGTGATTGTCTTTTAATCTAGAAACTCTGATGCATAATTTACACTGGATATGCAACTACAGATACAAATGATGCAAGACTTAACAAAAAAAGGAAAAAAAATCCATTTTACTCCCTCAAACTATTTCACCGGAGCATTTAATCCTCTGAAGTATTTTTTTTTACTCATTTTACCTCCTGAACTACTAAAATCGACCTACTTTACTCCTTACCAATGTTTCTCTATTTTGTTTCTCCTTATACAAAACAATAGTCAAATACCCGTGCATTGCAGCAGATTATAGAAATAAAAATATTGAGTCCATTTTCTGAAAAAAAGAACTTGTTTGCTTCTGTTTGGTTGAAACAAAACGCTTCATCTTTAAGAAACAAAAAGAAAATGTACATGTTTATAGGATTGTTGTTTTCCAAAGTGAGACATAAAACCTTCAATGCATTTTGACATGAATAATGAAACACGTATTAATAATAAATTGTGCAGTGAACTACTAATAAAACTAAAATGTCCTTGAGTTTTTCACTTGAATCAAGGTGAAAAAGAAGCAAACTATTAGAGACAACACAGTGAGCATAGCACTCATTTGTGTACTGGTCTCATAGCCTGGTGGCCCCATACATCAGGCTGTCAGGCTGTGAGACCAGTAAGGGGCCATAGCCACCACCACCACCACCACCAAGCAATATAGATGTGTTAAGTTGTAATTTCATAATAAGTATATATGACAACATAACCTTGCAATTTCATAGAAGCATATATGATAGCGTAACCTATGTTAAAAAATATTTTCACTTTTTTTTCATGACAGTCCACACAGGGTTTTAGAGAATATGCTACAGCTGCTTGGCTTTAGTCATGTCAAATTGATGCACGTATAACAAATAAAAAATAGACCTCGTTTCTGTTACTGGTTTTCACCACAACAGGTTTTGTCTGTCTTGAATGATCTTGATATATACTCCCTCCGTTTCATAATGTAACACTTTTTAGCATTGCTCATATTCATATAGATGTTAATGAATCTAGACACACATATGTGCTTAGATTTATTAACATTTATATGAATATGGACAATGCTAGAAAGACTTACATTATGAAACGGAGGAAGTATTATTTTTGTTATATCTAGATGCTTACAATTTTGTCTGTTAATATTTTGCAACCAAATCTGCATGTACCTAACCCTTTTGGTCATAGCCTATGATTTCCTTATGTGATTTATAACTATTAGAAATCTAATTGTATCTTTTCTCTAGTATACTATTGCAATGATGGGATATGGTCCTGAAGACAAAAATGCTGTACTGGAGTTGACCTACAACTATGGTGTCAAGGAATATGATAAAGGAAATGCTTATGCACAGGTATATTATATTTGAGTGTTTAGATTGGATTTGGAAGTTTCTCTTCTATACTGTGTTAGTAATAAAAAAGGATCTATGTGGAAATTTCTGATTGAATATGATCTAAACAACGGGGATCACTTGCCATTCGTTGGTTACTAGAAGCATCCGAAAGGGTTTGGGTCAAATATGAGTATAATAGGTGTTTCATTTCATGAGGGTTCATCCCTCGTATTTACATTACAGTTGTGGAGTTTAATTTTTTTACCCTTCCAGATTGCTATTAGCACAGATGATGTCTACAAGACTGCGGAAGTCATTAGACAAAATGGTGGACAAATAACTCGTGAACCTGGCCCATTACCTGGAATTAATACGAAGATAACTGCTTGCACAGATCCAGATGGCTGGAAAACAGTATGTACTATTTCTTTTTGTTTGAGAATCACAGCTCTCTCCTGCATGTGTGTGTGTGTGTGTGTGTAGATAATGGGGTCATAATTTTTGCTAAAGGTTGTTTGTTCTTGGCTGTTTCTGACTGCTCCATATGAGCTTTTTCTGGGCCATTTACACTTTATGGCGATAAACTTTCCATGATAACTACACTTGCAAGAAATTTGTTGCTATTTTGTTGGTGTGTCTTGAATAATACATACGCACCATAAAATCTTTAGTGATTCTCACTGCCCTAGAAAAAAGGATATCCAATTAGTTTATTACCATGTATACAGTAAAGGCATATTTAAGAAAATAACATTATTCTTTGTGTAATTTGAGAACAGAAATGGTACTTCCTCCGTTTCACAATGTAAGTCATTCTAGCATTTCCCACGTTCATATTGATGCTAATGAATCTAGATAGATATATATGTCTAGATTCATTAGCATCAATATGAATGTAGGAAATGCTAGAATGACTTATATTGTGAAACGGAGGGAGTATTAGTTTTTTTTTATTGTACTGTGTACAATAATGATGAATTAGACCAAGTCAACTGTTCTGCTGACCTGCCATGAATATTCCCCATCTTGAAACAAGTATGTGAAGTAGTCGTACATGTCTTCTGTGCGATTTTATGATCTTCAGAATAATAATACTCATAAGTACATTTGTCAGAAAAAAAAGTATATGCATATGCATTATTAGTCTGTTGCATTACATATTTTGTGCCATGCCTCTATTTTCATGAAGAACCCGCAGTTTCTTCCGTCTGATACATTAATTACCATAATTGCAGGTATTTGTTGATAATGTAGATTTTCTCAAGGAGTTGGAAGAATGAGTTTTTGCCAATAATCTCATCTTGGTACAGGATTCAGAGGTTTTTCCCCTTGATTTGACATCTTGCGCCCTTGAAATCTTGTAAAAGCCACACCACCTCGAACTGAGGTTTGTAGATAGGCCATGCAAATCTACCATTCCACAGTTGGTAGTTTAATAGAGCATTAGATTACAACATTCCAAGCGATGTAGATGCGCAATCCATTTTGTTAGCGAAGTCAAATCATATGTACAAATTTTGTTTTCCGGGTCAGAACTATTGTTCTTAATCAATCCATTTTACATTCGAAAGTTAGCATTCCTGCTGTAGGACTTCTTGTCATTTGTATTCTATGTCATGGAATATGAATGAATGGTGGTAAGTATGGAATCAGCGAGTGAGGAGCACAAACGCTGAGAACTGAAAAGTCTTTTGTGCTTTATCCATGGGCGCCCTGGAAGAAAGGAGAGAAAGGTTACACTTTTTGTCAATCAACAGTCAGAAATTTCTAGTTTTCACTATGGTTAAATCAGATTGATGCCACATGTGATCTTTTACGTTGATATGGTGCCCATTTGACATGGAGCGAGATGGCGACAGTGTTCATCACTGTTAACATATGAAGGCATATTATATAGCAAAAGATTCTATGAATACCAGCGTCAGTGTAAGTTGAGTTTGACCTAGTTTTATTGACAATAATATTGGCAAAGTTGTACTTTCATCCAGATTTGTATAATTGTATGCATGGTTTTGGGACATTTTGTTTACACGCGACTGCACTTTCTTGCGATAACTATGCTGAATTCCTGGGCGCACAAATGTGTTGGTGTGCGTTGAGCTACAACACTTTATGCGAATTACATATGGTAGCACTTGTAACAACATTTCAGGCCGTTCAAAGAAAGCCCACTTAATCAACTTAGCCGCATATCTTAATCATGCAAGTACTGAGATTGAAATATGCAAAAACAGATTAACACTAATGTAGTTCTACATTGTGGTTTTGTTGGCGACGATACAACATTGTTATTTCCTGTGTTGACAGCCAGATTTTTGTTGATGTGATTTAGATAAGGAATAAAGAAAAGAAGAAAACAGGGAAAGGGAGAGGACAAAGATAGACACTGACAGTTTGCATGTCATAATCCAAATAGGCGGGGGGCCGTATATAAAACCCATGAGATGGCTACTACAAGTATGGGAACATGTACTTTAAATTTAATTTTGATCTGTATCTCCCAAAGTCCCAATTCTATATACTAGGAAATTGAACAACCACATAGGCCTTATCCGACCAAAATTGAACTAGGAATTTTCGAAATTGCTTAGTGGTGGCATCTCGTTGATGAATTTGTGCTGCTACCGGTAAACAACAACCTAGCTAGCAGGCATGCATGGAGCGATGGAGCTTATTACTCCGTCAGTTTGCATGAGATGCGATAACAAGGAACAATTGATTCGCCCTTTTTAAAAAGCTAAGCAATGGGCACCACTAGCAATGAAATTTTACTCGGCTTGCCAGTTGCCACAATGGGAAGGATCTCACAGCAGACAAACTTAAGTAGATTATTGTCACGGATTATCTACTTAACTATAAGAATCAATTAAATATTTCAAGAAAATAGAATTGGTAAATAGCTTAAAATAAATGGTCTAAAAAGCGATAGAAAAACGTTTTTAACAAAAACATATATTTCATACTGTAGGATAAACAATCTGGTGAATAACTAAAATTAAAAAGGGACTTAAAAGGCTGTGTTAGTCAAATAGGAGTAACTATTTTTTCTTGCTCTGAATGCGCAGCCTAGAGACGGTTGAACACTTCACTCCTAGCGCCCTTTATTCACAATTATTTGAAAAAGAAATGGCTAGGTTGACTAATGTTGGCACTCTAGAGTTGTTCAACTAGATACACTTATTAATATCTGATTGGTGGACTCATACAACAACCCTAATTAACAGTAGGCCAACATAAACTCACAGTTTATACGGAGTATGGGTGATCCAGAAGTAGTGTGTAACACAAAGACCAATGAGAAAGCACTGTACATCTGCTGTAGCTGACACGAAAGAAACTCCCTCCATAAAAAAACTATTTCTAGGTTTAAATGATATAGTGTATATTTAGATTCAAACTTAAAAATGGGTTTTTCTTTTTTACGGATGGAGGATGTGTATATGCCTGATACGAAAATAAGTGTGATAGAGACAATTTAAGTTCGTATACCTCACTCGTAATGTACTAGTACTACGTACTAATCGTCACTGAAATTAATTTACTTTAGAGAATACCATAGCGACTCTCCTCACTAGCAATTTGAACTAGCAAGCATTTAGTTTGGTTACCAAATATTAAGGTTATGAATAAATATTTTTTTAAGTCACCTCAGTGTTAATAAAATTTTAAATTACTTAAATTCCCTTCCTAAGCCCTAATTCTCTAAAAATATAAGAATTTTTGTGAATTGGAGTTAGTATAAGAAAATTCTTATATTTTGAAATAGATGGATATACCAAGTACACTCTAAGAGTAGGCTGGTTTCATTCCTCACCTTTATCAACTTTCACTCTCGTTTTCCGTAACAGTAAAACACTGTGTTTTTCATAAAGAAAAAAGTTACATACAAAAGTTGTTAAAAAATCATCTTAATTTATTTTTAAGTTTTTTAACTAACATTTAATTAACCACACTTATTAAAATGAGTTATACTGCTTTCTTTGCGAAGCAAAGTATTTCCAACACATAGTACCAACGATACGCATAAGTAATTTCCTTAAACAAACCATACTCTGTTTAATCTCTGTTTCAAAATAAATAAATCTAATATAAAATATAACATTTTCTAACATACTAGAATTCAACAAGTACATGTCATAAAAAAACAAATCTAATGCTAAACATGATACTACGTTGCAATCCTACGAATCTGAACACAGCTAACACACACCGTCAACCTTGACAGGAACTTGACAGGGATACAGGGGTACACGGCAGACGCCTGTTCCTGCCAGCGTGTCACGTCCGTGGGCCCACCCGACAGCGAGAGACCTCGTTCCCGCGTACCCATCGCCTCCTGCAGTTGCACCCCTCCAACCGCGTCGCCCTCCACACACCCGCGCCCATGTTCACTTGCCCCACCCAGCTGCCACCTCACACCTCCTTTTTTCCTTTTTCCCCCCGCAACCTCACCCACAACGCTCAATGACACCCCGGCCCCACCACTTCGTTGGCCCCACCTGTCATCCATCTCAGGTGGTGGGCCCGCACGCGCGCGGCGCATTATTTTCATTTTTTTTTGCGCGGGGCCCACGATGCTCGCGACGGGAGGGGGTGGGGCCCAGGCTGTCCCCCTACCCACAGCCACGCTCCACTTCACTGTGGGGCCCACCCGCACCGTCTCTCCCCCCGCACCCCCACTCCCACGTAGCGGCCCTACCCCCACCGACGTGTGGGCCCCGGTGACATCCCCGGGCCCACTGTCAGCGTCTGGGTGTTGGGGCTTGAGCGAGGTGTTTTACGTCGCTTTCGTGTGGGGCAGCGGATGTTGGGGCGCATTGCAAATTATTTTTTTTCTCATTTTTTTTGGGCGTCCATGCCCGTCATAATTGTGTCTCTCAGTCCAGCCCAATGGTGGGCCCGACCTCTCATAATTTCTGCACTCTTTTTTCGGTTTTTTTTTTTTTGTTTTGCCTTTTTTGACCGTCAGAAATAGATGGCTTATTTAATTAGGCCAGTAGTTTCCATTAACTCCAATTATCAAGAAACTAGTACTGGACACTATTATTTTAATGCAAACACCACTTTTACATATTTAAATTTAATGTTATTTATCTCACATGATGTCTTGGATGTTGCGTAGAAACTATATCTCATGTAAGATCTGGTTTTCTTCTCTTTCCTTATTTATTCACTTGCCACGTCATTTTTTAATTTTCGTGACAGATTATTTAATGCTATGGACATTGTTCTCATTGGGCTGGGAATGGCCATATGCTGAAGAGAAAAAAAAATGTGTTGTTGGGATCTTTATGTTAATAAGAATATATGGTCCCAATTTTTTTTTCCTAATTAATGGGGCCAGCGAGCGACCAGTGTTGGTAATGCCCATGATTTCTTCATACTTTGATGATCTCCTCCGGTGCATGAATCATGGATATAAAGTTCAGTTCAGTTCAGATGTCGCAAGTGAGGCACATATAACATCTGCAGTGTAGGATACTGTTCTAGATAAATACTACTCTGTAAAAAAAATAACTTTTAACTATAAATCTAGACTTTTTTTTAAGGACGGAGAGTCTAGGTAATAATCTTGTGAATTTACCCCCTCTTTTGAACAGAGAGATATTGCAGGAATTTTATGGAAATTAAACTAATTCCCTGTGAAATTCGAGGCAATTTTTAAAACGCGGTAATTTTTTGCAAGATAGTTTAGTTCCTAGGAAAATCCTCTGAAATTCCCTTGAACCCAATGGTCCTCATAAATATGAATCTTTGTTTGCCAAAAAGTTGGACACAACTTTAACATATTGTGTTTAGGCTATAGCAATTGTTATCTGGGCTATAATAATATTTGCATCTAAGGAAACACTGTCTAGTTCACACTCGGTTAAAACAAAGAGATAATGTTTCCAACTTCGCAGAGACAAACAGATGAGTTATGCTGCTAGATGAGACAAAGATCATGTGACGTCGTTGGAATTTGGCTCAGAATTTTTCAGTTGACAAAACAGTGCTGTCAATTTGCAGCTGCAACTAGTTTCCTTTATTCTAAAAAAAAAATCTGGAGCCACCACAAAGGCAGGCAGTTTGGGGATAAACGCTTCACTGAGATGAGCAGCTATGCTCAGCATTTGCTTCACAAATGTTGCTTTTACAGCTGACAAAGAAAGGCTGACAGTGTCTCTTACCAGCCATGGCCTCCTTTTGTCAACTATGTAGACAAAAATGCTGAAGTTTTTGGTGATGATATGCTAATGAGAAATGCAGAATTATGAGAGCAAATATCAATATGTCTGTAAAATGTAGTACGAAGTTAACATCGATCTGTAAAAGTTGCACGAATTATTGTTCACAAAATGAGAAAAAAAAAAAACAACCGACGAGCCAGGGTTTTAGTTTTAATAATAATAATAATAAAAGAAGATCAATCATGTCGTGCAAATCACTATCTGCGACAATTTGTCGAAATTCCATTCGTACACAACACCATCAAAATCCATAGGACATGAACTAAAAGGACTGAAAGGGTGTGATAGAAAAACAGAATTTTGATTTCATTCACAGGAGAAGCTACTGTGGGAAGATGCTCACCTTCCTTCCTTGACATGCAAGATTTATCTCTTAAATAAAAATGACAGAATGCATGATATACCTAATAAGCTAGAGGGAACATATGCATACTCATGCTTCCTGAAAAGATGAAAGTGAAAGCAATGCTGCAGTCCAGACATTCACAATTATCTGCAGGCCATGAAACACAGTGAAATATGGAGCAAACAGCCACACACAGAAGCTAAATAAACTACCATCCTAATGAGTGACTTTATCTGTTAATTAAAGGGATCAAGCAAAGGTTTAATTAAAATATCAGCAACTTGGTGGCATGGCAGGACCACCAGGGAACAAAGGAATCCAGAGCCTATAAGGTACTGGATGCTGCTGGTATTAAATATATATTGCAAGTTCAGAGTTGGAAAACAACAGGAGGTAACAAAGGAAGATGAAGAAGTGTTAGAAAACTAAACCAGATGATCCAGGATTGCTTCATGCACTGCCAATCAGCACGAATGGTGAACTCTATCAGTCACTTTCAGCCGATGCGCGCCTCAGCATAGTCGAATAAATTCAGCGCCCGAGATGCGACAGCCTGCAAGCTACAAGAGATAAACAAATGCAGATGAAGGCTCATTTGGGTTAGTGAAAGATGCCTTTTGAGTTGAAACAAGAACAGAATCAGAATTTTTATGTGTTCATTGGAACAAATGGACACCACTCCACATGCATACCAACTAACAGACACTAGTAAGGAGAAAAAGGCAGCAAAAAGTAAGCAGAGTGGAGCATCATTTCTAAGGAGGAAGATACACACCAAGGCAAAGAAAAGCCTGATTCTAAGGGATCATAAGCCATTGCCATCTCTCTAGAAATGATAATATAATATCCAACCTGAATGATGGTTGAGATGGAAACCTTTTAAAATGACACTAGAGAGACAACCATCATTACCTTGGAAGATCATAACTGCATACACTACATGCCCCCACTCAGCAACTACACACTAAAGCTGGCTAGGAAGCACAGTTTCACCATGAAAAAGCATGGACATGAAATTGAAAGAACACAACTGTAGAAAGTTACTGCCTTAAAAGAGGTTGCTTCATCAGACTCCAAAACAGATGAGATGTATGGAACAGAGCATGAACAGTTGATGCCTTGGTGGACAATACATTTGCAAGCTTCATTGAACATTTATGTAGCGAACAAACAGTTCATTGACAACATTTTGCAAAGTAGGTAGGGGTGCTTAATCATAGCAGTAGCACATGGTGTACCAAACCATTTACACGAATAGCATTAACACACGTACAAAGACTTGGGCACAATCAAATAGAGTTTATGTCCCTAGGAGATTTGGCGAAGCTAACATAACAAGACACCTTTTTTTTTAACTTTCACAATAGCAAACCATGTAGTACAGACCATAAGGCAGACTCCATCTTAAAACTGTTAGACTTCTTGGTTTTCAGAAAATTCCCTACAGTCATTTGATCTCCATCTTGCTTTTGACTGTGGGGCAGAAACCATTCTAGTTGCGGTTTTTGGACTTATCAACTGCCCTTGGAGCTGCATGAGAAAGAAACAAGACAAGTAAATTACCGAGCCATGTGTAAAAATGCAAACTAACAACTAAAAGAAGGTGAAGCCATTGAATGATAACAGCTAACAACCACATAATGCCATTCAAAGCATTATAAGTTTGACATCCAATAATTCATTCCATGATTAGTGCACAAAGGAATCATGGTGAAACAATGCATTAGAACAAGAACATCAATAGTAAGACTCAGATCTCAATCAGTTAGCTTTTTTATAGCGCTGGTTAGATACATGCATGACACCTTCAACCGTAATTGCACATCTACCTCTTAAATACAAGCATCCAACATATCGATATAGCATAATGAGTTATGGTTTCCTTGATTTTAGAGTATTTTGAGTTATGTCACCAGCCCTGGTTCAACATGCCCTACAGCATGAAGTATGAATTGCTAAGTTGAATTTGAAAGAAAGCACAAGAAAACCAATATTCCTAAACTGATACTCCCTCTGTTCCAAAATATATTCCAGGAATTCTTATATTTTGAAACTGAGCAAGTATGTCACATGATGCATTTAAACTCTGTGTCAAAAACACATAGGTCTACAAGTGCAATTTAAAGGGAAATAAAATGAGATCAGCCGAACGTGCAATTCAACATAATAAACATACAAACTTACCAAGTCCAATTGCATCTGAACCTTTCATGATCCTGAGTCTGCGACAAGAGTTGGCAAACATCCTGCAATTTAAATCAAAAGTTCTTCAGTAACATAAATATGAGTTCATTTTTATTTCTTCGATCTCATTGGTGTTATTACTTCTTTCTTTGCGATGATAACTAGATAAGAACTAGTGTACTTACTCCCATGGAACATCGCCAACAAGCATCCAGTCTCCATCCTTGTCTTCATAAGTCAGCACATATTCACCATCCTTGCGGCTCTCAGATAAGCCATCCTTGCCTGATATGGCAATACATCCACACTAACCTGTAAGGCCAAATAAAACAAACAGAAGAGAATCTCTCCTTGTACTAAAATTTCTATTGCAAAAATTCGCGCTTGTTCTCACTTTCTAGATTTTTACAAAAAAAATATTACTAAGCAATGTGTCTATTAATTATCGAGAAAAGGCGGTATAACTATTAGTATAATGAAAGTATATTTCCTACGTAATCTGAAATAAAAATAATCAAAACAGCAAGAAATAATTGAAATACATTCGGAAAAGGCAATTAAAACAATATGCCATCCGAATTGACGATGATTAATATTCAGAAATAAAGATGATCTGCATTGAGCAATGTTCAGAACTAAAAAAAGACCTGTATGATGATCACAAAATTAGAATTAGAGCCAATTTTAATTTATCTTTAAAAATACAATCTTTTTGGAAGATGTATAGTACAAATACAATCAGCACATAATAAATAAGGCCTCTTTCGCTTTCTTGTAAAAATTAGTGAACCATAAATTGCTGTTTGTGATCTTAAAACAACTAAATGAACCATAACCCGCCTTTTGTGATCTTAAAACTACTAGGAACAAATCCATGTTACCGGCAAAAGTTACTTGTACAGATCAAGCATATATTGATTCCTAGTCACAGGCATCCTAGACGATGTAATTGTAAGAGCATCCACATCAAAAGGAAATGCAATTACAAAGAGAAATGCAAGCAGGGTAACCCGAGACATCTCACCAGTTGTGAAGCCAATGAACATCTTCTCAAGCGCAGTTGACAGGTCCTTGTAGTTCTTGTAGGTCTTGAGGTCCACCTTCCTGAGGTAGGGGGCACCATCCATGCTGACCTTGACGTACAGGAACCCCTGGCCCTGCTTCGCTTCAGCATCCTCCTTGCTGCTCTTCAGCTGGTTAGTAGCCATCGTGTTCTTGCGGTAGCTGCGAATTGGTGGCCATCCAACCACCTGAGCCCTGCACAACAACACATCATGCACAAGGAGGAGTCAGATCACTACATGTTCTAGCTCTACTCATGTGCAGGGAGGGAATACAGAAACCAATTAGGCTCAAGAGCAAAAGAATTCGAGCAAAGTAATGTCAGATCAAAAGGCTGCCAAGAAAATGCAGCAGAAAGGAACACCTTAAAGATGATAAAATTTGGTAATAGAAGGATTTGAGGAAAAAAAAGAGTTGCAAGAAAGCTCAAGTTAAAAGAAAAAGGAGGCAACTTTGTAAAGTGAGAAATTTGAAGAAAAGAGCAAAAGTGGAAATTCAGGAAGAATAACTCAAAACCTTTTCCTTCCCTCCTCTAATTAACGGCAGAGAAGCCAAATTCACAGGGAAAAAAAGAGAGGCAAAATTGAACTGAAACAAAGGATCTATTGACACAAAAATTCAACCTTTGCCCACAACTCTCTCAACTCCCTACTTTTGTTTCCCAAAACTCAAGAAAAAACACCATATCAAACATATCAGCCTGGGAAAAAAATATTTCTACAAAACTGAAAATGCTTCATCATACCAAACAAAAACAATTTTTCACCAAAATTCTCCTTATAGCAACCCAGAGGCCAGAGCTTCACAATTTACAAAACCATCTTTTATTTTTTTTCCCAAGAAAAAAAGAGGAACCCCAAAGAAGGAAATCAAAGCCACAATCCGCAATTCCGAACATACTTGGCAGCAGGCGCCTGCGGCGCGGCGGCGACCTTCTTGTCCTCCTCCTCCGCATCCTCATCCTCCTCGCCGGCCGCCGCCTTCTTGCCCTTCCCGGCGGCGGCGGCGGCGGCGGCGGACGCCGGCAGCGGACGCGCCTCGTCGGAGAACCCGCGCTTGGCGCCCTTGGCAGCGGGGAGAAGGTCGAGCGTGGCGGCGGGCGGGGAGCGGTCCGGCGAGTGGGAGCCGGGCAGGCCGAGGCGGAGCTCGGTGCCCTTCAGGTCGTTGTCGGCGGCGGCATCGGCGGCGGCGGGCACCGGCGGCGAGAGGCCTATGTAGTCGAGCTCGAGTGGGGGCGACATGGGGAGCAGCAGGACATGAACCGGAGAGAGAGTGGGGGAGTGGGTGTGGGTGTGTGTTGTGTCCAGCGAGCCACAGCGAGACAAGAGAAGAGAGAGAGAAGAGAGTGTGTGTGTGTGGAAGAGGAGCTGAGGTGGTGAAGCTGCTTCTTCTTCTTCCTCTTCCCTGAGCTGAGCTGAGCTCGTGATAGCTGTAATTTCTTTTTAGAATTAAGATTTTTAAACAGTTTAACATTTCGTTTAGATTTTAAAAGTTACAGTTACAAAATTCAGGAAATAAACCAGAAGCTTGGTTTCTTACCTTCTTTAGATTCTCGAAAATTGACTACTAATTTACTGCTTTTCAAAATCTTACGCTCCCTAGCTTGATCAAACCAAAATATACCAATTTAGCTCTTGCTTTCTTATCACATGTGAAACCAGAAATAATTTTAGTGTATATTATTTAAAAAACTTTTATGTAAAAACATTTATATAAAGAAATACACTGTTTAGCAGTTTAAGAAGTATGCTCACGATAAACGAGTTACAAGTTGGAGTTGAAGTTTAGGGGGTGTTTAGATTTAGTGGTGTAAAATTTTGGTATGTCACATCAGATATTATATAGGGTGTCGCACGGGGTGTTCGGGCACTAATAAAAAAAACTAATAACAGAACCCGTCAGTAAAACACGAGACGAATTTATTAAGCCTAACTAATCCATCATTAGAAAATTAAATCTTTACTGTAGCACCACATTGTCAAATTATGGAGCAATTAGACTTAAAAGATTCATCTCGCAAATTAGTCGCAATATGTGTAATTAGTTTGTTTTTAGCCTATATTTAATACTTCATGCATGTGTTTAAATGTTCGATGTGACAGGGTGAAAAATTTTACGGTGGGATTTAAGCATGGCCTTAGAACGTAGTTTACAGTACAGTGGATAGGAAAAAAATACAACAACAAAAAGATCATAGATATGGTTGTGGTAAATCTATGCTAAATAATACTCCAATTTTAAGGTATAATATTATAAAAGGCTATGTTTAGCTAAAATATTGTGTATATTAAACATTTAATATTCCTTGTACATATTATTTCTATTAGAACCTCTAAAAGTATATATTTTAAAAAATAATTTTATGACAAGGTTACTTGCATGATAATTTGTTTATAAGTTCAATATACATGTGGTGTTGTGATATCATGGCTTAACATTTTTAGTTTTGTGATAATTCTATTGATATGTTGTGTTGTGTTGTGCAGTTTGCTTCAAAAAAAAACTTGAAATAAAATGCTCCGAGGAACAATGAAAAATTTTATCTTTTATGTTAGCAAAGTTTACTTATAAAATAACATTTTTTATGCGGTCAAAACCCATTTTTCTGTACAGCTGGGTCACCCGTCTGCCTAAATCTGTTTTGGCATAGAAAAACGTGATTTTTACAAACACCTAGGCGCAGACGGACCGAACGCCCGCATACAAAATCTGTTTTGGCTGTCTAGAAAAATTGTGTATGTGCTAATGCGCGTCATTTTCCATGTCTCAACCGTTACCCATCACCTTTTGCCTTGTCTCTTGGGTCGCTTCTCTGCTTCCCAAAGTACCTTTGTTGTTCAGGCCAACCTGAATAATCAAGGCATTCCATCTACTGCAAAGAGTGACATGCAACCAAGCTGCAATCTGATTAAGCGAGTTTCGTTTGGTATTATATTTCTGTTGATCTTTTAAAAATCAATGGTTAGTCAAGCTCGATTTTCAGGAGTTAAAATACCAAATAAATATAATGAACCGGTAAACAATCCGAATAAACAAATCTACTTGTTAATCGTTGGACTTTTTTCTTACTCACTTTGTCAAAGTTTAATTAAATTTATAAAAAAATTTAGCAATATCTACAACATCAAATTAGTTTCATTAAAACTAACATTTAATACATTTTAATTGATAATATGTTTGTTTTATGTTGAAAATGTTGCTATATTTTTCCATAGACTTAGTCAAATTTTAAAAAAATCTATAAATCACTTTCTATTTAACCATTTATTAGATCAATTCACAATGATTCATACTTAATGTTTTTTTTCTTTCCAGGTGTGAAACAAGTAACAATTCTAACCTCTTAAAAATATATTTTATTGTTTATCCTCACTGGTATGGAAAAATTTATGATCTATATAAGTATAAAAATACATCTATATTGATTGAACTAAAAGAATTATAATATAATGATAATCTCTCTGATCTCACTAAAATATACTCCCTCCATCTACAAAAGTTACACATATTACTTTTGACGCCAAGATCAAATAAAAATTAAATCACCTTGAATGTTACAAAATTAAGGAGTGAATGTAAGCATGCAACCAATTAGTATTTGGATGACTCCTTGGGTTCTAATAAAAAATTTAATTTATCTCATCATTTAAGTCTTGAATGCATAAAGACTACAAATAAGAACAATTAATTTATTTGAAAAAACTCAAATGTGAAATATGTGTAACTTTTGTGGATGTTGGGGGTATAAAAACGCTAGCTCCACCGTTAGAATCTATTAACTTCAGTCTTCAGGTCACATCGATCGACCACCTATCTTTGAATTTGCTTTTTTGGGATCACAATTTGCATTACAAGTTGTAAGTCGTCGCAATAGTTTTTGCTATTTAGATCTTTGTCCAGCGTATTTATAGTTAATTAATCTGTTCTCGGCTCCTGTTCTACTCGAGTTGTTGCTGTCCAGTTCATCAATTCAAGCTGTTGATCTCTTCGAAAAACTGAGGTGCATGCATGTTCAACAGTTAAGTCTGGCCGTCCAAGCTTCTATACAGTGCATATATAATACATCGATCAAATGCTGTTCGATATATAATACTACTATACTAGTAGTAATAGGTTCTAAATCTAACATACTTAATCCATTTACCATCTTTAATTTTATTCTCACCCAGCTCGATCTCTCCCGTTAGTTTCTTTCCTTTTTCTAATAATGGATTAAATAAAACCCGGCCTCTACATCCCGGAGGATGTACACAGCTACAGTATTACATTGTCAAGCACTTAAGCTTACAAACAAGTTCAAAAGCAGACGCCACCATAAGAGGTAGGCGGACGACAAAGACATCCAGAACAAGTCTCACAACAAAAGATTTCAACTAACAATTCAATCTTCCTCTCCAATTCCACCCAGATTTTGAGTAGAATTCCATAACGATAACTTCCAATTTTTGGCACCCAATCTTCACCGCTTCCTCGTCACCTTCTTTAAGAAGCTAAGACCACTGGCGAGCCCAATGTGTCGCCGTGAAAAGAACCTGCAAGAGAGAGTTAATATTTGAGCCATTGAAGACTACATCATTTCTAGCAAGCCAAAGTGTCCAACAGATAGCTGCAACTCCCACAAAAAGTTGATCACTAAGGTTAGGTACTAAGCCCCTTGACCAACCACCTAGAAGATTAGCAACAGAAGTAGGCACTTGTATTCCTAGAACCATGATTCCTATGTTGTGTCAAGAGTGATATATGTTTTACTCGGCTCAACTCTCTCCTTCAATCTTTCATCCATGTTAACACTCATTCTAGTACTTCTTGTTGTTTATATATATATATACATGCCCTAATTTCGGTCTCAGTAATTTGAAATATATATATATATATGCCCTATTGTATTGTATCCATTTTCTCCATCTATTAGTTGTTTGTAAACCGGAGCAAGTACAGAAATATTTTGAGCACCATTCTATAGTTAGAGCAGTGGGACTGCCTTTATTCCAATATGAATAATTGTTTTTTTCCTTTATATATCTCCAAATTATTTTGGGATCTTTTAAAAAAACTTTTAATTAATATGGTAAGCATGGATCCAGGCTACACCATATGAAAAGGATGTGTTATTTGTTGGGTGACTAATTTTTATCCATTAATCATATTTTTCCAACTACAATATGTACGTATATCCAATAGCTTACATATCTATTATGTTTTCTTGGGAATATGGGATAAAGAGGCATTGCAAATAATATGATCCTTTGTCCTAGTCCCTACCCATCAGCTAAAAGTATCACTCCTCATTTTTCTTCACTTTCCTTGTTTATCCACACCACCCCTAAGTCCCATTATCCCATACATGTTGCTGCCACTCAATCCTTAAGGGGATGGACAATACAAGCTACTCCTAGTAGCAACCTTGTATACCATATGTCCTTCACGAAGCTGAGGCCACATCTCAAAATCAAAAAAGAAAATCTCCCACAATACAAGTGGCTTCAAGTGTAGCTTTAATTTTTTTTTACATCAGTACTTGATATGTTCTATTTTAGTCCTTATATCTTTTTCACACAGAGAAGCTCATCATTTTGCACTAAACACCCAAAAATGAAAAAAGAAATATAAACAACCCCTCTCCTTTCACTTTTCAAAAAATTCAGCGTACGTTGAGGGTAATGAGGAGCATTTCAAAAATTGAAGCGCTACATAGCTAGCTCTTGTTGATTGGACTCCCGCGTCATCAGCTCACCACCGGCTAGCCCGCTACCACCTGCTCAGCCTTCTCCTTTCTCTTCATCTCCAGCTCACCACCTGACATAACACAGAGAAGCTAAGGTAGGCTACGGGCACGGAGGCCTTGGCAGTGGTCACAGAGGACTCGGCGGCAACTAGGGAGCTTAGGGTGTGCTTAGTTTCACGTTAAAATTAGAAGTTTGAAGAAAATGGAACGATGTGAAAGAAAAATTAGAAGATTGTGTGTGTAGGAAAGTTCGATGTGACGGAAAAGTTGAAAGTTTGAAGACAAAAGTTGGAATCTAAACAGGGGCTAAGGTGTGAACTTCTTCGACAATGAGGAGGGCACTTGCGTGATGGTTTAGGTGGGCGGCAAGGCACCCGCATGGTGGTTGAGGAGGTAGATCAGTGGCATATGGATCGAGTTTCCCTGCTTGGATGTGGCCATGGCACTACTAGGAAAAAAGATTTTTCATAGTGTTACCCTATCATTTTCGCTATCGGTCATACACGAAAACCACCAGCAAAAAACGTAATGAGGGGTGGGGGGCTCGGGAGCTGCGACAACGAAGCTCGTGGCGCACGGCGGCTCGGTCGACAGGCGGAGCACCGGTGACTCACGAGGCGGCGGATCCGGCGACGGCGAGGCGTGCCGATGGTGGAACCGGCGACGGTGAGGCTTGCGGACGGCGGATCCGCCGGCTAGGCGGAGGGTGGACTCGCGAGGTGGCGGATCTGATGGGCGCCGGTGGATGGCTCGCTGCCGAGGAAGACGAGCGGCGGTGGCGACCCACCTCCTCGTCGACCTCTGCCCTCCCTGTCGCCGGCGATAGAGGATGGGCACGCCAGCGAATTTCTTTTTTTTTTTTTCAAAATCTGGATTCCAATTTTCTTTTTTTTAATCCCAAAAAATTTTTCACTGTCTTAGCCAGCCGCCAGCGAAGACGATTTTCGCTGGCGGTTTCCTTAAGCTGGCCGCCAACGAAAATCGATCTTCGCTAGTGGTTTGTCGCCGCCAGCGCAGATGCTACATCTTCACTGGTTTTTACTCTCTGGCGGGGCCATTTACCGCTAGCGAAAATGTGTTTTGACTGTAACGAGAAACCTTTTTTTAAGTAGTGTGAGGCTCTCATCCTGATCCCCCTCTTCTCACGATGACATGGAGCTTCATGGCAGTGAAGGTTCATGGAGATCGATGATGGCACGGATCAGACATGAAGGTTGGATAGTGGTGGGCGCGAGCTCGTCGAAGCTTGGGGGTTAGGGTGGTTTATCTTACATGTGCCCCTATATGTATACTTGAAATTTTGTGATATATGTTTTGACGAATTGTACTTACTCCCAACACAATCATAAATTCATTAACATCAATATGAATGTGGTAAATGCTATAATGAGTTACATTGTGAAACGAAGGAAGTACTACTCATCCATAAGCATGTGTTTGGTTGAATGGATGGGATGATCCTGAAAGAAAATATTTTCTTAGATCCAAGTCAGCTCTATCTCTAAAAAAAATTGACGGACCAATTCAACCAACTTCCTCTATGTCATTGACGTATGGGCCATACCCTCTCAACCCATAAAAAACACGATCATTCCAACCCTTATGTTAAACATGTAGATAGTATATCTCCCATACCAAAAGACTAGAATGGATCTAATTAACCCGTCTCACTTCATCCCACACGCTTACTGGTTCCAGCCTTTCAGGTTTCGGAAGACCAAATGAGAAAAAGGAAAGGGAAAAATATCAGGCTGTGATTAGTTCACACTAAAAATTGGAAGTTTGATTGAAATTGAAATGATGTGACGAAAAAGTTGGAAGATTATGTGTAGGAAAGTTTTGATGTGATAGAAAAATTGAAAACTGAAAGAATTATTTTGGAAGTAAACTCGGCCTCCACGCCTCAACGGTGGATTATATTGGTTGGAAAAGAAAAGGACGGGGCATGATAGGTAGAGCGTGCGATGGATGGAGAGAGTGCAGTAAAGAGGGAGGGAGAAAGCGTACGTGGGGGATGTTGGGCGCGCCGGCGACACGCCCCCGACCGCCGAATCCCCTCCGACCGCGACACCCGCGCTCTCTAGCTCACACCGATCGATCCACAGCAATTCGGTTTACTGCTACTATCCGTGCTGCCTGCAGCCTCCAAGTCACAAGCTTTCACTGCCGACTAGTACTGGTACTAGTTGTATATATTGTCGTACGGCAACGGGGGTGTACTTGTGCTGCTGGAGTGCTGGTCTTCTACTACTACTACTACTCCTACCGATCGAGTTTTCTATACGTCCGTCCGACACGGAACATGGGAGAGAGAAAAGGAATTCGTACTACTCCAGTTTCCCAACATGCCACAGTGAACACGGAAAACGGAGCAGTCGATTAATTAAGTATTTATGATTTTTTTAAAAAATAGATTAATTTGATTTTTTTAAGCAACTTTCGTATAGAAATTTTTTTTAAAAAAAACGCACCGTTTAGCAGTTTGAAAAGCGTGCGCATGGAATGCGAGAGAGATGGGTTGGGAAAAAGATGCAAACACACCCCTATATATCTCATGTGATGTTTTAATTAATTTCTTATACCAAACTAAAAGTATAACGACATTTAGATTCCTTGTGCAAAATCAGCCCACCCGAATTAACACGGATGCTTACATTTACTATTCTTTCTATGGTGAGTGATGTATCTGTTAATAGCGATATGTCCATAATGACTTTGTTTTTCTCAAGATATGACGGTCTAGTCTTTAAATCAAATGTTCTTATACAGATAGAATATGCGTGTGTATATTCATTGGGATGAGTATATACATATTGTGAACGCATACGTTTGTACTGTTATTTAAAAAAAATACAACGACAATATCTACATTTCTTTGAAGGTACAGGTAGGATCATGATACGTATTTGAAGACTTTCTTTTCGGGTTGGTCAAAAATATATTTTTCTAATTAATTTCAGTTATTTTTAAATCTATGTAATTGCTCTATGTTATATACTTAAGTGTACTTCTACCTCTCTTATCTTCTTCATCTTCTCTTGATAGGATAATAAATTACTTTTAATCCTAATTCAAAAATTTAAATATAAGTATTAAAACTTACAATATAATATAGTGTAAGCTTTAAAATTTACAATGTACTACCTCCAAAAATATGTTAATATAGTACAGGATGTGACATATCATATCCAGATTCATGGTACTAGGATATACCAATTTGACTTTTTTCTAAAATATAGCTACTCCCTTTTTTTAAAAAAAACGTATGTAAATATATAAGATCCCAGGTTTAGACACAAAATGTAACCATATAATTGAAAATGGCAAAAATCATAATGTATTTTATAAGCTAAATTAAAGTGGTTCATAATTTTATATTTCTTATAAAATAGAAAACAAAATGACTAATTCAGATGTTATCAATGTAATCACATATATAGATTTGTGAAGCTGGAAACCTAGCTTAATTTTTTTTGACATATAGGACATACTCCCTCCGTCCTAAAATATAAAAACCTAGAATTTGATGTAACACATTCTAGTATTATGAATCTGCTAGCTAGAAAGGTTGTTCCGATTTATAATATTAGGATGTGTCTCATCCAATTAGTAGAAAGTATCAAGAGCTTAGGCATGAGAAACATATTTTCCCAGCGTGTCTTCCAGAGGCATAGTTGTACTGGCGTGAGATGTGATTTGGTTAGAAAAAAATATACCCCTCCATTTTCAAACATTTCAAAATATATGCACATTATATTTAGATTATTTAGTAGAGATTAAAGTTGAGTAGAAAAGACAGAAAAAATGGTTAGTAACGAGGGATGGTTCGGTGGGAGGGTGGTTAGTGTAAGATGGAAAAGAAAACGAGAAATAGTTAATGGATAAGTAGTGTTCTCGATAGTGTTGTAGCTTAGAAGTATTTATATTTTGGTACGTACCTTATTGTTTCTTCTTTGATGACTTATGTTTTGAAATGGAGTGAGCAGAAATCTTCAAAATTACTCCCTCCGGGCTGATAATATAATACTTGTCATTTTAGACAAAGGTGAGGTCAAACTTTAGAATATTTTATTATGAATCATTTTTAAAATATCTGTCTTTCAAATATGGTGACTACATGTATAGATTAGTTTTAAAAAGTACTTTAATAAAATTATATATTTATTAACACTTTTATACATATTATAATAGAAAATAATGGTCAAAGTTATTTTTTAAGATCCGTCTTTATCCAAAACGATAAGTATTATTAATCCGGAGAGAGTATAACTGATTGTACAACTTATTATAATTTTGTTGAACACGCAATCATGAACTAGATCTTCAATCATGCCCTCCGGCCGTAGAAACGTGTTGATTTCCATAGAAAATTGGGTTATAAAACTATACTCACATGCATATAGGAGAATAGCAATGCCATATGCGAGCGAAAAATAGTACTAGCTTAGCTAGCCTTCGTGCATACATCATGCTCAATTGCTCAAATTGCAACTGTCCAATCCTCCTCAGCAGCAAATGTCGGTGAGAGAGCATCTAACAATAGGAGTATCCTATATATCCTATATTAAATCAGTGTGCACACACATCGCCCATGTTCAAGCTAATTTGGTGGGAACTGTGCTAAATTTGTAGGTCTTCAACTAATTAAAACGATAATGGTAAAACAAATATTTAGAATAATTGTAACATAAGTCTTTGCCTGCAAAACACATGTATCCGGATCACATTTCTGGTTAGCTAGGAGAACATATATATATATATATATATATATATATATATATATATATATATATATATATATATATATATATATATATATATATATATATATATATATATATATATATATATATATATATATATATATATATAGACACACACACACAACAATATCGTCTCATAGGGATAGGTCGTATGCACTTGCGTTTATAAAGGTAAATGTATGCGCGTTTATAAGAGCGCCTACGTCTGTAGCATGTTTCAAAAAAAATCTGATCTTTTGATTGAAAAGCACCATGCTTACCGTGCTTTTAATTAGAATATGTGGTTTCCATATGTTTATCCCTATAGACACGTATACGTGCATCTGAATATCAAGCTAAAGCTATACTAAAAGAGTAAAAGTAATGCCCAGCTCATCATAAAACGGTACTTCGAAAATTCCAATTTATATATCGCAGTTTAATTGAAGCAGCAATTAAAGCCAGCAACGGTTACAATTACCATACGTTTTGCCGGTCATGAATTTAGAAACTAATTATATATGTATCAGGCTCCTCGACCCAGAAATTATGTAGTAGTTTACGTACTTGCCATGTCATATAGATAATGTCATATAGTTCATCCCCACTAAGTGTAGTTAATGTTATTTCTATTTTCTCTCATTAAACCACATTACCCTAATTATTTCTAGCCTTTAGATGATAGATCTATGGTTCAAATTGTCTCTTCTTTATTCTCTCGTAAAACCATACAATCTCAATTATTTTTAGGCTTAAAATTATACTATCAATTTGTTTTAGTTTTGATAATCATATTACATCTTATTTGTACATATCATGCAACTTAATTTTCCGCAGCAACGTGGTGGGGTATTCATCTAGTATATCCGATGGATGGTGTCTTCAAATTAAATTATCAGCCAATCATCTTTCTTCTCTCTCCTTTTATCCACCTATCCCCTTGTTTTCATTCTTGTTACTTGTGTAGAGATGGTTTCTTGCATGAGAATGGTTTCTTCATATTTTTACCTCTCTCCTCATTAACTCTCTTGCCACATAGTAGTAGGAGTATGATTTTTGCTTAGACAATGTATTTAATGATATGGACATTAGATGACATGGAGGGTTGGGATGGCCTTAGTCTTTCGAAACACACAAGAGACAAATTAACGACGGGGGACAATCTCTTCAAAACGTGAAATTAACTATAAAAAGTTCAGTTTTAGGGTAAAAACTTGGCAAAAATATGGATTTGCTTATGATGTTGTGGTAGTTTTGCAAGAAGTGAACACTCTCTAAGACTGTATTGTGTACTATCATATTTATGAGTAAATTTTAGGGTAAAAATTAAGCAAAAATACATGGATTTGATTATGAGGTGGTTGTAGTTTGCCAAGAAGTGAAAACTTTGTACTAACACAGGATTACACACACACGCACACCAAATTAAATGCTACATAAAAAATATTTGAACAAAATTCGATCAAAATTTTAAAACTTTGGTAATCAATTTTGAATTAGAATATGGTTCTGCAATATCGTTTATGATAGTATAATAAATACTTTTTAATAGAAATCTATGCATGACTTTTTTTCTAAAAGTCATTTAAGAAAATATTTAGTATTGAAGTTTTAAAAGTTTGACTAATTAAATCTCATCCAAAATGTTAAATATTTATGAGCAAAGGGAGTTCATAATAATAGGAGGGATAATATTTAATTTGGAGGCCTTACACTGCTTTAGTATAGAGCTGGTAAAAAGCTTAACTTCCTTTAAAGAATTAGTTACGCCATGTTTAAGGAGCTTCTAACAGCACAGGAGCTACTACGAGAATCTTCAACTTTCCTAAGCTAGCAGACAAAATTCCACCTTTGTATATAGTGTGAAACTTATTAGTTATATAATCTAGAAATAAACTATTAGCCAAGAGCCATGAGACTTTAACTACTCCCTCCATCCCAAAATATAAGAAGTTTTGGTTGGATGTGGCATATCCTAATAACACAAATCTGGATACGCTGTCTGTCCATATTTATACTATAATGTATCTCTCATCCAATCAAAACTTCTTATATTTTAAGATGGATGGAGTACTTATCTATATTTTCACTGGCTATTTCATATAATCTCCAGTTCGCCAAACATGGCCTCTGACTCATTTGAGCAGAGAATCTGGCCTATACTGAACGATATTCTAACCAGTAATAAAAGGAGAGAACTATTGTGATGGGAGTCAGATTTATGTGGACCATCTTCTTGCTATGACAAAAGTTATCTAAGATAGGGTTTTACATGCCATGAAGCAGTTCTCCATGGGTAGGAAAGCACTGAACAACAGGTTACACATTTAGAAAAGCAAAAAAAAAAAAAAAATAAAGATGACAAAGTGATCACAAAGAGAGAAAATATCCAATCATCTTGTCGTACGTGTACTGTGAATATATGTGATTGACAAGCAACTAATTTTGCACCACGGTGTTGTGCCCACCCTAGGGTTCCAACAAAATTATATATATAGGTCCCCCGTTAAGACATGGACAACATATATACTATATGACAGGTGATGAGGCAGGCACATCTTCTACGATGCATAGACAAGCATCTAGCCTTGAATTCTTTCATGGTTAGTGAGGAGAATCAAGAATGTGTGAGAATTTTTTTTAGGTTTATTTGCAGTTGACACCGAAATTTCTTTTTTTAAGATAGTGTGAAGAGTCAAGAGGAAGATTTTTCTCTGCAGTGTTGTGGTAGGGTAAAAACCGACCATGATTGTCATGTCATGCATATTTGTAGACCAGATTCCCTTTTGATTCAGAAAGACCAAGAACTTTTTCATATACTCAATTAATTAACCCATCCATGAACTAGTAAAAACCAGGCTTTCTTAGCGTCTAATTGAAGGCTAATTACAGAATGGGACTCGTCGAAATGAATCGTGCCAGACGACGAGACAGGAGCTGACAGCGAGGTTACCAACTCAAAGGACCCTACGAAGAAAATTTGCCTGCTTGATTTCGAAACTTGCAAGGAGGCTCTACTGATAGAGAAACCCAGCAACACCAATGGCATCATGATCTTCTTAAAAAAAACTTAAATTGTAATAAGAAGGAATTGTGAGCATATTGAGATTGAACATGCAGCTAACTCCACGAGGTGGTGGGCTAGCCAGCTTGAGTTTAAAACCCCACCCATTCTATTTATTTGATATTACGTTATTTCCTAATATCAACGTTTTTTTTAATTCTAAGATTGAACACGTGAATTTTTACCACTGCAATGTCAAGTGCATCTCCATCATGATATTCTCCAATCAGTCCAAGCATAAACAGATTTACCAGAGCCTAGCTCATTCAAGGAAGCTGTTATTTTAGGCTTGTCCACGGCGAACCTCGTGTTGCGTGCGGGCGGCGGCATGAACAAAGCATTTTTGAGCTTCCATTCAGGTTTAGCTCGTTAGAGAAAAGATGGCATTTATTCTGGCTTTGTCTCCATCATACATAGCTGGTGGTCATACTAGTTCATGTCTGGGTTGTACTCTGACTATATACTGCTACAACTGCTAACTACAGGGTGCAGATCATGCAATGCACCATCTGCTACTGCAAATGGTTGACACAATTCAGGCAGGTGAGCTCATGCAAAACCACATCTTGCTTGTCTACCCTTGGGCTGGCAATTCTACAGTGGTGGTCCAAAGTATATCAAGGTATAGTAGTAAAAAGGGAGCTTAACTTCACACATCGTACATCAGCACTTTGCTAGTGCACCCAGCACCTGGGGAGGCACTTGACAGAGAGCCAGTAATAAAGGGGGGCATCTAGCTGATGAGCTGATGCAGCCTAGAACTCGGCCAGGGGCCATGGCACAGCTGAGCCAAAAAAGCAAAAGTTGCAAAGATTTTGACCCTTGGTTTGACAGATTTACAGACTGATATGCTAGTAAAAAGTTCCATTTTCAAATGGTAAAGCGATCGAATACCGTTGATCGTCCACCTGATTATTGACCCCAAAACAAGCCCTTACGATTGCGAGATGCGCTTTGGAGTAGGCTTTAGTAGGATCCATCACGCTCATCGATGAGCGAAAGGAGCATCATCGAGCACAAAGTTTGCATTGCACAAAAACAAAAGGATCAAGCACCTGAAGGAAAATGAAGAAAGGTAAAACGTCCGAAAGATGGACATGACCCCTCCTGCATCTGCAAGAGCTGAGAGAACTCAAAAATCTCCATCTCATGTTGCGGCTAAACTGCTTTGGCCAGGGAAAAAAAAGCCTCACCCTTTTGCTCTCCTTTACCGATCATGGCAGACATCTCACATCTGGATTCTGCAGCCATGTGCCAAGCCTCTCCTGTGTGAGAGCACGCATGCCATTCACGTGTCCCCCAATCATTGGAGGAAGCCGGCTGATGAAAGATCACTCACCCTACCTTGACAACAAACAGAGAAAATCACCAATTGGGCTATGTTTTGGACAGTCTGAAACCCTGCTTTGAAGCACACGGATCCAGAGCTAAGGCAGCCAATAATGTGCAAGGGTTCAGCTTCTCTGTATTTATATATATAAAAAATGGAGAACACCTGGGAAGGGCTTGCAACACTGCAAAATCTTCAGAAAAGCAGCTGACTTCACATTCACTAGCTGCCATATCAGGTACACTGATACCAAAGCAGTGGATCATGATGTAGCAACAGATGATTGGTTCACTGGTAGGGTTGCTACAGCACTGCCTTCAGAGATACTTGTACTAGCATTGTGGCACAAACCACAGTGGTGAGGATCTTCTATGCCAGAGTATCAAAGTCCAACAAAGAGGTAACGACAGGACCACAGGAGATCACCCATTCAGAAAAAGGTATAATGATGGAACATGCCAAGTTGAAATAAGTTACAAGAGATTGATGTTCTATGGACAACAATAACTAATATTCTGCTAAACAGTTTAGTTGCTGCGGTAAAATTTTACAACTCATAAGCAATCCATGCCTGCCGTTGGCACTCTACCAGTTTTTCAATGCCATTCCCAGCATTTCTAATCGCACAGGAGGCTTTCTACAAGACTTAAAAGAGTGTCATCCCAGAAGATGGTTACATAAAGAAAGGCCTAGTCAAAAGTGACATGGACCCTAGCAGAGGCTACCACTACAAACAAAAATGGCAAAAGAAAAGGGATGCTGACTAGGGCCCGAAATCCATCTGCATCGTGTTGAGGCCTCACTTACCTCCACTTATCTCTTAACTCCTTTTTCTCAGACCAAATCCAAGTAACAACAATGGCAGCAACCAATGCAGCAATTGTGATGAGTAGAAGCGCGTAGCTGAACTCATCAGTTAGTGAGTCATAGGTTCTTGAGGGAGCAAGCTGAGTATAGAAAAGATCTACACCATATGTGAAAACAAGAGTAGTTGACTCCAACTTTGAAGGAATAGAAACAATTCCTCGCAGAGCTTCCACTTGAAGAGAGTGTGTCAAATAGGACTGAGAGAAAAATAGTGAAGTGAGTCTGTTAGCAGAATGCATGCACTAAATTAAGCAAATACAAATGGAACTAAAATAATACAATCAGCTCTCAAGTCTCATCTCAATGGAACTAATTCAGATAGATTTGTACAATTTCAAAAAAGAAAACTGTTTCTTGTTCTCTGTACAAACTAGTTCTGTGAACTTACAATGGTCAAACTTCTTAACAGATAAACATGAACAAAGTGCTAAAGCAGTTCTGCTGTGTTTGGTTACAAGCTAATAACAGGATTCCACAGTAAAGAAATTTGTAAACTTCTTAATATATATCATCAAAGTACTCTTGTACTTGAGAGAAATACCATACGTGAAGAATTCAATCATTTTGATGATGTCCCAAGTGTATTGAAATTTGAAAACATATCATGTTACTTTGATCATAGTCGATAATAATGAAGAAATGTGCTCATGATAAATGGATGTGCATCTTAAATTTAGGCTACATCATTGCATTACCAAATACATTTTTTTTAAAAAAAAAAGACTCGACCGGTGGGGGAATGACCCCCCACATGTGGATTAGTCCCCTATAGGTCGGTCCTTAACCTATGCTTTGAGGCCCATGCCCCCTACACAAGGGGCCCACCCTCCATAGGTCGATTCTTAACTTGTCTTTACAAGGGTCAGCGAGTGACTTTTTTAACTAGGCCTGAAATCCGCTCCCATGGGGAATCAAACCCAGGACCTAGAGGTGCTATGTGAGCGCTGTAACCTAGGCTATATAGGCCCTTTATTTGAGCACTGTAAGCACTAGGCTACAGGCCCATTCGCTGATACAATTTTTAAAGGAACCTTAAGTTTTTTAAATGAAGCACAGGAGATACTCCTACCATCAATATATATTAATAATAGTTTAGGGAATATATGTACAAGAATTGTCACAGAATTTACAGAGAATAACAAAAACTAAATTTTCATCAATAAAAGAGAACCTACCGTTGGAATAATAGGCAAAGCATCTGTTAGTGGTATAATGCCCTCTTCTTTCTCTTGTTGGGTGGGATTTACTGAACGACGTGGGTCAACAAAACGTTTGTCAAGTGCCAGAACCTGCCATAAATTTCACAAAATGTCATTCATCGATTGAGCAGATTGTAATAGACAGTAAGTTTCTGACAAGCAAGAGGACATGCAAAGCCAAACAGATGGGATTTCTACAACCCGGAAGATATATTGGGTAGAACTCCTGGCAAAATTATATTAGCTGGAACAACTGCCAGACAGTCCCAAACGAGGCACACAACAATTTGAAATTACAACTGGGAAATGCATGCTTTATGTATCAATATTGAACATCGGATATCTAACTTGAAATAGATCCAACAGAACTTTTCTCATCACTAGATACAGAAAAAATTACATGACACAAAGAAACTCACACTTTGACCATCACTTGGTTTAGAATTAAGTTTACATGACAGTTTGAAACCATATATGCCTGCAATGCAACAACGGCAACAAAAGTTCCAATGGTTGTAATGTCCTTAAATTAATAACTACAAACCAAAACAATGGGCAGCTAAAACAAGCATGTTCCTTTTCTAACTCTATAACCAACTCTACAGTATCCAAAGAAAAATTAAGCATTGAATACTTTCAGTTATACTTAAATGCGAGGCAAGTTCATTTGTTTTGAAATGAATCCAGATGCAATGGTAACTTAAATACAGACGATTATATTTGTCCAAATTTTCTGAGAGAAAATTAAAACAGCACATGTTGATGTGTAAACTAGAAAAAAAGAAAAGAAAAGAAAAGAAATGGTAATTGCTAAATTATATCTTATATAGGTTAATTGTTAGACCATTTCTTATATAGATTAAACGCATAATGTTGGCATCACATTGTCGATGAAAAAGAGAGACATATAAAACAAGAAAACAGACCTGGTCACCGATCGTGCCAATAAGAAGCTGCTTGGAAGTTATCCCCTTAGCTGTTTGTGTAGCTGCAATTGCTTTGACAGAAAAGGTAAAGAAGTATGACTGAGATTTCACCATTACTTCTGGACGAGTATAAGAAGTGATTGGTGCTGACAGATTATGCTTCCCAAGTATCAGCTTCATAACATCTTTATTGTCCTGTATGAAAATTTAGTGAAATTAATACTATCCCCACAATAAAGAATGATAAATCAGTTTATGTAATCAAAATTTTGCAGAAGGCATACCGCTCTAGATTGATCATATATCTCAATCACCGCCATTTCAAATCTGTGGGCTCGGAGATTGAAATAATGATATACGACCCAATTCTCACTTACAACCTTGAAACATGAAAGAAATAACCATGTTATTTCATTAAATAAATATAGCTTTCAGAAATGCAAAGTACACAGGACGTTCCATGATAAAAAAATAGAATGTAACTGTCTCAGATTCAAGCATGAAAAAATATCACAAAAGGCATTACCAGTGTGAAATTTTCATACAGAATCACAGAAATAGTGACTGGAAGGGGCAATGGAAAAATAATAAAAGTTTACTTTTACTTACTGCATGTACAGGGCCTTGAGCTCCATGATGAGTCACACGGTGCAATATACGTCCGGTTACAGCATCAATAAGATAAGCAACAAGCCAAGCTTCTTCAGGTGCCGCAGATCCGATTTCACCAGAAGCTTTAGGAGACACAGTAGCAACAAAAACCAAATTCTTTGATAAGTACTTGTACATCACATCTTGATCAGCTATGATCTTTGCTTGTGCATGGACAACCTTCAATAAGAATAAAATAAACAAGCAAATGTCATGTTATATTAATTTTAAATAAAAATCTTGGGAATACTTTTTGGATTAATAAAGAAAAAGAAAGAAACTAACAAACCTCATTCATCTTTCGTGTTTCGGAGATAGCAATTCTTTCTGTATCAGAAGGAAAAACAATAGACCACAACTCCTTTGTGCTAAAGCAGTACTCATCATCTGAATTGTCACATGACTTTTGTAATGAATGCCCCCTGATAACATTTGTCTCAATATCTACAGTGTAGAGATATGTATTTGGCATTTCATGAAGAAATACATTCATGGCATCTGGAGATCTTGGATAGAGATGAGCACGGGAGTGAGAATCAACAATAAGTTGAAGCCGATGTTCAGATGAATCCTTCACTGTCAATGGGATAATTTGGACAACAGAGTGGTCTAACTTCAGAGAGTTAAGTTCTTCTCCAGAATATGAATCAAGAACAGATAGGACACCAGGAGCAGCACTATCTGCTCCAGATCTACCAATGATAAGTATGGATGGGTTCTCATGCATCACACGATGATGGGGAACCTGCCATTGACATATTCTTAAGGCAGAAGGCATTTCACCAGACTTGGAGGAACGAAGGGACTGCAACAAGTTTGACCAGATAATACGTCCATCTCCAGTGTGCAGGGCTATCACTTTTCCAGCCTTTGTCAATACAATAAGAAGTTTCCTAAATCCATTATGGTCTCTTGTCATCTTATTTTTCTCAGAGCTTTTCAGTCTCATTGCTTGAATTGCAGCAAGTTCATCAGCATTGGCAAGCATTAGAGTTCCCTTGAGTTTCAGCATGTGTCCCTATGTAAAAAGATGTGTCACACATATTGGAAAAATAATTCACAGGATGAGCAGATATCAGAATTCTAGAGAAATATCGAAAGAATATAAAATTTGGCATAAAATATTATGCCATTAAGCTTCACTGACAAGCTTTCTGAAAGAACTTATTTCTTAAGCTAGTTTAAAACAGATTATTTATTCAGGATTACCTTCAGCCATTCAAAGAGATTATGTTCCACATTAGCAACTGAGACACCATCCTTCTCAATAGGCAATTCAGAAGTTGTTACATCAACAATTGATGCAAGTCCATCCTCTCTGCTCCAAACAACCTCCCCTTGTTGGACCAACAAGAGTGAATGATCTTCCATTACAACCAAAGCTCGAAAACCATGTGATTTATCTGTTCGGATATAGTTATTCAAGAAGACCTTTTGAATATTGCCCCTATGTTGATCTATATTAATTTTTTCTCTAATAACTTCACCGGTGACATCACTTGTAAATTTGACGACAAATTCGATTTCAGAACCTGTATGCTGCACAACGGCAAAAGCTTCGTCTTTTTCTGTGATTGTCAACGCATCACTCACAGCAGCTGGTTGTTCAAAGCTCTGAATTACTTCCAACCCATCGATTCCTTTAAGTTTCAGAAGGGAAACAGTAGAAGATGCTTGCAAAGCTATGACACCATTGGACATTAAAGGTAGAAGTTTGACTGTTCCAGATAAGCCTTGAACAAGATCTGAAATATGGACCTTGTTGTAGCTGATGCTCTCACCCTTGAGCTCAATAAGAAATAGATCTGACCTGGTCTCATCTAAAGCTACCAACACATTATGAGAACCAAGTATTGTTTCACCACATAATGCAATAGGGAATGACTCTTGTATATGCTTTACTGTTTCTCCAGTTTTAGCATTCAACTGATACAAGTTTAGCTTCGAGGAACCAGCAAGTCCTACAGCATATACAATATCATTCTCAGGTGATTGAATAATCTGCTTGAGATCTAGGCTGCATAGACATCGGAGAACAAGTTAGCACTGTATTCTGATGTTGTAAACAAGTAAAAAATGGGGAGAAATTATGCATAGAGCATACCCATCAAGGGAGAACTCCTTTCCCCAAGAAATTACCCCATCAATGCTTGATACGGCATAAATCCATCGTCCAGCCAACACAAAAACCAGATTATCCTTTGCTACTTTGTTGTTTGACTGCAAACAACAAGAACTGATCACTCAAGGAAAGGATTTATATATAGACATATTTATTGTATTATCCACATGTGATAATTATTAGATGGTGGAAAATACAGTCCATACAGACCAAAACATGCAGAAGAGGTTTTGATGATTTGGAAACTTGAAGATTAGTTTCCCAGATCATCTGGCCATCAGGAAGATTCCATGCCCTCAATATACTACCTCCCGAAGAAAGAGTTACAACATCTGAAAAAGACAAGTTCAAAATCAGATTTTGTTTTCTTAGAATGGTAAAGAAGATAAAAGGATGCAGTAAATGCATGCATGGGTTTGGGGACAAACAGATGTGAAGGTGTCACTTTCTAAGTTTAGAAACATGGTTTGACAGCATCCAGTTTTCTTGCGCTCATTGCTCAGTTGTAAGTAATAAAGTATCACGATATTCTTTTCTTAGGAGAAAAATGTGTAAAGTACTTGTATAATACAAGCATATCTGTGCATTGCAATGGATCCCATTCCCAGCTAAATATGTTATAATTCTAAATTATTAAATGCAATAATTAAGAATTATTCTCAAATATAAGCATATAAATGGTCTCATATGAGACCAATTGATTGCCTACATATGCTCCTACTATGCAAAGATGCAAATATTTTTTCACTAAGGATCTTGCAATAATATGCACATGTGTACAGTACATATTTGCCGTAGCAAAATATATAGAGTTGGGCGTAGAACCTACCATCATCTCCAACTCCCTCTTTTAAAAACTTAGACAAGATAAGAAATAAATATTGTCCACTAGCATGTTCTCACAGATAGAATGAAAATATGGACCTTGAACTCTGAAATATGCATATAATGCTGCTCCTCCTTTAGTCCATGACTGATATACAATGGATTCATGAGTCATATTGTGTGCAATCCTATGTGTGCTGGGTTTTGAATAAACATGGTCCAGTAGTGCAACTATCCAATGTTGGTCAAAACAACATTCCATAAAACCATGTAAACCAGTAAATTTATTACTAAAGTAAAAGCTAGCCACCATTACCAGTGGACATATAGATATCAGTACAAAAATACATTTTTGGGAAAACTAAACCAAGCTTTGGATAAATAGGCCTAACAACTGTAATGTAAAGCAAATATGTAATCGTATCAAGAATGGATTAAAAACAAATAAGAAACACAAACACCACCAACATCATTGTTCTTATTAAAAACATCCCTCCAAATGGAAACAGAAAGTTAGACTCACATTTTCCAAGTGATAAACTAAGCTCATCCACAGGATCATTCTTCTCAATGACGTGCCTCCAAACTGCATTGTAAAAATCAACGCATATATAAGGGAAAGGACAGAAATACATCTACAAAAAATATTTAGAAGAACTGCATCTTCCTTAAGAGGAAAAAAAACTCACATATATCTCCTGAACGAAGATCAAGAGAAGCAATAACATTTTCCTCTGTCAACACCACAACACGCCTCCTTCCACTTTTCTGACTGTGGTAGACTGCCTGCTTTACTTTGCCGATGTACTTCTGATGCCTACAAAGAATATCAGCATCTTACAACAGTCAATAGATTGTAAATCTCCAAAATTACATATTGTTAGTGAAATCTCCATGTGCCTAAAAGTGCACCGGACAAGCAGCACACAATAGTAAATCAAAATAGCAATACTACTGAGAAAATTTTAGAAACAGAAATAACATGCCACAACAGTGGATAAGATTGAAAAAAATACATCAGTGATAAACTCCCTTTTAATAGAAGGCATGACATCACAAGTTAACATGTACAATATGCACAGAAGGGGGGCAAATTACCACCTTAGGTTTTTGTAAAGTACACCCTCCGTCCCAAAAAAAACCCAATCCTGGGTTTGAATCTGGACATAGTCTATGTCCAGATTCAAACCCAGGATTGGTTTTTTTTTTGGGACGGAGGGAGTAGTATATAGCAGCATCACTAAGAACGATTCCTCAATTCATTAGTGTGAAATGCCAGCAATCTAGAGAGCAGCAAATTGTAGTAACCATAAACCCAATACATTGAGTTATCGACATAGGTCATCAACCTGGATTTGTCAGGTTCAAGGTTGTCACGGCAAGTAAGGCAACCATGGTGCCAGTGGGGCACCTGGATGCCATGGCAAGCAAAGGCGAGGTAGAGTGCAGAGCAGGAAACAGAAGATTGATACACAAGCACTTGGACGGAATAAAGTTCATAGAGAGGATATTGGAGACGCAGCTTGGAGCCAGAGGACGCGCACAGGGGGGGATGCCACTGCCGATGTTACATGGATAGGATCAAGCTTGAGTGACAGCACATGGAAGAGGCAGCGTTGGACTGAATTCAGGAACCCTAGTTTCCTATCTATTTATGTTGGCAAGATGGGCTGGATTGGCCCGTTATCAGTGTATCACTTCAGGCTGCAACCCTACCATCTCCTTTCCCCTACGCATTACGCATAGCCACTGAAACTCTTCAAGCTGCCGCCACTCCCTCAAGGCCTCAACAGGACCCCAGTTCCCTCCCCCCTCTTCTCCACTTCCATCTCCCCTTCTTCCACCTCCTCATCCAACAGAGGCACCACTTTTTCTCCCTCGTGCAGCCCCTACCAGATGTTGAATGTGAAGCGAGCCTCCGTGGCATCCTCCCTCCGCCACCTGGACGCCATGGCACCGCCTACACAATGCCCATGACGATGCTGCAACAATCATGGTTAGGCTCAAGTCCCACGTCCCAAACCATTGTCTAGAAGAGGTATGCCCTATAGTACCATAGATTTTAACAGGCAGTGTACCATCTACATCAGCCCTGCCCCTCGAACCAATCAAACATGGTTCATTGTGACCTTGCTCAGGATAATTGAGCGCACTGAAGCAAAATGTGCAAGGCCAGCAACTGAGTTACCATGACGATCAAGTCTTAAATTGTGTACCCATTGATCATCAATACGAAACACATATATACAAGGAAAACCATGATCGCACAACAACACAGATCAGTGAGAAGCTACAACTGGAAACAGTGCAATTTTTTTTTAGCAAAGTTAATCCACACACACAAAACAAAGTCCTAAATATCAAGGCGAATCATGGACATCAGACAAATACATTCAAACACCAAAATATACATCCTTCAGACCAAAGTCATAATTAAACAAGAGGCACGTAACCAACAACAAAGCCTCAGAGCAATTTGCACTACGCAGTTCTCCAGTTAAAATTCAACATAGAAAGTATTCTGATCTGATCTAATCTGCAGAAAGCATAAGTCAACAAACTTAAGGCCAAATCGGCCTGCCTTTTGCCATTGCAACACGCTCATCTTGCCCCTGCACATAATCCTCAAGGCGGAAAAAAAGGAAGATAAAACGTTCGAACTAGATGCAGCCGTACTAAAACTGCTACTCACTTGGAAGCTAAAGAACTCCCATCTTCCATAGTACAAAAGAATAGCGCATATGCTACCAACCAGTGAACACCACTACTAACACAGATGAATCCCACCCTACCCCTACAGCCCTACACTACACACTCAAAACTCCGCGAGACAACAAATCGAATTCGAGGAGCCCGCCACATCCCGTCGCCCGGGCGAACCAGATCCAGGCACAGGAGGCGCGGATCGGATCCAGACGACGCACAGAGATCGGAGTGGGGAGAGCGCGAGAGAGAACGCACCAGTCCGCGAGGCCGACCTGGTCCTCGTACACGGCGGCGGTGAGCGTGAACGCGAGGGAGGCAGCGGCGAGGAAGCCGAGGAGGAGGAGGAGGAGGAGATGGCGCGGCGGCGCCATCGCCGAGGGGCGGGGGGGTTTTGGGATCGGAGCTCTCGCCTCCGATCTGGCAGCGGCGGCGGGGTTCGACAAGTCGTGATGTGTTGGGGGGTGGAGTGGAGGAGATGGGGAATTTGTGGACTTTGGGGAGTCGTGATCGGCTTGGACGGCTAGATCCGCGCACACGTATGCCGGCTGGTTTTGCCCACACGGCTCGTTCGGCAATAAGAGAGGAGGAAAGGTAAAATGAGGTGAGTCATTGACTCCTGATTAATTGGGTATTGAATATCAAAAAAAAAATTAATTGGGTATTAAACTGAAAATACCGTACTACATTGCAACGGAAAAAAATAAAAGTACACTAAATATTAAATAAATTTAAAATGACAATTTTTTTATAATCCAGTGTAACATATGTTTTCTTTCCATGTAGAAGCACTATATCTTTACTATTATAAAAATTGAAGATGTTTCCGTGATCTGTCATCCGTATTTGAGTCGGTTATAAAAATTAAAAATGTTTCTCCGGTTTATCATCTGTTTTGAGTCGGATGTGTAAAAAAATAAAAAGTAAAAAGCGAAAAAAACCAACATAGGAAAAAAAAAGTCCGATTCCCCTATGAAAGCGGCAAAAAAAATAGAAAAAAAACATAGATCCGATTCCATAACAGGGAAAACCAAAAAACGAAAAGTCAGGAAAAAAAGCGCGGCCTCTACTACCCGTCCAAATAAAAAAAACAGCGAAAAAACAACCTAGAAAAAAAAAGAGTCCGATTCCAAAAAAAAAAGAAAGAAAGAAAAACCTTAGATCCTATTGCCCTTAAAAACAGGGAAAAAGAAAAAAAAGAAAAGTCAGAAAAAAAAGCGCGGCAAAAAGACCCATTTTCATTCGTTTAGTAGTATGTATATATCTATTCTCTATCTCTAATTTAATCTAATATAACTATTTTAAAAAAGTTTTCATCATACATTTAAAAAGAAAAAATACGTGAGAAAATAAAAGCGGTTAAAAAAACATGTGAGAAAAAATATCAATTAAACGCGCAAAGGAAAATGTGCTAGAAAAAAAGTTCCGTCATCTTAAAAACAAAAAAAACGAGAACAAAAAATATTTCCATCGTCTTTAAAAAAGCAAAAAAAAATACAAGGAAAAAACTGTCAAAAAAAACACGCCATTTCTAAAAAATAGTTTGATAAAATTGCGCAAGAAAAAAAAACCATTCATAAGGAAACAAGCCGCTCTAAAAAATGGTCAGAAAAAACGTTAAATTGATGGACGCTTGGGTCGGATTAGGATCCATCTCCTCTACGGCTTTTGTTTCGTCATTTATTCTCCTGTATTGGAGACCCTGCGTATCTCTTTTGGCAATTATCAAACTATTTTTGTTAAGTATAGCTACTATTCTTGATAACATATTATATAAAAATAATATTAAAAAATAAATATATTTTTAATTGTTATTTAGAGAAGAGTGCACAATAACTCTATTTTGTGTAGACTTGATCATGCCAGACAGTGTAGTATGTGATTGGTCCTATTATTGGTTGTAGGAATGAGATTGAAAGAGTATTTTAGATTATATGCATGTTGTCACATGAATAATCCAATTATTTTAGGTAAAGGTAAAGTAAACATCGGTAAGGTTGCCATCGTCGAGGTTGGACCATTTATATTGAAGATGTTTTCAATTTTCTGATTGTTTTAGCTACAAACCATCCATACAAACATTGTCATCGATATGGTTATACATGAAAAACGTATATTATCACTATAAATTTTTCACCCGTTGCAACGCATGGGCATTTTTGTTTGTGTGTGTGTATATATATATATGTATATATATAGTGAATCTATTCTACACCCCTCCCCTAGAATAACTATTCTACACCCCCCTCCCATGGGTCAAACCCACCTCCCCCACCCTCCCTAGGGCCCAAAACCCCCCTCCCACCTCGGTCAAAGCATCCTCCCGCCAGTCAAACCCACCCACCACTTTGCTGCTCTCGTCTTGCAGGAATCGTGCAGTAACAGGACGGTCATCGTACAGTAGCAAGACAACATTATCGCAGTAACAACGTCAAAAAGTAGCCATGATGGATCTAGTTTCGTTAAGCGTTTTTTATGAACTTCATGGTGCAAACGAATTGGAAATACAAGATATGATGTGAGAGATATTGCTCTCTAAAGATTGAGATTTACCTCTTTTTTAGTCCTCGTCTCACTGGAACAGCGTAGTAATACGATGGCCAATATGCAGCAACACGTCTGCTTTTCATAGTAACAACGTTAAAAAATAGTTATGATGGTTCTAGTTTCGTTAAGCACTTTTTTTTACGAACGCCATGATACAAATGGGTTAGAAAAATAAGACATGACGTTTACGTTAGTACTCTCTAAAGATTGAGATTTAAAATACTCTAGATCTAAAAAATCATTACTACTATAGGACCACTGTTACTATGCATGTTCTCTGTTACTGCAAATTTCGTCATATTATTACTGCCAAAAGAGCAGTAACAACCTATAAAGTTTACAGTAACAACCTATACGTTTTTGCAGTAACATACGATGTTACTACCCTTCTGAGATAATGTTACTGCCGAATCATAGTAACAAGGTATAATTGTTACAGGTACATAACTGATTTGTTCACAAATCATCATATGGTGATTTGGTTAGAAGTGCTCGCCATGAACCATGAGATCATGGGTTCGAGTCTTGATTTATTTTTAATTTTTCTAAAAAAGAGAGAAGAAGAAGGGAGAGAAAAAAAAGAAGAAAGTTGAGATTGGGGCGAGGATGAGAAATCGGGAGGAGGGGGAATCGGAGGGAGGAGCAACGGGAGAGGGGGCGCGGGAGAGAGAGAGGAGCGATGGGAGGAGAGGAGCGACGGATGGAGGGAGGTGGGAGGGGGGGTGTAGAATAGTTATTATAGGGGAGGGGTGTATAATAGAGCTACTATATATATATATACATATATATGTGTATATATATATGTATATATAGATGACACTCATATAGGGCACCATGGTATCTAATGCACAAAATCACTCAAATTTTTCAAATTGTGAGTATATACCTAGTTATAATAATTCGATTCATACCTATACCTATCAACAAAACAACTCAAATTTAACTTTATTTCACAATCCATGATTACATACCTAACTAATTATATATATGGATGCTATATACCTAGAATCAAAATCTAACAAAAACAAGTTCAAATTCAGTTCAAACTTGCTTTGAACTAGTTAGTAAAGTAGTTAATGTTAATACCTAAGTAATTGAAAAAGTTTCATACCCATTTGAATTGGGTATATACTCAATTTTAACAATGGTGTCCTGACACCATGGAGCACCAAACAAATTTAATATATATATATATATATATATGGAAAAGTATATGTGAACCAAGGTTCATTTGCACCTAAAATCTAAACCATTGATGTGTTACGAGATGTGTGCTACTAAGGGTGCGTTCGTTCTGGGGGATTGGGTGAGAAATGGACATCATTTTCCGAGCACACGCTTCCCAAACTATTAAACGGTGTATTTTTTATAAAAATTTTCTATATGAAAGTTGCTTTAAAAAATTATACGTATTAATCTATTTTTGAAGTTTAAAATAGTTAATACTCAATTAATCATGTGCTAATGGCTCACCTCATTTTGCGTATCTTCTCAATCTTTTCTATCTACTTCTCCTCAAACACACTCTAAGTGTTCATTGCTCTGTACCTGTGAAGACTAACTATAAAGGCAAAGAAAGAAGGTAGTACATAGTGCCACTGTAACTCTGACATCACTTTATAGCCTTCCAACTTTACCCCTGAACTAGATTATAGCTCTCTTTCATGTTAAACACACAATTAATATTATTTTCTTTTTCTTAGTGTTGTTTTGAGTTCTTCATCTCACGGTGTGCAACTTTGCATTGTCCTTTTTTTTTTCCGAAATAAGCATTCGTACTTGTTTTCATATAACTACAAAATTAACATACACCTATTAAATTGATCTTTTACTAAATGACATTTGTAAATGATATCTCTCATGAAATCCACCGAAGGAAGGATATTACAATAGTTAGGAGGAGAAAAATTGCAGCTATATCATTTTTAAATAAAAATCTGATGTAATAATAAAAATTATAAGATTATGCCACGTATACATTACTCCAATAAAGAGGTACGGTACACTCACATGATATACTTTGCAGTGCTTTTTTTAAACACATTTCAAATTCAAATCAAATGTCATACATATTTGAAATAATGACATATAGCTAGATTTACATTTAAATGATGTACCTACAAATGTAATATAGAAAACAATATGTGTCAATTTACCAAAATAACATTTTACAAAAAGAAACTTTGATCTATATCTACATACAAAAAGAAATTTCAATATATTATATCTACATTTACAAGAATGGTATATCTTCATTCACCAAAAAAATGACAATTACAAAATGAAATATCGATTTGTTATATATACGTGTTGGCATTATTTTGTTAAACAAATTGATGTATCACAAAAGATTATAGGAACTCATGTGGAATCAAAATCACTAGAAGAAACTATTTGAGGTGAACTGCCAAAAAAATCAAGTGCTAACAATTATTATTAATGATATGACTTAATCAAGTGATTTCTACCTACTAACACTACCATGTGCATGGGTCAAGTGGGAATTTTGAGTGTCTAATGAGTTATTGTCCAACAGAACCAATGGAGTACTACTTTAAGGGTATTTTGGTCTTGGTTTTTTTGATCATGTACCATCCCCTGCTCTCACTATAAGGTAGGGGTGAAAACGGTACGGAAACGGACGGAAATAACCTTTATCGTTTTCGTTTCCATATTTTTTCGGAATCGGAATCGGAATTGGAAACTCCGGAAATGAAAACGGAAACGAATATTATCAAAACCGAAAACAGAGCGAAAACGAACCGGCGCGGATACGGTAACGAAAATTTATCGGAATACAAAAACCCCTCAAACTGAGCTTCAAACTTTTGTCAAGTTCAATTTTCAAGTCTTAACAGTCTACAATTCATCATAAAACACAATTATATGAAGTCTAATTGTTAAGTATCAACAGCAAAATATATTCTTCTATAACTTCGTATAATTTGCATACAAAATATTCTAAAAAAATTACAGCAAAATACCATATACCATGGTATAAGGTATAAAGTATACACTATTAGCCCGCAGCCCACAGCCTCTCTCTCCCTCCACGGGCCGGCTTCCCCTTCCCCTCCTCCCTCTTCGGGCCGCCGGCCCAGCCCTTTTGCTCCTCCCTCGCCGAGAAGTCTATAATGCCTCCTTCCTCTCAATTCAAATATTTTTTAAGGTAGTAAATGATTTCAAATGAAAAAATTGTCAATAACAAAGTTGTATAACTTATCAAGATCAACAACTTTTGTTTTGGTCATTTTGCTGTATGATTTTGTTTCAATAATTTGAATTTGAATTTCAAATTATGACAACTTCAAACAACATTTTCAAATACTAAATGATTTCAAATGAAAAAATCATCAACAACAAAGTTGTATAACTCATCAATATGTATAACTTTTGTTTTGATCATTTTGCTATATGACTTTGTTTCTATAATTTGAATTTGAATTTCAAATAATGACAACTTCAGACAATATTTTCAAGTACTAAATGATTTCAACTGAAAAAGTCATCAACAATAAAGTTGTATAACTCATCAATATCTATAACTTTTATTTTGGTCATTTCTTCATCCGATAAAGTGATAGTAATATTGTTCACAAAATTTACATATATCTTCTATAGTTTATAAACTATATAAGAAATATATACATTTTGTGAACGATCTTATAAATCACTTTATCGGATAAAGGAATGACCCAAATAAAAGTTATAGATCTTGATAAGTTATACCACTTTGTTATTGATGACTTTTTCAGTTAAAATCATTTAGTACTTGAAAATGTTGTTTGAAGTTACCATAATTTGATATTCAAATTCAAACTGTTCAAACAAAGTCATATAGAAAAATGACCAATACGAAAGTTGTAGATCTTGATGAGTTATACAACTTTGTTGTTGACAACTTTCCCAGTTGAAATCATTTACTACCCAAAAAATTATTTGAATTTCTTATATTTTAAAATTCAAACTTTATATAGTCCAATCAAACTCGGATGGAGAAATGACCAAAAGAAAATTGGTAGATCTTAACGAGTTCTACAACTTTATTTTGACAACTTTTTCACATGAGTTCATTTAATATCATAAAATTCGATTCAAAGTTTTAATATTTTGAAATTAATTGTTTTTCCCTCCTCCTCCCTTCAAATTTTTTCATCTCCTCTTCTCTCTCCCTATCCTGATATTTTTACCTCCACTCACTCTCTCTCTTTCTATCCTCTCCCCTCACTCTCTTTCTTTCCTTAACTCTCTTTCTCTCCTCTCCACTCCTCCTAGGGCGGCGGTGGCGGCACGGCTCGGCCGCCTTGGGCTCCAGCCTGGAGCTGGCAGTGGTGGGGGCGGCCCGGCCTGGAGCTAGTGGCGGTGGGGGTGGCGACCTCGGTCGAAGAGTGGGCGGCGACCTCGGGCGGCGGCACCACCGCCATCTCCTCCTCACTGCCGCCGCCGACGACAACGAGGAGGCGACGGGCTAGATCTGGCGGCGACAGTTCTCGTCCCGCCCGGATCCGGCGGCGGCGGGTCTCGTCCCGCCCGAATCCAACGGCAGCCTTGGGTGAAGAGTAGCGGCGACCTCGGGCGGCGGCGCCACCGCCATCTCCTCCTCACCTCCGCCGCCAACGACGACGAGGAGGCGGGGGCAGGTGGCGACGAGAGCGGCCGGCGAGCTCGGGCGACGGCTAGGGTTTCTTTTTTTGAATTCTTTTTGGAATTTTATTTTTTTCGCGATTTAGTGGGTGGCCAGCATCGATGGCGTGGCCAGTGGCCGGCGTCGTCCGCGTCGGCGGCGTCGTCTGTGGTGGTGGCGGTGGCGAAAATGGTGGGGGCGAGGACGGAGCGAGAGAGGAAGGACGGCGAGATGGCGGGGGCGAGGTCTCGAGGAGCCGACTAGCTGAGGACGGCGGCCAGCGGTGGTGCGCTCGACCCCTGGATGCGCCGATCTGCCGCAGCCTCTCTCGATCTCTCTCTTTCCTCTCTAGGGTTAGCCAGTTAGGGACTTGGGTTGGGCTGGGAACTTGGGGAGGAATTATGGACTATTTGGATGGGCCTTTTTAACTTCGGAAATTCCGACAAACTTTCCGGAATTTTTCTGACCGATTACGAGTTCCGACGGAAACTGTTATTATCATATTCAATTCCGTTTCCGAAAAAATATTTCCGTTTTCGATTCCGTTTCCAAGAAATTCTGAAAAAATTCCGACAGGCTGATTCCGTTTCCGAAAACAGGTCCGGAATCTGGAAAAATTCCGAACCGTTTTCACCCCTACTATAAGGGCACAAAACTTAGTAGGTACATTTTACCCTAGTGCTAAGTATACATGCTGTAAGATCTGCACAGGCCTATGGATGGTCAAGGTTGCTGGTACATATGCACATAGGTTCATATTATCCAGCTCATATATATATATATATATATTAATTTCACAGATTTATGAATTAATTTCTTACCATAATAAAGAAATACTTATTCACAATTGTGACTTAGAAATCAACACATCAATTGAAAGAAAAATATACTTCGTTGATCATAGTGGATCTTGAAAAAGTTTTGGTCTAGATATAATGATGTAGATTTATCAAATATAAGCCACATCTTTATAATTAGAATTAGATTTAATCCAAATCATATGTCTCATACCGGCTAGCACACATGGATACAGCTGGGGTCTGGCAACATGAATACAAAATAAACGATAGATTATATTATCAATTATTTAATTGGAAAAAGAATCAAAATCAGGTTTGGAACGAATACGGAAAAGTCTAGAGTCCGTCCCTTTTTCTCTTCTCTATTTATGGCTCTGGCTCGTTTCCTTTCTCCATTAAAGTCCAGTATGCGTCCTCCTCCAATCGGGCCTAGGAAAAGAAGTCCCAGCGTAAGTATAATTACCTCCCTGTCGCTACAATAGCTTCTTCAAGCTCCAGCCGAGATAGAGCCCTGCCTACACCTGACGCCACCTCAATCCCACGTCCCATTCAACCAAACCTGTGGAGATAATCTCAAATTAGTTGAGGGCTTTGGATCTGTATCTCCTATTCTATCTTTCCTCTCAAGAAATTGAAGGAAATCCTGTGGAAATCTCTCCCATATTGAGCTCGAACTTGAGTTTATCTCTCCGGCGAACCCTAATTTTATCTCTCCGGCGAACTCTAGTCCGATTCAACTAAATTAGCACGCTGACAGACGAAAACACGGACAAAAAAGAAGGTGACTAACGGAAAGTTACGAATTTTTCAATTAGTTAAGATATTTTAAATTTAGAAAATAGATTAATATAACTTTTTAAATCAACTTTCCTTTAGAAAAATTTTGCAAAAAAAAAACACACATCGCTCAGTAGTTCGGGAAGCGTGCGTACGGATAACGAGACAAATCTTCTCTCAATCCTCAGGTACAGTGGGAGTCGATCAACGGCCCGTTTGGTTGGAGGGAGTTTTTAGGAGGGATTGGGAGTTCAGAGGGATAAGGCTATTAACTATTTTGTTTGGTTAGGAGACATGAGAATTTTGGTGGGATGGGGATGGGGAATTGAGGAAGGAACTCCCTCCTTTTCAATACTTGGGTAGGGTGTGGTAATTGGGAGGGAATTCCTCCTTTACTTTGCCTAAACAAATCTCAGTCACCCATTTTTATTAATGACCTAATCTCCAACTAAACTCCATATCAATTTCCATCACCTCTACCAAACAAGATAATGGATTAAAAATCAAATTCCCATATTAATCTCACCATTAATTCCCTCGTGTAAACTCCGAATCCCCTTCTCTCAAGTTGCCAAACAAACCGAAGAGAATTAATGTGGGAATTTGATTTTTAATCCCAATCCTTGTTTGTTTGCTACATAAAAGTAAGAGTGGGTATTTAGGAGGGAATTCGTATCCTCTATTTGGTGCGTGGGTTTTGAGATAGGAAATTACCTAACGGCTTGTTTGGTAACTCGAGGGAAGGGGATTGGGAGTTTACACGAGGGAATTGATGATGAAATTAAGATGGAAATTTGATTTTTAATCTCAATATCTTGTTTGGTAGAGGTGATGAAAATTGATAGGGAATTTAGTTGGAGATTAGGTCATTAATAAAAACAAATGGCTGAGATTTGCTTAAACAAAGTAAAGGAGGAATTCCCTTCCAATTACCTGCCCCTACCCAGGTATTGAAAAGGAGGAAGTTCCTTCTTCATTTCCCCATCCTCTTCCCACCAAAATTCTCATGTCTCCTAACCAAACAAAACTCTTAATAGCCTCATCCCTCTAAACTCCCAATCCCTCCTAAAAACTCCCTCCAACTAAACGGGCCGTAAGAAAAAGTAAGAGTGGGTGTTTAGGAGGGAATTAATATCCTCTGTTTGGTGCGTGGATTTTGAGGTAGGAAATTGCACCACAAGTCATTTTTTTAAAAAATATTGAACCTTAGGTGCCTGATTAAATAACAAGTATAATTCAGTTCAACAAAATAATTAGGTAATTATGTAAATATTATATCGACATGTACAGCCAAATGATAAAACTGAAAACTATCAGGATTTAAACTCCTACAGCATTGCTCTTTCTCTCTGCACAAGGATATGCTAACATCCTGAATTATCCAAAAGCAATAACAGAAATGAACTAGTAAAATTGCATAAATATGTGAAGAAATTGAATACTAGCAGTACACTGGATACATTGTTACAAAACACTTACGGCATCCAAGATTAATAAGGAATAATTTCGGCTCCATCTATTAGCACAAGGCTCATGATCTATTATGATATACAGTTTTGTAATTTGTATAGACAGGAGACACAAGGGTCGTGATCTTATATAAGTTCAGCATGCTCTTTCCTACAGAAGTTTATTATTGCCACTATTACAATTGCTATCGAAAAGACAGCTGCTTCACGCCGAAGGACGTGGTTCACACAGTAGGATAATTGAATGGTGAAGACAATAATTTTTTTTTTGATCCCACCATTACATGCCCTAGGGGGCTATTTATAGTCATACTATAAACTCATACACTATAGAGTTTAATGTGTACATGGGAATTTACATTGGTGCCCTTATGAGATGGACATTTATAAGGGCAAATAGAGTCTATATGCCTCTTGGGCCTTGTGAGTGGGCCTTTGGATCGGCCCATGTGCGGCGAATGGCCTTCTTGGGCCGTACAGCCTCTTGGGCATGCTGGCGAAGGCGTCTGGCTCATGGGCGAACCCCTCCAGCTTCGCCCGATGGTCCGCCCCTGACAAGGTGGCGAACCCTCCTGGCTTTGCCCCCAGAGCTTCGCCTTCCGGCTTCACCCTTCGGCTTCGCCCCGAGCGAACTCCTTGATCGTTGAGCAACGCTTCGCAGGTACGGTGGTTTCGGCATCCTCTGTCAAAGGCCCTCGTGACATGCCTCCAACAACAACAACTGAATCAAATTGACACATTTGGAGTGCTACAGATTATAACTAAGACTACTAGCACTGTGATTTCAACCTAACCAAGCAAGGGGTGATATTTAAACATCGAAATGCCCTATTAGAAAACTGCAAGGCTGGAAAATTTCAAGAAGCACCTAAAAGAAGTATTCGTTAAGCAACTATTACCAACTAAAAAGTAATCATTGCAAGCCTCAATAGAGGAAATCTAATTCTACAAATACAAATCACGCTAACAACTACAATAAATAAGCAAATATTTATTTCTATGGTTATTTGTAGATCAAGGCAGCATGAATGGTCCAATAAATAAGCAAATATACAAAATAGCACTGAAAGATCGCAGGTTGAATCAAGAAAAGATTTACACCAAGTACAAAAAAATATTTGTAATAATTTTAAAAAAATAGTATCATTGTACCTTTTTGAAGTTTAGCTATCCAATCCTTTGTGCACACCAAAGCCTCTAGCATTTCAGAAGTTAGGGAGCTCCGTGTATCCCAATTCTACCATCGGAGCCAAATACGGATTCACATGGTACCGTGCTAAGTGGTACAGCAAGGAAATCTCTGGCCATGAGTGATAATATTGGGTACTTTTCTGCATTTTGCTTCCACCATATAGTAGAACACTATCGTGCTAAGTGGTACAGCGAGGAAATCTCTGGTCATGAGTGATAATATTGGGTACTTTTGTGCATTTTGCTTCCACCATAGTAGAACACCATCGATACTATTATCCAGCTCATCCTCATAGTATCATTCAATCGTAGACTTTGCACCATGCCATGAACCATTTCTTCTTATTGACCTATATTCATTAAATTATTCTTCAAGCTTCCTTTTTCCAAGAACAGGTGAATCCAAGATACGAGACGCTTCAGTAGCCTAGGCCATTGTTGTGAATCATCTTTCCTAACAAGCTTTCATATTCGTCATAGTATTTCTTCATGCATTTTTTAACAATGTCAACAAGCTTGTTGACCTCGCTCAAGGTGACACAAGTCTTCTCATATATCCACTCTAAATAAAACAATCTTCTAGACGGATCTAGCACTGCAGCAATTAGAAGCACTACATTGTAATCTTTCTCCCAATACTTGCCAAATTTGTCTCTTATCTTCCTTCCCAACTCTCTCAATATAGCATTATCAGAGTGACACTCCGCTTCTTCAAGAGCGTGATTAATGCACAAAACAATGTGTAGAAACATATGTAATGTGGCTTTGTTATGTGCTGATACCACCTTTGTTGCATCTTCAAAAGCCCTCAAGAAAGCAGAAATTGCTTCGACATTGTTACAAAACATCATCAGTGGGTGCCTCTTCTCCCTTTTAACTTGCATATGCATTGAAAACAACTCTGTACTTTACAGCATCGTCGACCATGTCGAACGTTGAGTTCCATTGATGTTCTACATCGGTAGTGAGCAGTGGTGGACCGCTCGATAGGGCAAGATATGGCACACGCCATACCTTGCGTCGGCTGGGACAACAGTCCGCGGACGCAGGCTGCCGGACCGCACCGCAGGCAATAGCTGTATCATATGCTCTGTTAATTTGTAGCCAACTAGTGGTACGAGCCGAATCACTAGTTTTCTACATACTTGCATTGCTCTTGTTTTTCTTTACTTGGTCCATCAATCTCAAATGTACATATCTAGCTTGCTCTTTGTTTTAACAAATTATCTATGCTCTACAACTTAGCGTGATTGGTGGGCCCAATCTTCATTGTTTAAAATATTTCTGGTGAATAATTTATATATTCCAAATGTTTTACTTAGTTGATGCCCTCTTGCTAGTTGAATCTAATTCGTGTCCATAATAACATGCATTTCTATAACAACAAATGTTTTTCTCTTTTTTCTTGTTTGTGTTTATTTCAACATATTCATGCCATACCTCTTATTTTTTTTGTCCTCCACCACTGATAGTGAGGCCATGTTTTGTGGGAAGATTTTTTCACTTGTAATCCCGAACACTTGTAAACGTGAAGGTGAAGAGGCTATGTGCAAAATAAGGTGTCGTATCTTGAATATAGCATCATTGATCGGTGCTATTCCATCTTGAACCAAGATATTCAATATGTGAGCACGACATCTCACATGTAAATGCTCACCTTCAAAAAGCAAATCATGTTTGTAGTTTGATTGCAATAGGCCACTTGCAGAAGTGTTGTTTGATGCATTATCCAATGCTAGTGTGAATACTTTTTCCTTAATGTTCCACTTTGTCAGACCTGTTGATAGCCTCTTCAAGGCAATTGTTGTGTGTGGGTACTTCACATTTTTCATAGCTATTGTTCTTCAAATTGAAATTTGAATCGATATAAGGCATAGTAACACCCATATATCCCAAGTTTTGGTTTGATGTCCATATATCCGAAGTTAGGCAAATATGAGAACCTATGCTTTGGAAATCAAATCAAGTATCTAGCTTCATTTTCTCAAATAAATTGAGTGCATCATTATGTATTGTTTGACACCCAATAACTTTATAAGTTGGCTGTAATGAGTGGATATTGGTATTTCTCAACGTCACATGTAATGAGTGGATATTGGTATTTCTTAACTTCATAGATAAAATCCATAAGCGTACGGAAGATACCGATGTAGCACTCCACCTGGGATAAAGGACACGAAACAAAGATAGGCAAATGGTAGAGAGGATTTATTAGTGAGAGACAATGACTACGGAAAGCGTAATTTAATCCTAACGTGATACTTCAAAAACTGGCCAGCCCGCTACTCCCAGATATATACTTCAAATACTGGCCAGCCCGCTACTCCCAGATATGGCTCTATTGCTTACCCGGACAGAGAGGACTTCAGTTTAATTAAGGGCTATCACCACCTCTACACCCATCTCAAACCTACTGTAGGATACGAAGCAACCACCGGAAATTAATTACGTAGACACCGCGTCTACGTAATTAATAACTACTCTAGTGCCGGCCAAACACTAAAGCAATCACTATAAATTAATGGACTATAGTGAACAATGATCCCGCATGCTAATTAGGAACTAACCAAGATATAATTCTCACTAAGCAAATCTTAATTTCTCAGAATGATATTTCTATTGAACCAGCGTAATTAACAAAGTACAAGAATAGGGAGAGGATTACCGACAACTCTGGAATTCCTCTGACTTATTCTACTTTACTCCCTCCCTATTCTAAGTATACTATAGAACATATAAAGAGCCTAAAGTACACTTAGAGCCTCTTGTAATTCAGCTCTACATCTTGGTGTGTGTGAGAATAAGGGAGGAGAGTGGTATTTATAGTGTGAGCTTGCTTGGGAGTGTGGAGATCCTCCATGGCATCCAATGGGCATCTTCATCCTCCATGTGCCAAGTGTCAATTTTATGACGGTTTCCACCGGTGAAAACGTTTATAATTGTCATTCGGGAGTGGTATGCTACCAAATGCAACCTGGGCCAGGGCCAGCGGCCTCTGTCAGGGTTATACAGAACCCTGGCCGGCTCTGTTGGCCCAGTTTTCGTCCTGGGCGCTTATTTTGGGCCCCTCATTCTATTGGTATGGATGTTTGGCCCATTTGAAGGTGTTTAATTGGGTTTTTGGCCCAAAACTCCATAAATTTGGATATGAGTTTGATTATCCTCCTCCTTCATGTATATTTGATCGTCAATTTAGGAGTTTGTCACCTGCATATGAATATACATCAACACTCGTGGAAATTGTTAGAAATAAACCCTACCACTATGTTGGATGTTTTTTATTTATGGTTTTATGCATGTATTGATGGCGAGAATTTGGTACTTAACAACCGTCAACAGTGGACATATTCTTCAAAGTAGGGGATCTTCAAACTTTCGAAATGGAACCTCAGCGTGGATGCAAAATTTTGAGAGCAACTCCCTACTTCTTTGCAGATCAAATGTAAAGTTTTCTTCTAAAGGTTGTGTCTTCAATGTGGACAAAAATCTCTTTCTATCCTCTTCACTAATTGATGGACACGACTCAACAATATGGGCTCTAAGGCTACAAGTTTCAGATTTTTTGTGACAAGTTAATTTCACCGAGCAATACATACACACCGCCTTGGGACAACATCTATTACTACCAAATCTTGCTCAAAGAACTCCCACACTTTTGATCTTTTACCATGTGATACTTGCAAGGACAAATCTTCTAAAGAATTACCGATCCCATAACCCTCAGATACATTTACAGACATACTTGCAAACTTCCTAAAATAACATAAGGTACAAATAAACTATAAATACTTTGAAAGAATCACAAGTCCTAGTATCATGATGTTAAGAAAACTACACAAGTCCTAGTTTGGTTAAAGCTTTGTTTTATTTGGTCCATAAAAGCATCCTAAAAAATTAATTATGGGGCATGTACTTCTCTCTATATGACAATGCCATGAAAAGAGAGGACAACCTAATCAAGTGTGTTCTCATCTCATATATATGTGCTTTCAAATTTCATGCATGTGACTAAAACTATGCATGGTTCTTATATAATTTGGCACTAGCAAAGGGTGTGCTGTTGCTAAGTGTGGGGCTCACACAATGACAATTAGGTGGACACACAATGACACAAAACAAAATTCTCAAATTGTATTTCTGCTCTAAAACATATGAAGTACTACTACTATTAGTATTTGGGTTAAGCTGAAATGCTAGTATTGCAACAAAAGTACATTGTGATTCTTTATTGCAATACATCTGTGAGCCCAATCGATCTCATACCTCAGCTAATCCAACTCAGATATACGGCTATCAAGATCGATCTAGCTACTGAATCATGCATGATTGCCAAGCTAAATAAATACTCTCACATCACAACAAAATGTTCAGACAAGGAGGGAACGCCAGTTTACCATATATCACAGGAGAAACATGCTAATTACACAGGAGAAACATCACAGGATAAAAGGGACAGAGAGGTGTACTCTTCTTGGTTAGTTTGTCCCAGATTTTGGCCTTCACAACCTTGCCATCGACACAGAGGGAGGATCATCGCAAGAAATTCTAGGCTTCTTGATTAGATAGCACCATCTTAGAGCTAGACTCTTTACTCTATCTGAATTTTGTGACAGAGATGGGACCTTTGCTCTATCTGAAGTTTAATTTTTAGTTAAACTTCTTGCCTTCTAGAATTGATAGAATTGCTGCACAATGAAAGCTTCTCACGATATTTTTTAATTTTTAGTACTGCTGATACAAATCAAAGCTACTAGATTTCATGTGTTGTTATCTTTGTTGGAAGGTGATGTTTAGGCATTGTAGGTGCTAAGTGATTGAAGACTTGCATAGTTCTACTGGATTGTCGCATGCTTCTTCTGATTGGTTATTTGCTTGATCATTTAATCTGTCTATCAGTACATGTACATGCTGTGATAATTCAGAACAAGCTCCTCGCATCATCGGGCATGGGCCAGCAGGGTTGCGGCAGAGAGTACAAAGAGGCGTGAAGAAGATCACAGGAAGAAGAAGAAGAAGAAGGTACTGAATAATGATGTCTGAGACCCACTTGCATGTCACTTGTATACTGAATAATGTGCCAAATTATTCAGAATTAACCATGGGTGCAAATTATTCATAACAATGCGCTGTGTCCGCTAATTTGTTAAAAGGTGCCATGTGACTGTCTAGTTAATTAGGCAAGTAACTGTCAGAGGTGCGGCATGGCTGTAAGCTAATTTGGCAATGGAGAGATAGTTCTGAATAAGTCTGATCCTCTGTATTTTGGCAATGATATAGCTTCTTGGGGACAACAGATAAAATTTCGGCTATCCAGACCAAAAACAAAATGTTTCCCCAAATCAATATTCAGAAAATTTCAGAGAAATTAACATGCAGTCCTTACATACGCCAGATGTATATCTGCACTACACCAACATTAGTTCAGGGACACAAATATTCAGCTCACAGCACACCCTTCAGGGGAAAAATATAGATCTTAATTGATAGCCTTAGGATATTAGTTCCATCTAACATCTGAAAAGTTATGCTTTGAACATCACAAAAGCTTATTTAGTTGCAATTCCAACTATGAGTTCTGATGATAATACTATAACTCCATAAATCATTATCTCGTTCACAGCCTTAACCACACCAATTAGTAAAAGATTGGACTTTGCTTTTAGGCTTCATGCAACAAGAGGTTTTATATAAGCTCATATAAGAGAGGCTTCCTGCAACAAGAGGGGAAAAAAATCTGATCGCTGACAACAGAGGATACCCAACAGTGTGTAATCCAAGCAGTTGTCAAAGCAGTTAAGAAGAGAATGGCAGTTGATCAAAACATAACACGCTTAAAATTTCTGCCAGACATAGAAAGGATCAGAAGCACAATGTCGTATAATACAGTGCTGAATTGTTTGTTCATTCACAAATTAGTTTCTTTCTGTTGATCAATCGGGAAATTATTACTAGATTCCAACCTTCATCGTCACAGTCGGTGTGGGAAGGATGATAACGATCCTTCCCAACACCTCCTCCAGTGCTTTCTAGCTCACTGCCTGATTGGCTCTTGGCGAAGTAGTCTAGTCCACCTCCATGAATCCTCTGCGAGCGCGGCGCACCAAGCCGGTAACTTGGTGAACTTGAACTCGACCCTGTAATCCTTCACCTCCTACGGCGACGGCACGAGCAACGGGTTGGCGCTTCTTCACCTCCCGCAACCTGGTCCGGATCTCACCTCTTCGTTGGGCTGACGCCATTGGAGGAGATCTTCCTCTACTCCCTCAACGGAGACCCTCCGCCTTTCTATTATTATTATGGGAGACGGAGACGGAGACCTTGACGCCGGCCCATCTTTTCCGTCTTGCAGAGGGATGTGATCTGACGGAGGATTCTCGCAACAACATTTACATTTGAGAAGGATGACAATGAAACTATGTTCATTATATCGCAACAACATTTACATTTGAGAAGGATAACAATGAAACTATGTTCATTATATCGGGTGGGAGTAACTGATTTGATTAGAGTAGGAGTCGGAATGACGAGCCACCAAGGCCGAGGTAGTCAGGAGCGGTGGCACGAAATTACTCTCATATGAACACCTTCTAAAGATCTGTTTCTCAGTCGATCTTTACAGCGGACGGGATCGTCGATCTTTACAACGGACAGGATCATGCGAACCCTTTTCTTAGTCGCAGCTGACCAGAGCTTCCCCGCCTCCTTCTTTCTTTTGATGTGGTTTGCTGTAATATCTCATCGCCATCAATAAATTTCAATCAACTAGTTGAATACACAAATATAGTAATCAACTGGTTAAATACACAAATATTAGAATCGATAAGAATGACTCGAAGAATAGACATCTCCTATTTATATTGGCAAATAATATATGTCATTGAGATGCCAATAAGCTCATTCTATTTTCATTGTGTTGTCATGCATACAATGATATAGTTCTCACACTTGGTTCATGACTTCTAAACACTTTCACATCTTCTAAACCAAAGGGGAGAACACTTTCACATCTTCTAAACCAAAGGGTAGAATAAGTAATACGATAAACCTCACACAAATTAGCTAACATATAGATTCGGAACCCACATTTTTTGGAGCTTGGGGTGACGGGAAGAAAAAGTAGGTGTAAAGGAGCTTGGGGTGACGGGAAGAAAAAGTAGGTGTAAAGATGAGATTTCGGGGCTCAAATTTTGTGTGGTTGGATTGTAGTTCGGGGACTAGGGGTTGATGTAAATTGGTGGACTGCAGACTACATATATAGATCTGGCATATAGCAAAGTGGCATGTTTTTTTGGTTATGGACTAGCTGGAAGAAATTCATGAAAACCGGTCGAAAACCGCTATAATTTGAACAAAATTCAGGAAAAAAAATGATTTGAATTTCTAACAATAAAATCTACTTAAATTACTCAGTACCCGAAAGGAATTATCGAAATTCCGCTGTAGTCTGTCAAAAGAGAACAAATGGAAAAATTTTGACCTTTCAGGTATTGAGTAATTTTAATTGGATTTTATTGTCAGGAATTCAAATTATTTTTTTCTGAATTTTGTTCAAATTCTAGCGGTTTTCGACCGGTTTTTATGAATTTCTTCCATCAACCAAAAAAACATGCGACTTTGTTATATGCCAGATCTATATATGTAGTCTACAGTCCATCATTTTACATCAACCCCTAGCCCCAAACTGCAATCGAACTGTATAAAATTTTAGCCCCAAAATCTCATCTTTATATATATATCTTTCCATGACCCCAGCTCAAAAAAAATTGGGGTTCGAGATGTGAGCTACGGACCATTGGCTGCTCGCAGCACACGGTCAAATCAGTATGTCAGCTAATTTGTGTGAGGCTCATCGTATTGCTTATTCTCCCCCTCATTGTATGCATGACAACACAATGAAAATAGAATGAGCTTGTTGGCATCTCAATGACATATATTATTTCCTTGTATAAATAGGAAATGGCTCTTCTTCGAGTCATTCTATGTATTTAATCAGTTGATTGCGATATTTGTGTATTCAACCAGTTGATTGAAAGTTATTGATGTTAATGAGATATTAGAGCAAACCACATCGAAGAAAGGAAAGAGGAAGAAAAATGAGGAAGTTCATTAGCCCATTCAACCTGAGTCATTTGGCCCAATACTTCCCAGCGGTAACGTCTAGGTTTTGCTTACCAGTCCAAAAAATACCTTGAAAGTTTGCAGATTTAACTACTGATGGCTCTGATGTCGGTGAGACAAAAGAACATAACATTTGAAATTGTTGAAATTCAGCTACAGAAGAGCGTAACATTTGAAATTGTTGAAATTCAGCTTTCTGTAAGAAAATATCTGTCTGCACTTGTTAACTGATGTGCAGCAGCTAGGGAGTCATGTGTTAATGACACCAAACTTTGCCTATCTTAAGCACATCTACACTTGTTAAAGCATCTCCAACAGCCTCTCTATTTCACTCTCCAAACCAAAATTTAGCTATTCTAGCAAAAAAACGTGTTCCAACCGCCTCTCCAACCGGATGGCTAAGCCATCTGGCTAGCCAAGACCTTCCCTCCACTAGCCAAATTTGGCTAGCCAAAAGTGACTAGCCAACTATGGGCCCCACACATTCCTACTCCCCATCTCCTACCTCTGCGGCTCCCTCTCGCTTCGTCTGCCGTCCTCCGCGCCGTCGACGATAGAGCATTCGACGATGCCGCCCGCGCCTGCCGCCGCTGGTGACGGCGCGGCGCCCCCGAGCCCACCACCACCTCGCTCGCCGCCGGAGAGCCCCGACGAGTGGCCGGATGGCGGCGATGGTGGTGGCAATTGGCTCCACTTCGTCGGCGTCAGCGACCTGACGCTGAGTGGCGGTGATGTCATCTATGGCCGTGGCCACCGGTGGTGGGCGCGGGCGTGCAAGGCAAAGCACAACTCGACCGAGGTAATCCCCATCAATTAATGGTGCTTTCGCAATACAGAAGATGTGAATTATTCTGAAGTTCTGAACAATGGTGTTTTCTCTCTCTTGTTCTTTGCCTCTGCATAATTGCACTATCCAGGCTGCTCCAAAGGTGAGAGTTTATTTTTTTGTGGTCCGATTTGATCAGAGATTTCGTCTAGCTCCAGAGGATTTGGACCAAAAAGATGGAGAATTTGCGGGCGCTGCACTTTGAGGATTGTCAGGGTATCAGCGTGATGGGGAACACCCTGAAGAACAGCCATGAGAGCCACCTGACGTTCACCAGGTGCTCACACGTTAAGGCCAACTACATGAGGATAACCTCGCCGGAGGACAGCCCGGACACCACCGGAGTTCATGTCGTCAGCTCGCGAAATGTTCATATCATGGACGACTCGATCTCCACATGTACACCTTTTAATTTTCTGAAGAAATGGAGCTTTGCTCTGAATTTCTGAATGATACAGTTTGGCAGGCCAATCTGCCTGTTGCTGAAACAGATGTCTCGTTTGAAATTAGTTGAGGTGTTTTACATGACAGTAAACAGGCTCACAAAGAACATTTTCTTCCCCTTCTTTTTGGTTTTTTTAGGTCATGATTGTGTCTCGATTGTGGGCAATTCTATGGATGTGCGTCTAAGAGCAGAGAAGGAAAAAGATAGCAGAGGCTGACATATAGGTCCTATTTATCATAGACTTATAATAGGGATGGTAGATGGAGAGGCTGTTGGAGTGAGTAGCTAGTTTGACTAGCTAAATCAGATGGAGAGTTGGCTATATGGGTGTTTGGAGAGTCCAATTTGAAGAGGCTGTTAGAGATACTCTTAATTGATATGCAGCAGCTAGGGAGTCATGTGTTAATGACACCAAACTTCGTCCATGTTAAGCATTTAACAGTTGGCTGCTTAAACTAACTAGCCCATCAAGCTTAACTCTTTAGGATCAGGGTACATATTCATGAAAACAGTCCCCATCAAAGTCTCCTTTGAAAGGGTCACGTCACATAGGGTTGATTGCCACGGCAGATTGAATTGGCAGAAGCTTTGCAGATAGGGCAGTAAGAGAATGTTGATGAACTGAAGACGGCCTATTTACAAGAACAAGATCACCAATTTCTAACTTGTTTGCCTTCCGAACCAAAATAAGCTTCCCATTTCGGCGGACAAACAGTACTTCCTTGGTAAGAAGGCGCAAGTTGCACTTTATATTTAGGGTTAATTGGATCCATGCCACTGCAATTTTGCCATATTAGAAAAATACCACTACTAGTCACGAAATCTGCTAAGTGCCACTGGAACTTTGTAAAATTGGATCCATGCCACCGCCGTCGCATTTTCCATCCATCACCGTCACTCTAATGTGGAACCCACACGTCAGCTCCATCCTCTTCCTCCATCCCCTCTCTTCTCCCTTCCCCATCTCTCTCCGGCGAACAACAGCAGCAGGTGACCGGTGGTGGTGGCAGCAGCAGCAGCCGGCCGACAACGGCGGCGAGGGCCACGAACGCCGCCGTAGAATTCCCAGACCAGCGATGGTGGCGAGGCCATCGCCGCCGCCGTTGCGTCGTATCTTGTGTCGGCTTCCGCCGCTGCGATGTCGTTCCAGAGCTGGTCCTGGTGTAGTCCATCTGCAGCTGGCTCGCCGGCGTGGTGGCCGCCACCAGCTGGTCGACGGCCTCTGCGGCTGCTGCTTTCTTGCAGTGCCGCCCTCGTCATCGTCGTGGTCATCGTCGGCGTGGTGGCTGTCGTCGTCGTGGGCCAACTCGAACAGCAGGGCCAACGATTGTACGATCAGCAAAGAACATCCACGTGATTGCAAATCATCAAAGCAAATAAGAGATTGGACCTGGATTTCTTGGCGGCGGTGAGATTTAATTTTTGGTGTTGGGCAAAGAGCTGCGAAGCACGAGTCTTTGGTGCAGACAACTGTGAAGGGCGTCGGAGCTCGATCGGTGCTGTTGCCGGCCACCTGCTGCTGCTGTTCGCCGACCACATGCTGTTGTTGTTTGCCGGAGAGAGATGGGAAAGGGAGAAGAGAGGGGATGGAGGAAGAGGATGGAGCTGACGTGTGGGTCCCACACAGGAGTGACGGCGATGGATGGAAAATGCGACGGCGGTGGCATGGATCTAATTTTACAAAGTTCCAGTGGCACTCAACAGATTTCGCATTTTTCTAATATGGCAAAATTACAGTGGTATGGATCCAATTAACCCTTAAATTTATGGTTTCAAAGTTGCAAGAACTAACTTGCTCATAAACAACCAAGTTCAAAGCTAAATCCGTAGGAATACCGATTTCATTTAAATTAATTTTTGGATCCCAACCATTATACTACTAAATGCATTGTCGGATCTTTTCTGAGAATGATGTCTGTTAGCCATTTGGTCCCACATGTATCTGGAGATGTAGAGTCACCATCTGACTTTCTTGAATATAACTGCAAAATGCACAAGGATGTTAGCAAATCAGGCGAAATCAACTTTATTTGTCAGAGAGAAACCATGCAACATAAGCTGTAAGCGCAATTGACTTAAACAACCCAGGTCCTGTGAAGAAATTCGTTTGGCTTTCCCGTTGTGAAATAATAGTGATAATGAATAGCAAAGTATCAACCATAACTTATTATTATTTTTTTCGCCATTGAGCCATAACAGAGGAGGCAAAATGGCTAGCCGGAGCCAGGACCTCTAGATCGAGGGGCGCCGCATTTCCAGCGAGAAGATGGTTGGAGCGGTGGCGACAGTGGGGTTCGTGGGTGACGGGGATCGAGGAGCGGTGGGCCGTGATAGTCTCGACGAAAAGCTCCTCCGTCGCTGTTTCTAGGCCGCCCTATGTGCCATATCTAGAGGTTGTGGCTCGGGCTAAGCCATTTTGCCTCCTCTATTATGGCTCAATGGCCGCTTGGGAGTATTGGGCCAAATAACTCAGGATGCATGGGCTACTAGCCACTTTTGGCCCGCTCGAGAAGATGGCAGACCAGATTGCAGGCGCTTGTACACACAGGCAGACAGCCTTCGGTCACCGGCCGGCCGTATACGTATGGCGCTATGCAAGTGCAGAACGGAATCTCACTTGGCAGTTGCATCTGTGTGCTCCATCCAAAAAGAACAAAAATCCAATTATAGAGATGAATATAGACACATACTCCCTCCGTCCCAAAATATAACAACTTTAACCCTCAGGATTTGTCCCAAAATATAACAACTTCTCCACCAACATTCTCTTCCCAACCAATCTCAACCCTCCACCATTCACTTTTCTCACCTACCTCCACTACTCATCCAATCACAACCCTCCACCACTCACTTCTATCTACTTTCTAATCAAATGCTTTTGAAGTAAATTCACTAGCATTGTCTGTTCGAATGGAATGCACACGATGGTCAGAAAAATTATTCTTAATTTGGGTGATTTGCGATATCAGTTTTGCAAAGGCATGGTTACGTGTTGACAGTAGGCACACGTGCGACCATTTTGAGGAAGCATCAATGAGCACCATGAAGTACCTAAACGGCCCTGACAGGGGTTGTATAGGGCCACATATGTCCCCCTTATTCGTGCCAGGAATATAGGGATTTCATCCTTCACTTTGCATATGGATGGTCTGGTGATCAATTTCCCAGTGGCACATACATGGCACATGAAATCTTCTTGATTCAGAAATTTTTTCACGTTGATATTATGTCCTTGCGAGTTGTTAATAATATTTCTCATCATTCTAAGACATGGATGGCCTATTCTGTCATGCCAAAGGGAAAATAATTCAGAATTTCTAAACATAGTCTTGAGGGTAATGAACATTGCAGATGTTCGTATCCTTGTGTAGTATAACCCTGTTACTAATCGAGGAAGTTTCTCCATGATACTTTTCTCACATTCCGCGTGCTTTAATTTGTGATGAGTAGGTATTCCTTACTGTTCTCATCACTGGTTTCTACGTGAAAACTGTTTGCACGAATGTCTTTGAAACTTAAGAGTTCTTGTGGATTCTGGGTACAATAGTGCTTCTTCAATTTAGTGTAGTACCCATGCGGAGTACGATAGTGGCTCTAATTGATCCAACTATGGATGGCCTATTCTATCATGCCAACCAGTCATGATAGTCCCAGCCTGTTTCTTTATGGTCTGGAAGTATCGTGTTTCTTCTAATTTTGTGTTTGTGTTACCACTATCCACAATGCAAACTTCCTCCATGTTAGGCTCCACACGCGTTCTATGAGATGAGATATATAAGTAAACGAGACTTAATCATAGAACAAAATGCCATAATTGATAAATATTGTCATGCATAAAAATCAAATAAGTTTGCTCTCATAGAGCTTACAACCATTATTCAATAGAGTTCTTATTTAATTTATTCAAGAAAAAAAAAATCAAAGGATAACTAGGTGCTAAAGTCCGGTGAGGTAGCCTTTATGGTTAATGTGAATGATCACCCGCTCATCATCCTCCACTACTGCTGGTGGGGGTGATGGTGCAGATGGCTATGGCATTGAGACACCAAAGGGTATGCACAAATTCACGTCATATTCTAGACCGATGTCCCCAGGCGCCACACCTGTGGCACCTTTGGTCCTGCTATCCATAGGGCTTGGTTGGGTTCCTCCCCTTCTTGCCCTTATCCCTGCTTCGCACCTTGTGACCGCCTTCATTGGTACAGGTGCTAGCCTCGGCAATGGGTTGAAAGCTTCATGGCTTCAAATGCAGCTTCCACATTGGAGATCAATGTCAAGCTGGTCTCGCCATGTGGAGCGGAATCGGTGTTCATCACCTTAGCCATCTACATGTTTATAGAATATCTCAAGTTATTACTCCAAGTAATGGTGAGAGATTGCATAAGTTCATTGCATAGAAGTACATACATGCACAAGTATAAAAGATATTAATCCATTATACAATTCACAAATAGTACTTCAAATATTTAAAATGCAAAAATATAATTGAAATTCAGAATTCTTAGGTCATTTCTATACTGAGAAATGGAGATTTGGTTATTTCTGCAAAGTACAGGGACCCTTTGCAAAGTTTCCATGCAGTTGTTTTCCAAAATTTCAGGGGTCCACATGCAAAGTACCACGCATAATAGGGGTTTGCGTGTCATTTTCGGGAAAAACAGGGTCCTTTTTTCAAAATCACCATCTTCTTCCTTTTTCCTTTCTTTCTCCTTCTTTCCCTTTGCAGGGTCGTCGAGCTGGCGTGTGGTGCCGGCGCAGGCTCTCCGTCCAGCGTGGAGTTCGCTACCGGGTACATGTGCAGGGTCGCCGCTGGGACGCGGGCGCTGACACAGTACAGCGCGGGCACGGGCTCGCCACGAGGGCGCGACGTTGGTGTGGTGCGGCGGGCTCATCACGGGGGTGTGATGCGGCAGGCTCATCATGGGGGCGTGGCGCCGGTGCGGGCTCGCAGCAGTGTCCGAGGTTCTGCCGACCGTGATATCCACCAATCAGCATATGCCGGTGACTCGGTTGTGGTGGATTTCGTCAGGAATGGTGAAAACAAAACTATTATGGAGAGAGGATTTCAATTTTGCAATTCATTCAAGGAGATTCAAAGGGATTCAAGGGGTTCTCTACCTTCTTCTACCTCCGTTTCCAGTAGAGCGTCGTTGCTGATAACGTATTACGTAATCCCTTTGCTACGTAGAGTAATCCAAATGGGTTGTGTAAGTGTACTAACAAATGGAGAGACATGATATGAGCTGGGACAGAGTATCCTCATTCACGTTCTTTTCACTGTTTACAAACATCTCTCATCGATCTCTTTCCTTTATATAGCCAATTCTCATATATAGAAAGTAGGATGAGGCCCATTAGTGTGTTGGGCTGGCCTTCATGGGCCCAAAGCCCAAGTTTCTCAACATATACAACTCATAATAATCACATTCATAGAATATAAACAATAGTAGAACTTAACAACATGCATAAGTGAAACATAAATAATATTTAGTCAATATGCACATGTGGGTAATTTGACGCCAAGGACCCACAAACAGTAGTTTAGTCAATATGCATATGTGGATAAGTATGATGTCCAGGGCCTGAAAATGGTATTGGGTCCATCGCATCCGGTTGTATCACACACTGCGGTTTTCGTCCTGGCTTTAACACACAAAAATTATAGAATGGAGATACAATGACCCGGCAAATGTTCCTATTTAAGCTGGTTGAATTGGCGAGGTGGTATTATTCGTGAATAGTGTAGTGTCATTACCGCACCCGGTCGCTACAGTGCCACGAGCTACAGTACGGAATAGTGCTAGGCTGGTGGGCCGCATGGACTCCTTTGCTCTTTTCTTTTTCTCTCCTTTTCTTTCTCTCTGTTTTTTTTTTCTCCTTTTCCTCTAATATTGCGGGGCACAGCAAGCATATTTTATAAGCAAATGTGGAAGACGCGGAGGAGGCCTAGGCCAGCACACTGGGAGAGAGGGGGGGGGGGGGGGGGGCGGGGCGGGGAGGGGGTGACAAGGGGGTGGTGGTCTTGCTAGTGGCATAACAGGAAGTTTGGAAGTCGTCGGTGAAGTGGCACCAGTCTGGTGTGGAAGAGACGATATGCTGCCAATGTTTGAATGATGGTAACTAAGATGGTGAGAGACAATCGCTACACCTTCGGGCACAGGTATATAACCCTCTTGGGGCCACTATAGAGGTACCTCTCTTGGTGAAAATCTCTATGTGAAAACCACATCTAAGTTTTTCAGACATACGACGACGGTGTCCTTTCAATCTTAACCTCCTTGGAGGCATCGTTTTATTAGAATTCCTTCTATGGTGTTTTTTTGGCTACGACAGGCCACACAAGTTTCGGCCGGTTTGTTGCTAGGCTTCCCCATCAATGACTTATGTTTGTGTAGTTGGCGTATGGTTTGGGTGTGCATTTCGCTGTACAATGAATCCTTGGCAGACAACAGCCTTCTGTCGTTGATAAATATTTTCTTGTAATTTTTTTATATCGATCTTAATAATATTTGGATGGCCTCTCTTTAGTCATCCTGGCAAGAAAGAATGTTCAGAATATAGACTCATTTTTGTATAAATGAACCTTGTGCAACTCATGGTAGAGTGCTAGCGAGCACTGAGTAGGATTGAGCTCGTCCAAACTGCTAGTCTCAGGACCATGAATTTCTTTTTCTTACTGAGGTGCTTAATTTTGTTATGAAACTTAATTGTTAAACCACACAAGATTTAATACTTGAAAAGTAAATACTCTCTCCATCACAAAATATAAACATTTCTAGCTATGCATATAGACAAAAAGTCTAAATTATAGTTAAAAGTTTGTTGTATTTGGAGACGAATGTAGTATATGATGTGCCACCTAAAAATACTTGAAAGGATGTCTCGTGTACTCTCTTGATCAACACATGAATACTAGAAAGTAGTACATACATGTAGTGGTAATGAGCAAAACACCACCACATGGCAAATTGGCAATCATACGGTGGACTAAATATTGCAGAAAGAATTAAAAATACAATGCATAATTATAAAATCACATGCATCCACATGCATGATATATTGCTGTAATTAACAAATTAAATGAGCAAACCTATCCTAATTAAAATGTGCACCAGGATCATTTATGTACAATATTTTAAAACAAATTAGCAAGCACACATTTATATATGAACAAAGAAACAGTAAAATGAACGAAATGCACTCAATTAATTAATTAATTAAACACCATTCATGTACACATATTTATCCCATGGATATATATATATATGAACAATGCGATATATATATATATATAGCGTTGCATTACCATGCAATCATGGCCGGTTCATTGCTTGGTGTGACGCCCTAGTCTGAGCTCCAAGTCGAGCTCCCTCTCCGGCAGCTCACCTGCAACCTGCTGCTCTGATCCTTCTGGTGTCCGCGACTCGCCGCCGTCACCGCCGCCGCCGCGGCGCCCGACGCCGAGGTGCAAGCCGTGATCAGTGGCCGCATCGAACAGGCTTAGCTCCCTTGGGCCGGCCACCACCGCCGCCTCCGCTCCGGCGCCCGTGCCGCCGTAGTACATGGTGAAGCTGCTGCTGCTGCCGGCGGTGCCGGCGGCGCCGCTGGTCGCCGCCGGTACTGGGTACGCCGCCGCCAGGTGGCGGAACTGGCTATAGCAATCGACGCTCCGCGACACCGCCGTCGTGGACGCGTCGCGGGGGGGCGCCGCGGCGCCGGGTCCGGCCGGCTTGGCGGCGCGGTCGCGGCGGTGGATGTTCATGTGGCCGCCGAGCGCCTGCGCCGTGGTGAACCCGCGCTTGCAGAACACGCACTCGTAGTACGGCCTGGCCGTCGCCGTCGCCGGCGGCGGCGACGACGACATGGGCTCCGCCGCGGCGGCATGATCGTCCGTGCCAAGCGAGCTGACGCTCTCGTCGGCTCTTGAACCCTTGCTGCTTCCATCATCCATGTCCATCGATCGAGAAAGGATTGGAGATGTGTAGAACGAGTAGTCGTGAAGAATGGGGAATCGATGGATGGACGGGGTTAAAGAGGGAAGCATTGGTATTGTCAGCAGATTATATTAGCGAATAAATTAGGGGAAGGTGCACACGGTTTTGACAGGATAGTTTTGGTTTGGAGGCCATATCTGCAATGCTCGGCCGGCCTTGGTGCTTAGCAGCCGCTAATTCGCTATATCCATATTAATTAGACTAATACTACTATGCCCTAGCTGTGCCCTTCTGCTGCAGTGAAAAAAAAAACAAATTTAATTGTGAATATACGTTGTCGACGGTGGGTACCCGTAGACTGGATATAAAGGGTATTGGGGTACGCTGGTACGAGGATCTACGTAATACGACATCAAGAAAACAAGAGACAAAGATTATACTGGTTCAGACCCCTTAGCAGGTAATAGCCCTAATCTATTTGATATGGGATTATATGGAAAGAATCACAGATTACAAAGGGAATAGTAGAACTCAGTGGTACCGACGAGATCGTAGTCGAGTTGATTCGACTAGATCACCCGACGACTTGGCTCCTGTAGTCTCCGACTTCATAGGCTGTGGTCGTTGTGTAGGCTCTGAGATTCGATCCCTTAGGTCCCCTTAGGGGGTCCCTTTTATATCGCAGGTCAGGCGGTCTCCAAGTAGGACTCGGAGACATCGGACCATGCACGATATAGTAACGACCTAGTCCTATACGGGTAGGAACCTTTCCATTGGTAGACTTCGTGATGGATTTCCTTAGCGTGTTCAGAGAACGTCCGTATATGCACCGATATACCGTATTGCCGTATAGTATACATCCAAGGGTAGAGGGTATACCTTATCCGTAACCTTGGCAGTAGCCCCCGACTTCTACTTAAATGAACTCGTGAAACCAATCATGACTTCTGATGTCGAAGTTGTTGTCGTTCTCAACTGGTCGATCTCGGTGTGAGGACTGTAGAGACAAAGAGTGATTGACAACCCCATGCGAAGTCTAACGGTTATGAGTGAATTTAAATTGAAGTTCAAGAAACCGCTTCGTGCAACTGACCCAGAAATTTCCGGCAGCCATTTCTCTCCTTTTCTTGGAATTCGCACCGTCGGTAGTGCGCCTATTTAAGGGAGTTTTGGAAATCCATTTTGGAGTCCGGCTGTTGTGAGAACTTTCTTGCCTTCAAACGCTCTTCGTCTTCTCCGCTTCTACACAAACCCTAAGTTCGCCCGCCTCAGCTTCTTCTCCGGCGATCTCCAACGGCGATGGACCTCGACAAGTCCACCTCCAGCAACGCGTCCTTGAAGAAATTGCAGGAGGAGGGCGCTCTCCCCGGTCGTGGGACCATGGAGAGGGAACCAGGAGGTACTGAACCTGAACCCGTCCTGGACCGCATGGTTGCGGTTGAGGACTACATTCTCTGTGGTTTTCTTCCTCCGCCTTCCGAGTTTTTCCTTCTCGTCTTGAACTTCTACGGTCTTTCTCTGCTTCATCTGAACCCCAACTCCATAGCCTTCCTTAGCATTTTTTCTCATCTCTGTGAGGCCTACATTGGGGTAGAGCCGTTTCTTGACCTTTTCCGCTTTTACTACGAGTTGTGCTAGATGGAACCCAAAAAGGTATCCGGGTGTGTCGTTTTCCGACTTCGGGATGGCCTGAAGTCGCGATACATCCCTTTCCAGTGCCCCTCATCTCGTAGCAAATGGCGGGGGAGGTGATTCTATCTTTAGATAGAAGATTCGGATCCAGTCTCCATTGTTCCTGAGGAGCAAGCAAACAAGATTCCATCTTGGACTGCAAAACCCGCCTTGACCCCATCCCTCCAATCTTTCATCAATATCATTGATAACCTCTGAGTACAAGGGTTGTCGAGGTATGAAATCGCTGCCGACTTCGTTGGTAGACGGATCCAGCCGCTCTAGGCTCGAGCCCATCCAGCCTTTGACTACTCTAGGCCGGAGGACGCGACCTGGGTTTCTCCTCGGGGTATTTTTCTTGTATTTTGGGGCTTCTCTCCTTTTATGCGCATTCCTCCTGACTTGTCGAAACTTGGTTCTCGATCTGCAGGTCTGAGCAGCGCTATCGTGGAGCACCGTGTTGCCTAGGTGATGATTAGCAGTCCCACGACGGCGAGCAACGTCCCCACCCCTCTTTGCGAGAGGGAGGCGGCTAAGCGTGAAGCCGTGATCAACGTGAGTGTAGTCGATGGTCCTTTACCTTTCAATTCTTAGATCGCATCGTGACTTCACGTTGTGCAGGCTCTCCCCCTGACTGACATCATCGGGCCACTCATGGACCACCAGACGGCGGCCTCGTTGAAGGAGGGCGTTGCCCGGGAGGCGTCTGACACGGCCGTTGCTACTGCTGCTGCCACGACCAGCGGCGGCAAGGTTCCGAAGAAGGGGAGGAAGTTTTCCTCCGTGCTCGGCAACCGCCGGAAGACGCCCACTCCATCGGTAAGCTTCCTAGGTTATTGATTTACGTAGTCAGAGAATGTCGCCCTCATGTCGTACTCGGTTTACTTAGGCCTCGGATGCGTCTCCCCCGCCTCCGCGACGGCAGAAACTGGTGACACTCGGCGAGAAGTAAGTGGACGAAATTTGAGGCTCTTGACTTGATCGGATTTTATCATCTTGTTGTGATGATCGATGTGGCCGTCTTTCGTAAGGCGCGGGCGAAGGCGGCACAAGATGGGTCTGGAGCAAACTCAAGCGCGTCTCCTGCAGTGGCCTCGACCGAGGTCGTGGTCATGCCTAGGAGCCGCGAGGTGACGCCCAGCGGCCCAGCCAGCGATCTCGCGGCTGGTCGGGGTCCGCCGGCTGCCGTCCTCACCTGGGAGGAGCTCCAGGTCGAGATGGGGCGCATCCTCGAAGCTGGTGCTTGCGGCATTAGTCGCGAGATCGCGGAGGCGAGGGCGGCGGTGGCGTCGTTGGCGAATGAGCGTGATCTGGCGGAGGTTCGCGAGGACCTCCAGAAGTTGGGAGAGCTGGTGGCCGGCAACGAGCGACAACGGCAGGGGCTCGAGCACCGTATGTCGGAGCTCGAGAACAACTTGTCGGAAATCCGTGGCTCGCTGCGGGTCACTACACTGGTCTGCACCAACTCGCCGGGGAGTGCGGTGTCACGACCACCATCCCGGCGAATCCCGACGAGTTCTCGCTGACGACTTCGCTTGCGGAACTAGCGACGGCGATGGAGGCGATCCCCTACAAGCACGCGGGATCGGAGAGGAGACGTCTAACAGGATCTATACCGGGGCGTGTCACGTCCTTGCGTGTGTGAGGCTGGCGCACCTTTGAACTCGATCTCCCGAAGATGCGGCTAGCGACGCACGCAAGGATGTGATGGATGTAGTCGGCGATCTGGGGGAGTCTGTCCTCCCGCTTTTTGAAGAGTAGGCCGCCGCTTGTTTGTACCCCTTAATCAATCGCACTTTGTAAAACTTTTCGTTGGTTTCGACTGCTTTTGAGTGTGCAATCGTCACCTTAGTTTTCTTTGGCATTTTGATTTCGGGTACTTTGTTTGTTGTTTGTAGAGATGCCAATGTCGAGGATGTCCAGCAGCGCAGGCAGCCTGAATTGCCTGTAGTCGTTCCGGCACTTGAGCTCGAGCCGTATGTGCCGCAGGACGTCGTAGACCAGGATCTGCCCGAGGAGACGGACGTGGCGACGACTCCTTTAGGTTGGTTCTTGTCGTTTCCATTTCCTTTGCCTCTTCTGCCTTGATTAGCTTGACTTAGGTATTTGCATGTCGAGCAGACCTCGAAAGTGCGCTTGCTGATCGCGATCGTTGCATCCAGTACTGGAGGACGAAGTTCGAGGTCGCCGAACTTGAGAGGACTATACTGGAAGTGAAGAGGGACCGGGCCGTGGAGGCGCTCCGAGGTCGCGAGGTATGGTTCAATTCGTACCTCAGGAGTTGTTGCACAACCGTTGTCTACAGGGAGCTCCGAGTACCTCATGGGGATCCCGAGGAGTCAGCGGCTGGCTACATCTCGTGGCTGAGCAGGGCTTGTGCTCAGCTTGAAAGCATCGGCGGGTGCATCGACGAGGCCCTGAAGCAGGAGTGTTGTCGATCGAGCCGATACGCCGGAGGGCACGTGCTGGCGTGTATACGAGATCATCGTCCGCAGTTGCACCTCGAGTTCCTTCGCGAGGGGTTTTCCCATTCTCAGAGGAATCCCGCGGAGATAGACAACCTAGCGAAGTCGATGGCTCCGCTAGCGGAGAAAATCTTCCAGTCAATGGATTGGCATTGGCCTTCCTGGTAGTGTTTGTATATCTGTGACAAACATCTTAAGAAAAATGTAATATATTTTGGAATTCTTTGCGGTTTGTAAGGAATACTTGTGAAATAGAAAGGAAATCTATCTAACTAAGCTTTCTTACTCTGGATGTGATGTGTACGAGTGTCTTCTCACGTCACGACTTCTATCAGTCATTTGAGTTATATATACACTCTCCCTAGCCCCCAGCCTTGTCGTCGGAGAACTCTTCTCGGAAGATAAGGCTCTTGGACCTTCGACTTGCCTTAGTTGAATAAGCACTGATCCTAGCCCCCAGCCGTGAAGTTGGAAAAATCCATTTCCGATTACACGGCTTGGTTAATACGCACAGCGAGAACTCTTACATGACCAGATCTTACATGGTCTTTCATCTTTGAAGGATCCGACAAGGCCTTATCAGCTCTGGGCGTCCCCAGCCGAAGTTCCCTTAGATTCCTCGGAGGCCTTGTCAAGACGGCGTAAAGGGACATGAGGATAGGTTTCAACGCTAGGTGTCGTCTGGGTAAGGGATAATCGGGAAGGGACACTGTGATTGAAATCTGTACATTAAAACAGACTTTATTGAAGTTGTAAGATGTTTTACAAGTGTGGACACTATTGACTTATACATAGAATTTACGCAATTGGTCAATGTTCCAAGAATTTGCTAACTCGCGACCATCGCCATTTGCAATCTTGAATGCGCCTGGTCGCAAGACTTGTGTGATCATGTACGGTCCTTCCCATTTGGGCGAGAGTTTGTTTCGCCCTGCTTGGCTTTGAACTCGTCGGAGGACGTAGTCACCGATCGAAAGTGTGCGTGCTCGGATGCGCTTCTCGTGATATCGGCGAAGGGCCTGTTGGTAGCTAGCTGCTCTGACGGCAACCCGTTCTTGATGTTCCTCGAGTAGGTTCACGTCGTCGTTTCGCTGTTCCTCCTGATCCTCGTCGGAGTACTTCTGTACTTGTGTACTCTGATGTCGTAACTCGGTAGGGAGCATGGCCTCCGAGCTGTACACGAGGAAGAAGGGTGTCTCCTTGTTGGACGTTGTCGGTGTGGTGCGTACGGCCCATAGTACCGAGGGGAGTTCCTCGACCCACTTCTTGTCATGTGACATGAGCCTGTCGTAGACGTGGGTCTTGATCCCTTGTAGTACTATACCGTTTGCCCTCTCGACTTGTCCATTACTCTGAGGGTGAGAAACTGAGGCGAAGCATATCTTGACTCCTAGTTCGATGCAGTAATCTTGGAAATCGGAGCTGATGAATTGGGAGCCGTTATCCGTTATGATGCGGTGAGGCAATCCATATTGGCAAAATATCCCCCTAATGAATTTGATGGCGTTGTCGGCCTTGATTTCCCCCGTGGGTGTATCCTCGATCCATTTGGTGAATTTGTCGATCGCCACGAATAGGAATTTGTAGTCGACCTGTCCTCGTGGGAATGGGCCGAGTATGTCGAGCCCCCAGCACAAGAACGGCAAAGTGAGAGGGATGGTTTGTAGTGCTTGCACTGGTAGTTTTGTGTGTTTGCTATGAAATTGGCAAGCTTCACACCATTGTACCATGTCGCAAGTGTCTTTGAGGGCGGTTGGCCAGAAAAATCCTTGTCGAAAGGCTTTTCCGACCAATGTACGACCGGCGGCATCTGACCCACAGACCCCGTCGTGTATGTCGAGGAGGAGGTGTTTGCCGTCGTCGGACGAGGCGCATTTTAGAAGTACCCCGTTTGGCGCTTTCTTGTATAGATCGTTGCCGATCATACAATAGATTTTTGCTTGACGGGTTATTTTCTCGGCTTCTGCGTCGTCCTTGGGCAATTCGTCGCTGCTTATGAATTTAATGAGTGGGGTCTGCCAGTCGTCCGTGGTCTTGATGTCGGCAACGGCGCACTCTGCCTCTGTAGCCCCCGAGTTGATGTCGGGGGTGACTGGGCTATCTTTGTCGTTTGCCTCTTTCACTGATGGTTTTGTCAAGATGTCCAGAAAGGTGCCGGGTTCAAGTGGCTCTCGTCTGGACGCACGCCGTGCTAGATCATTCGGCTCGATGTCGTCCTTGTGATATACGTGTCGGACCTCGATCCCATCAAATCTTTTTTCCAGCTTCCTGACTTCTGCGAGATACTTGGATAGCTTTGGGCTAGAGCATTTGTAATCTTTGTGCACCTAGTTTGCGACTAGTTCGGAATCCCCTTTCACGATCAGTCGCTTGACTCCAAGTGCAACTGCAGCTCTTATCCCGGCGAGTAGTCCCTTGTACTCGGCTGTGTTGTTGGTCGCACTGAAGTTAAGGTGAATTGCATGCTTGAACTGATCTCCCGAAGGTGATGTCAAGATGAATCCCGCACCTGCTCCTTGGCTGTTGAGCGCGCCATCGAACGCCATTGTCCATGTTTTGTTGTTGGTCTAGCTGTCTAACCTGTTTTCAGGCATAGTCCAATCGGCTACGAAGTTGGCGAGAACTTGGGACTTGATGGCTGTTCGTGGTACAAAGTGGACGTCAAACTGGCTTAGCTCGACTACCCATTTCTTAATGCGGCCAACAACGTCTTTGTTTCTCACGACTTCGCTAAGAGGGAAGGCGGAGACAACTGTGATCCTGTGGGCTTGGAAGTAGTGTCGTAGCTTTTTTGACGTCATGATTACTGCGTAGAGCAGTTTTTGGATCTGTGGGTACCTTGTCTTTGCGTCGTGTAGAGCTTTGCTGACGTAATAGACTGGTCTCTGCACCTATTCTCTTTCGACAACAATGACAGTACTCATAGAGTAGGGTGTGGCGGCAATATAGAGGAACAACTCTTCATTAGGTTGAGGAGCAACAAGTACAGGGGGATTTGACAAGTAGAGCTTGAGTGCGATGAACGCCTCTTCGACTTCCTGTGTCCATACAAATTTGTCCTGCTTTTTTAGCAGTGCGAAGAAGGGTTGTTCTCGTTCTCCCATCCTAGAGACGAACCTACTTAGCACCGCCATGCATCCGGTTAGCTTATGTACTTCCTTAAGTCTTGTGGGTGACTTCATGTTCTCGATTGACTTGATCTTCTCGGGATTTGCTTCTATTCCTCTACCAGAAACAAGGAATCCGAGCAGTTTGCCCGACGGTACCCCGAACGTGCACTTCTTAGGGTTGAGCATGAGGCGGTATCGTCTGAGGTTGTCGAAGGTTTCCCGTAGATCGTCAATCAATGAGTCGCCTGTCTTGGTTTTGACAACGATGTCATCGACGTAGGCCTCAACATTGTTGCCCAGCTGATCGCTAAGTGCCCCTTGGACCGTACGCTGGAAAGTATTCCCTGCGGTAATGAGTCCAAATGGCATTTTAACGTAACAGAACACACCGAAAGGTGTGATGAATGCTGTCTTCTCCTCGTCCTCTTTTGCCATACTGATTTGGTGGTAGCCGGAGTAAGCGTCAAGGAAGCTTAACAGCTCGCAACCAGCTGTTGAGTTCACTAGTTGGTCTATTTGAGGAAGAGGGAAGTGATCCTTGGGGCACGCCTTGTTGAGGTCGGTAAAGTCGACACACATCCTCCACTTCCCGTTGGCCTTCCGCACCATGACTGGGTTGGCTAGCCACTCTGGATGGAGTACTTCTCTGATGAAACCAGCTTTAAGAAGTTTATCGAGCTATTCTCGTATGGCCTGTTTCCGATCTGGTGCAAATCTCCGCAGTTTTTGCTTTACTGGCTTGGCATCGGGTCGCACCATGAGTTTGTGCTCAATCACATCCCTGGGGACCCCCGGCATGTCGGACGGCTGCCAAGCGAATACGTCTGCATTGTTGCGGAGGAAGGTGATGAGCGCGAGTTCCTATTTCTCGTTCAGTGATGCCCCGATCTTGACCGTCTTGTCGGGGTTGGCACTGGAGAGTGGAACAATTTTGATTGCGCCGTCTGGTTTCGGCGTCTTAGTCGTTTTGATCACTTTCTTGGGTGGCTCAGCTGTGGCAGGTGGGCTAGGAGTGTGCTCGACCATGTCGAGGCTCCGCTTGTCGCATTGGACCGCCAGCTTTGTGTTCCCTTGGATAGTGATTGTTCCCTTCGGCCCGGGCATCTTGACTACCTAATACGCGTAGTAAGATGCGGCCATGAACTTCGTGAGTGCCGTTCTTCCGATGATGGCGTTGTATGCTGTGTCGAACTCAGCAACATCAAATGTTATCTGCTCCGTTCGGAAGTTGCTCGCTTGGCCGAAAGTCACCGGAAGCGTTATTTTGCCCAATGGCTTGGACGAAGATTGAGGGGTGATTCCATGGAAGGGTTGATCGGTAGGTGTCAACTCGCCTCGTGGAATTCCCATTGCGTCCAAAGTGCTGGCGAAGAGAAGATTAATGGAGCTGCCGCCATCAACGAGGACTCGCGCTACCTTGATATTCCGAATAGTGGGTTTGGCCACGATCGGATATCGTCCTGGTATAACAGCAGCCTTAGGGTGGTCTTCATCTGAGAACTTGATCTTCTGTTCAGACCACTTCATCTTGGGTGCAGCCCCCTGCTATGTCGAACAAACCTCACACTCCACTTTTTTGTATTCTCGCTTTGAAGAGTATGCTATGGAACCTCCGAAGATGTGTGAAACATGAAGATCGGAATTTGGGTACGCGGAGTCCGAGTCCTGAGTGGTTGCCTCAGTTGCCTTCTCGACTATACGTACTCGCTTGCCCTTCTCCAAAGTGAGCTGCCTTTCCAACGTTTTTTTGAAGATAAGGCACTCCTCCTGAGAATGTCTGTCCGACTTGTGTATGGAGCACCATATTCTCTTTGTATCACTGCCTTGTGGGTCTGGGTGTTTGGGCGGGCGCTCGTATTCAGATGCAAGGACTTCTGCTTGAGCTTTCCTCTTCCCATTCTTGCCGCTTTTCTTCTTGTTTGACTCGGGTGCGTCCTTGGCTGGCTTCTTCTCTCCTCCCGCCTTTGGTTTGTCGTTTTTGCGTCTCAGCACGTTGTCTGCATGGGCACATCGATCAATGATCTCGAACAACCTTCGAGTAGTAGTGATTCGCCTTGTTGCCAACTCCTGGGTAGTATAGCGATCTCTAACACCGGTTTTGAAGGCGCGAATCACAGAGGCATCGGTGATATCGGGGATCGTATTTCTGCACTCATTAAAGCGTCGAACATAGTCCCTCAAAGATTCACCCGGATTCTGTGTTAACGCGTGTAAATCGTCTTCGATCGCGTGGCGCTTGTAAGTTCCCTGGAAGTTCGCGACGAATTGTTGCCACAAATCTGCCCATGAAGAGATCGAGTAAGGTGGGAGGTGCATCAGCCACGAATGCGCAGAACCTTTCAACGCCGTTGGCAAATAGTTTGCTAACGCGTTATCGTCTGCTCCAGCAGCGTATAGTACCGTGGAGTAGATCTGGAGGAATTCTTCAGGGTCAGTACTTCCATCGTACTTCTCTATTGCTTCGGGTCAGAATCTCTCGGGCCATCAAACATCACGCAGAGAACGGTTGAAGGCTCTATACCCAGCGCTGGGGGTGGTGGGTTGTCAGCGATCGTGTGTCCTCCGTGGATGTCTATCGAACGACGAAGACAAAGATGATGATGACGATGATGACGATGGCTCACTCGGCTCCGGTGTACGATTCCGAGGGCGACGTTCAGGTTCTCGAGAATTCTGTCGCCGTCCACCATTGTTGTCTTGGCGCCAATCACCATTATCATCACCTTCATGCTGACGCCCTCGAGCATCATCGTCTGGTGTCCGCTGCTCGCGGTTATCACAATCGCGGCGGTTGTGACGATCATGGTGACGTTGGTACTCGTTCGAGCGGCCTCCTCGCTCCTCGTTCTCGCGACGTCGTGAAGAAACACGATGTCGGGAACGATTCTCGTTGTCTCGCGCGTGTCGTGCTTCTCGGCGGCCATTCAGATGGTCGCGGAGATCGCCGGTGCCGCGAGGAGGAGGGGTAGCTCGTGGAGGCGATGTCCGCTGCTCCGGTGGTTCACCATCGGCACCGCCAGCTGTCTGTCGTTCTGGTTGTGCTCTGGTAGCAGCTTCCTCGAACGTGTTACTGAGATTGGCTACCGATTCCCGTAGTCGTTACGTCCATCGTGCGAGAACATCGTTCAGCACGTGGTCATAGGGAGCTTCTCTCAGTATTGCGTTGACGGTGCCGAGATGTTGGGCTGGCGTGGCCGTCTGGTTCTCCGCCTCTGCGTTAGCCTGTGCAGACGTGCTAGTCCCACCGATGGCAAACACGTCGCGTGATGTACTGGAAGATGACGAGCCATAGTCTTCGAGCAAGTGTAGGACTGATGGTTCGCGGGGATCAATGTCGATTACTCCAACGAATCGATCCGAGATCAACGTCGCTCCTTGTTCCTTGTCTGTATCTTCGAGAGAGGTTCCTGACTGCTGGACCTTAGGAAGTGTCGTCTTCATGGCGCGGAGAAAGACCTTGCAGCTTGAGAAGTCGTGATTCTTCGTCTTGTGAATAAGACAATAGATATCACGAGTTGGAGAAGTACGCTGGATCCCACGCTCTTTGCAAGCATGGATTTCAGCTTGTACGTTGAGAAAAACCCACAAGCTTGCAAGTTGTGCTTCCTGGACTTGTGGATAGGACACCAGGACTTGGTTACCTCGAAAGTTTCGAGTTGTCCTTGTCGGCTCGCAGTTCTTGTTGAAAAGACAAGGCTTGGCCGCACTAGGAACCTTCTCGAGCTTGTATGACATCGATGTTCCGTTCTCCACCATGGCGGGAGGATCCTTCGACATGGGATCGTCCGGGTTTATAACCACGGCGTTCTCGTTTCCGGTTATTGATGGACCAGCCGAGATTGGCACGTGGTGTAAACCGGGAAGACGATTTCGCCGACTTGAGTCCACACCAGCATTGTTGAAGTAGGGATTCCTTGGATGGGGCCAATGTTGACGCTGTTGTCGACAAAACTCGATGTCATAGTAGTAGAACCTTGAGCACAAAGTCCCCCTACCTGACGCGCCACTGTCGACGATGGGTACCCGTAGACCGGATATAGAGGGTATTGGAGTACGCTGGTACGAGGATCTATGTAATACGCCATCAAGAAAACAAGAGACAAAGATTATACTGGTTCAGGCCCCTTAGCAGGTAATAGCTCTAATCCAGTTGATATGGGATTATATGGAAAGAACCACAGATTACAAAGGGAATAGTAGAACTTGGCGGTACCGACGAGATCGTAGTCGAGTTGATTCGACTAGATCACCCGGCGACTTGGCTCCTGTAGTCTCTGACTTCGTAGGCTGTGGTCGTTGTGTAGGCTCTGAGATTTGATCCCTTAGGTCCCCTCAGGGGGTCCCTTTTATATCGCAGGTCAGATGGTCTCCAAGTAGGACTCGGAAACATCGGACCATGCACGATATAGTAACGACCTAGTCCTATACGGATAGGAACCTTTCCATTGGTAGACTTCGTGATGGATTTCCTTAGCGTGTTCAGAGAACGTCCATATATGCACCGATATACCGTATTGCCGTATAGCATACATCCATGGGTAGAGGGTATATCTTATCCGTAACCCTGACATATGTGAACTAGTTGTAGTTTAATTTGTTTTTTTCGTTCTGACATGTAGAAGTTGAATCTTAAGTTGCATTTTGTGAAGTGGAATATCACATATTAATACTTCTTCTCAATTTGTTTCATACCTATTTAAGTGACAAGTAAATAATGAGGAGACATCACTTCGAGACTTTAGAATAGTTTTCCATAATACAGGTGCTTCACAAAGAAGTCTCCAATAACTGAATATTACTATAGTAAAGCTTTCGCTGTCATGCTCAATTTTAGGGGCAGGTTGGCTTTGTGTTTGCATAAAGTTTAATTTAGTTTCGCGTATGTTAAAAAGTTGCTAATTTGGTTCGTTGCGTCGCTTGGTAATATATCGTCGATAAAGCACTTCATGCGTGATAAGGCTGTTTATTATACTCCATCCGTGCAAGTTTTGCACCGGTGATTGAAAAGTAGGTACGATTAAATGGTCACTACATAAATTAAACGGGAGATGCTTATGATTGTTTGAGATGAAGTAGCAGGATGAGATTTTACTATATATTCTAAGATAAATTTTAAAAGATATAAGTTGCTACATTTTTCGGATGGAGTAGTTAGCTATATGAAGCTATTTAGTTATTTGAGATTGCTAATTTAATACATACACATGCAAGTTCAAAAGTTTAGATGCAGGATGCCCAGCTCTTGCATGTATATAACTAGTTGAATACCTATGTTTTGCAACGGATTAAATAATATATATTACAATATTGTTTAAAATATTTAAAATATATTTGTTAGAAAATTCTTTTATTAAATATATTTATCCTAATTTGATTTTATATGTGGTATCCATTTAAATTTAGTTGTTTGTTAATAGTAAGAAGTTCAGGGGGTAATTTATAAAATTTACAATAAAATTATGTGGTATGGCTGTGATGGGTTTTAGATTCATCCGCTACGACTCTCTCGATATATATGTGGTGTCACCCTAGCAATATTTTCTCTACAGTTACCAACATTTGAGCTTCTTGGCAATTTGAGGATGTTTAGCTAGCCATAAACCTTGAAAACAATTCCTTATGGTTTATGGCCATTTTGTAACACAAGTACTCCCCTCTATTTCATATTATAAGGTAATTTTTAAAAATTAAATATGAAGTTCATAGAAAAATATAGCTCTATTTTCAGTACGGAACAAACATAATATCGAAATATATATATTTAATGTTAGATTATTAAAACTATGTGTTATAAATATTGTTAAATTTTTCTATCAACTTAATCAAACTTTAAAAATTAGACTTAAAAAAGAGTTAAAACGTCTTATAACATGAGATGGAGAAAGTATATATTCTGGTTATACAACTTTAGTCGATGGTTATGATATAATTAATCGTGCCTTTATAAATTGCTTTTCATTTCTCTGACGTTATGGTATGTTTGTGACAATTGCTAGGATACTACTAATTAATGTCCCCCAGGCTATTTGCCTGAAACATCATTGTAAACTTAAAGCTTAAATACTAATTGTTCTAATCGCACTGCGCCAACAGAGTAATATCATTAATTAAATCTTAGGTGATGTGAATGTTCTTCCAGTAGCCGAAGCCCATGGTTGACGGCTGTATATAGATTATCACGTATTCACATTCAAGTCTTATTCAGAAGAACACATGGCGTCAGCTCCTGTTTTGCTATAGCTCCTTAGCTCCGGGCGTTTTTACACCATACAAAACAGCTGGTTGTGTGTGCAGCAGCTGCTGATTCTGATGTAGCTTTCATCCACAGACATATCATTGACTCGCCCCTGCCTAGGACATAACTATACTAATTAGATGATAAAATATCTAATAAACGTTGGCCTAGCCAACTACAGTTTGTGTACCATATTCGACTCCAACGATTCGCTTATTCAGCGGAACAGCATATTTGCAAACCAAAAATAATTTATAAATAAAAATTTTATATAGGTGTTGTAAGCGACTTAAAAACAAAGGCTGAAAAATAAACTTCGATGAAAAAAACTCTAAAATCAACTCCAAATTTAAGGTTAAAAATTCAAGTTTGACTCATAAGCATAATTATAAGCGAAAAGATGAGATCGATTGACGTTCTATTTCTACTAGATCGTCATGCCGATTAATTAATCTTAGCTATAATAAAATCTTTATTCTCCGTGAAAACTTTTCCCGCTCGTTGCGCCACGTGTTCCTCGACACTTCGTCTCATACATATCTCTAGAAACTAGAGCCGCTGCGCCATGCTTGAAGAAGCATTCTCTTTCAGTATTGTTGTGGTCACCGTTGGCAGAATGGTGAATACATGCTTGTATGCTGAACACGACGATAAGTTGTGAAACCATTGTCATGATTAATATTTGTGATTAAAAATTGAAAAAATCTTTTGTATATCCCTGAAATTTTAGCTAATCCCTTATATGTCACTGAATTTTGCTTACTTTCTTGTATACGCCTAAAATTTGATTTTGATCCCTTCTATACCCCTCCCGCCAGTTGACCATTAGTTGACCGTCTAATTTCTATAAAAATGACCATTTTACCCTTTTGGTGAACATAGAAATTTATGAATTACATGATTAAAAATATAAAAGTTTGTCGCATTGTTGACAGAAAACACGAGGCCTGAGAGATCTGCTTAACTCCAGTGCAGGTCCAAAGCTCGCCTTCGGGTGTGCTAGCATGCCAGTTGATTTGATCCTGTAACCAACAAGAAGTAGAAGCAAAGAAATCGCGGTTAAATCTATAAATGATAGCCGATCGGCTAAGTGCCGATAACATATCATTTATCTTTGAGCCGATGTCATATGTGTATCGATCGGCAATCTTGAATATGTAAGAAAGAACTAAATCTACTCGATCGGCTGTAGATGTTAACGATATATACTCCTTATATCGATATGTACTTAAATCAAGTGATTAGGATAGATCGGTCGCCATGCCGAGACAGTATAAATCACTTAGATCGAAATATATATTAATAACAGGACTATATATGTTTACAGCATAGCCGATCAGATAGATCTAGCATGTATCGGCTAATACTCCAATACTACTTTATATCAGGATATTAAAATAGGTATAGAATATCAAGCAAAAGCCTAATATATTCAAATACAACAATATCTTGGCATAAAGGGCAGATTTAACATATCAATAAAGCATATAGAGCAAATATAGTTAAATCAGATAAGATCGGCTGAAACTCCGATGCTACCCTAATCGGCAACCAGAAGGCAGGCTAGAGGTTGATATTCTAAGCACGACTTAATAGATCAAACTTAACTGATGTAGCATTAAGTATGAAAAGAAGAACAATATCTAGACAATCAAACCACTGGAAGTTTCATAAAGTGGTAAATATCTTATATAACTTAGGTCAACGTCGCTATTTAACCTAGTCGGCTGCCTTCTACCGACAGATGTTAGCCGATTGTAGATTAGATAGCGGTATTGCCAGAGATTATGTAAGATATATGATAGCTCGGCGAATTATATAAACGAGATCAGAGTATCATAAAGATGGAAGCACTAATCCCGAAAACACAAGTCGTCATAACAAGTTTTACCTCATGTTGAAGATCGAAACCGATGCAGCTCAACCCGAAAGCAAGAACTCGTCGAAACAAAACTAAAGTAAAAGGGTGGCGATGCGTCGAGATTGTATTGAACGTGTGTTAAAAGTTACATAGGGCTCGGGTCTATTTATAGCCAAGAATTACAAGATATGTCCATAACGGACACGACTACTATCTCTAACAAACTCTAAGATACTATAAGTCTTTGCGGCAGACTTTTGCCCAATCATATCTCTAAGGAAATTACATAAAACATCCTAATTAATAGATACAATTGCCTCCTCAGGACTCTATCCATGTGCGGCAATCACCTTGAAGCACCTCAATCCAACCCGACATCACACATCAAGTTGTATTGTTAGGATCGGCTACATCGGCTTACCTAGTCCGACTCAGACTCAGCCAATCTTATCGTAGCCGATCCCTGCTCTGTTTCCGAACTCGATCTCCGCCTCCAACTTCGCTTCAATCTAATCTTCTTTCCCAATGCCGATATTACCAAATTTGGTTGTTAACACATGCCCCCCAAGTCCGGTTGGTAATGTTTCGGGTTTGCTGTAAATCGACTCCGAGCAAGTTTTGCACTTTGCCGTTTTCCGACCATTATTGCCGTGCTTTAAATACTAACCGTCACTCTCGTGAAATCTCACACTGTGACTTCCGTTTTCACCGCTCAAGCGAAACTTTATCCTCTCTCTCTCTTCCGGCGATTCCTCCGACGCAAAAGCGACTCCCGGGTGACTTCATCTCCGGCGAGACCTCCGCCTACAGTGATGTCGTCTTCCACCAATCCATCTGATGCGCCATCAGCCGAGTATGCTGAGGTAAGTCCCCATCGGCTAGATCCCCTTTCTTAGCAGCAGATCGATTTTCTCCTATCTTACATCACTCTCTTTCTCTCGGTTGTCTTGGATTTGTAGCATCTCTCCAACCAAGTCGCGATTCCTAGCCTTTCGCACAAAAACCACTATTTTCTCGGCCCAATCGGCAATCTCGACCCCACTGATTTCATCATTGGTGAAACCAATCGGATCCCCTTCAGGCTAGCCAACCCTAACCTGGGTCACTGGAAGAATACCTTCAAGTCTTGGCCATCTCTCGAAAAACCCACACCTGATAAGAGCTGGACCACCTGGTACCAACGCGTATCGGCTAGTAAGAAAGTTCACTAGGATGAGATTGGAATCGGCCAAGCACTTGCTCTCACCATAGCCAATTCTGCTAAGGATGAACCTCTGATGGTTACCGCCACCTACTTCTGGTCGAATACCATCAATGCTGTCACGACCGGAAATAACCCAACGGGCGTTCCTTACGTGCGTGTATTATTCCTTGTCCCAGGAGGCAAGGTACACCAAAAGTTGATACAATACAGAGTTTAACAAGCGGAAGCGTAAATAATTAATTTATTACATGGGCGGCGAAGGCCCAGCACACAGGAAGACAAACGAAAAACAGCGGAAGACTAGGGCGACGACCACAGGCGCTTGACGGCAGGCACGAGCTAGACACCAAAGCCTTCATCTTCCAGGAACTCCTCTTCTGGGTTTGGGAAAAATTGAGCAAGACTGAGTATAACCACCGTACTCAACAAGACACACCCACAAGTGCAGAATAAATGCAAGGGAGTACAAGGGGGTTATAATATAAGGGGTTAGGGTTTGCAGTAAACAACGTTAAAAGACACTTAGTTGCTCAAAGCTATTTTGTCAAAACGATCCTAGAGCTATACAATATTATTAATCAAGGCCGTGAACCCACACGAACCTGCCTTAACCCAAGGCCTACGATGATTCAGACCGAACTGGCAACCCGACCCTGGGTCCCAGCTCGTCCCAAGCCAACCCAGGCCAACCATTCCACATTTTAGTTGTTAAGCAGGTTTTAAGAATTAAAACACTAACTTGGGTACATTGCTCGGCTTGCCCATAACCGAGGGCGCGGCTATTCGAATAGGTTATACTCTGATCAGAGGTGTACATCTTTACCCACAAGACACATCTTCCTCACGTGTAACCACGTGCCACGTACCACCACGGTATACGGACGGAAGACGTGACATAGTTTCCAACCCATCCTAGCCATAGACAAGAGTACCGATCCAACCCCACCTACGGCCGGAACCTCCGGGACAGGTAGGCAGGACTGAGCCCCTAGCAGCAGGACACCGGCCCTGTGCCATGACATCTCGACTACCGGGCCGCAGCTCGTGTAGCCTTCATTTGCCCTAGAGATGTCCATCGACCCCCGACTTCGTCCACCTCCATCCGTGTACTTTTTTTTATAACCAGACTGAGCTACAAACTAAGCCTTACCCACTAGACATGTGGAAGTACGGTAGTGCTTTGCAACAGAGGCCCGAAGACCGGTCCTTATATGGCCGAGGTGCTACTATCAAAACCATGCACCTCGAGCCCAGCCTAAAACCATTTTGAGGATTTTGAATAGAGGGGGAGGTGTGAATCCAAATCCACAATAATCCAACCGTTCCATAGTGTCTAGGTGATGAGAATATTCCCAAAGTCTAGAGTTGTAAAACCACCTAATGTTGCCTAATTAACCAGCGAAGCATCTACCTAAATTCATACTAGTGGTACCATGAATAGAGTATCCACTAGTTGGGGGTTTTGTTTATTCTAGGCTGAACAAGGTAATAATAACAATAACAATAATAAGGTCATAACAAAGGTAAATAGGCATGGCTAAATAAAACAGTGATAACGCGGGAATTTAAATAAAGCGATAATGCAATAATTTAAATCAAAATAATTTTATAAACTGGGATTCAATATGTTCAAGGATGATGTGACTTACCTTGCTCGCTTTCCCAAACGTCGGCTTCAACCTCCACGAAGAGCGGATCTTCCGAAGCTGTAGCGTATACACGACCAACGGAAAGGAAAAAGGCTTTTACTCGAATAAACTCCATATAACAAGCAGGAACAAAGCATAAAAATGGGTTCTTGACTTCTTAAGGAAAAATTAGAGACTTGAACGGTCCAATTCCGAGTTCAAATGGCCAAGTTATGGCCATTTGAAGTTTATATGCTCTTTAAATGAATATTTGCGAATTTCTTTATTTAAATTTTAATTTAAAAAAAATGGTTTATTGCGTCAGCCGAGGGGGAGGGGCGCGCGGACCGGGTCCACGGGAGTGGGGCCCACGCGGCAGCCTCACGGTCCACGGTGGACTGGGTGCACCCGGGCTCACACCGGCCGGCGCCGTGGGCCCCACGCGTCAGCCGCACCCGAGGGCGCGGGCGGCTGACGGCCGGGCCCCACGCAGTAGCCGCTCGGCGCGCCCGAAGGCGGCCACAACGGCGCAGCCGGCGGAAGGCGGCGCGCCTGCGCCCCTACGGTCGCCGGTGGCGGCCATAGGCACGGCGGAGCGGCGGCCGAGAGAGGAGAGGGAAAGGGGGAAACGAGGCGGCGGTCCACGGCTCACCCTAGGTCGACGGCGACGACGAAAAAGGCGGCCGGAGCGGAGGAAGGCGGCGGCGCGGCTCGGGTCGACGGGGTCGGCGGCGTTCCGGCGGTCGGCGAGCTCGACGAGGGGGTGGACGGGGACGGCGACGGGGCGGCGAAGCCGGAGGAGGCGACGCCGGGGCGGGAGATGGTCCCGGCGAGCGGAGAAGGCCGGCCGGAGGTCGTCGGTGACGGAGGAGAGAGAGGGCAACGGCGCGAGCTCGATTCCGGCGAGGAGACGGCGTGGCAAAGGGTGGAAACGGGCGAAGGAGGTGCGGGGAGGGTTTAAATACGGTTGGAAGGGGGAGAGGGCGGCCGGGAGAGGAAGGAAACCGGCCGGGAGGTCCGGCTGCCATCAATGGCGCCGGCGAGATTTGTGGGAGCAAATCCACCCGTTTGAATGCGGGAGAGAGAGGGAAAAATGGGGGGAAAGGGAGAGGGGATCACGGGGAATATTTCCCCCCACTTTATTGCACGCGGGAACGGCGGGAGGCGGCGGGATTCGCGGCGGCGCTAGGCGCGGGCGAGGCGGCGGGAGGAATGGGATTACGGGTGGGCCCCACCTGTCAGCGAGGGTGGCAGGCGGGCCCGCCCGTCAGCGGCGCGCGCGCGGGGAGGGGCCGAGTGGGCCGCGGTGAAGAGGAGAGAGGGGAGGGAAATGGGCCGGATTCGGCCCAAGAGAGGGAAGGGGGATTTTTAGGGTTTTTTTTTATAAAACCTTTTTAACTTTGTTTATTTCTTAATAATTATTATTTGTGCTCTAAAAATTCCACTAAAATTTATTTACACATTTTAGGCTTTTAGGAAATATACAAAAATCCTCCAAGCCTTAATTGACTTTTAACTTTGCACATTTTAATTTTTGAAGGCTTTCACAAGGATTTTAATTATTCTAGGCATAATTTAAAGGATATATTTTAGGGTCGTTTTGGGACGTGACAAATGCTTTCTTACTCAACCAAGGGCCGATGACTCCAATTTTAATCGACATCACCATGATTATTGGATTAGATGTGACTTCATCGGCTAACCCCATGAGTATGAACACCAAGAACCAATTTGACTTCAAGACCAAAAGCATAGGTGGCTGGTCTGGCTATGTGGCGGCATATATGGGCCAAGGATCCGTTACCCCTCGAGAGCATGTAGCTTTCTTGCTCATGTGGCTGGAAAAGTTCCTCTTCTGTGGATCCAGCTGTGGCCCTACAACCAACTGGCAGTTTGTAGCCGAAGCCCTAGAATCAAAGAAAGAATTTCCTTCGGGCAAAATCCTTCTCGGCTATCTGTATCAAATGTTGAACAATGCATCGGCTAAAATAGCCGTCGGCTCAGTAGTTGGAGCAGGTGGACCATGGTGGCTGCTGCAAACTTGGTTAAACCTGATAGTCATGAAGGTTGTCAATTGGCCCTCTGTAATAGAAGCTGAATTCCCACTGCCAGAGCCAATTGCAAAAGATGACGGAGAAGAGTGCACCCGTCGCAGATGCATGTCATATAGAGAATATGCATCCACACCAACCGATGCTGGAGCAAAGCTGTCGGCCGAGCTGCTCAAGGACTGGTTCTGCAGCTTCTACGAAGGTTTTAAGAAAGATGCACGAATCTGGTTTCCTTATGAAGACTCAGCAGAACTTGAACTTCCATCAGACTTTAGATTTGAAGATATTAATCATGAGAAATTCCAAAAATCCAGAGAAGTTTTTATAGTCGCAATCAGCCCATGCATCCTTCATGTCGGCATTCATCAAGGGAGAAACATCCAAGTCTCCTACGAGTTCTATCACCCAATGAGCTCGGCCAGACAACTTGGATTGGGTCAACTCCCAATCGACTTAATTTTTGCCGACAAGATTCAGTGCCGAGGACAAATCACATCCACTCTAATGATGGATCGGCTACTCAACCTACCAGGACCTCCTCTGGGCAGTATTGAAAATATCGAGTTGGCAGGATTTAGAAGCAAAAATTTTGACAGATGGTGGGGTGAATGGAAGCTGCATCTATTTCATCAATCGGCTACGATGTATATGACAGATCTATTCCCCGACGTCATACCCCAGGTAAACTTTGTCATTACTAGATTGCATAATCAATTAGTTGATTCATTACTTGACCAATCTTTTTCTCCCTTTTTGCAGACAACAGAATCCTCCCCTCCTCATCAAAGTAACAGTGGCAAGAATATTGAATATGCTTCAGGCCTAATTCCGAATGGAGGTAGACTATCTCCCCCTGTTATCGGCTACCATGCCCCCAAGACTTCAACTCTCCTTCACGGCCTAACCAGGGAACCAGCGGATGCAGGCAAGAAAAGGAAAACCAGATCATCGGCCGTGAGAACCCTGGCCTTAGCTCCAAAGAAAAAGTCCAAATTCAAGAAAGCCAAGCCGACTGATAAGCCGGCTGATGATCTACCCACCTTGGATCCATCTATCGAACAAGCCTTAGATGAAGAGGAGATTGGTGAAGATGTTGACCAGGCCGTAGCCGAAATGAGTGACACAGAAAGAACTCCATCGGCTTCACCCAAGCAAACGCCTCCAACTCCTTCTGCCCCCGTTCATTTTACAAGAGTAAGTATCTCTCTTTGACTTCTTCTAAAATTACTTCCCTCTTCGGCTAATTACTCACAGACTTTGTGGTTGCAGAAAAAGAAAACTGCTGTGAAGAAAAAGTCGGCAGCAACGATTGCCAAGTCGGCTCCATCAGTAAGATGTCTCTAATTCTTTTACTTAATCAAACTCAACCGGCTCTGTATAACACTTGTATATTCTACAGCCTCCTCTTGCTTCTCCTGCTGTACAGCAATCGTCAAGTGACCAGACTCCATCGGCTGCGGGGAGTCATCACATCGAGGAGTAAGAACAACCAACTGCTCCTGCTATCCCAGTGAGTTTTCCTTTGTCCCAACAATATGATCGGCTACATTTTATCCAGCCCATATTCTTCCCGAAATTGTCTCTGCAGGTTCTAGCCAATCTCTTCTCTTTTGACATCAGAGATTACCTTGACGAAGCAGAGGAAGATGCTTCGAGCAAAGCTCTATCCGATGATGTGAGAAAAACACTTGAAGACATCTCTCATCGGCTAGAAGCCTCTTCTTTAGATAGCTTGGTGGTTGACTGTGGATCAATTAGGTCACGGCTGCATGAAGTTCAGGCTCTGATTCTCGAAGATTTGGCCGATGTCCTGACTCAAGCCGCTTATCTCGAGCAACATCAATTCAAGCTGGAAAAAGCTAAGCTAAGACTAGCCGAACGCCGTGAGCGCAAAGAGATTGAGGCCACAATCCAAGCTAATCGGCAGCTTGTGCATGAAGAAAAGACCAAACTTGATCAGCTATCTGAAGGTCCGATCATATCCAATATTGATCGGCTCGAAGCTCGCAAGATTGAGCTCTTGGCGCAACTTGAAGAATGCAATGCCGAGCTAGATATTGAGCACAAAAAGCTAGCCGATCTCCCAAAATCAATTAAAGAACAAAAAGCAAGGCTCAAATCGGCTATCATGAATGTTGCAGACCTGACCAAGTCCCTAAAAGTCATCTCTGAAACTGATGCTCAAGATGCCCAAGCTATTGAAGAAGTAAAACAAATTAGGCAAAGGGCTATTTCGGCTATCCAGCGATACTTGTCTCAATAACTTTTGTGTAATAGGATTTAGAAATACTTTACTGTCCTGACAATCCTTTGTGCTGATTAATATGACTTTGAAATTCGCTCAAAAACTTTGCCTCAAAAAATTGCATTTTGATATGTATGTGCCCCCCTAATTTTACAATGTCAAAAACATTGATAAAATTAGAAAACAACCAAGGGCGATATAACAATATCGGCCATTGTACATCGGTAAACCACAACCGATTACATCATAAAAACAACTAAGGGCGATATAACCATATCGGCCATCTCAAGGCGATGTAAACACATCGGCTGTCATACATCGGCAATACTAGCCGATCATGCGTTAACCCAAACACTTGGGTAATATTTCTTCAAATACTTGCCATTGAGCGCTCGCCCATAGACGTCACCATCAAGCCCTTGCAACATATACGCTCCCTTAGACACAACCTTATAAATTTGGAACGGTCCTTCCCAATTCGGCGACCACTTGCCAAATTTACTATCATGAGTACCAATCGGCAAAATCAACTTTCATACAAGTTCTCCTTCCGAAAAATCTTTAGGCACCACTTTCTTATTATAGTGCTGAACAACACGTTCCTTATACTTGGTAACCTTTGCAAGGGCACGCAATCGTGAGTGAACCAGATCCTCCCTCTCATCGGCCATAAGGTTGTAATACTCATCGGCCGTTAAATCATTTTGTAATTCCGTTCTTCGAGAGCCGATTCTAACATCCTATGGCAAAACAGCCTCATGTCCATAAACAAGTTTTTAAGGAGGGACTTGGATCGATCCATGACAAGCCATCCTATAAGACCACAACGCTTCGGCCAACTGAGTATGCCATTGCCACGGCTAATCAGAATTTTTCCGCTTAATCAATTTGATCAAACTTTTATTAGATGCCTCGGCTTGCCCGTTAGCTTGTGCATAATAAGGTGAAGAATTCAACAACTTGATACCCATGCTATCGGCAAACTGAACAAACTCATCAGACACGAAGATTGAACCCTGATCGGTAGTAATAGTTTGAGGAATACCAAATCGGTAGATTATATATTCCTGAACGAATTGAATGGCATCCCCAGAATCAACTTTCTTCAAAGGAATTGCCTCCACCCACTTAGTGAAATAATCAGTTGCCACCAATATAAACTTATGTCCTTTACTCGATGGTGGGTTTATTATACCGATCATATCAATTCCCAATCCTCTGAATGGCCATGGCTTAATAATAGGATTCATAGCCGACGCCGGTGCTCGCTGAATTGCTCCAAACTTCTGACAATCTTGACACCCCTTATAATATCTGAAACAATCTTCCAGCATTGTCGACCAAAAGTACCCTGCACGCCGAAGCAACCACTTTATCTTATAAGCCGATTGATGAGTACCACAAATTCCTTCATGAACTTCGCCGATTGCAACCTTAGCCTGATCGGCACTCAAGCACTTAAGTAATACTCCATCAATCGTCCGATAATAAAGCTCATCATCCAACAGTGTATAATGCCTTATATCTTAATTTCCTAGAAGCCGATTGAGATGGATTACTCAAATATCGATGTACGTCGTACCTCCAATCATCGGCTGTCATTGCTGCAATTTCAACTTTAACATCTTTGATCATCGGTTTATATCCCGATGCCCCTTGGGCTAAATCATTAGCTTCAATATTTTGCTCTCGAGAAACATGCTTTAAAGTAACCAGCCGAAACTCTTTCATTAGTTCTTGGCACTTCTCATTATAAACCATCAATATATCATTCTTGCATTCATACTCTCCTGCCAATTGACTGATTACTAACAGAGAATCTCCCATGATTTCAATGGTATCGGCTTCAACTTCCTTGAGTAGTTGCAACCCTTTGAGCACTGCCTCATACTCAGCTTGATTATTAGTCACATACGGTTCAATAGTATAAGCAAACTCGAAACATGGCCCCCTAGGGGAGATTATGACTAAGTCGATACCATAGCCATGAGTACACACCGATCCATCAAAGAATAAAGTCCACGGTACTATTTCAACCGAGCCGATTGAATCATCACGATGTTCCACAATAAAATCGGCTATAGCTTGTCCCTTAATTGCCTTCGGTGACTCATACCGAAGATCAAACTCGGTTAAGGAAAATATCCACTTCCCAACCCTTCCTTTCAAAATTGGAGCCGATAGCATGTATTTGACTACGTCGGCTTTACATATAACAGTACACTCGTTAGATAGTAGATAATGCCTCAACCTTGTACACGAAAAATACAGACACAAGCATAACTTCTCCACAGGGGAGTACCGAGTTTCAACATCCAAGAGCCGATGACTAAGATAAAATATGACTCGTTCCTTCCCTTCCAACTCCTGAATCAAAACTGAGCCGATTGACTTCTCACCGGCCGATAAATATAACCTAAACGGTATTCCTTTACGTGGAGGAATCAAAACAGGAGGAGAGCTAAGATATTCCTTAATATCATCCAAAGCCTTTTGCTGCTCTGCCCCCCAAGTAAATTGCTGATTGGCTTTCAATCTCAACAATGGTGTAAAAGGTTCTAACCTTCTAGACAAATTAGAAATAAACCTCCTAATAAAATTTATCTTGCCGATCATCTCCTGTAATTCTGTCTTATTCTCCGGAGGCTGAATCTTCTTGATCGCATTAACACTCCTTTGAGTTACCTCAATCCCCCTTTCATGAACAAGAAATCCCAAAAACTGGCCAGCCGATACACCAAAAGCACATTTTGTCAGATTCATCTTTAGGCCATATTTTCTGGTTCTCTCAAAAACCTTCCTCAAATCGGCTATTTGGTCCTCTATTTCTTTAGACTTAACAACCACATCATCGATGTAGGCTTCAACTAACCAGCCGATTAGATCATGATATATGTAATTCATGGCTCTTTAATATGTAGCTCCAGCACTCTTCAAGCCGAAAGTCATGACAACCCATTCAAATAAACCGATTGCACCAGGACACCTAAAAGCTGTCTTATGAATGTCTTCTTCAGCCATAAAGATTTGATTATATCCCGCGTTCCCATCCATAAAACTCAAAATTTTGTTCCCTGATGTAGCATCAACCAGCTGATCGGCTACTGGCATTGGGTATTCATCTTTCGGTGTAGCTTTATTCAAATCTCGGAAATCAATGCACACCCTGACCTTGCCATTCTTCTTGATAACTGGAAATATACTAGAAACCCATTCAGCGTATCGCCAAGGACGAATAAAACCAGCATCATACAATTGTTTAATCTCAGCTTTGACAGGTTCAAGCATATCGGCTTTACATCTCCTCGGAGGTTGCTGGCGTGGCCTAACACCTGGTTTGATAGGTAGCCGATGTTTAACAATCGATCGGCTGAGTGCAGGCATCTCATAATACTCCCAAGCGAAGCAATCTCTAAACTCTTTTAAGAGCTCTATCAGCTTGGTTCTAAACTCCGAAGATAAGTTCTTACTAACAAATGTCGGCCTTGGCCGATCGCCTGGACCTATGTCTATTTCTTCCAAATCATCGGCCGACATGAAACCTTGACCTTGCTTATCATCGAGATTATCTACTGTATCCTTAGTGTAGACACTTGAACCCTCCACGACGCCCTCAAAATAATAGCTTGGGTTCTCCATCTTCAACTGGCTATCGGCTGGCACGATCTCTACCTTGTCGCCTTGCCATTGAATCAAACATTGATGCATAGTTGAAGGAATGCAACAATTAGCATGAATCCAATCCCTTCCAAGAAACAAGCTGTAAGAACCCTTCCCATCGATGACCAAAAACATAGTAGGAATAGTTTTACTGCCGACTGTCAGCTCCACATTCAGAACACCTTTGGTTTCCGATGGATTACCACCGAACTCTTTGAGCACCATGTTTGTCTTGATGAGATCCTCGGCATTTCTACCCAACTTCCTGAACGTAGCATAAGGCATCAAATTTACCGCAGCCCCACCATCAACCATCATTTTAGACATCAGCTTCCCATTGACGTAGCCATTTATATACAATGGTTTAAGATGCCGATTCTTTGTCCCCTCGGGTTTCTGAAACACTGCCTGTTCTGGTGACAGAACCAACTTAGCCGATTCCTCTTCCACCTCATCGACATCGGTTTGATCAATCCCGAATTCTGCTGGCAAGGTAAAGAACATGTTAATCGGTGCCGTCACAACACTCTTCCCTTTTGCCAACCTCTTTGCCTCATTGGCTGCAACATCATCGGCTACAGGAACCTGATTCTTAACACGCCACTCCTGCCTTGGCTTTGCTTTCCTCAGCCGATGATTAATTTCTTGTTCAACCTCCTGAAGGCGTTCTCTGTTCATCAATCTTTGAACCCTTCTCTTCTGATTCTTTGTGAAAATACCAGAAGGACACCATTGATTCTTCCTGACCACACTGTCTTCTTGGCCATGATCTTGATTCACAGGACCCAATCTTTGATGAACAGAAACTCTTGTCTGCCTTAGCCGATTACCCCTATTATATGATTGGCTTGAGCTCTCGACAATACCACTGCACCCAGGGCAGTTTTCAATAGATGGCAACCTCATACCTTCATTCCAGCAGAATCTAAAGAACTCACAACCCCAATGAGGGTCAAAACCATCATCGTATTCTTCATAATGCTTCTCCCGCTGCTTGTCATACTTCCTCTGATATTTGTTGATAATCTTAGCGAATTCACCTGAAAACCCCTTGCGTGGGCCCTATCGGTTGTTTGGCCAGCTGTATGCACCATATTAACAGAAAAAGGATTACCATCGACCTTCATCGGCTTTTTGGAATCATCAAACCTAATCTTGCCCTCCTCAATGGCCACCTGAATCTGCTGTCTAAAAACCATGTAATCATTAGTAGAATGAGACCCAGAATTATGCCATTTGCAATACCTCTTTTTGCCTAACTCCTCAGCCGATGGGATTGTATGACCAGCAGGAAGTTGAATTTGCTTCTCTCGGAGTAGCAGATCAAAGATCTTGTCAGCTTTAGTAATATCAAAATCATACTTCTCCTCTTTTCCAGAACTTTTCACCCATTGGCATGGTATGACCTTTTTACTCCTTACCCATTCGGCTGCAGCTATTTCAGGATCATCCTCTTCATCATCCGATCCATACATGTATGGACAAACATGATTAACTCTCTTAGAGCTCTTCCTAACTTCCGCAGACCTATGCTCATGCAGGGTTACTTTCTGTATCAGATGTGACAAGCTATCAAAGTCTTAAGACGAGAACTTCTAACTAATCGGAGCAATCATACCCTGAAAGGCCAGATCGGCTAACTGGGCATCAGTTAAACTCAAGCTGAAGCATTTGTTCCTCATCTCCCTGAATCTCTGAATATACTCGTGCACAGGTTCATCATGCCGCTGCTTAATCGCTGTCAAGTCAGATAATTTCATCTCATGAACCCCATTGTAGAAATAGCTATGGAATTGCTTCTCCAAATCGGCCCAACTGTTGATCGAACCATATGGCAAAGAGAAAAACCAAGTAAAAGTCGATCCAGACAGAGATAACCAGAATAACCTAACTTTCAGAGCGTCTACCGCCGATGCTTCACCACACTAAGCCAGGAATCGGCGAATGTGCTCATAAGTCGACACACCATCTTGTCCCGAAAATTTGGAGAAGTCTGGAACTTTGAACCGATTGGGAAGAGGAACTCTTTCAAACCACTCAGGGTAAGACTACCGATACAAGCTTCCAGTCTCTTTTGGTTTAAGCCCAAACTGTTCCCTCATTACGTCAGCAATTACATCGGCCCACGGTCGTTGCTGAGCTGCGCCTTGTGACTGTTGCTGCATGGGCTCGAACTGACCGTATTAGGATGCAAACTGAGGTTGAGCCAAACCCCCTGGCTGATATTGGGCTTGCAGGGAAAGAGGTTGATATTGATAACTCAGGTTACCCCCTTGGTAATTGTGAAGGTTCGGCTGGATATTGCGCAGCAAGTGCTCAGGAACAACCTGAGGCATTACTGTGCCATACGGCTGTACGTGGTGAACCAAATGTTCTGGGACAACTTGGTTTAAAAGTTGTTGTACTGGCTGACCACCAGGCGTTGCAAACCCGGCCGATGCGCTCATTGAACCTTGGTGCTGGATCGGCTGGACGATCTGCTGTCTCAACGGCGTTTGCTAAATTGGCTGCAGAGGCTGCTGCCTTGGTGGTGTTTGCTGAACTGGTTGCATGACCTGTTGCTGGATTGGTTGTGCTGGTTGCATGACCTGTTGCTGGATTGGTTGCACAACCTGCTGAATTTGGGGTGTCTGCTGAATCAGCTGTTGCTGAATCGGCTGCTGCTGTATTGGATCAACTGCATGTTGAGGCGGCAAAAAGATGGCAGCAACCTGATCTTGGGTTGGCCGATTCGCAACCTGCCCACTATGCTGTGGATGCTCTCTCATTAACAGCCGAGGGTTCATCGGCTGGCCTGGCGCCATAACTAATGTAGCAGGTAGGGGAGTTGATGCCGATGCCGTCGGCTGAGTTGTGGGTGTAACGGAGGGAACTGCCTGAGTAGATGGCTGAACGTCGGTAATCAAAGACCGATAATTTGGAAAAACACCTCCTTGCAAATAAACCGGGCATGCAGCCTGATGTTCAGCTATTGAACCATCGGCTATTGACTTCATCATGTTTGATAGAGTATTGACTAACACCCAGACTAATTGATCAAAGCATGATGTACAGCGTAATCAACCCGATCTTGGAAGTTATTGAAAAAGTCCTGTGCCACATCACTATTAAGATCTCCTCCCTGCAGCCCCTGAGCACCGTCACCTCGAACTCCATGCACCCTGTCACCTTGTACTCCATGGACTCCTTGAGAATTGTCGCCTTGATTTCCTAGAGAGCCATCGGTAGCACCTTTGATACTCGGCTGAGCCGAGCCGTCTGGAGCTTGTTTCCCATCTACATCCTTAGAAGAACTGGTTCCAGGATCATCAACAACCACTTTTATTTTGTACTTCTAAACAAGTGTCCCCTTGCAGGTCTGCATGAATGAGTTCAAGAACTGATCCCATGCTTGCTGCAACATTGCTTCAAACTCTTTCTTCTGCTCAGGTGTGAATTTTTCTGGATCGACCAGTACGACGTTTCCTTCATTGACGTCAGTCAATCCCAACTTCAGCATCTTTTCCTTAACAGAGCCTGGGCTAGATGGTGGTGGTGGTTGTTTTTCGGCCATGAGGAAGGATTGTTGGCTGACTTCTTAGTGGTCCCACCAGGCATGCCAAAAGCGTGTCGACAGAAAACACGAGGCCTGGGAGATCTGCTTAACTCCAGTGCAGGTCCAAAGCTCGCCTTCGGGTGTACTAGCGTGCCAGTTGATTTGATCTTGTAATCAACAAGAAATAGAAGCAAAAAACCGCAGTTAAACCTATAAATGATAGCCGATCGGCTAAGTGCTAATGATATATCATTTATCTTTGAGCCGATGTCATATGTGTGTCGATCGACAATCTTGAATAAGAAAGAACTAAATCTACTCGATCGGCTGTAGATGTTAACGATATATACTCCTTATATCGATATATACTTAAATCATGTGATTGGGATAGATCAGTCACCATACCGAGACAGTATAAATCACTTAGACCGAAATATATATTAATAACAGGACTATATATGTTTACAGCATAGCCGATCAAATAGACCTAGCATGTATCGGCTAATACTCTGATACTACTTTATATCAGGATATTAAAACAGGCATAGAATATCAAGCAAAAGCCTAATATATTCAAATACAGCAATATCTTGGCATAAAGGGCAGATTTAACATGTCAATAAAGCATATAGAGCAAATATAGTTAAATCAGATAATATCGGCTGAAACTCCGATGCTACCCTAATCGGCAACCAGAAAGCAGGCTAGAGATTGATATTCTAAGCACGACTTAATAGATCAAACTCAACTGATGCAGCATTAAGTATGAAAAGAAGAACAATATCTAGACAATCAAGCCGCTGGAAGTTTCATATAGTGGTAGATATCTTATATAATCTGAGTCAACGTCAAAATCTAACCTAATCGGCTGCCCTCTTCGGCAGATGTTAGCCGATTGTAGATTAGATAGCGGTATTGCCAGAGATTATATAAAATATATGATAACTCGACAAATTACATAAACAAGATTAGAGTGTCATAAAGATGGAAGCACTAATCCCAAGAATGCAAGCCGTCATAACAAGTTTTACCTCTTGTTGAAGATCGAAACCGATGCAGCTCAACCTGAAAGCAAGAACTCGTCGAAATAAAACTAAAGCAAAAAGGTGGCGATGCGCCGAAATTGTATTGAACGTGTGTGTTAAAAGTTACATAGGGCTCGGGTCTATTTATACCCGAGAATTACAAGATATGTCTATAACGGACACGACTACTATCTCTAACAAACTCTAAGATACTATAAGTCTTTGCGGCAGACGTTTGCCCAATCATATCTCTAAGAAAATTACATAAAACATCCTAATTAATAGATACAATTGCCTCCTCAGGACTCTATCCATGTGCGGCAATCACCTTGAAGCACCTCAATCCAACCCGACATCACACATCAAGTTGTATTGCTAGGATCGGCTACATCGGCTTACCTAGTCCGACTCAGACTCAGCCGATCTTATCGTAGCCGATCTGGACTCCAGCCGATCCCAGCTCTGTTTCCGAACTCGATCTCCGCCTCCGACTTCGCTTCAATCCTATCTTCTTTCCCAATGCTGATATTACCAAATTTGGTTGTTAACACTATTTTGGCTTCTATTTCTTCAACAATTCAAGAAAACAAGTCTTTTGTTGCAAAACCATCGATTTCAAAACCATCTACTTTCACAAACTTGTCGTGAGAAGTACACTTGTTCTTTTTATGGAAAAGATGGACATTTGGTTGGTTTTTGTTTACGACTACATGATGCGCTGCATGATTATAGAAAATTTAGTACGATAACTAACATAAAAAGTCCATGTATATTAAATATTTTGAAAAACATATTATTTGTAATATGCCCGTCTGTTTGCATAAGCTTTTGTAATTGTTCTGTTATTGGCCATGTTGTAACACGGAGATCTTTCTAGTTATGTGTACTGATGTTTTGTTGCCGTTCAAGAATGCTGAAGTGATACTCTAGACCTTGCAGCTATTGGATTGTTACTATTAGTGGTATACGACATAAGTGAAGGGTTACTTTAAATGGAATATCGATGCCAGTTACTAACCATAGTAGTGAGGTCAGTACATTTGCTTCCAACACTTTGAATCAAGTACCTGTATCTCACGTTTTTTTGCTTTGATGACAGCTAAATACCAATGGTTGTTTTCTATGTTTTCTGGAATGTAAATCTAAACAAGACATTGGGTTAGGTACATACATACATACATACATATATATATATATATATATATATATATATATATATATATATATATATATATATATATATATATATATATATATATATATAATAATGGAAGTGAAACATATTAAATTCAGTACTTGCAAGATTTAGAGATTGGAGTTACCAGTTCATGTGTGAGATAGTCTCTTGCTTTGTTTGTAATAAAATTGCTATATACATGGTTGTTCTCAGCTATTCCAAGTTCACCATCCCGTTTGAGCAGTACTGAGATTAACGGGGTTTCAAAAATATGTTTTTCCATCATTTCTGCCCTGTAACTGTGCTTGATCCCTTATACAGTATATGTAGGCACCAACGATCTGGAGATTCAAGCGATAATATTTTGTTACATTTAAATGAAGATGATTAAAATAGAAATCCGTATAAGTAGCTAGGTGTACTTACATTGTCATCTAGGTATTCGTTCTCATCTAATATGGGTAATAGTTGATCTTGCTTCGGAGCTATATCATTTATTTTGACCAGCACATCAGTTGATGACGAAGTCTCTATTGTTATTTGAGCACAAATATCGTCGTCGGTCATGTCATAATCTGCAAAGAGTTTTTATTTATAGGAAAAGGTAAATATAACATAACAAAAGGAAAAAAAATGTTTGTCTAACTTTGGTTAACACAACAGAAGCAAAAGATGGGAAAATTAGACAATACAAATTAAAGCATACCTTGTGGGAGATAATTGTATATTTGGTTATTATGTAATAATGGTTTGCTTTCGTTGAACGTCTGGACGTTGGAACACTCCATGTTTTTATCTAATTGAGTGCCCGTGCTCCGTCCCACCGCCGTCACTGCCATCCACCACCGGTCACCACTACACGCTCCCTCGTCGGCATCTATCCCCTGTCACTCGCAAAAGAGGAGCGGAGACCTGAGAGAGAGAGAAAGGGTAAAGAGGAAGGAGAAAAGGTAAGTCATATATAGGCCCGATATTTATTTTTATTGTTTTGACACTCTGATATGTAGGTCCCATTTAGATTTGTTTTTATTTTGGTGCCACGTAAGTACTACGTCGGTGCCACGAAGGATGAATACCAAGTCAACCCGCCACATAAGTGCCACATAGAATGAAACCGATATTAAACCATCGAGTGACTCTATTTGCACTGACTTTTAAAGTTGAGGATGCTTTATATATACCTGGTTTTATGGTTGATAAACGTGATTCAACTGCAAGTAAGAAATGAGGGACGCAAAATAGACTTATTCCTATCTGGACTGGTCTCGGCGTCGGTCTGGCCTCCTTGTATCCGAATCCGACTTGTTGTATCTGATACATATATATATGCGTACGTCTATACTGTAGACCTCGGCGTCTCGCAGGCCTAAATCTGGAGCCAAGGAGAAAAATAGAGAGGGCGAAAATAAAGAACGCGGGAGCGAAATCGTTCATGGCGGCGGCGCTTCGATTTGCGGCGAGGAAGGTGAGCCGTGGCGCCCTTCAACAGGCGACGGCTTTCGTATCGCCGTCGCCGGCTGTTAAGGAGGAACAACGGCGTCTGTTGCCGGAGCACCAAACTATAGCAAGGTATGTACCCTTCTCCTACATCTATCGATTTAGAATAAATTAAAAAACCGAGCAATTTCGAGAACGACTGGCCCCGTCAGTACTCTATCTCTGACCTTCTTCAGAAATTGCCTGAGCTATTAATGTTGATAGCTACAAAGGGATGGATACTATTTCAATAACAGTCTACGCGTTACTAGTCTTTGGGGTTCAATGTTTGATGTAAAAAGTGCCGCTGCTTAAGTCTAGAAAACCAACCATTTGTTTTTCTCACACTGTTACCTTTTCTCTGCTGATATATATGACCAGTCAGCCTCACGCAAAACCTGTCGCGGATGTGGATCTGTCTCGTGTCCCAGAGAGCATCAGGCCGCAATTTGAGTCCTGGTATCGTCGCCATTATGCTCACACAAGATTTGTGAATGCCGAGTCGTCTGCTCCTAACAGCTGCAAAGAGCCTGCGAGCCTTGGGGCGCAAATTGAGGAGAAGAAGCACGAGTTGTTCCATCTACTATTTGAGCTGAAATATGGCAGGAAAAGTATAGCTGGTGGTGAAAAACTCAGCATCCAGGACGAAAGGATACGCCATACCGTGAGCTTAAGGCAATGGCTGATAAGTATGGGTAAGTAATTGTACTACTGTGTAATCTCATATCAATAATGCCTTTCTTTTTTCTTGGCAAAAAGAAATATTATGCGCTGTATATTTTAACTCATCCCCTGCCTTTTTTGTGTCCATTACTGACAGACTAAAACAAGCCTTGAAATATATTGGAATAACCTATGTTTTGGGCTTCGCTGTGTTGGGGATGGCGGTGAACCATATGTGAATCTGGAAAGTGTGGCAGCTGGAAGCACGATGATGTTGCAGTCTTGAAGATGGATGGTTGGGGTTGCTAGATACAGGAATTTATATAAACATGTTTCAGTCAAATTTCAATCTTTTACGGTCGACATCTATAAAATTTACATCAAAGTTACATATGTAAATATAGTATAATTATGATGTAATTATGCCAAGTTATTATATATACTTACACTACTGTAACTATGTAGCTATATAGTATAATTATGCTGTAATTTAACCCAAACAAATTATAATATGTGTATAAAAGGCATGCTAGTGCTAGATTAGCATGCATGATGCATGTAGTAGCACAAAATTAGGTGCAGCTGCAATCGGATTTGCCAGACATCATAGGTCAGCTAGCATGCGTAGCTCCATGCAGGACAGCTGGACACTTCGCAAGGAAAAAAAAAACGGATGGAAGCACGTATCTAAAACACAGGTCAACGGCTAGAAAACTGATCAGAGCAGAGAGAGCGGCACGCCTTATCTCCTCCTCTCAATTCCTCCGCCCGCTTGCCTTATCTCCTCTCCTCCGCTGCGCACTTGTATGGCGAAGCTCTCCATCTCCACCCCTACCCCTCCCCCCACAATGACACCGCTTCCCTAACCCCTCAGCCACGACGCCCTCTCCCCAGCCGGAGGCGGCACCCTTCAGCCGGTGGGCGGCGCCTCAGCCACGGCGTCCGCTCCCCTAACAAACACCAATAACCGAATAGAGCTAAAATGTTGCTCTTTCCATAATTACACATTGAGCTTAGATAATTACACACATTCTCTACAGATTGATTGGATGCTAGACCATCAGTTGGAAAAGTAGTTTTTTTTTTTTTTGAGTTGAAGTTGGAAAAGTAGTTTAGTTACAGACTTGCAGCAAAAAGAAGCATGGAGAAACAAAAATAAAAAACTGTTCTCTACATTGCCATGAAAAACCAATTCAAACATACAGTCCAAAAAGAAGGGGACGAGAGGGAAAGAAAGAAGCAATTCTTCTCTTGCTGTCAGTAATTACTCTCAGTAATGAGATCGCCTGATGCTCTCAGTAATTACTTTTATAGAACAGAAAACAAATACCTAAACATAAAGGAACCCTAATTTTGATGACAAATGGACTGTCAGTAATTGCAAACCGTCCTTATATTAACCTTTTACAGCGCTAGGTTTGTATAGATCAGAAAAGCAAATAAGTACCTAAATATAAAGGAACCCTAATTTTAATAGCAAATGGATAAGAACAAATTAAGAAAATGGAAGCAAAAATGGAATCTAAATAGAGGTAGTAACACATTTGGACTTGCAGTTGTAAAAAAAAAAAGAGAAAACAATGGAAGAAAGAGCCCGACATTGTTACTAGCTAGGACTTGGAATTCACGTCCAATTCAGTCATCCAGTGCAAACACCGACAAGAGTCCAAATACTTTACAGAGGACCCCAAACATAAAAGAAACCAAGACCCTACACGCCAACCAAAGCAATCTCGCCAACATTCAACACGCTAGGTTTTTATAGATCAGAAAAACAAATAAATACCTAAATATAAAGGAGCCCTAATTTTGATAGCAAATGGATAAGAACAAATTCAGAAAGTGGAAGCAAAAATGGAATCACAATAGAGTTAGTAACACATTCGGACTTGCAGTTGTAAAAAAAAAGAGAGAAAACAATGGAAGAAAGAGCTCGAAATTGTTACTAGCTAAGACTTGGAATTCACGTCCAATTCAGTCATACAGTACAAACTCCGACTATGACACCATATCAGAGTCCGAATCCTTTACAGAGGACCCCACACATAAAAGAAACCAAGACCGCACACGTACGCCAACCAAAGCAATCTCGCCAACATCAAATTCAACACGCCACCAAACCAAGCGCAACAAAAATAAGCATACACCTACGCCTCCTTTCCCAAGATCAGAAAGACCTACGCCTCCTTTCCCAAGATCAGAAAGACAATTCACATCTCATGCAGCCAACACTGGAAAGATTCCACCACTTCTCAAAATCAATTTGTCTCATTGAATTAGGTTTAATTATACCTTGATTCTATATTTATTTTTGATTTTTTTATTCAATTATATGCAGATTTAATTATACCTTAATTGTATATTTATTTTTTATTTTTATTCAATTATATGCAGATAATGAGTTCTAGCAAAGGTTCAATCAAGTGATTTTAGAAGTCCAACCATTAAACAAAGCAAAAAAGTTCCAAATTAGATGATTTTGAATCAGTTGAAAAAATGGAGTGTTCTGCCCAAAAACCAAAGACAGCCCAAAAAGGCATGCACGAAGATTAGAATTCACAAGTTATGCAGCCATCACAGGTGAGATATTTCTTAGTTGTCTATTATATGCAGATGATGGGCTCTTGCAAGATTGAACCAAAATAAATTTATCCCGCTAGCTTGAATTATATTATATCCTTAATTGTCTAGTTTATTTATAAAAAATAATGTTGATAGTGTTGATACTAACCTGTAAATTTGGCAATAATAGTTCGTTATATTTCCATGTGTGCACGAAGAGTGAAACATAATAACCAGATAGTTCCCTGGTAGGATTAAATTGTTAATAAAAAGAAAAAACGGAGTGCAACTTATGTTTTTGAAATTTGTAATAAATTAATAAACATAAGACTCCTTATACAAATATGATTAAGGAAAAAACATAAATTCTGATTATAAAAATTAAAGAACAATTAATTAATATTTTACCTGTTGCGAACCGGAATGTTTGGTAGGATTATTTGACGCCATAGATTGATATCTTCATTCCATCTCGATCTAGGGCATGCTTTGATCATGGCCTTTGCCAAGTATTCACCGATACATAAAAGTTCGTATATCTTGCGTTTGGGTTATTTTCATAAATGGGATTAAGCGGAGTCGGGTCTAATATGTATAGGGTTCTGGTTTCCTGATCCAATATTATAAGAACGTAGGTACCACAATAATCTGTTGGTATAAGAATCTGCAAAAAGGCTAATTGTTAGGACAACATTAATTAATTTATTAACGATCAAAGTTAAGGTAACCTACCAATTTGCATTTTGAAATATTGTAGTCAATACCGTGACCGTTACAAACTGACTCCACCAATTGTTCAATATTGAGCTTTTGTCGGTAGTCCGGGTGTCGTCCAAAATCAACAACGTTCTATATGGTATACAAAAGAGATTATTTAAAGTTTATGAGCAAAAGGGATGAATATATGTCATTTTAAACACTCACCCAAAATCGCATATTGAGATAGTGTTTTGATATTGTTCATTTGTTTTTTTTTCATCAATTGGATGTCATCATATGCGAATTTGCGTACGATTAAGTTGAAACAGTCATGGTACATTGGCTCACCCTCCTTTAGTAATCCTTGGAGTTTTTGACACTACAAGAGATCTTATGATAGGTGACGTTTCATTTACGTCACAAATACATAAAATTTCATCACGTCTCGTAATCTATGACACTCACGTGACGAAAATTCATTTGTCACCTATCATGCGTCTCTAATGGTGTTCTATGACGAAACTTTATTTTTTTCATCATTAATATAGTGACGATCCTTCTGTCGTCATAACTTTGTGATGCTCATATTCGTCATTATCTAGCCTGAAAAACGTCATAAAATGTATTATGGGCTGTAGAGAACCATGTAGTTCTCGTGGGCTAAGCCCAATTGTAAATCTCGTCATCTTTAGGCCTAGCCCATCTAAAATATAGTAATTTACACACTATTGGCCTGTTTAGGGCAATACCATAAGCAACCAATTTATGGGCCAAAACCAATTACGTAGCAGTTTATACACTATTTCAGCCTAGTTTGCTAATTCATTTGTAGCAGACTAGCAGTACCAAATACCAAGTGGGCCAAGCCCATTTCAAAAGACTTTACAAGCCCAATAAATCATATAGCACAAAAATTACAGCCCTTATAATAGCCAATAAAATCCAATGGTCATCTAATACAGGGGCCAACCCAGCCACATGTTCAAATACAATCACAGGTTTACTGACCATGAATACATTACAGGTTTACTAGCCAAAAAAAAAAACTTCGGCACATATAGGTTATTCTTGGAAATAGTATGGCTGAGTTGGCGCAAACATTGCGGCAATTTGCTCCTAAGTCGCCCGATTGAGGTTCTGCCCAACATGTTATGGATGTTCCCTGGTCAAGACTCGAGGATTAACCACTTGCCTTTGTGCCGACGACGGTGCAACTGGTGCAGGAGCTGAAACTACCGCCGTCGGCTGAACTGGTGGTGTATTGGTAGTATGATGCTGGTTGCCTATCACCAAGTTCCTGTATGGTGGGAAGACGCCACCTGGTAGAAAGACTGGCCCCGTGTTTTGATGCTTAGCTATCGTGCCATCAACCACAGATTTAATCATATTTGTTAAAGTATTGACAAGCACTCCTGATTGTTTAATCAAAGCATGTTGCACAGCATAGTCGACTTGGTCTTGGAAATTATTGCACCTTGTAGGCTCTTGTTGCCCCTCAGCATCTTCTTCACCAACATCCTCAACCTCACCATCCCTAGGCTCTATACCTTTGTCACCCGAACCATCTGCACCACCCTTAGCTCCCATGGTTCCACCGTCTTGAGATGAGCTTGTTCTAGGTTCATCGGCAGCAACCACCTTTAGCTTGTACTTCTGAATGACCATTCCCTGGCGGGTCTCCTTGAACGAGTTCATGAATTGCTCCTGAGCGCTATTCACTATCTGTTCAAGCTCCAGCTTATGCTCCAGTGATAATTTGTCTATGGTGACCGGAACAATGTTCTCAGCTCCAACTTCAGATGATGATTGATTGGTCCTCGGAGGTTTTGGATCCTTGGTCCTTGATCGAAGGGTTTGGAGGCTTGCATGTCGACACCGGTGAATGTTTTTCCGCCATGAGAGAAAGTTGTCGCAACTCGGTCCCATCGGGCGTGCCAAAAGCGTGTTGATGCGAAAAAACACACACTGGCCCAGAAGATCTGCTTAACTCTTGTGCAGGTCCAAAATCTCGCCTTTAGGTTCGTGAGCATGCCAGTTGATTTGATCCTGCAATCAACAAGAAAGAAAAAACAAGAAAACCGCGGTTAAATCCATAAATGATAGCCGATCGGCTAGTTGCCGATGACATATCATTTATCTTCGAGCTGATGTCATGTTTGAATCAATCGGCAGTCATGAATGGATAAGATAAAACTAAATCTACTCGATCGGCTGTAGATATCAATATCATATAATCCTTATTTCGATGTATATTTAAACTAAGTGATTGGGATAGATCGGTCGTCATGCCAAGACAGTATAAATCACTTAAGTCGAAATATACATTAAAGCAATGATTATAGGTGTTTATAGCATAGCCGATCAGATAGATCTAGTGCGTATCGGCTAACACTCCGATACTACTCTATATTAAGATATCAAAACAAGTAAAATATATCAAACAAGAAGCCTAATATACTTTAGTGCAATAAAATCTTAACATAAAGGGCAGATCTAGCATATCAATCAAGCATACGAGATATAAAATAGCTAAATCAGGTAAGATTGGCTAAAACCCTGATACTATCTCTCTCGATTATTATAAAACAAGTCAAATATCACAATTATAGGTAAAACTCAATAGATCGAACTCAGCCGATGCAGCATTAAGCATAAAGATAATTGTGGGATCTAAACAAGATGATAAAAACCTGTAAGAGATGGTGGATACACGATGTAATCTAATTTAACAACGAAACATGACACTATCGGTTACTTCCTAACAATAAGAACTAGCCGATAACAAGTTATATAACGCGATTAATAAAGATTGCAACGTGTATATGATAACTCGGCGAATTACATAAACAGGATTAGAGTGTCATAAAGATGGAAGCACTAATCCCGAGAACGCAAGCCGCCATGACAAGTTTTACCTCTAGTTGAAGATCGAATCGATGCAGCTCAACCCAAAAGCAAGAACTCGTCGAAATAGAATGAAAGTAACAAGGGTGGCGATGCACCGAAAGTGTATTGAATGTGTGTTAATTGATTACATGGGTTCGGGTTCTATTTATACCCGAGATTGCAGAATATGTCCTTGCCGGACATGACTCTTATCTCTAACAAACTCTAAGATACCATAAGTTTTTGCAGCAGACTTTTGCCCAAACATATCTCTAAGAAAATTACATAAGATATCATAATTAATAGATATAATTGCCTATCTGAGAGCTTTATCTCCATTGTGGCAATCCTTGTGAAGCACGCTAATGAATTCTAGAAACAGGACCGAAGCCATTGCCACTGGAATCGGTTGTATCAACCCCATCAGTTGTATCGGCTGTCCTTCATCCGATCATTCTCAGCCGATTCAGACTCCAGCCGATGCCTTCGCAGCCGATGCACACGCTGTTCTTCGAATCTAACTCCCTGTCGAATCCGCTTCGACTCCAATGCCGAACCTGGTTCATGTTTTACAAAATTTGGTCGTTAACACTATGCTGATTTGGTGGTGGGTTTGGTGGCCTAAGAGGTTGTTGTTGCGGCGCAATATGATTATAATGGCCATATCTAGTGTCGGGAGGATATCCCCTATTAGGATCATTGTAGACATTAGGGATATGTGGGGGAATTTGGGGATTCACAGTAGATACAAGGGAATCATGTACTGGAATATGGTATAAAAACCCATTATTTGTCATTGGATCAATCCCCTATATTGAGATGATTGCGCTGGTCTGACCGGTTCAGGGCCTGATCTGACAGGCATCCAAAGGCGCGGTCAGACCGGTTTGGGGTCCGGTCTGACCGCCGGGAGGAAACCCGGTCTGACCGACCATCTGGCCGGTCTGACCGGTGGCGAACGCGCGGTCTGACCGACCAGCTGGCCCAATCAGACCGGCTGAGTACGCACCCCCTCCCTCCCTGGTTGTTTGCATATTTGCCCCATCAGTTTTGCTATATATTTGATCACCAGGGGCTTTGCTAGTACTGATAGAGGCTTTAGGTTGTAAATCGGCTAAAAAAGAACTGAATTTATTCCTCATAAAATCATCAATACGCTCATCAAAGCAAGATTGAATAGATACATCTAATTTATTAGTAATAGCAACAATGGATGAATCTACTGTACTCGCTACGAGTTTTTAATAGGAATTGCTACCTCTTCAGTACTTACCGCATCAAAAGTGGCTTTAGGCAACGGTCCAGGCTTGAGAACCATGTTGACGGGTATTGGTGCACGATCTCATCAGCATCTCCTACGTAAATGCCTTGATTTGCTCCTCCATGATCTTGCATGCTTCCCCATCAAGATCCTCCAATGTGATTGGCATAATATTGGATGGTTCCACCTCCGACTTGGTTGACTTCGACATAGCGGCGTCGAAGTTGAGATGACGTTGAGCAGATTTCCCCAGCGGAGTCACCAAAAATCGTGTTGACAACTTTCTGTGATAAGTTGACAAGCACGATCGCAGCACCTAAACGCCTTGCGGTGATCCTAGAGTCGCCAACCACCCCGATCTAGCAAACACTAGATCAAGATGGGTTTTGATAAACTAAACCGGCTAGCGGAGCCGATCTAGATAGAACGATAGATAACTACCTTTCTCATGGGCAAAACGAAAGGTTTTAAAGACAAATCTACAAAGAGGTGCCACACTCTCGCAGCGGCGGCAGACAATTTACAGCACAAATGGACAAAGTTAGACAAACTAAACTAGAACTAGAAGCAAAAGTAAAAAAACGATTCGATTGATTGATAGTTGATTGTTTTTACAATTGAACCGGCCTTGTCCCTTATATAGGGGTTGGTGTTGCCCTCTATAGGCCCTCCTTCACGTCCAACTCGGGATAAAATCCAAAGGAAACTCCAAACATGCCTTCCCGAGCAAGGAAACATCGAGACCCGACGAAACAGACTCAGGCTCGGACTCTGCCGGTCACACCGGCCACACACCGCCGGTCTTACCGGCCCACTGGCGGCGGTCTGACCGGCCGACATACGGTGGTCAGACTGACCCTCTCAGAGGAAAACCGGCAGACTTCCAAACTTTGGCAATTTTCCCTATTCTATTCCTAGGTGTCAAATTTGGGTGTAAATTCAAACAATTAAAGCAATAAAATTTTTCCAAAAAGAAGTAAGGAGAGACTAACTGTGCTGATATGTCGAGAACGCACACCGCTGGAGACTTGTATGTCATGAAGCGAGAGTTATGTGATACCCTGAATATGAATTGAAAAAACAAAATCATTTCTACCAATAATATTTTCCTGCGTGCTGTAAGATTAAATCAATCATATATTTCGCCATAAATAAACAAAAATAAGCCAAACATTAATTCCAAGAGAGAAATTCATATTTCAGTTATGTACCTTGGATTGAATAGAATGAGTCTACAATCTATAAAAGCTTGCATCCAGTCCCTAGAACCACCTCACCTGCGACCAATTAGGCAAAAGTCATAAAGAAAAAAGATTGATCGTTCTCTCTATTACTTTACTGTGTTGCTGCAGCAGCAGCTCCGTCAGTTCCTGAAGGCAAGACATGTTCGTTGAGGTTTCGCCATATCCAGCGGTGTGTATGCATCCGCCGCGGGCTGCTTCAGCTTCCATCGTGGTGTTTAGCAAAAGGAGGTGTAACAGATGGAAAGTTAATTAGCGTGAAAAAGAATGAGCAATTTACTCAGCGTACAAATAGCTATTGTCGTCGATTCGTATGCCGTGATAGATGGCGGCCGTTCCTCTAAGAGCAAGTTTAATAGTATAGCTCACTACTAGCTTCAATTCATTTATAGCCAATCTAATAGCCAATTCATATAATAGTTGCTTATTATATTATAATATATGGTTCCATCTATCATACACACATTATGTCTTGGAGTCCGCGCTGCAGCTGGCTACAGATTTATAGCCCACTGCTTTTCTTTCTCATCTTTTATCTTATTAAAATATATTTATAGCTCGCTAATAGTCTGCTATTGTACCTGCCCTAATACAGAGATGACGCAGCAGACGATTGGAAGGGTTCTGTATGACCTGGCGACCACTCGTCAGCAGGGGAAGGTCGAAGGACTCCATGCCTCATTGCTTGGCCTGGTGGGCTGATGGCCTGTTTGGCAAGAGAAGGGAAGAGGAATGTGAGTTTCAAGAGGGAGTTGATGGTAGGATTGGTCATGGGAGTTATATTTTTAATCCACATCCCTTGTTTGGTTTCACATCGAATTCCCTTCAAGTCTCACGAATTAACAGACCTCTCCCAAGTAAGAGATTGGTGGGAATTGGACCTCTTAATTCCTCATCTCAAACTCCCTCGAATTCCCAAGTCTTCCAACCAAACTATAAACTTAAACTCCCAGATATCATAGACTCCCATTCCATATCACCAACTCCCTCCAACCAAACAGGCTGTCAAGTGAGTGGGCCACAGAAAGCAGCATATTGGAGATGATCAGCCATTGGAGATGATCCGATGGTTGAGAATAACTCCCTCGAATAATCTAACAGTTGATTTTTAGTGGATGACGTGGCTTCACAGAATTTAAGCTTTATAGCACTAAATGACCTTTTGTGGGTATCAATTATATGAGAAAAAGGACAATATGCCACTCTTTATATGTGGTTTCAACAAAATACCACTTATTAGGATGTATAGGATATAATGCTACTCTATATGTTGATCTCAGGATGGTTTGCCACTTTTCAGAGTTTTAACTATTTCATTTTCTTTTCTCCTTATTTTTTTTCGTGAAGTGACCAAACAACCTTTGGGCTCTCAATACAGAAACTTATATGCAGCAGGCCATCTTACAGGCTTACAGCTGGTCGCTCCAGCGCCATGGCAGAGCCTGCAAACACACATGCATATCCTTCAACTTTCTTTGTACAACCAGCCTGGCAAGCGGCGGAGAAGTAGGCGCGCGTGGCAATGTGAGCGCACACTTGGCGCTGGAGGATGGCGATGAGAAGCGGCTCGATCTGATCTGTTTCTGTCTCTGTATTGAGAGCTCAAGGATACTTTGGTCACTTCATGCAAGAAAATGAGGAGAAAAGAAAATAAAATAGCTAAAACTCCGAAAGGGGCAAACCATCCTGAGATCAATATATAGAGTGGCATTTTATCCTACACACCCTAATGAGTGGTATTTTATTAAAACTACATGTGAAGAGTGGTATATTGTCTTTTTTCTCCAATACACACGCAGCGCTCGGAACAGTAGTTAACGCTTCCCTGGGCATACCATCCCCACGGGTTTTTCCGTTTTTCCCCGTTTATCCCGCTTCCCTCTTCCCTCTTTTTCGTTTTCCCGTCTCACTACTTTCATTTTTCTTTTTCTGTTTTTTTGCCTTTCTAGGTTGTTGGAGATAAAATATTTACTTTCCATTCTGATAAAATATTTACTTTCCTCGTACCTATCGCAGTTGCCTCTGTTACCATGGATAAAAAATTTACTTGTCTTTTATATCTTCTGCTCTTGTTCAATCTTGATGCTGGATGAATCTTAGCGGACGAATAAGTAATATTTTTACTCTGATTTTCTGATTTGCCAAGGAAAAAAAAGGAACTATTTATTTTTTTCCACTGTGATAGTACGTGTATGATATCCTAAATTTTTTTAGAGTGAACTCAACACGATGAACTTTTTACACGATAGTATGTTGATAATAATTTATTTACTTTGGTCAACATCATACGGCCGTTGTAAAGAATTACTTCCACACGGATGAGAATAAATGATAAAAAAATCTTAAGAGTCACCCATTCCTTTCTGTTCCCTTGCCAGTAAAAGACTAGTCAACCACGAGCAAAGGAGAAAATTGCATACGTATAACCCATAAAAACTGGCTTCGCTATAATGCCATTCTCAAGATGGGATTCGCCCAAACACCACTCTTAACCCGTGGGTATTCGCTGGAATGCCACTTTTGGGCTTTATTCCATATACAAAATATTTTTCATCAATTTCAATTTTTCTCGGACCATTATGCCCCTGAGTCAACTGATTGAGTCAGACCTTTTCTTCTCCTTGATTCAATCTAGCAAGTGCGAGAAGGCGAGAAGCGGTGGCGACACCGATGCCACCCACCACCACTATGCCGCCGCTACCTCAGCTCCAGCCGTCACTACAAGAGATCTTATGATAGATGACGCTTTATTTACGTCACAAACATTGAATTTTTCATCACGTTTCGTAATCTGTGACGCTCGTGTGACGAAAATTCATTTGTCACCTATCATGCGTCTCTAATGGCGTTCTATGACGAAACCTTATTTTTTGTCACTAAACCAGTGACGATCCTTTCAACGTCATGAATCCATGACGCCTATTTACGTCATTATTGAGCCCAGAAATCGTCATAGCTCACTAAACTTGGATGACTATACAAATGCCACGTAGGATAGAAAACGTGATAAAATTTTAACACACGATGACGTGGAGCTGACATGGCAGATTTTTTTTTTCAATTTGTTTCGTCATAAAATGATTCATGGCCTGCCAAGGCCCAACAATGATCGACATGCTTATGGGTCATGCCCAGCTACAGCCCAATTAGATTTAGGCCTAGCCCATCTAAGATTTTTTAAATTACACAATATTTTCAGCCCACTTGCATTGGAATCAAATAACAAGTGGGCCTAAAAATTTGAAAGGCCCATATAGGCCCAGCTTTATACAATCACATTCGGTCGGTCACATTATCAACCAGTTTATAGCCCAATTATCGTCCAATACACAACCCAGGCCCAATTAGCAACCAAATTCAGCCACATATCCCAATATAATCACAGATTCATTAATGAACACAAACATCACAAGTTCAGTAACCAAAACAGGTTCAATTACATCGATACAACATCAGTACATTGAGCATATCATCGCCGACCAAAATCCAGCCAACGTCATTGTGACCAAAATGACGTCACTTGTCCAAATAGTCGTTTACATTCACCAACAAAAACAAAGTCACATGTCCAGATCACACCAACCATAAAACTAGTCATCTCAGCATGAATCAGCATGGGGACATTTAGAGGACAGACAAAACTTACTGAGGCTAACCACAAGAGTGTTAAGGCCAATCAGCCGACGACGGTCATTTGTCTCCTTCGGTGACTTCTTTAAAATTTCAATCTCTTCCAGCTGTTGCTTCCTTGCTTCGTGTGATTCTTCTACCTCTTTCTTGATGGTAAAATAGTATTTATTGGTTAATACAGAAGAAACCAACTACATGAACAAAACAGATGGGTGAATATCTATTCATGCAAACAGTGGGTTAAGTTCAATTACTCAGAAATGTACTGTAACGCATATATAACTTGTATCGTGCATGTATTAGAACAATAGTGTGGAATATAAGCAACAATACCTCCCTGACTACTATATCTTATCTAGAGAATCCAAATGTTTGGATGCAAATGTGGTATGAATATATATTGAACAATTAAGCAAATGCGTAAAAAGTAATCCCATCTAAACCCTAAACATGTAAACAACTACAAGAAAGCTTGCGGCAAAAAACTACAAGAAAGCTGTATAGTTTTGTACTAGTCCTCAACTAAATGTCATACAACTCTTAGCTTGTTTCATTCATGTTGAGAGCCCGCAAAATACAAGGTTTAAACCAATCAATACATAAATGAATTACGATAATGATATGAATGCATTACTGAGCAAATCTGAGAATCTAGACCAGCTTATAACTGATCCTGGAGGAAACATTGGAAATAGCACATCTGGACACACAAAGCAAGTGTCTTTGCACAATAGCCATGTCAAGCTGGAATCTCTGTCCATTTTAACAAGAAGGAGCTCTGATATGAGAAGTTAAAACACATTAATAAATCCAAATGGTAGCAAGTGTGCTCAGCTTCTGATACTTACATTGTGCAAAAAACGATAATGGAATATTCATCTCCTTGCTTAAGAAGGTGTGACGGAATTCAACAAGTTGAATATGTTAGAGAAAATATCAAGTGTCTGCAAGAAACCATAATGATAGTAGGGATAGATAAATGATGGATTGAAAATGAAATTACCATTTTGTCAGTAGTATAAGGGTCATCCTATTTTGTCAGTAGTATAATGGGCTGGCCCATTTTGCTCCTCCCTCGCCGAGAAGTCTACTAGGCCTCCCTCCTTTCAATTAATTTCAAGATATTAAAACTTCGAATCGAATTTTATCATAGTAAATGAACTTATGTTAAAAAGTTTTGCTCCTCCCTCGCCGAGAAGTCTACTTGGCCTCCCTCCTTTCAATTAATTTCAAGATGTTAAAACTTCGAATCGAATTTTATCATAGTAAATGAACTTATGTTAAAAAGTTGTCAAAAACAAAGTTGTATAACATATTGGGATCTACCAATTTTATTTTGGTTATTTCTCCATCTGAGTTTGATTGATCTATATAATATTTGAATTTCAAATTATGACAACTTCAAACAATATTTTCAAATACTAAATAATTTCAACTGAAAAAGTCATAAACAACAAAGTTGTATAACTCATCAATATCTACAATTTTTGTTATGGTCATTTTTCTATGTAACTCTGTTTCAATAATTTGAATTTGAATTTCAAATTATGACAATTTCAAACAACATTTTCCAATACTAAATGATTTCAACTGAAAAAGTTATCAACATCAAAGTTGTATAACTCATCAATATCTATAACTTTTATTTTGGTCATTTCTTCATCTGACAAAGTGATAGTAACATTGAAGTTGTCATAATTTGAAATTCAAATTCAAATTATTGAACACAAAGTCATATAGCAAAATGACCAAAACAAAAGTTGTAGACCTTGATAAGTTACACAAATTTGTTGTTAAGAATTTTTTTCATTTAAAATTGCTTACTACCCGAAAATTTATTTGAATTGAGAGTAGGGACATAAAATAGACTTCTTGGCGAGGGAGGAGCAAAGGGGTTGGGCCAGAGGCCCAAAGAGGTAGGAGGGGAAGGAGAAGCCGGCCCGAGGAGGGAGAGAGAGGCTGTGGGCTGAGGAGGGAGAAAATAACACTTGGGCCGAAAAAGGCCCAAGGAGATTGAGGGATTTTAATTTGTTTTCCATTTATTTTAATATGTTAAATAAACTTTGTAGTATTAAAATTAGTTATTGAGCGCCTAAAATTCACGGAAAATTTCAGAGAATAATTGCTTCACCTTTTAATATATTTTTCTGGAAATGCATTATATAAATATGTGACGTTTGCCTTTTGCCACTTATGACAAATTAATATTCGTCACAATGTCCTATTGAAATACTTTATGACGATTTCTAGTTGGTATTAACGACGAACACCTTTTTTTCATCACTAAGCCAACTCATCTCATACTAATCGTCATAAAATGGAATATGCTAATGACGAATAGCTCCAATGTCACGAGGAATTCGTCACAGAAGGTCATATTTCTTGTAGTGCGTCGCGCCAAGGTCATTGGTTGCGACGGAGTAGGCAGGCGGACTAGGTGGCCACACAGATGTCGGGGAAGGCGGCGCTGCGCCTCGATTGGAGCAAGCAGCAGCGCAGGCGTGGAAGCCCTTCTCTCCTCTCACCCGGCTCAGTGCCTAGGGTTTGGCTGAGGATAGGCGGCGCGGTTGGCGGGGAGGAGAGTCGCCGGGGAGAGGAGGTGGCGCAGCTGGTGGGAGACCGGGGAGGCGCGCCGTGGCAGCTGGAACAGAGATGCAGCAGCGGCGGGGGCGGCACCGGTGTCGCTGCCGCTTCTCTGCCTTCTCGGTCAGGCTTGCCAGATTGAAGCGAGGAGAAGAAAGAGTTCGACTCAATCTATTGACTCAGGGGTATAATAGTCCAAGAAAAATTGAAATTGATGAAAAATATTTTGTAAATGGAAGAAAGCCCGAAAGTAGCATTCCAGCGAATACCCACGGGTTATGGGTTAAGAGTAGCGTTTGGGCGAATCCCATCTTGAGGGTGGCATTATAGCGAAGCTATTTTTTATAAGTGGTACCTATGCAATTTTCTCAGAGCAAAGAGAACCACGAGCAAGCAGAGAGCAGGGCCAGCGATCAACCCGGAGCCTGGAGGAGGGGAAGCCAGCGATTTGGGCCATGAGCGGCATGGTTGGAACCATGCGTGAGGCCGTGCGAGGGGACTGTTGCGCAGCGGCAGCGACCACGACACGTCGTTGTTCCCTCTGCTCCCGCTATCGGTGTCGACGAGAGCGAGCTGCCCAGCGGCCGTGAGCCCGTGACGGGAGCACCTCCTCCACACCGATCCTTCCCCAGTCATTGAGGGTGATCTGAACCTCACCCTCACCCGTCGCCTCAAGCGCATCGACACCCGCCGTCCTGAGCACGACGACGCCCGTCATTAAGGTAGTGTTTGGATGGAGGGATATTCCGGGATAGGATGGAATGATCCCCAAAACCAAGTGTTTGGTTGAGAGATTAGGAGGGATAGGATGGTTCCAAAAAGAGAATATTCCTCCAATATTCGGGACAATCTCATCCGCGAAAATCTAGCGGACGGCGCCATCCCACTTCGCACGCGCGCAGTAACCCTCTGGCTACCTTTTTTTTTCACCGCACCCCTTTCCTTTCTCCTTCGCTCACCGGCGGCGGGAGCACGCGAGCAAGCCAAGCCAGCAGTGGGAGGGCGCAAGCAATAGCGAGGGCGAGCCAGCGACGGGAGCGCGCGAGCATGGGCGAGCCGACGACGGGAGGGCGCGAGCAAGGGCGAGACCAAGCTGGTGGCAAGGGCACGCGAGCATGGGCGAGCCGGCGGCAAGAGCACGCGAGCAGGGGTGAGCCAGCGGCGGCCACGGCGGTGTCCAACCAGCCTCGATCCATCATCGGCCTCCAATGTCAGCAGCACGCGCGATCTTCCTTCTCCAATCCTCCCAGAATCCCGACGACAACATTGGATGGGGATTTTGTTTCAGATCTGTACATGTTCTTTCAGTAGACATTTTTTTTATGTGAGCAAGAATTAGTTTGTGATGTGTGCAAGTAATTTGTGGTGAGATGATTAATTAGTGCTTGAGCATGATATGGCAACATATTTATCTTTTTGTTAAATTTTTGGGGCTGCTATGAATGCATTTTTTGTGTGAGAGTTTATTAAATTTTTGTAGGTGCTAAAAATATATTGTTCATGTAAGAGGTCACCTCACCAATTCTAGTTGAGGAAGTATTTTTATCCAGATATCCCACCTTATCCGTCCATCCAAACAGGTGATGGGACCATTCCATCTCACTCCATCCCTCTAACCAAACAAAAAATAGGGTGTGCTCCATCCCTCTAACCAAACAAAAAATAGAACCATCCTATTCCAGAAAATAGGGATGAACCTAACCCATCTCACTTCGTCCCCAAACCAAACACATGCAAATTTGGTTGGACTCGATGCCGTTGCTGCCGCAGGAAGTGCCTCCTTCCTTTTGCCAACAAGGGTGATGTGAACCGTGCACCCTCGCCTGCTGTCTCGAGCGAGTTGACGCCCGCCATCTCGAGCGACGCCCGCCGGGAGAAGGGGCTCAACGCCACCACCGTCGGGAGCACCTCCTCCCATGATGCTGCTGCGAACCGGCTACTTGCTCGATGCATGGCGATGGGACGACCTCCTCTGTTGATGGCCGCCGCAGGCAAATCCTTGCGTGATGGCGACAGGAACGGCCTCCTCTCACTCGATCCGGATAAGGCCTTGTTCGGTTACACCAGGATTCAATCCAAGCTAGGAATGATAGGTATAGTAAGAAATTTATGATAGATACAGTGAGAGACCAGAATTTTTTTTGGGCCGGGAACCAATTTACTCATGATAGGGACAATAAAAGATCGGGAATCAATCCACTAGTCAAGAGGTATGGAACTAATCCGGATGTTTTGTTGTACCTAATATGAGTAAATTGGTTCCCGACCCAAAATAAATCTCGGTCTCTTGTTGCACCTATTATAAATTTCTTGTTATACCTATCATTCCTGGCCCGGAACGAATCCTTGTGTAACCGAACAAGGCCTAAAGCGGATAAGGGAACGGTAAAATAAGTAGTGGGTGGTTTCTGTGGGGTAGAAAACCATATAAATAGGTCATGATAGCGAGTAAAAATGTTACCACGTCGATTTGTTCGGTTAGAGCAAGTTTAATATTATAGCACACTACTAGCTCCAATTCATCTATAGCCGATCTAATAGCTATTTCGTACAGTAGTTGCTTACTAACTATTAATATATGAGATAATCCATAAAATGTCATTGACAAGCGTCTAAGTCCCAGAAATACCATCGACAAGTGTGAGTTCCAAGAAATGCCATCGTACAAACAATTTTGTCCCAAAAATGCCATCGCCGTTAGGGTTCCGTCCATTCCGCGCCGTTAAGTCCTATAGGATGAACAATGTATTTAACGGCACGGAATGGACGGAACCCTAACGGCGATGGTATTTTTGGGACAAAAATCATTTGTACGATGATGGTATTTCTTGTAACTCACACTTGTCAATGGCATTTATAGGACTTAGATGCTTGTCAATGGCATTTCATTGATTATCTCTTAATATATGGTCCCACCTGTCATACACATATTGCGTCTTGGAGTCCGTGCTGCAGCTGGCTACAGATCTGTAGCCCGCTGCTCTTCTCTCTCATCTTTTATTTCATTAAAATATGTTTATAGCTGACTAATAGCCTGTTATTGTATCTGCTCTTAGAGTGTTGACGGTTGGGTGGGTCTCTTGTGCGTGGGAGCGCTGGCGCGTTGCAACGCGCTACGTGTTGATTAGTAGTTCTTAAAATTTCGAACTTTTTAAAACTTTTGCATCATGCTGGATGTTATGGTTGCTATTGCTTGCCAAACTATAAATTGTCACAATTGAAGATTAAACTAAAGATAATTATTATTAATCCTATAAATATTTGTGCACATGATAACAAGCTGAATAAAGTATAAGCCAATTATTAATTTCTATAATATAAATTACGGATTGAATGTTAAATACTTGAACCATGTTGACAAGTGTCATGACATCTAAGTAACCATGAAATAATCACCACTACAACAACCCTATATATAAAGGAGTGTCCACTGGAATAATTAAATTCATTCGTGATATGTTGTGATTCGGCTATGTATGTGTGTATCAACTATTGATCCAGGGATTGGTACTAATAAACACAGAAGATTTCTGATTTACAAAATTGGGGGTCGACACTAGAGGACGGAAAGGATTTCGGCCCAGTTTGAGTAGAATTGGTTTTCTAAATTTTGTAGGATATTTGTACGATAGAATTTGGATAAGATTTGTATTTGGAGGAAATTTGAATAGAAAATTTTGGAAGGAAATTATATTTGGAGGAATCTATATGTGGAGATGAATTTGAAGATAAGGATCTTCTAATTTATTTGAGTGCAATAGGTAGAGTTAAATTTGAGGAAATTTATTTAGAAAGCACTCAAATAGAAATAATACCATAAATAATAGGGCTCCTAATTTGGAAATATTTTTAGGAATGTGGTAGGAAAATAGGTGAAGGAAAAAAAATAGGATTTAAGCCCTAAAATATATGGCATGAATTATAAAGAATCATTTGTGGCTCAAAGAAAATTAATTTGGAAGAGGAAAATAAAATAAAAATATATTCTTCTTAGCACAAGATTATTAGGAGATGAATTGAGTTATAAAAATTTAGTTGGAGACTATATAAGAATTCAACCATTTGGAATATCTATAAAAAGAAAAATGTTTGGATAGAGAAGAATTAGAGATAGTTCTACATTAAAGGTTTTGGTCAAGATCCAATGAAATCGAAATTATGATGTATAGGATTAAGGGAAATATTAGAGGGTCTCTTGGACCATAATTCATAAAAGTAAAATAGGACTTTCAAACAAAATTTGAATAAAGGAAATTTTGGTCAAAAGAGGGTTTAATATTCAAAAATAAAATTACATCAAGAAATACCTCAATTTAACCAAATATAGTTCCGGACGCATCTACCCTTCAAACTCGCATAGTGGAGGGGTTAAATCATCTGCACCATTTTTAAATTTATTTAAAATTAAACCATAGTAAAAAAATATATGTAAGCATATAATGTGTAACATCAGTAGATACAGTGGAGAGATAAAACCATGATATACCAGTTATTTGGACACAGTTGGTTTCTCCAGACTGTAGTGTGATGAGTTTGATTGATCTTCTTTCTTCATGTTTGCAAGGGCACTTGAAGTTTTTTTGTGTTCATAGGCTTCACGGGCGTTTTTGAAGTTTTTCTTCCTTCTTCTCATAAGTCATCTATCCATAACGCTCCCTGTATGGTTCCACTCTAGTATTATAGTATTCTACTTATTCTGTCATCTGTGCATAACGCTCCCTATATGGTTCCACTCTAGTGTTTATAGTATTTTACTTAGTGATGTTGCTGACACATTATGCCACTAGTGATATAAATTTTGGAATTGTTGCTGTATGCGTGTACTTTGTAGAAATGAAGCACGTTTAAATGGTGTCCATAACTTTACACCACACTTTACGGTCCTGCATACAAATCTGTATGTTTAAATGCTATATACTCATAGTCCGTAGAAATGAAGCATGCATAGGAAGTTACTCGTATCATAACTCTAGTGTCTAAAATTTTAGTGCTATCCTCCTGTGCACTCTAGTTCGGTTGCTTGTTTGCTTGGCCAATGAAATGAGGTGGGTTAGGGATGGGGACATTGAGATATGTTAATGCAATATATTATGGGGACATCAGATTGGTGTTGCAAAGTAGCCCTATCATTGAAAAACTAATGTCGTATCTATATATTGTTTCTTGTTGTTTATCTAGCGCATAAAAAAATAATCTAACATATGGTTCTGTACTATCAGGTTGCTAGGCTCCTCCCCATCACCCTCGGGCAGTTCAGAAAAACAATTGATCCTGAATTATTATTCAGCTGAATTTGATTTGGAGAATCAGAAATTTGGTGTTGATATAATCTGAAACTTGGTTTCCTTTGATTATCAGGTGTTTCAGAGGATCGATGTTGTCAGCAAGGACTTCGACAACATCGTCGATGTCGAGCTCGGTGGGCCATGGCCGCTGCCGCCGATGGAGCTGACGGCGACACTGGCTCACAAGTTTGGGATTATCGGTAAAGTTGGTAACTGTGTTCAATGTTGATGTTGGGCCTATTTGTAATGAAGTTGGTAAATGTGTTCAATGTTGATGTTGGGCCTATTTGTAATGTGCTGCGAAGTTCTAATTGTTGCTCCAAATGGACCAATGCTAAAAATTTTCTAGAACTAATAGTGGACTGGGCCACAACTAGATGTAAAATGTGTGGCCAAATGGATTGGGCCAGAACAAATGAGTGGGCCTTAAGCCCTAATATGTTTGACATGTGTCATCAAAACAGATTAACATGTGGCTATATCAGGTAAAGACACGTGTCATAAATCAAATACAGACACGTGGCGCCTCAAAATGAGAACACGTGATGCTGCCACCTTCGGCCACGTGGCGTTAGCGTGCAATGCCACGTGGACATATGAAATGCCAACACGTGGGGTTAAATACGACTGCCACGTGGCTCTAGCATACTGGAGATGCTGATCCAACGTGGAGTACACGTCATCTACCCCGTCACATCCAACGTGGATTCCACGTATGGCAGCCACGTGGCTTGGACAATGCCTGTCACTAGCCAGCTGGAAAGCAGTTCTGTGACGAGCACCTTCGCCACGGATAGAAGCATTTCTATGACGAAATCTACTGTCTAGTCATAGAAAACATATGTGACACGACTTCTATGATGAATCCTATTTTGTAAGTTCGTCGTAGATGTTACTTTACGACGATTATCGCATCTTCCATGACAAAAGCAGATCGTCATAGATATGCCGATCTCTACTAGTGTATCTTTTTGCCTTCTTCATGCATTACGATCCTAGGGTGCGGATGTCAATCCAGATGGTGTCACAGCAACATCTAGCTTGGAAGATGAATCTGTTAATAAACATTGCAATATAGTTAGGCTAGATTCAAATGGTTCAGCTGTCTGCACAATTAATGTTTTTCTGCATAAAATTGTTGTTGCTGCAATTACCAATACTTAAGTTTTATTTCTTCTAGTTATATAAAGCCACTTAAAAAGGATATTTTCATATTTGGGTTTGCAACTCCTAGATTTTGTGGTCTCATTAGGATGAAATTTGGTATATCGTGATAATAGCCACTGAACAACTGAAAAAATATGTTTGTTGCTAACTTGCTATATGTTCTGCATTGACTGGAAAAAGAATTGGATACATATTGGTATGAGCAGACAGACCTCCATCCCTGCACTACACAACTGCATTGCCCTTCGTAGGTGAAACGAATCTAGACAATCTTACCACTATATGTTAATTAATTAGATGGTATTGTTAGTTCATTCATAAGCTGCCTTAGAAGTATTTACAATTGAATTTTTCTCATGAGGGTTGCCTGGTATTCTTCTGTTATGTGGTTCTCGGTTAAGTGAACCAGAAACATTGAACAATGTATAGAGAACCTTTTTTTTTCATAAACATCTGTTTGTCTGGAATCATCGTTGCTTGTTGGCCCATTTTGGTGGTTTGGTCTGAATATGCAAGTCGAACAAATCAAATCAGTATATCACTACTCCGACAGGGCCATGCGGTGAGTAGAATTATGGTAGCATTGGCATTGAATTCGAATCCTGTAGTGTGCTGCTTAGTGCCATTAGCATGGTCAGTACTCAGTAAGACTGTTACTGGCCTAAGTTTGCTGATCTGAAACTTTTCCGGAATGTTAGCTTCCAAACTTCCAGTCTAAACCAAGTCTAAATCAGTAGTAGACTGTCACTGTTGTTGATTTGAGAGCATTTATATTTGAGAACGTTTATTACAGTTAGTTATATTTGCTTCAGATCACATTGCACAACAAATAGTAAAGCCTGTTTCTGAAACTCGGAAACACGGATTGGGATGTGGCTATGTACGGTTTATGATTGGCTTGCTGTTGATTTCCTTTTACGTAATTAATAATGAAATTGAAATTGCATTCAGGGTTGAGTTCATTGATAACCTGGAATCAACATTGATTAGAGGTGCCTTGACATCCTCAAGGAAGAGCCTTGCAATCTATATTTTCTTGTGCGCTTCTATTATTTCTATTGCCTATAATTGAATTTGTGTATTTTGGCCTGCGAGAAAAAACAATGTACAATCATGTTAGTGGAGTGCGCTAAAAATAGCGGAAAGAAAACCGGGATAGAATCGTGGGCTGAATACTGGACAAATCAGAATCAGGTGTGAGTATGGGCTTGTAGACGTAGAATCCTTGAAAAATCAGAGTTGGTGTGGGTATGGGCATGTAGATGGACCTAGAATACTGAAATCAGTTTGGGCTTGTGTATGGACCGAACCAAATCAGAATCGGATGCAGGCTTGTGTATGGACCGAACCAATCACGATTAATTTCAATCGGATGAATCGGATCGGATGAGGTAAAATTAGCGCGATTAATGATGGATGGAAACGCGCGATCACTGAGATGTGACGAAAGGAAAAATACAAATATTTATGTTAGTTAAGATAGATATAGATTTGGGACTGTCTGTGTACAATCCGGCTGAAAAAAATTTGTTTCTCAGCAGCTTTTTTCTACTACCATATAAAGGGTCTCTGTATCAATGACGCCAGATGACATCACGCACAAAAATATTGTCTATATTTATGTCTTTATTTTTATTTTTTGTTGGGTCATAGCCCACATTATCTTATTTGTGATAACCTAGAAGGAATAAGTCCACTTTGACTCCCTTAAGAGTGACCCGAATCTAATCTATAACCCTAAACCGCAAAATCGAATATCTCGACCCCTGAACTATTGAAACCGGTGCAATTTGACTCCCTTGGTGGTTTTGGAGGGTAGTTCCGCTGACGTGGCGGTGTTGACCTAGTCAGGGCCGATCCTGAGATTTCAGTGGCCTAGGGCGGAACTAGTAAGAGGGGCCCCTACTCCCTTAATATTAACTAAACTTAAATTGCATCCTAAAACAACAATTTCATGACAAATTTTATAGACATTATATTGGTGGAACTCATAAATTACAAAGCTAAAGTACCAGATTAATCTAATAAATCTTACCAATTATTATGTTGAAATAGCAAATCAACATACTTTGTAGTATGATTGTGTATCTTTAGTTTACCAATTGATCCTTTGACGGCATATAATACAGCGATAAACGGACATTGTTAGTCTCTAGGGCTTAGGCCTTCAGTTCGGGATTTTGGAATGCAATCAAACTAGTGCTACTAGAGGAGGGAATGCGTGTATGAACTATACCTTTCCCCGGCGGCCCGGCTGCAACGTTGCCTTCTTCCTCTCCTCATCCAAAACCTCTGATTTATTGGTTCCTGGCTCTGATGAATGCAACGACTTGCTGAGATTTGTCAGGATTCACCTTGCCGCGGGCAGCCGGATGACCGATGGTGGTTTGGAAGCTCGCACCTCACGAAGTCGCGCGGATGGGGATTGCCTGGCGGGGATTCAGAATTGTGGATCAGGATGGCATTGGCGCGGCGTTCCTCGTCTAGTATTCATGCGGCTTGGGCGCGGCGCCGCGGCGGATACATCGCTAATCCTGTTGCATGTATACGGAGGGGGCCCTGGATTTGGGGGGCCCAGAGCGGTCGCACCGCTCGCCCCCTTTCAGGGCCGGGCCTGGATCTAGTTTGTGAGGTTGATGGCATTTGAATTAAAAATATATACGTGAGATCTGTTTGTCATTCACACACAAAAATTATGGGGCACATTGACATGTTATCCTCTCTCTCTCTTTCTTCTTCCTCCCCTCTTCCTCCCTTCTCTCTTTCTTTCTCTTTCTCTTCTCTCCCCTTCGGCCAGGCACGGGGAGCATGGGTTGGAGCGGCGGCGGGCGGGGGCGCCTCGGGGGCACGGTACCCCGCCGAGCGCACCGCGGCGGCCACCGGGGACGAGCCCAGCAGCGCCAGGCCACAGTCCACGAGCCGTGCCACGCCAGCTTTGTCGAGCAGTATGTTCGTGCTCTTGATGTTGCCGTGCACCAGCCTCGGCGACTCGCGTGGTGGATGTATGCTAGGCCGCGCGCGGCGGCGGAGGCGATGCGCATCCACGCTGCCCAGTCCAACGGCGTGCGCCCTGGACCATGGTTGCCTGCAATGGAATGTGTCAGCAACAGGTGTTCGACGAGCAGCTTCTCGTCGCGGGCGTAGTAGTAGGTGTTCATTAGCATGATGCAGGGGCAGAATCGGCATGGGGCAGCTATAATCCCCATTATAATCTTGAAAAATGCTATGTAATTTATAAAAATATTTGAGATCCCATTAGCTCAGCCGTAGGCGTGGAAATTTTCTGGCTCCGCCACTGGCATGATGTTCGGGTGATGGAGACGGCCAAGCACGGCCATGTGGTGCCCGAAATCCTTCTTGGACGCCGCTGCCGCCGCCGTGGCATTGCGCAGTCGCTTGATGGCCACGACGCTGCCGTGCTGCCGCCGCTCCAGCCCGTGCTTCCCGCAGCTGGGCGAAGGAGAGAAAAGAGAAAGAGAAAGAAAGAGAGAAGGGAGGAAGAGGGGAGGAAGAAGAGAGACAATAACATATGGGGTTCACATGTCAGTGGGCTCCACAATTTTTTATGTTCGTGGATGACAAACGGGTCCCATGTATATGTTTTTAATTCAAATGCCACCTAAGCGTCACGTCAACCCGACAGATTAGGTCAACACCGCCACGTCCGTGAAACTGCCCTCTAAAACCACTAAGGAAGTCAAATTGCACCGGTTTCAATAGTTCGGGGTCGAGATATTCTGTTTTGCGGTTTAGGGAGAAAGGGGGAGAGAAGGAAGAAGGAGAGGTGGTCGTTGATATGAGGGTCCCACCTTTTTTCTTTTGCTAACTAGGATGTCACGTCAACCAAAACAACAGTGCATACTGCCTTGGGACTTGATTTAATGGTTTTGTTAAGATGAGGAATGAAAATTTCTGGTACTACAGTTAGGGGTATCAATTAAACTCGTCGTAAAGTTGAGGGATGACAGGTGAACTTAGTCTAGTAGACCAGATTATATTGGCCTCAGAGAGAAAAAAAAATAAAGGCCAACAATAATAATCATTTGGCCCATCAGATTCTCTCTCTCTCTCTCTTTTTATGAGAAGTACTATAATTTTTGTAGTTCGCTTTGTTACTAAAAAGTCCTAAAGACGTTCTGATATACAGTTTGATGCAGACATAAATTGAGTTGTTATGATATTTTCCAAAAATATAAATGTTGATTGTACGTATAACGTAAACGTACCCACGGTATTTATAACTATAAGTGTGTGATTTATGTTATAAAAAGCTGGAAAATGGGAGATTACAAGTGCTTTAAAACTTCTGGGGTAACGTATATTTCTCTAAGTTGTTTCACATATAACAAGCTAGTTGTTGGCTTATCAGTTGCAACCAAGTTTTAAATTCTAAAACTAGATGATGAGGTTTTTTTTATCGTAATTTATTTTTTAGCATTGGCATGCTTTTAAATCGTTAAAAACACCGATCATAAGTTATTTTTATTGCTTTGTTTATTTTTCCACGACTCATTAAGCATAGAGCAAATGATGAGAGGACTTATATTGCACTACCCTGACTCTCTTATCTAGCATTTGAATGATTTCGAGCACACCAGTTTTTACTCGTCAATGAACTCTCACAGTTATACGCAAAATACTCCCTCCGTTTCTAAATATTTGACACCGTTGACATTTTAGGACATGTTTAATCGTTCGTCTTATTCAAAAACTTTTATGAGATATGTAAAACTATATGTATACATATAAGTATAATTAACAATGAATCAAATGATAGGAAAAGAATTAATAATTACTTAAAATTTTTGAATAAGACGAACGGACAAACATATTTAAAAAAGTCAATGGTGTCAAATATTTAGAAACGAAGAGAGTATTTTTTTGACATATGACAAGTTGGATGTAGATAGATAAAATATTTGAGCGGCGATTCAAAGTGCCACAAAAGTAAGATTAGTTGGTTCTTCAAAGTACAAGAAAAAAATTAAAAGGTGGTTCAAAGAAAAACATCAGTAATAAAAAGTAGCCCAAAGTAAAATTAACTCTATTTATCTCTAGGTTTCTACTATATTGAAACTGCACTATCTTTGTTCCCAATATAAACAAATATAGAGAGGATTTGTTTGAGATGCACATTTCTATACTGGTATTCATAGTAGAGATCTCCATATTTCCTTGACAATGGTGAATGTTAGTTATGCTTGCTAATTATTGTTTAATTTCTATTGAAATTATGTCAACATTATTGTTGAAAATTCTATCGAAATTATTGCTGAAATTCTGTCAAAACTATCATATTTGTCAAACTTTGTCAAAATTTAGGTTAGATTTGAAATAGAAGTATCTATAGTTCGGACAAGGGGGAGTACTTACTTGGTTTGTACAATTCTCAAGAATCTATCTATTATATACTAAAAGTCCATTAAACTTCCTACAAACGCTCTCAAGCCGCCATGTGGCACTTCTACAAACGCTCCTATACCGCCACATGGCAATGCCTAATCTCACCATCGATTTTCACTTAAATCGGTAGACTCGATAATTTAGACCATTAGATTAGATTAGATGTATTGTATCTGAAAAGAAACTAATACCTTACTACTAATACCTTACTACTGTGGCCGGAAAAGGAAAAAAAAACGTAAGTAATCCATTACTCCGTAAGTACATACGTACGGCAAAAAAACAATTAAGCTTACATACTATTCATCGGAAGAAAAAATATCCTATGCACGGACTTACTAAAAAACAATAAAACTAAAAAAAAGTACTTAGTACCATTGAAAAAATAATATAAAAAAATAAAACCAAAAAACATACGTACATAGTACCATTGAAAAAAATGATAATCTTTAAAATAGAATTTTCTACTATTTAGAGATAAAATATATTACAATATAAATTTAAGCAAATATCATCGTCGATTTACACCAAAATTGATAAACCCAATATTTTATACCATTAAATTAGATGTATTTTATTTAAAAAACTAATACCTTATTACTCTACGTACGTATATGGGAGAACTATATAACCTTTGACCAGAAAAGACAAAAAAATTATAAGTAGTCCGCACGTAATTTAGCTGTTTTATTTTACACCATTATATTAGATTTATTATTTAAAACAATACATCTCTCCCAATTACGGATACATGAGAAACATATAGTAGTCCGTACTTATGGACGACTGGGAAAAAGAAATGAAGCTTTCCTACTGTCTATCCGAAGAAAGAAAAATCTACCGCTCGGAATACTATAAATACAATAAAACAAAAAAAATCGTATCACTAAAAAAAAGACTGATGGTCTTTAAAATAATATTTTCTAAAATTTAAATATAAATATATTACTCTACAAATACATTATATTATAAATATACGTAGTTAAACTAGATTATATTCTAAATATGAAATATCCAATCAATAATTTTTAAAAGTTCTATATACGAGGTTGATATACATAATAATTAATGCTATGATAATTTTTTATTTCACATCATATTTTAGGTGTCAAATGTCGCACTTGACGAATATACAATGCTAATGTACATATGTATTCTCCAAATTACTAAACGTGTCTCATGTGAAACAGTAGGTGTTAAAAATAAACCAGACACTGAACTAACGTGCACTATATTATAGATATTTGTTAAAATATAATATGATACTTTGGAGATTATCGTGGTAGTATTTAAAAATCACGTTTTCTTGGTTACATATAAATTCTTCTATTGATTTAGAATAAAATATAATTTCTTTGATTTATGTGACGGAAGGAATATAAGTAATATACGTTATCTTTGGTTAGATGAAGTAGTACCATTAGCTATATTTTTAATAGAAAATATATTTCATTAATATATAATAAAATCAAAATGTTACTTAAAGTCATCTATAGCATACAAAATAAAAATGTTATATAAAGTTTGGAAACTCCAAAAATTTTAAAGTAAGAATCACACATAATACAAATAGATTATTGTGACACATTTTTTAAATTAATTTGATGATATATAGTGTCAAGTAATATGCCCAAACCAGTTATTAACAAACATGTGTTTAAAATAGAGTCAAAAAATATTTCAAAATATCATTTATACGTAAACATTTGTAATAAAAATCTTAACATCATTAAACAATATACACCTTCCTAGTTTAACAAGAAAGAGTAATAGCAGAGATATATATACACTGATACACAGAACTGAATTTTCACCTCTGATAGCAACGTATATATATATTATATACACATGGCGAATCCAAAGATATGTAGGTGGGCGCTATCAAGAAAAGCTCTCATCAGGTGGTGATCGAAAGGAGACAAAATTGGGGGGATTTGCCTCCGCGATCGGTGATCGATGCCGCGGCGCATGTGGGCCCCACGCGTCTCCATGATTTGTCTGGCTTTTCGCCGTTGGGCGGAGCACGCGTGCCGTCGCTCGCCGGCCCACGTTGCCGGCCGCCCCTAGCACCTCGCAATAATCCGCCCCCAAATCTGATTTTATCAATTTAGCTTTTTTTTCTTCTTTTATATAAAACACGGTATAACGACACGCAGACGCTCGTAACACACGCATACTCACATCAAAGAAGGTATACGCGTACATTCTACCCTCGTGAGTACCTTTGAAAAACTAAACCAACGTATATCGACTCTTGAGATTGACGAAGTTACTATATATATGTATCGATGTCAACGGATACTCACCTACCATCCACCCATCCCTATAAATATACACACATATCAGCGGGTATGCATATGAGCATCTTAAAATAAAACTAGACCGACATACGTTATGATTGACGAAGTCACCACAGATACTTTGTTATCTGTATAAGTTTGGGATTTGAACGATTTAACTGGATGGACTGGTTTCATCAAAAAAAAAAAAAAAACTAACGAGTTAAGCCTCGGTAACAGGCGGTCGATTCCAAATTAGTTTCCTGGTATCAAACTCCTATTATCTTCTAATGAATTCCGCTGAAAAAATTGTTTACCTCTGAGGGCTCAGGAAAAGGTTTCTCGTCCCCCGTGGAATAAGAGGAACTGAAAAAAAATGAATAAGTTTTGGCCGGAATTTAGGCGGTGGGAGCAAATTAATTTCAAGGAGCTCGATCGAGTGGATCCGACGTTTTGGCCAGGTTCAAAATTACGTCGGTAAAAACGAGTTTTGCATTTAGCATTTCTGAAAGCTCCAGATCATGTCTCATAAATAATTTGAGCATTCATATATGTTTATACAATTACAGTTTAATACAATGTATATATAACTAGCCCAATAGCCAATTTGCTCTCCAACTTAGTAACCGCCGCTAAAAATTAATTTTTTAATGTTTTTTTTATCTTAGTTTATTTTCACCATTGGTTTCTATATTGCTAAAAATATATAAAAATTTACTCAGAAATCATTTTTTTAATAATTAAGTAAACGGCTCATAATCAATTGTGGGCAATTATTCCCCGCAAAAAAAATGTGGGCAATTATGCTATATGCATGTTATAATATAAGATGCAGTCAAATTTGACTTCTTTTTAAAGAAAAAGTTTGTTCGAGAATTAAATTCAGGTGTTTGTATCGCTTTCTATTTTCTAGCCTAGGTTTCTCAACTGCTTAAGAGGAGAAACATGAAAGTCCAAACCTAAAATTATTTTTCGTTGATTCATGATATCACATAGATCATTTTACATTTTTTTAGATAATATAGACCATTTTACAAAGATCTTTTGAAATTGGGAGTTATTTTGCAATTAGCACATGCTTGTCATTTTCGATATATCATGGTCGTGAAATTTGGCAGGAGAAATTGATTAAGCTTTCAAAACATATCTTTCCCAAAATTAATGGCCAAATACCTACAACCTACTGAATGACCAAAGTCAAAGACATGAATTGAGTAGCGTGGATTCGCGCCTGCAAGCTTTTGGTGTCTTGTACCCCATCGCCACATTCTTTAATTACGAGCTATAATTAAAAAACTATACCCCTGCTGATGCTAATCTCGCTTTAATTTTCCTTTGTTAGTTGACTCGAGTTGTCTCGCTAATTATTTGCATCTTTTGCGGCTACCCTAGCTAGCACTCCACTCAATACTGTTACCTTTTTTTATCTGTTAATTGCCTGATTAGCTCGTGCTTATGTGGCCAATTATTTGGCGATGCTGACGCAACAGTGACATCAGGCAGCGTCACTGTACAAGAGGACAAGAGCATGCACCCTAGGTATCGTTAATTCCTTTTAAATTTTGTTCTACTTATGTACCTCCTTCGTTTCACAATGTAAGTTATTCTAACATTTTCTATATTTATATTAATTTTAATAAATCTGGATAGATATAAGTGTTTAGATTTATTAACATCAATATGAATGTAGGAAATACTAGAATAACTTACATTGTGAAACGGAGGAAATATAAGAAATGGAGTTCAATTTGGTGCATGGTTAATTAACCTTAACACTAATGTATTCTATTAAGTTGATTCTAAATGTATTAGATGAATTACAATTTGTTTTGTATATATGTTGCTATATGGCCCTCTCCTAGCTTCAGAGTACGAAAAACTCCTCATCACAAAAACACTTATTTGGTCCCTGTTCGTAGGTGGCATTTCGCGCAACAGGCAGTCAGACACTAATTTAACTATATACTCATATTACCAGATTATGAAAATTCATCAACCCATAGAAAATTGAATGGAATTAAAGAAATTTCGGAATGACTTGTTTTTTTATTTCCATTATAAAAGAAAGCAGGGTGATAGGATGCCCATTAGAGCCAATCTTCCCAAACAGAAGGATTGAATCGATCCTTGCCCACAATGCCAGGTTCGAGAGCAACCCAGACATGAGGCCATCGTTTCTTTTCGCACAAAAAAAATGCAAAATTTCAGAAAGGGACTACATTTGGATATTTATTTGTTGAATATAAACATTTACGTCAGAAACATGTGTAGTGGTTTTCTTTTTTCTTTTCTCATGTAGAATAACTCACCGGACTCTATATTTTTACTGGTTGAACTAGTGGTCTAGGCTCTGTTTGCAACAGCTGGTTCCCAACTCTCTACTCTTGTATTTCATGCGCACGCTTTTCAAACTGCTAAAGGGTGTGGTTTTTTTTTAAAAAAAGTTTCTATACGAAAGTTGCTTAAAAAATCATATTGATCCATTTTTGAAAAAAATAGCAAATACTTAATTAATCACGTGCTAATTAACCGTTCTATTTTCCGTGCGTACTGTTTGGGTAGGGAAACGGCTGGAGCGAACACAGCCCTAGTCTATCTATATATGTACTCCTCTTACTTTACTATGAGGAGTTTTATAGGTATACTTAATTTGATATTACAATTCTATAGTTATATGTTTTTCAATAATGAAACTACTTTATTACTCGTGAATATCTCCTTCCCTAATCCATGATTGGAGATTGAAAACCTAATAGAGATCCATGGAGAATCTTGTCAGAACCCATAATAAATTATACTACCTTGCTTTTTTTAAGTATATAAAGGATGCTGTTGACTTTTTAATTACCGTTTGACCATTCATTTTATTTAAAATTTTTGTGCAGATATATATAAAACTACTTAAATCATTGTTAAAGAATATTTAATGATAAATCAAGTCATAATAAAATAAACGATAATTACATAACTTTTTTAAATAAGATGAATGATTAAACATATCTTAAAAAGTTAATAGCGTTATACATTAAAAACCAGAGGGAGTATAATTTATTCATGAGCGTATAATACTATAATGACATTTACTCCTCCTTGGCATGGACAAATCAGGAAGAAAATATGTAGTATTGACTAAAAGTGTTTCAGACTTTTGTGATGCCTCAATATATTTAGAAATGAGTTCAAAAGGTTAACCCAACTTGAATTACGAATGGGGCGAGAGTATCCGATCGAGTACATGCATGCGGCAGCTAGCACACAATATTCATGTCGGTCAGTGAGAGGTTTCTATCTACACATGCAGATGAAAGTTACAGTAGTTAGGCGACTAACCAGTATACTGCCAATTAATTCATGCATAATAATGTTAATGCCGATCTAGTAATCATGGCAAGAATCTCACGTCGTTAGCAATGTACAAGATGCAATTATGCGCTTTAATTGATACTGAGACTTGTGGTACGCCGATCCAGTATAAAGGTAAGCTGTAAGAAAGCGAAATAGCCAAGCTTTCCTACTTTCCAGTGGAGTTACCTGGACGCGTTGAGTATATAGAATTAACGAAATCTTTGTTAGATAATGATATAAAGCTAAATCTTTGATTAACAAAGCGTGATTTTAGAATTAACTTGATTAAAATGGACCCCAGTGTAGAGATAACAAGGAATCCGTTTCACACCATTCACAACATATATATGTTGCTAGAATTGCTTATCTTAATCGAATCATATCTTATTACATCACTCAGTATATATTCTATTAAAAATAAAAAAAAACTTATTTAAATCCCTAATCTTTTGTCGATTACTGAAAATTAACCTTACAATTCAAAATAGGAGATTACACAACTTCAACTTTTGAATTATCTATTTTAATTATCTCATCAGTCTAATTAAACCAGCAAGCAGCACTACTACATATCCTCTCATCGTTGATGGCTCATTTGTGCCGGATCCTTGCAGCCGTCACAAAGATCTCATCTCTAACAGGTAAAAAATTAGCCCATTTAAGATTAGCTTGCGTGAAATAACCCGTCATCGATACGAGGTCATTTGTAACGAGTAGTAGTTGTAGCCCGTCACTAATCATTTGTGATATTATAACTACAACCCGTTATGAATGACCCCGCATCTTTAACGGGTCGGTCTCTAGTGTTAACCCATCACCAATTAGAGTGATGGATCAACAAAACAACCCAATAAAGATAACAAATCATCCCTAACAGGTTTGTTTTTTAACCCGTCAACAATGTAAAAGAACCGCTCTCATCCATACACATTAAAAAATCTAGGCCTCTCTCTCCCGACTCTCTCGTCTCACCCCTTCTCTCTCTCACTCATCTCTCTCGGTGACGGTATTTCTAGCCGCCCCCTTCTCGTGTCCATCATCCACCACTGCCACCACCTACACCACTCCACCTCTATCAGCAACCGTCGGCGCCAGGTCGAGCTCGAGGTTGACTGACCGCTGCCACCTCCAGATCCATGGCCAGCTGCCTCCTTCTCGTCACCACGAGCGGTCACCCCACCCTGTCATCGTCTTTCACCTCCATCACGGGCGCCAGCTCAAGGTCGACCGGCCGTCGCCGCCTCCAGATCCATAACTAATTGTCTCCTTCTCATCTCCGCAAGTGGTTGTCCCCACCTCGTCGTCATCGTTAACCTCCATCACTGGTGCCAACTCGAGGTCAACTGGCCACCACCTCCTCCAGATCCATGGCTACCCACCTCCTTCTTGTCGCCGCGAGCAGTTGCCCCCATCTTGTTGTCATCATCAACCTTCATCGCCGGAACCAACTTGAGGTCAACTAGTCGTCGCCGCCTCCGGATCCACGGCCAACTACCTCCTTCTCGTCATCGGGAGCGGTCGCCCCCACCTCTCCGTTGCCATCCACCTCAATCACCGGTGCGGAGCTCGAGGTCGATTGGTTACTGCTGCCTCCTTCTCGTTGCCGGGAGTAGATGCCCCCACCTCGTCGTCGTCGTCCACCTCCACTGCCGGTGCAAGCTTGAGGTCAACCGGTGGATCCAACACCCCCAATCTTCGATCCAGCCTGAGGTCAACCAATGAACAATATTTTTCTTTCCTCCCTAAACCACTTGCATGTGTCTACTGCCTACAATTTGTGGGTTTGTGTTGTCTTTCTTCATGTGAATTGAGGAGATTGAAACAGAGGAATATGATTTGATGGTTGCTTTTGTGATTGACATGAGAATTAGCTGAGGAAGATGTTTTTTTTTCATTGTAATATAAAATCCGAAAGATTAAATATATTCTTCATGTGAATTGAGGGGATTGAAACAGAGAGGATGATTGGATTGTTGTTTTTGTGATTGACATGAATCAGCTGAGTAAGATGTTTTTTTTTTCATTGTAATATGTGATCCGAAAGATTAAATCTATTCAGTGTGGAGTTTTTTGTGATCGTGTTGAATGCGACATCGACCACCAAGGATTAACTTTTTTTTTTGTTTTTATTCACGTTTAATATACATCTGTGACGGGTGTTAAAACGTGAACTGAAATTTTTTTACCCCCGTTATGCATATCGATGACAGGTATTAATATGCATGTGATCCGTTAGAGAGATCACACTCATCTTATGTCGGATCTTCATCCGTTACAGATAGGGTTTTCATATCAGTCACCACTTATTCATGACCAGTCATCCATACGTCACAAATGAGGGTTTAAGACCCTTCACGGATGAAGGATTTTGTGCTGGTGAGAAAGCACCAAAATGTAGCGGTGAAGTTATGGATGCATGACTTCGTATACCACCAGGGTTTGCGGTTGCGCTTAATAAGAATTTAGTAGTACTCCCTCCATTTCAAAATATTTGACACCGTTGACTTTTTAGCACATATTTGACCGTTCGTTTTATTAAAAAAATTTGTGAAATATGTAAAACTGTATGTGTACATGAAAGTATATTTAACAATGGATCAAATGATATAAAAATAATAAATAATTACTTAAATTTTTTGAATAAGACGAATGGTCAAACACGTATTAAAAAGTCAACGGTGTCAAACATTTTGAAATGGATGGAGTACTACCTCTGTCCCAAAATACTAGTCCCTTTGAGATTTTGTATGTAACGTTTGATCATTCGTCTTATTCAAATAATTATGAAATTATTTTTTATTTTTTGTGACTTGCTTTATTATTAAAAATGCTTTAAGTATACTTATCATTTTTATATTTACACTAATTTTTCAAATAAGATGAATGGTCAAATGTTATAAGAAAAAAGTCAAAGCAACCATTAATTTGGAACGGAGGTAGTATGTATTAGATAAGCGCGTTCGTTGTATGTGTGCATGTGCATCTGTCTTTTTTCTTGACGGGATCGAATGTGCATCTGTCTTGTACTTCTTCCATTTCAAAATGTTTGACACCGTTGACTTTTTTGCATATATTTGACCGTTCGTCTTATTAAAAAATTGTGAAATATGTAAAACTATATGTGTATATGAAAGTATATTTAACAATAAATCAAATGATATGAAAAGAATAAATAATTACTTAAATTTTTTAAATAAGACGAATGGTTAAACACGTACTAAAAAGTTAACGGTGTCAAATATTTTGAAACGGAGGGAGGATATTGTAGTTGAAAAAAATCTAGACCAGCAGGAGTTTGGGGCCATTTGAACGGCGGCGGCGAGGTGGTTTAGTTGTGCTGACGTGGCATGTTTTTGGTCTAATTGGTCCCATTAGTGACGTGTGCTCTTCCCAATTAATTACTCTATCTTACAAACTTAAGTAACGGAGAATCTTGTGCCCCTGTAGTACAAATTAAGCTACCCAGCAGTGTCCCGAAACAACCTTATCTTTCAGCATCACAAAATATTCCATTCCAGCCGGCCGTTGCAGCAATCTAGGAGAGAGCTAGCAAAGCACCGGATAATTCCTTCGCACGATTCACACACAATCATTCAGCCATGAGAACTCCCAACAACCCATTTTGTTCTGGCAGCTGGTAACTATAGCTATATATTACACATATAGACAGCTCTCATGACATCACCAGTGCTTTGCTGCCAAGTCACTTCACCTACAAGATAATGTTGAAGCTATCTATATACATACAAAGAGCATATGCCACTTTTTTTTTACGATTACACAGCAGACGCACATGCATATATACACCACTGTACACCTAACACCACATTCATACCCTTTTAAATACGTCCCCCGACACACGCTAAAAGAGATAGAAACCACTTACACATCTCTGATCTTACTAAAATCCTATTAAAGCCAACCTATTTATACGTAATTAATAGGCATACATATGTAATATGTATACATATAGATCATGCCACATATAATATGCATAAACATATATACTACCTCCGTTTCAGGTTATAAAACTTTCTAACATTGCCCACATTCATATATATGTTAATGAATCTGGACAAATATTGTCCAGATTCATTAACATATATATGAATGTGGGCAATGTTAGAAAGTCTTATAATATGAGACGGAGGAAGTACAATTCAAGTGCATGTGCCATCACGTGCATGCCCACAGCGTACACATGCACATGAATATCGATGTGTTGGCTAGCTACCTATATGGCTATCTTAGCTTATTGTTGCATTGCTCTTGCTTGTCCCCGCTGCATTGCCATGACCCACGTAACGGCTGTTGTACATGATGGGCATCGAAGCTATAGCTAGACACATGTACATAGCTGGTCCCACTTACCAGCAAACCAGGAGGCACGCCTACCCCACAAGAGGGTGAAGGCCAAATTGTAAACTAAAAATAAACTTGAATATAAACATAACATGTGGATTAATGTTTCAACACAATCATGCGTATGTCTATGCACACTTGAGCATAATGTTTAATTCATGCATGTAATTATATATATAGTATAATATTGTTGGTAGCTAGTTTCGATGTGTCAAATTGGCCGACAAAGCATGACATTGTCCGTCACTCAAAATGCTTATCGATCTATAGCTAAAGAAAGCAAGAGACGGGTGTCGTGTCATCACTCGTTTGTATATATACGTAACCTTGTTGGTAGTCGCCGTCATGTATATACGTACCTACTACGTACGTACGGTATCCACGTGTACGTCTCCTTTTAATTTTGTTAGCTGTTGTTGGTGTTGACCACTCGCAAAAAGTAGTCATCATCATTTTGATTCCTGCCAGGCCATTATGGAATATAATCAGAGCAAGTTTAATAATAAAGCCATCTATAAATTTATAGCTTATATTAAAGTTAACACATATAGTAACTTAGCTATAAGGTTATATTTTTTTCTCCTCCTTTCTCTATCTCTCACCCAAGGTTGTCAGGATCGGGCTGCTAGGCAGTATCATTTTTCTCAAAGTAATATCGTATCGTAGTATCGGGATACTATGAGATTTCTTTTTAAAATTTAATTAATATTTATATTAATTATATATACCCATTATATATTAAAAAAATATAGTAATGATATATATCATGCAAATAGAGACATTTATCAAGAGAAACCACGTTGGTTTGATATATTTAACTGATTTTTATATAAATTTGAGCATGTTTATTTACATTATTTTCAAACCATGTTATTTTAAATAATATTTTGTAGTATCGTAGGGATCGTAGAATCGGGATACCACCTAAGATTTCGTAGGATCGTGTAGTAATGAATAGTAGGATCGAGATACTATGAAAATTAGGATACTAGGTGGGATCGGTATCGTTTCGGCTTGATAGGATCATAGTATCGTAAGATACTATGATACGAATCGGGATACTGACAACCTTGCTCTCATCTATGCATTTAATGTATTTATCTTGAAGTATGTGAATAGCTAGCTCTTGCATAAGAACCAACCCTTTCTATTTTTCAAATTCTCTTTTCTCCACATAAGCTACTATTATACTTGCTCTTAGATATGGGTTTAATTACACATACAGCTTATTACAATATAATGATGTACACTAGCATATATATACATCTACAAGTACTCACTCCGTTTTAATTAATGAAGTCATTGATTTTTAATTAACACATGTTTGACCTTTCGTCTTATTCGATTATGCAAATATATAAGATATAAATCATGCTTAAAAAACTTTAAGTGATAAAACAACTCACATCGAAATAAACCATAATAACATATTTTTTAAAATAAGACGGATGATTGACGTGTGATAAAAAATCAACGACGATATTTATTAAAAGACAAAAGTAATATAACATAGAATATTAATTGATTGGTACTGCACGCGCATGCATGCAAGAGAATATATAGTCGTTGCCACCAACCGCTACACATATATAACATTATTACTTTGAGAAATATATATACCTCTTGCAATCGATAGCATATAGAAGTAGTATATATATATATATGTGTGTTTGGCAGTACCGATTTTAGTTTGTTGCTTTCAGAAGCGTGCATGCAAGCTTCATGCTTGTGTGAACATGGTAATATATAGAATATTGCTACATGTGTGTGTATATATGTGTGTGTGCGTATGTAGATAATTTGACAAGAGCTTGGTACCAACTGCGCATGCACGTACCGTCTGAAAAGGAGAGGACAGTACTCTCCCTGTTTCATTTTGTGTAAGTCAAATTTATTTAAGTTCAACCATATTTATAAAAAAAGATAGTAACGTTTTCTACATCAAGCAAACATACTATAAAAATATATTCAACGTTAGATTTAACTAACATAATTTGGTACGTATTATAAGAGTTGTTGCATTTCTCTATAAATTTGGTTAAACTTATAGAAGTTTGAATTAAAGAAATCAAGGCGCATTATAATATAAAATGGAGGGATTAGGTTTCAATGAAAATTTCCACTAGAAAAGGATCACACGTCCATGAACACGCATGTATGCACACGGGCGTACAATATATACTAGATGGATACCCCGCGTATTGCTGCGGGAGAATTGTGGGATAATTTAGTAGATATGAGTTTTAAAATTTTCTTTCTTACTTATTTATACAATTTTTTTCATGTGTTTGTATATTTTTTGCCTTTATAAATTATCCTAAGGATATAAATGATTGGGTTGTATGGTGTGTCTTTTTGAGGGAAGAGATGTTTTACACCCTTGATGAATCATCCAAAAGCTAAAAACAATTGAGGTGATGTGGCTTCATGAGAGATGAGAGAATTAGCATTAACTATACTTGGTGGGAATGAACTTTATAGATATATAGGATAGGATACGGGCGCACCTACCAAGTGTGAAACTAGTCCTATCAATTTTAATTAGTTCGTTAATCCCGTTTAGAAATTAGTCGAGTGCATCATAACTGTTATATTAATAAAGATCACATAGTCCCGTTGCACTTATAAACTGATTTTTAGTCCCGGTTTATAAATGAACCGGGACTATTATGAAATTTGGCTGACCGATCAAAGATCGATCGTTTCTCCAGTAGTGATTGTGTTAAGGACCATAGGAGAACAAGCTGCCACAACATAACATGATGTGTGTTTATGTTGTTTTAGTTAATAAAGCAGAGGCGAAGCCCAGCGGAAAATTTCATTGGGTCAGCTCCATATATATGATCCATCAGGTCTTCACATTAGATGGGAAATACCGTGAAATTATTATAGTCCATATAACTCCACGCTTCAAGTTTCCGACCACTATTCACAATTAAATATTTATATGCATCCATAATCGATGTAATGAGAACACAAGTTGCATCACTAGCTATGTTGAAAAAAAAAATCAGTACGCGCTAAAAAAAGGTATCCATAAAAAAACAAGTTTAAAGTAAGGAGAAAACGACCCATTTTTGTGTTACAAATAAAAACAGGTGCGACTAGAGCTATTATTGTGATATTTTAGTAATTTCAAATTATTTAAAAAAAATGAAGTGCAATTTAGCCTTGGAAGTGTATGAAATTTCTAAAACTGTACTAAATGTTCTAAAATATAATGAAAACAATCGTAGTTGCACATTGGACTAATTAATTAGAACATAGATAATTAAATTTGGTCCAGGCTAGAAAAAAAATTGTCTCCCGAACCATGGTTTTATTGATATTTAAGTACTATTTATACTAGGAACCACACTTCGTTTAGGTTTTAAATAAATTATCAAAGCGAATCACACTATTTACTCCCTCCATCCTAAAAGGAATTACTCTCTATCATTCAAAATTTATCCAAAAAAAATAGTCCCTTCGTATTTTAACGTATGACGTCGTTGACTTTTTGACCAACGTTTGATTATTCGTTTTATTCAAAAAGTTTTTGCAGATATAAAAATATTTATGTCATACTTCAAAAATATTTGATGATAAATGAAGTTACAATAAAATAATAATAATAATTTTTTTTAATAAGATGAATGATAAAAAGTTAACGGCGTTATACATTAAAATATAGAGGAAATATTAAGCAAGAGGTTAAAAGGCTATCATGTTCTTCATTAATATGGAGAGAAAATAAGAAGCAGGAGTAGGAGAGAACGAGAAGGATGATTGAGTATAGACTATTTGTCTTATGGTCAAAATAAGAGGAAAAAGATGAAGTGGCATTAAAATGTTCCAGTGGACCCTACCTAATATTACTGTCTTTGAGGCATAAATTTTAAGCTAAAATAATATTTTCTTTATCTCAAAATAAATTAATCTAGTACGGGATATGATATATCTTAGCAATACGAATCTATAATGAATCTTAGTATATATAATTATTTGCATTTTTGTAGTACTAGCATTTGACATTTCATATTAAATTAAATTATTTTTAAAACGGAGGAAGTATTAAAGAGACAACGGAAGTACTCCCTCCGTTAAAAGAAAAATCTAATTGAGATGAGTCTGGATTGGACCTTTTTTTTTTAACGTTGGGAGTATGTGTTACCTACCCAATTGATTATGGTTGAAAGACTTCAATAGAAATGTAAGGTTGTAGACTTTTCTCTAAGGTTTTGTGACCATTTACACTGCGTTTCCGAAAGGATATATAACAGCCCCTATTGTAACACTGCTCCCTTTGTCTGGTTAACTCCATGCAATGGCCATCACTAATCGAGAATCGTGTGATTAGATGGTGACGTGTGACTGAGTGAGTGAGTGACGAGTACTACTACTACCATTACCCCTAGCTAAAGGTACCACATCCGGCGAGGAGAATATGAGCCTGAAGAAACAAGACAAAACCAAAGGGAAAATGCCCCTCCTCTGCCCAAAGATTCCCTCGATAGTTGCAGCTACGAAAGAAACAGAGCAGTTTCAATTCAAAGAGGCATGCAATGCAATGCAAGCAAACAAGCTCAGCAGAAGCAGGAAAAGACGGGTTCATCTTTGGAAAAGACTTGCTGTCCCGACAAAGATTTTGGAGCAGCGTACGGCCGGCCGGCGCCCCCCAAACTCCCATATACTAATCCTAACCCCCGTTTCTTTACATTAAACTATAAGTATTACTACTGTACTACAGTCTCCATCCGTGAATATAAGAGATTTTATCTATGTAACTACATAATCAAAATCTCTTATATTTTCGGACGAAGGTAGTATATTTTATCTATGTTTTCGTTAACACGTTTTTTTCAAATACTATATGATAATTTCATATAAAATCTTTTTTAGAGAAGTTGTTTTAACATATCAGTTAGATCTATTTTTCAAGTTATGGGGTTTTCATGTTTTCTGTATCCAAACTTCAGCTTCACCTTCGGGAGAGAACACCACATAAAGCTCAGTTAGATGTGCAGAGAGCACGATACTTAGCTTTGTTGATCATTTCATTGTTTAATTAATAATAAACCCATATGATACTAGCATGATAAGCTCCAGAAAACACGCCATGTTCATTGATTATACAGAACGGCTCTAGTAGGTTTTATGTAGCTTAGATGGCCGGCTTGCTTATTACAGTATTAGGAATTGAATTAGCCCGGCCCCATCTAGGCCAAATGGATAGAATGTTTGGAGGCACAGAGCGAGTTAAACTTCAATTGTTGATCGAACCTACATTCCTCTCTAGCTCTGCTTTTCTCCTGTTTGTCCACACTTTTAATTACTTTACTTGGCAATTGAACTGCAGTGGATACACTAGCTAGCTTTGTACTACCTAACAGACGGTGTATGTAGACTAGCTAAAATTTGAGATATACTAGTTAATTTTATAGTTTAGTTATGTACAGACCTAACAGATATAGTATGAACTACACATGTCTCTTCTTTTAAGTATACGCTTCACATTTTGTTTTACTCATCATATGGTCTGCCTCGATGCAAGCACAGTAAGCTCGGTATATCAATCATGGATGATAATTCCGGGTTGGCTTTCTTTAATTAACGTACGCTTTAAGCCAGTTATTTATTATAACGACAGTTGGATAAAATAATTTGCATTATCTAGCTATCTATGTTAGGGTTCTGTTGAATGATTAGCACTAGATGAAGTTTCTTTCCGGGCAAGCGTGTAGAGCATGCGAATATAGACAACAAGAGAGTGATAAATTAACGACTCTCAATATATGTCCAATTGTACTAGCAAAGAAGCAGTGGCGGATCCAGAAAATCAATTCGTTGGTGTCAGAACATGTATATCTGTCATAGTATACTAATTTGTACCATGATGGTATAGCATGTGGATAAGCAGTTTTACTATAGGTTTTACCGAAAATCGTCGGTGTCACCTAACACCGGCCTTTCTACTATATATAAGCCCCTGCAAAGAAGCACACTCTTCATTTTTCAAATTTCCATTTGATGCTTCTTTTTAATAAGGTAAGCCGTTTGTATCAACTTCTTGGTCATATCCATTGTTTTTATATATACTGCCACATATATCCACATAATTGGGGATCTACCATGCTACCTAACATTTTTCTGTGGATTTTTCTATGTGACAACAAAAAATGTTTTGCTAAGAGTGGAAACGATAGGCTCTGATCAATTGAGCTATATATATGGCTCATAAGCTATAGAAAACGAAACAAGAAAAAAATAATTTATGTGCAAAATTTTTAAATATGTATTATTAAAAGTTAAAAAGCTAAGACTGAAAAATATACTACTACTGATAACCTCAAATTAACTAAAAAAATTAAGCATCACACTTCAAAGTTGATTGCGGATGATGAGAGCCTAATAAAATACCTGACAAGAGAGGACATAACATATATATTGGCAGGTATCATATATATTGCATATTGATATGTGCGCATAATTATGTGGGGTGGGAATTGATTTTAGTTAACTCCTATATATTTCTTATCTGGCGATGGTGGACATTCAGATCTTGAATGGATGAATCTGTTCAAGCCTTGTAAAATCTTTAGAAAGAGCTGACCATATATGTATATGATCCTCTGTGATTTTTTGGTACAATTAATGTGAATTTTTATTGGGATACATTTCATATTTTAAGATAAATTCCATCTGATGCATTCATCTAGCTTCTAGTTTTTATATAGAAAAATGCCATTGTGATCAAACATGTCATTCCGTACTTCAATCGCTCATATTATTTTTCGTAAGTATTCCAATGTTGATAAATGTTCTTGTTTAGTATAAAAATTTAGAACGAAAACAGAATTGTATATATTTATGCATGATCTATGAAAATTATTGTATATGCTAGTTTGCAGTTTTATATGATTATCTATTTGAGATCAATCGCAACAAACATGCACTAAACTAATTCGTAACAAAAATGTCATAACAAAATCAAACTGGCAAAAGGAAAGTACACAGTTAGTGGGCACCTATAATTTATGGAACATATCAGACATACCAAAGATATTATAAAAACACTCCATAATGGGCTAATTTTTGCAAATGATTCTTATAAATCGTCTATAATAAGTTACGAACCACCAGTTAAGCATGACTTTTTTTTTAAATCAGATCAAATATATTGACCCGGCTTTTGGAGAAAGCCCAAAACACAAAAGCATGACTTTTTTTTTACATATACATATGCCAGAAATTGTTCTGAAAACTATACGCACTGTTTTAGCCTATAAAATTGTATTCCCTCCGTTTTTTAATATATGACTCCGTTGACTTTTTCTCACATGTTTGACCATTCGTCTTATTTAAAAAATTTACGTAATTATAATTTATTTTGTTATGAGTTGTTTTATCACTCATAGTACTTTAAGTGTGATTTATATCTTATATATTTGCATAAATTTTTTTGAATAAAACGAATGGTCAAACATGTGAGAAAAAGTCAACGGCGTCATCTATTGAAAAACGGAGGTAGTATATATGTGTAGTAGTATCTTTTATACTAGTCAAAGTATGCTACATTCCAATCGAACGAAAACAGTTGAGCGATAAGACGCATGGATATATTCCATATGTTACAATTGTCACATCGATATTGCATTGTGTATCAGAAACCCAGGGGTTAAAACACACCACAAATTAACACCATTAGCTAGCAACCCTAGCCCTGCCCTGTGGGGTTTATTGGCAATGGGAATCTGCAAACCAGGCAGGATATATTGGTCGATAGGGAACACACTAGCTCATAGCTAGCTTATTAACAACGACACTGTAAAAATGGGGAATTGTTACACTGGAGCGACAAGTGTGTGCTAACGTAGGGCTCTATATGTAAGCCAAGAGATCTCAAAAGCAGCGATCGAGGAGCAAAAGCAGGGGCGAGCTTTCAGCTAAAGCGGCTTTCACCTAAAGTACAATCTATCGATACACTCTACACGAAAAAAGACGCCAAATGTTCCTTCATTCATGTACCTGCACTTGCTTTCACATCCATGTCTCTCCTCCGCCCCCCTCTGACTTCATTAGAAAGTAAAATCATTACACACTTATATGGAGTATATAGTTTATCACCTGCTCCTCACCCTCTCTGCGATCAATTTAATTAGTTACACTGTATATCCTCTCTTAATTAGCTTCATGAATATTAATGTATATACGACTCATCTCAACTCTCTTAGTCTAAAAAAAACTAACTTAGTATTGGATTAGAATTTTTCTAGTACAACTAATTTGGATAATTAAGCTCATATCCAGATTCGTTGTACTAGGAAAAATCTCCTCTAATACTAGATTTTTTTTATGGAAGAGTACATAATATATATACCTGCCTTTTTTTTTTGTCTTCATATTTTTGGCTATTAGTTGCAGTACAAATTTGGAGAAAGAGAAGTGTACTCTTAGTTTTGATGCTTTGATTGGGATAATCCAAATTGCTATAGGCTTAAATTTATCTTTCTCTTGGGATCCACGCTAGCTACTTCATATAGTAGTAACTAACTAAGGCAGTTTTTTGGGCATATATTTTGTTTGCTACAAAAATATGTTATCTCTCACGGCTAGATAATATGAGAAAGTCACACACTTCCCAATCTAAAGTTCGATCCCTATTTTAATTAATTTATTGATCAGCTAGCTTATATAGGCATATATGTGAGGTGAAGAATGTAGTACGCATTTTAGGCAGCTATAACGATATATTTATTTTATTGCCCTACACGTGCCTGCAGCTTGGCTGCTTTCTTTGACATGACTGACTGAGGGAGACAGTGAGGATTATGGAGTGATTAGCGTGTTCTAATGTACGAGTACATGTTCTTATCAGATACTGTCTCTCCAAGCTAAATGATGCAGCCCAAAAGGAATTAACCTGTATTAACTAGTGCGTAGACATGTACTTCAAAAGGAGTAGCATGTGATTATACATCATGATCATGTGTGTATATATCCTCTTCTTGTTGACGTGCATTCTACGATTTTTTTCTTGGGGCCAGATTTTTTTAAATTTTTTTTGGAGTTGACACGTAGGATCGACATGATGCTGGACTTGGCTCCATCACTTCGCCATCAAGCCACCGCATGCATGTATACGTGGAGCTTTGCCGACGGCCTCGCGAGTGGCTTGTGCTGTTTTTGTCACATAAATTTTGTCCTGGCATGGTTGCAAAAGGAATTTTATTCCAAGGTAGGTGGTATAACAGAATGTAAGCATGATGTTACGCTTTTCTTTTTTGTTAAGAAAATCGTGCTATTGTTTCGCACAGATAATGCAAAATTGTAAATTTAGTACTATGGTTGAGGAGGTTGCACGAACCCTGCTTCGGCTTTGTTCTTTCCCCTTTTTTCCCAAACTCGTATCTCTTTTTCTCCGCGTGCACGCTTTACAAACTATTAAACGATGCGTTTCTTTTAAGTTTTCTATAGAAAGTTACTTTAAAAATCATATTAATATATGTTTGAAGTATTTTAGACTCATACTTAATTAATCAAGCATTAATGGGCAATACCGTTTTCGGTGTGGGGATGTGGAGTTTCTAAATCCACCTCCTAAACTCAGCCTTAGGCTAAGCTTGAATGTTCCGGTTGGGTACTTCTCCCCCTTGCACATGAAACGGAGCAATTCATTAGCTCATGATTAAATCAAGATCTGTTTGGCACAGCTCCAACTCTACCTCTCTTAGAGCTAGAGCCTAGCCAAACAGTTTCAATAACTTCACCTAAAATGGGAACGGAGCTGGGTAGAGCGTTCTCACAAAATGAACTAGAGAGGTGGAGCTAGGTTTAAACTGCTCCACAACACAACTCCAATCCCATCTCCTGGAGCTAAATTAAGGAGTTGGAGCTCTATCATGCCCTCAATATTAGCTAAAAAACTTGAAAAATAAATTAATATAATTTTTAAAGCAACTTTCTTGTAGAATGTTTTTTTTTTGAAAAAAACGCATTGCTTACCAATTCAGAAAACGTGCGCACGAAAAATGAGGGAGTGAATAATTATAAAATCATGCTTACATTCTGTTACATTGAGGAGGTAACAATAATATAATCAATTACTACAGAATCCAAAGTTACCTCAAAGTTTGGGAAAGAAGGGGAGGAATTATGGATCCAATTACTACAGAATTTTGTTTCCTAAAAAAACTCTACAAAACCCCAAGAGCATTTTTAGTTTATTGAGGAGGTAATAATTGGTAACATAATTTTTAGTTTTAGTTTAGTTTCTGATATCACCTTATATCTCAGACCTACTCTTTAGTAGTACAAAAATTTATACTATAAAAGCTTTTACATTCATAAGAACCATAAAATAACTAATAATATTTTTTCAATATTTGTGTTATTTCAATATATCGAAAGTGAATATCGCAGTTAGGATGAATGTTTCACCTATACCAGAAGTAAGTTCTAACAATATTTGCATTAGTTCAATCCATTTTTTTCCATGAGTCCATATGTTATTCTAATAAGATAAATAATGGTGTTTACCATGCACAACAAAATAACCACACATGTTTAATATTGTTCAAGGGCATTTTATTTGAGTTTTGCATGAAACACGCTCTCACTTTTTTTTTGTTATAGGGGTACTTCTCATTTTTGCAGATGCTACTTAATTAATTACTGTGTATTCTACATATATGAAAATTTTAACCCTATTGGGTAAAAATAAGAACAATAACATATATGGAAGGACTATTGCATGTCATTTCAAGGATAAATTCGTCAAAAGGAAGTTTAGAGAAAGTGGAGTGGTGAATTTACTACTAGACTTCAGAGCAAGCTAGTGGGTGCGAAACGTAGAAAAATACACTATAAGACTTTTTTATGATGGATCGGTAGGAATAATTGACAGAAATCACTAATGCATCTAGACATTACTGATACCTTCTTTAATAGGTGTAAGAATTATTGTTTTCTTGGCATATTCACAAAGAACCACTAATGATCTATTCAGTGGTTAAAATTATGTTTTAACTCTTTAATTTATTCAACAATCTCATATTGAGTTTTTGTGAATAGTTAAGGAAAATAAACATGGGTTAAAAAAATTGGGATGATATATATAGAAGACATGGAAATTCAGAGTGGCAGTTGAGTACTGTTTTCTTGGGCGAGTCAGATCTGTATATAAAACATGTTTCTCTATTTGAGCTATTTGAGTGGGATAGTTTGTTTTGGGTTTCTAATAGGAATCTTGGATTGCTTATTTTTTTTTCATGGAATGATTATTGAACTAAACAGTGAAGTACTATATATGCAAACTAATTATACATATAAATTGATGTAAGGTTACATTTGCTGAATGTAAAAGCCTTTGCATGCTTTAAACAGACCAAGCATGGTAACAAATTATGAATATACATGTACCAGTTAAGTAGATGCTGTTAATTGAACTTTGTAGTGTATGCATATGCTAAATTTACGTTGTGCTACATTTTCCACTAGTTTCCATGGATCATATAATACAACTGAGATATATTCCACTAGTTATGCATAATATTTCTTTATGAAAGTTTGATCCTAGGGCTTTTCAAATAGAAATGCAGAGGGCATAATATTGTTCTACTATAATATATGTGCTTTAGGGAAAAAATGAGAGCCTTAAAGAAAGCTGTACAAGTAGCGGATAGCTTTAAATCAATCAGTTTGTTTCACAATTATGCTTTATCAGCTTTTGGGCGATCGAGCATCAAAACATTTTTTCTCAAAACAAACAAGATTTGCTTGGTCCTCACCTGTTCGGTTGCTAGTCAAGCAACTTTTGTTTTTTGGTGGATCCCCTTACCGATCGAACTGATACGACCAAATATCATGTTGGCAATTAATATATATAGTATCACGTTAGATCCCAAACAAAGTACTGTAATTTAACAAAACAACGATGGTACTGTAATTGTTGTGTGCATCTAGTACTACCTCTGTCCCATTTTAAATACAATTGTGGTTTCCGTATCAAACGTCTAACCGTCCATCTTATTTGAAAAGTTTATAAAAAACTTTAAAAAATCAGTTACACATAAAATACTATTCATGTTTTATTATCTAATAACAATAAAAAAATATTAATTATAATAAAATTTCAAATAAAACGGACGGTCAAACATTGGACATAAACAGTGCAAAACTACGGTTTTTTTGGACGGAGGTAGTAGTTAACGTAGAGAGCGAGAGTACACTACTACACTTCCCTATTTTAAAAAAACATGTATATATATACTATATTCCAAAAGAATTTACACTACTTATATAGTACACTGATAGTACTTTTTTTCTCTGAAATAAAGCAAGAAAACCGTATCATTTCCGTTTTTCCTTGATACAGATACAAACGCCACATTCATGAGAGGACGAATATTTTAAGTAAACGGATATTCTTTCCACTTCTACATGATCGCTTTCTGTGCGTGCATGCATGCGTGCACTACTGTTGCTGCATATATATCCCCTGTGTATGTGCGTGTTGCAGAGGTAATTACTCTCTTGCATCTACTACACACACTACAGATGTAACAGCGTCTTCATATCATGGCTAATTATCATCATCAGCTCCTACTTAATTAACTAATCAATCAATTAATTGGAGGCTTGAAAGGTACTACATGGAATTAAACGTAACCAGGATTATTAACAAGCACCGGCCTCGTCTTTAAACCGCTCCTTTTGGTCCGGAATGGTGTGTCTCACATACCTTTCCTACATCACTTTAATGATAAAGCAAAAGTGACAGGGAAGAATGGAAATAAAGAAAAGAAAAAACTTATGGGGAGAAAGAAAAAAAACGTATGCATGTATGTATATGTGAGAGCAAGAGAGAAAAAGAATGAGAGAGGCTGCAGGGAGAGGGGGAGGAAAGCAAGGGAAAGTTCACAAAATAAAGGAGTGAAGCAAAAGGAAGAGAGGAGGAAAACAAAACAAAGCCCAGATTCCTCTCCAAACAGGCCCTATGCTTTTTCTTCTTCTTCTTCTTCTTCTTCTCCATCTCTCCTCTCCTGTTTCTTTCTTTTCTCCTTGTTGTTGCAGCTGTCCTCTCTCTCTCCTCAAAGAGAAAATTAAGCCACTGGCCCCTTTAAGATTGACCTGAGATTTCCAGTACACAAGTTGTGTGCATGCAAAGAGAGGCCAAAGCTAAGCTAGCAAAACACACATTCCTTTCCCACAGCTAGCTTAGCTTGAAGCAAGCAAGAACTCATCATCTTTGTTTCTACATATCCTTTAATTCTCTCCTCTCTGTCACTAGCAGTGATGAATAGAGGAGAATTCCAGAGCTCCCTGGTGCAGCAGATGATCTGGAGCGGCAGTAGTACAGGCACGGCTACCGGCGTCGGCGGCGGCGGCGGCGCCGGCAGTTTGATGGGCAGCTTGAAGCCATGCCATGAGGATCAAGAGGCCTCTCCTAACATGCCCTCCTTGTCTTCTCCATCGTTGATCTTCTCGCAGCAGTTTCAGCACAGCTCTCCAGGTCTAGTTCCGATGAACGGCGCCGCCGCTTCTCTTCCGAGCTTGCACGACGGCGGCGGCGGCGGCCATGAGAGCAGCATGCCGGAGTCATGGAGCCAACTGCTTCTGTAAACACCTCTCTCCTTCTCTTCTCTCCTTATCTATCTCTATTTTCTATATTCAGTTCATGGCCTCCTGATTATGTTCAAGAAGGGAGAGAGAGATTCAAATAAGAAACAAGCCAGCCATGCACATCCATGTAAATTAAACTATAGTTAAACAGCATACTTAAGTGTAGCTCTAGGGAGAAGGAATAAAGTGGTTAACCCACTTTGTCCTATAGTAGATCAAGCCTTTCCTAATGTTCTTCTCCTTTTCTGCTAACCCATCATCAGAGAGATATATACAAGCATGTGTTCATGCTACTAACTCTGCTGCAGTTGTTTCCATCTCCATGGACTCATGTTCTTGTGCTCATCTGTGTGTGTGCTCCTTGTGCAATCAAAGCTAATTAACTGCACTTTTTTTTGCATGCAATCAAAACAGTGGGGGATTAGCTGGAGATCAGGAGAGGTACAGCGCCACTGCGGCTCTCCTGTCAAAGGGATTAGAGAATTGGGGAGATCACGCTGCTGCAGCTGCAGCCAGTGCATGCATGGTTGGTGGCATGAAGGAGGAGGGCTCCATGGCTCAAGCTGCAGCCACTGCTGCTGCTGCTGCTTACAGCTTCTATGGGAGCCACCTTGCTGGTGATCATCAGCATGAGATCCAAGCAGCAGCAGCAGGAGGAGGTGCTAGTAACAAGTCTCAGCTGAGCCAGATGCTCATGGCTTCCTCTCCTAGGTCATGCATCACCACCAGCCTCGGCAGCAACATGCTCGACTTCTCCAACACCGCGGCGCCGCCGGAGCTCCGGAGCCACCACCACAACTCCGATAATTCATCAGAGGTAAGATTGTAATTTGATCTTGGTGTGTGTAGATCATTAGCTCTCAAGTAGTATTGGTCTTGCATCTTGTTCTCTTTTGCTTTGTCATTTTCCAAAAATTTTTTTAGATAAATGTTTGGCATTTTTTATGGCTTGTTTCAATTATACATGCATATGCATACATAAGGCAGGATGCACTGTAGGTCTAGAGGCCAGAGATATGTATTCTTCATCTTCTATTTTCTTTTAAAAAAAATATCTACATGGAATGCAATGGATTACCAGGTGTATCCAAAATGAGAATTTTACGTGTTTGACAGATCTTTAGGTTTTTCATCGAGTATATAAGCTATGTTCATCCCCTCTTTGAAAAGTTGCAGTTTCCAAAGCATACTTCTCTTCCTCATACTGCTACACATGTTTGGTGGAAAAGTTATAAGTTTGATCATGTTCTCCCTAATGATCCTCTAGGCCAAGGCTTTTACGGGCTGTCAATACTCAATTAATACAATCTCTTGGCAATGGTGCATTCTGTCCTCCATAGTTCCACGAATTGAAAGTGTGCAATTATTATTATTTATTTCCATGAAAAAGGTACATGTTTTCATGTCCCATGGGAAATCCACTCTGGTCAAAGTTACCACTTGATGTTTTGCATAGCATGTTCTTTTCATGATATCTTGGTAAGAGTGTTGGTCATGTATACAGTATCCATTGACAGAGCTAGCTTAACATGAGATCTTTAATTTGGTCATACTCTTAGCCTTGTTCTTCTTTATGGCTAACTGCTGTAGTAGTACATGAGAGGTCAGTGAATGTTTAGATGTAGAATCACTGGGGAGAGAATTCACTTTAGAGAGGGTAGAGAGATGTGTGTTTTTTTCTTCTTCTTCTTCTCGGGACAAGATGAAATTGGGGTCATGATTATTCACGCTTTGCCTTTCTTTGTCTTTCTCTAGTGTAACAGCACAGCGACTGGTTCAGCCCTCAAGAAGGCTAGGGTTCAGGCCTCCTCTTCAGCACAATCTACTCTAAAGGTTTCTTCCTCATCAGCCTCCCTGCTTTCCATGGCACACAAGCCCCATCCCCCTCTCTCTCTCTCTCTCTCTCTCTCTCTCTCTCTCTCTCTCTCTCTCTCTCTCTCTCTCTCTCTCTGCACGCACGCATAAAGTGTGCTTACTTTGGAAGTTCGTGCACAGAAAATCACAACATTTGGCAGTAGTTTCCATATGGAATATCTTGGATTATGTAGCATATATGTTAACATAATCCTTACATTAGGAGGTTTCTTAGGTGTGATAATTTGTTTTCAGGTGAGGAAGGAGAGGCTAGGGGATAGAATAACTGCACTTCATCAGATTGTATCCCCATTTGGCAAGGTAACAAAAAGACATGAAACTTCAGTTAACCGCTTTCATGGTTAATTTTAGAGATTAGTAATAAGCTAGCAACAATCAGTTGCATTATATATATATAAGTATAGAGGGAGATGGATTACATCAAGATCTGAATGTGTTGTCATGCACAGTATGCAAATAGGCTATGGATGACTTAGAATAGTTTTATTCATATGTTGATGATGTTACATGCAATTATCTATAGTTTGTGCCATGCCATGCATCGAGCCAGTAGCAAGGTAAGAGTAGCTCCTTTATTTCTTTGTTGCTGGTTTTCACTCGAGGGGTTGTGTCCAAGTAAAGTAAATCTCTGACACACGTGCCTCCTTTTACAGACTGACACAGCGTCTGTACTGCAAGAGACCATTGGCTATATCAGATTCCTCCTGAGTCAAATTGAGGTCCAATCTCTCTCTCTCACTTTCTATAGCTCTGTCTGCGTGTGTGCGTTTGTGTTTAATTTAGAGGGTGAAAAAAAAATACTTCCCGTTATTTTTATCAAGTTCCTAATTATAAATAGATATATTCTAAAATGGAGAGAGTGTGATCAATCTTCTTTGTAATGGGCATATATATTGCATACCCCATCCGGCCAAGAAAAAACTCAATTCTAGGGTTTATCTTTTTTTTTTAAGACAGAAGAGTAGTATATGTATGGGACATTGAGATGGAATAAGTATGGGTGAACAGGGAATATTTGCACTGCAGGCAGTTGCAGCATTTTGCCAGTCTCTTCAGCTACTCTAGCTGTTTCAGCCACAGTAACATTTTTCCAAGGAAAAAAAGAAAAGAAACTTCTGCCTCTGCAAAGTGGGGCCCACAGAGGAGTGTCCCCACAAGTAAGGGACAGTAGTCGTAGAGAAGGAGGTACATGTGATACTGGCACACAGTGCGGGCGGGAAACGAAAAGATGGGAGAGAATATGCATGCATGGATACATGCAAAATGGGGGCGGGGCCGGGCTAGGTCTGAGCGGGAGCGCACGCTGTTAAAGTTAGCTGCACGGCGAGAGATGCATGAGAGATGGCTCATGGTCATGGCTGTGCGTGCATCGGCTTCAGCAGCTGCATCTGCATCTGCGGCTGCAGCGAGATCGATTGATGGAGATGTCGTTTTAGCCAAGTGCAATGTCGTTGTTATCTAGTTCTTCGTCTCGTAGTGATGGGAGACCGGTTAAATAGGTATTGGTTTTAAATAAATCGACACCTATAAGTCGATACCTATTAGGTGTTTTGTACTCCCTCCGTTTTTTAATAGATGACGCTGTTGACTTTTTCTCACATGTTTGACCATTCGTCTTACTAAAAAAATTACGTAATTATAATTTATTTTGTTATGAGTTATTTTATCACTCATAGTACTTTAAGTGTGATTTATATCTTATACATTTGCAAAAAAATTTTGAATAAGACGAATGGTCAAACATGTGAGAAAAAGTCAACGGCGTCATCTATTAAAAAACGGAGGTAGTAGTAGTGTTCTATGTCTCAAAATTTATAGTATTTGAATGTGTCACATCCGGCATTAGATTGATTTTTTATAAAACAGAGGGAGTAGTTGTTTTATGTGTTTCAGAGACCAGTAGAGGATTGACTCTCTCTCTCTCTCTCTTTGCTCTTCTAGCTTTCTACATATCTTGCCCTCTTTTTTCTAACTAAAATGTAGGTTTTACCTCGGTATCCGTCTGAATGTTTTTAAAATTGCTAAACCGTGTATTTCATGTGAACAATTTTTATAAATAAGTTGCTTTAAAATATTAGATAAATCTTTTCTTTTTTTCAAAATTGTAATGATTAAAACTCAATTAACCATGCGCTAATAATTTTCTAGTTGTTCATGCCCTAGCTCTATATTTATCTTCTTAAAAAAACAAACATATGTCTCTCTTGATGACCATAGGATGTTGTTTCTTGTGTGTGCAGGCTCTGAGCTACCCTTACATGGGCGACGCCAACGGGACCGGTCCTATGCAAAATGTAAGTTCGTTGTTGCATCTCTCTCTCTCTCTCTCTCTCTTTCTCTCATATTTACGCACGTAGTATAAGGCTATATATGAGCACAAAGAGGAAAGGAGTATCTATATACGAGCGAGAAGATGCCCTACACACGTGCAGGGGTGCCGTGAAACGCGAACTTAGGCTAGCTTTGCCTTGGCTTTGTAGATCCATACTATCATAGGTGAACAAAACTCTTTATCAAAGGCATTCTAAAAAAACCCTTTCATCAAAGGTTAGGCTGAGTAGGATCATCCTTTTGGTGACCTTTGGGGCCAAAGGCTTTAGATCTTTTATAAATCTTTATACTACGTGCATGACGGCAAGATCTGTTCTGAAAACAAATATATATAACCTCCATGAATTTATGTGCGAATCCAGAAAATATTTTCATGTTTGCAAATCCATGCATAGTTGCACGTGTTTTTTTTCATGGAATGGAAGAAAAATTTCCTTAAAAATTGGGGCATTTGATTATATATATATATATAAGAAATAGTAACTCAAAAAATTTAAAACAGGTGAGTATGTCGTGATGATTTATATGTTTAGAACAATAGATCTGAATAACCTCCCAAATTAATTAATTTTGTATATGCCACTGAATAACTACATGTCCTTTATACATGCATGAAACTCCTGCCATCAATGGCATATTGTTCAGACAATGAGGGTTACTACTGCATATATACAATATGTATAGCTATGATATATATAATTTTTTTAAAGCTTAGCATGCTTAAGGCATCAAATCGACTAGAACATATTAGCCGCTAAAAACCAATTAATATAAATGCACTCTTGTAGATGTATAAATTTTGTGTTTCTAAAGCAAAGAAAAGTTTAACATGCCAATTTTTTCTGTCTGTAAATCTATTTTTGTATAGTATAACTATATTATAATTTATTTTCTGTGTTAAATTTTTATTCTGCACATAAAATGTTCATATCTATTTGCGTAAAACTACATCGGTTATATATTATACATTTTTATTACCCGTGGAGAAGGGACATAAACCAGTAGTTTTCAATTTTTTTAAAGCATGGAATAAATTATCGATGAAAAGTCTACAATGTTGGATATCAAGAAAATTAAGACCCTACTTAAGAGTTTAAATTTCTCATAAACTGATTGTAAAATATTAAAGAAAAATTATACCTTGTGTCCATATTTATTTTCAAAAAAAAACTTGATAGCTACTAAATCCACTTTACTATCTCATATATTAAATTAATCATAGGTTCATATAAAAAAGTATTCCTGTACAAAAAGGTTTCACGCAATATATCACCTCGCAAGATTTCAACTTAAAATATAACTTATATAAGGAGAATAAAAAAGAGGAATGCCATTTGCAATTAAGTAAAGTGTCTTAGTTCAGTAGTTCAAGTGAAGCAGCAAAATAGTTCATCGTAGTAAAATTGACTTCTCCATTTTAAAACTTTCAAACAGCTTAGTACAAGATTAATTGTGTCATCATCACATGACAGAAAAAAAAAACCCATGCAAAGTACACAGACATGGATAAGATAGATATTACCACCATAACGTTCTTAGTTTAGTTGACATTGGCCATATGCATCTGAGACAACCATGGGCCAGTACAACTCATGGGTTCAATCATTTTACCACACCCAAAAAAATATTCTCCCCTCAGCTTTTTTGCACGCTTGTACGTGCAACGTTGACATGTGACACAGTGACTTTCCTTTTGATTTTATAGGGACCAGTTGGAGAAAGGAACCCTGGCCTCTTCCCGGAATACCCTGGCCAGGTTAGTGTAGATCTGTACATGCACATGATTATTAATTCTTATAGATATAAGAATATAATCTATCTATATATATATTCCTTTCCAGCTCCAAGCCACTTTTTTCCTTATATCTTTTTTGTTTGTGTGTGGTTCCTTGTGCAGTTGCTAAACCATAATGGCAACACTGGAGCACAGCAGCCTGCAGCCCAACCTGAGCAGCAGGTATGTATGCTCTTTGCTTAGCTTCAAAGCCATTTTCACAATGATGTATATACATGAGTACTGTGTCGACTAGAGTGCATGGCATGTTGTTATATATAAGTTTTCAAGGGCAAAATTAATACCATACTCATATGTTTCTTTTTCCCTTTTTTTCACTAAAAGCACCTACATATAGTTACTATATATACTGATAATAGTTGCGAAAATTAACATGCATGTTACTAGCTCCTATATGTATTTTTTTCTGTATAATAATTTCATGGCATTTGATAATTGTTATTAGGGAGCAAACGACGATGGAAAGAAGGACCTGAGGAGCCGGGGGCTGTGCCTCGTTCCAGTGTCGTGCACGTCGCACTTTGGAGGGGACAATGCCGCTGACTACTGGGCCCCGGCGCCGCTCGGCGGGATCCTACGGTAGAATGCATCGTTGAGATTCGTGCATACAAAGCATGGCGGCACAGCGAGTACTATATGGTGATGCATGAGGACGCTACAGACGAAATAGGTCTCTTAAGAATGGAGAACAGAGTGTGCATTGGGTGCAGGAGTAACGTCGTCATAACATCATGAGCAGTCATTCTCTGGTAAGAAAAAAAATTACCTGTAAGGTTGATTGCTCTTGATGCTATGGGAGTGAGAGGTAGCTAGCTATAGTATAATTAATTAAGCTTCTGGATCTGCAAATTAAGAAGCTTCAGTTCAAGAAGGAGACCTTGCAAAAGTTGATGCCCCCTTTGATATGTATATGTAAAATCTAGCAAGTTAGTGAACACTTTGCTCATACTACCGTGCTTTGATTTGTCATCAGAAGCAGAAAAGCTTGCGCGGTAGTGTCAATATTCCGTCAGTTGCTCGGCTGGTGTATGTAGGAAATTAAAGTTGATATCCCATATCACATATATGTATATTGACAGTTAATTTGTATCAGTTATTTACTGAGTTAAGTCAGCAATATTATTTGTCTTCGATGTTGCTGAATTATTTGTGTGCATCTATATACGGATTTTCTGTATGTCAATCGACAGGAAATTAGGGTACAAATATTGTGAATTCCTAACCTTCTATTTGCTCTGCCATGCACGCACATATGCTACCTTAGACACTCCATCTCTGTCACCTTCAAACGCGTGCACTACAGCACTAGCTACCATACAAATGGGCTTCTGAAGAGATGGAGTACATTTTTCGACGAACCTGTCAGTTCTACACTGGTGGAGAAACCCTTTATAGTCCCGATTTGTAACCCCCCTTTAGTCCCGGTTTCCAAACCGGAAGTACCAATCCGGGACTAAAGATCGCTATCTTTAGTTCCGGGTGAAATAACCAGGACTAAAGATCGATCTTTAGTCCCGGTTGGTAACACCAACCGGGACTAAAGATCGAGCTGACTTTTTTTTTTGCATGGCCCTGTTGCTGCATGGTTTATATATATAACATATATATGTTTCAATACATATATATGCATACATACATACATATATATACATATATATATATATATATATATATATATATATATATATATATATATATATATATGTAGATGTACATATGTATATGTATATATATATATATATATATATATATATATGACCAAAATATATTTACATTATAAAAAATGTGTGCACATGCATATAGAAACATATGTAGTCATGTATTAATTACAATCCATTATATGTCCTAGCTAGCTACGATTTCGACGTAGTAGTAGTACTCGCTGCTAGCTCAGAAGCTAAGGACCGGTGAATTGTGTTTCCGTCGTAGTAGAATTCACCCTTGGGATCAAGGATTTCTTCGTTGATGAATCCCATGAGTTGTTCTTGAACCGCCTCGATAAATTCCTTGTGTGTGGTCAGGTTATCCCTCATGCGAATAAACTATATGAATGTATGAAATTGATTAGTAATTAAACAAGAAATCGTTACGTAATGAAATTTTGAATTTATTTGTACGTACATCGAGCTCTCTTATGGTGATGATTTGGTCTGCAAGGTAGTGGCAATACTCGCACACGTAGTAGCCGCACAAGTTAGTTCCCTGCTTTTGCTTTGCGCACTACAAATAAATGACAAATTAATGGCGTGAGATCTAATTAATATACATTTGTATGTATTAATTTGAATCGGAGAAATATAAATGTAGAGCATGTGTACTCACAGGAAATTTGAACCTCCGCCTAAGTCTTTCTCTCCAGTTGCCGCGGACCAAATGACGGAACCGATACCAAGCCCTATATGGAGTTTAAAGATATGATTCGTAGTAGAAATAATTAACATAACAAGAATTTCTTAATTAACAGAGGGACTTATACCAGTACCTGTCTATAAGTTCGAAAACCTTGTCAGACGTAGACTCTTTTTTATCCATTGAGTCATATACGTTGACGGTGCAGGCCGACAGGTCGAAGAGTAAAAGCACCCAGTGGAATCTGCAATGTGCGTGGGATGCATTACATAGGAAACACTTAGCAAGTTCGTACAGGAATGAAATTTGGTATGTAGGAAGACAGTAAAATTAAACTAACTCTGTGTTGTACGGCAACAGTATGAACGTCTTGTAATGCTGCGTCTTCAGGAGATGGACGAGATTGTCCTCTGTTTCTTGTGGATATTGGTCGAGCATTGTGACGTTTACTCTCCGAGGGTCGATGAATCCAGCATCGAAAACCCTCCGCCGTCGGGCCCTTTGAATCTCCATTCTACAATGATAAAAGGGAGTATTTTATTTTATATAGTTTACTTATATACAAGGACCTAATTAATTAAAGGAGACGTAGTAATTAAGAAATATAACTGAACGATATACTTACAAAATCCAGCAACTCATAATAGAGACGTCGAGGGCGTCCAGCTGGTATACTTCGTAGATTCCCTTGAAATTGATCCAGAGAATATCATCTCCTTGCAAGAAGTCCGGGTCCCTGATCCTCGCTCCGATCATCTCTCTACCGGTGGCGCTCATCTCCATGTACAGCTGATGGAACTTGTACATTTGTGTGGGTAGGGACTGCACCAGCTCGGGCCTGACAAGCGGTTTACCGAGTTCGTACATGTATTTCAATTCCACCTTTTCTATTGGTTCAACTCCTAGCAATTGATCCGTAGTTAGACCGGTGTCAATAATAAATTCTTCTATCGTCATGTCTTCCCCGGTCACCAACGGCTCGATCTCCTGGTTTGGTTGCTCTCCAAGCTGAGGGACTGGTTTGGACTTTCCAGAAGATGCTTTCTTCAGCGTTCGCTCATAGTCCGATAGCTTGATGGCCTCCTTGACAGGTGCAGACATACCCCTGAAGAAGTTCCTGACACTGGGGTCTATAGGAATCTTCTTTTCTGGACTTCGAGGCTTGAATTGTCTCTTGACTTCTGATGCAACGTAAGCGTCAAGCTCCTCTTGCGTGCAATCGTACCCCGGGTCCTTGTTCTTGGCGGCGTCAACTTTCGCCTTCTTCGTTGCCCTTGTGTGGGCAGGCGGTGGAGCTGGGGGGGCCCTTGACTTTGAAGGTGCCGGAAGAGGAGCTTGCGGAGGAGTAGGTGTAGGAGCCCGAGGAGGAGTCGGTGCAGGATCCTGAGGAGGAGTCGGTGCTGGAGCCTGAGGTGGAGACGGTGCTGGCGGAGCATGAGGAGGAGACGGTGCAGGATCCTGAGGAGGAGATGGCGGAGCCGGAGGAGATGGTGCACGAGACGCCGCTTGTCGCCCAGGGAGGATGATGTACCGCCTGCGCCATAGAATAATGGCATGGCTTGTGTCTCGTAAATGCGTCTCACCGTCTCCTCCAGGGTAATCCAGCTCGAGGTCCTCGTACGCGCCTTCGACCAACTCAACTTCAACCTTCAAGTATCCTGCTGGAATCGGCCTGCAGTGGTAAGTACCTGAAGGGTCCGTTGGGATGGCCATGCCCGACGCCACCTTCATGTTGTGAGAGACTATTTATTAGTAATCAACATATATAAGTAGCAACTAGCGGAATGGCTAAATCTAAAATATATAAACTACGAGCTTACCTTTATTGATAAGTTCTTGTAAGGAATATGCAGCTCACATGGTGTCCGCTGAGTGATGTCATCAACGGGACAGGTCGATTCGTCCTGTGTTTGCATGGCGTCCATGCTCTGTGATCCTACCTGCCCCGTTGAGGCGCAGCTGCTACGGTTTCCTGACGGGCTCACCATTGCAGGAGGAATGGTCGGCTGGGGATCATGGGACCGATGTGCGGCCATGCGTTCATCAACCTTCCTTGCCACCTCCTCTTGCATTCTGAGTTCGTAGCTCGATACCCGGAACTCTAGATCTGCAATCTTCGCCTCGGTATCTCTCTTGCTCCTCATCCGACTCCTGTACGTGTGGATGTCCTCCTTGAAACCAATCTTCCAAGGAATCACCCCTTTCCCTCGTGTTCATCCTGGATGCTCTGGAGTCTACAGGGCGAGTGTCAGCTCGTCCCTATCTCTGTCCGGTCGGAACGTGCCCTGAGAGGAGGCTTCCACTGCATCTGTTAGTCGTCGCGCAGCCTCTCGTATCTGATCGCCGAAGACCAGTGAGCCATCAGCTGGGTTGAGCATTCCACCGTGAGCATAGTACTAGAATTTCGATCGTTCCGGCCAATTGGCGGTTGCCGGTTCGATACCCCTCTCAATCAAGCTAGCCTCCATCTCCTCTCACTTCGGCATCGCGATGCTATAGCCTCCTGACCCCAAGTGGTGATGGTACTTCTTCTTGGCGGCATTTTCTTTGTTTCTTTCCATCATCGCCTGCCCTTGTTCACCTGTCTTATATGCAACGAACTCGTCCCAGTGATCCCTTAGCTTTGGGAATGTGTCGAAGTTCGGTGTCTGCCCCTTCAGGATATACTTCTGGTACAGATCTCCCTTGAAGCTCTGAAACTGTTCTGCCATTTTCTTCAGAGTCCACCTTTTCACTTTGTCCTCTGTACCCGCAGGAAGGGTGAATGTCTCGAGCATTGTGGTCCACAGCATCTCTTTCTTTGAATCTGGGACAAAGCCCTCATGATCTCCGCGTGCCCTTGTTCTTCGCCAGTACACAGTACTGACAGGCACGTTATTCCGCACAACCCAACCGCTGTGACGTACATAGTTCTTGGCGGCTTCGGCCGGGGCACTAGGACGTCCATCTTCTTCCACTTCCGTTATGATGTGCCGACCCTCAAGCTTCTTCGCCGCACCTCGTTGCCCGCGTGCCCTCTTCTGTCCAACGGAGGGTTGACTACCACTAGCCTCCTCCTCCTGGTTCCCCTCCACATCCCTTTCCACGTGCCCCTGCTGGTTCCCCTCCACATCCCTCTCCATGTTCCCTTCCTCGTTCAAGTACTGGTTTGGATCCTCGTTCCCCTCTTCTTCATTCTAGTACTGGCTGCTTCCCTCTGCGATTGTATCGTACAATATATGTTCCTCATCGCAGTCAGCCATCTGTTGATACAAGACACATCTGTTAAGTCACGAGACATTTATGTTTTAACAATCTAAGTCATGTATGCTAAGTGTAAATGTCGTACATTAGAACCCTACAGAACCTTACGTGCTAAGTCTAATTACAAATCGTGATATAAGCTAAGTCTAGGTGACGTATATTATACAACCCTAGCTAGTAAATAATTATATACTAAGTCTAATTACAAATAAAATAATCTTATATTAAAACTCAAATAATATTACATGCTAAGACTGAAAGAGTCATGTATGCTAAGTGTAACTGTCGTATATGCTAAGTCTAATTAAGACTAAAATTGTCAATTGCTAGGAGTCGCACCAATTCCGTAGTCAATAATTATATAGTAAGTCTAATTACAAATAAAATAATCTTATATTAAAACTCAAATAATATTACATGCTAAGACTAAAATAGTCACATACGCTAAGTGTTTCGTGCGTATATGCTAAGTCTAATTAAGACTACAATAGTCAATTGCTAGGAGTCGCACCAATTCCGTAGTCAATAATTACATACTAAGTCTAATTTGCAATAAAATAGTCTTATATTAAAACTCAAATAATATTAGAACACTACACAATCTTATATGCTAAGTCTAATTACAAGTCTAATATTCTTAATTGCATTACAAATATAACAATCATTTATATTATTACGTCACTTGCCTGCACGAATTCCTTCTAAGGCTACCTCTTCCACTCCGGCTTGAGGGACGACTCCGACAACACGTCTTTTCTGCAAGATACAAAAAAGACGTATTAGGATAAATGCGAAGTAACATATATATATTGCATTTCACGTTCACGTTCGTTCGCTCGTTCACGTTTCCTAGCTCGTTCACGTTCGTTCGCTCGTTCTCATTCACGTTCGTTCTCGTTCACGTTAATTCGTTCGATCGTTCTCGTTCTCGCTCTCATTCATTCGATCGTTCTCGTTCTCATTCACGTTCTCGCGGCAAAGTACGTTGACGTGTTCGTTCTCGCTCTCGTTCGTTCGATCGTTCTCGTTCTCGTTCACGTTCTCGCGTCAACGTACGTTGACGTGTTCGTTCTCGTTCACGTGTTCGTTAAAGGCGGTGTGGCGGCATCAGGCCGGCGTTTGGCGCCGCGGCGTGGCGGCGGCGGCGGCGGCGGCATGGCGACGGCGGCGGCGGCGTGGCGACAGCGGCGGCGGCGTGGCATTGCAGGCGGCGGCGGCGTTGCGTGGCGGCGAAGGCAGCGGCGTGGCGTGGCGGCGGCGGCGTTGCGCGCGCGGCGGTGAAGGCGGCGGCGTGGCGTGCCGGCGGCGGCGTGGCGCGGCGTCGGCGTGGCGCGGCGTCGTCGTGGCGCGGCGTCTCGTGGCGGGCGGCGCGACGGAGAGAGAGATCGAGATCGGAGATCGATGAAGGGAGAGGCGGTGGCGGCTCTCACCCCAGAGATGCGGCGGCGGCGGAGGAGGCGGAGGTGGCGGTGAGGACGACGAGCTCGAGACGACGGCGAGATACGGCGGCGTCGGCGCGGGGATTTGCCCTAGGCAGTGGCGGCGAAGGAGAGAGGCCGAGAGAGATCGATCGGCCGAAAACGTTAAGTTTTGGTGGAGAAGACGAGGACGCACCGGGAAAATATATACCCCCGGATCTTTACTCCCGGTTAATGAGAACAACCGGGACTAAAGATATCTTTAGTCCCGGTTGTTAAGAACAACTGGGAGTAAAGAAAAGATCTTTACCCGCTATTTCCAAATTCTTTTTAAACCCATTTAGGGTTAAGAACCGGGACTAAAGATTATAGCACTGCATATTATTTTCGCTTACATATGTGTTTCTAAAATAGAAGTTAATGCATTAACATTATTTAAAGTACAAAGATTAATGACAATTACTTCAAAAAATATTTTTGTCTGTAATAAATTAAGTGGATAAATCGTAATAAGCAAATATATGACTTAAAATTAATAAAAATTCCAATAATCATATATACTTAGCATATGAATGATATTATTAAATTGGTAAAAACTCTAATTAAGATATGTATGTACATACTGCATGATTTAAAATATAAAAATTGTAATCATAAAAATTGTAATCATCATATATACTTAGCGTAGGAATTATATTAAATTAAATGTTAAAAACTCTAATTAACATATGTAAATGCCACATGCATGATTTAAACCTTTTAAAAATTCGAATAGTCATATATAAGTAGCATATGAAAGATAGTAAATTAAATTGTGAAAAACTCTAATTAACATCTGTAAATGCCACATGAATGATTTAATACTTTTAAAAATTCTCTAGTCAATTATAATTAGCATATGAATGATAGTCAATTAAATGTAGCATATGAATTATAGTAAATTATGCCATACATCAATTGATTTATATGGATAATCAATACATCCAAAATAGTTTACATCGTGTACACAATAATTACGGCATTACATCGGCGGTGACGGTTGACCGCACGTACTTTCTCCACACTATTGTTCCCTCCTTGTGATTGCTGCGTGAGTAAGGGGTGTTTTCATTTGATAGGAGGATGCTAGGGTCAATCGTCACCGTGAAAGGGGGTTGCCCATCCAACTGATCGTAATCCTCGTCAGTCTTGTCCTCAACTCCGACGATTTTTCTTTTGCCTGGGAGAACCACTTGACGCTTAGGCTCGTCAGGCCCTCTGCCCTTCTTTCCTTTGCTAGACATGTCCTTCACGAAAAAGACTTGCGTTACATCATTGGCAAGGACAAAAGGTTCGTCCGAGTATCCAACCTTGTTAAGGTCAACAGTTGTCATACCACTGTCATCAATCGTTACGCCACCACCAGTCAACCTAACCCATTGGCACCGGAACAGAGGAACCTTGAGAGGACCATAGTCAAGTTCCCATATATCCTCGATGGCACCGTAATACGTGGCAGTTGTTCCATCGTGTCCCATGGCATCGACACGAGCAGCGTTGTTTTGGTTCGTGCTCTTCATGTCTTGGGCTCTCGTGTAGAATGTGTACCCATTGATCTCATATCCCTGGAATGTCGTGATCGACCCAAACGGTCCCCTCGCCAGGAAGGCAAGTTGTTGGTTGATCGACTCGTTACCCATGAGATGTTGTCGTAGCCACGTGGGGAAAGTATCAATGTGATGCCGTGTAATCCATGCATCGGACTTACCGATGTTCCTGGCGTGAACTAGAGCCATGTGCTCCTCGATGTAAGGAGCTACCAATGAAGAGTGTTGCAGAACAGTGAAATGGGCTTTACGGAATAAATTGTTGTCTACCGTCATTATTGCTTTCCTTCCGAGAGTTCCCTTTCCCCGTAGTCTCCCTTCATGGCGTGATTCAGGTACCCCGATTGGGCGAAGGTCTTCGATAAATTCTACGCAAAATTTGATGACCTCCTCTGTTCCATAACCCTTGGCGATGCTTGCCTCTGGACGAGCACGGTTACGAACATACTTCTTCAGAACGCCCATGTACCTCTCGAAAGGAAACATATTGTGTAGGTACACAGGCCCGAGAATACGGATCTCTTTCACAAGGTGACAAAGCAGATGCGTCATTATATTGAAAAATGAAGGTGGAAATATCAACTCAAAACTGACGAGACATTGCACCACTTCATTCTGAAGGGCTTCTAATCTATCCGGATCGATGACCTTCTGTAAAATTGCGTTCATGAATGCACATAGCTTTGTTATTGTTGCCCGGACATTGTCCGGAAGGATACCCCTTATTACAACTGGTAGCAGTTGTGTCATCAACACGTGACAGTCATGAGACTTTAGGTTTGTGAACTTCTTCTCCTTCGTGCTTATTATTCGCTTGATATTCGTGGAGTATCCAGACGGTACCTTTATGCTCTCCAAACATTCAAACATACTTTCCTTCTCTGCCTTGCTAATAGTGTAGCTGGCTGGACTCAAGTAATGGCTTCCTTTCTCCTTTGGTTCCGGGTGAAGGTTGCCGCGTTGTTCCATATGCTTCAGATCATTACGTGCTTCCAGTGTATCTTTCGACTTTCCGTACACACCTAGGAAGCCAAGAAGGTTTACGTAAAGGTTCTTAGTGAGGTGCATCACGTCGATTGCGTGGCGTACGTCCAAGAATTCCCAATATGGTAACTCCCAAAATATAGAGCTCTTTTTCCACATCACCGTGTGACCATCTTCGCTCTCTATAGGCTGGCTTCCAGGCCCCTTTCCGAACACTACTTTAAGATCTTTAACCATAGCAAACACTGTTTTCCCGCTGCGATGTTTAGGCTTCGTACGGTGGTCGGTCTTATGTTCGAAGTGCTTGCCTTTCTTCCGTACCAGGTGGTTTGTTGCAAGGAATCGATGATGACCCATGTATACAACCTTCCTACAATGCTTAAGATACGTACTTTCTGTTTCATCCATACAGTGAGTGCAAGCCTTGTACCCCTTGTTGGACTGTCCAGATAGGTTGCTAAGTGCAGGCCAATCGTTGATGGCTACGAACAGCAGCACTCGTAGGTTAAATTCCTCCTGTTTGTCCTCGTCCCACACTGGGACACCTTCCTTCTTCCACAACTATTTAAGATCTTCGACCGGTGGTCTTAGGTACACATCGATGTCGTTACCAGGTTGCTTGGGGCCTTGAATAATAATCGGCATCATTATGTACTTCCTCTTCATGCATAGCCAAGGGGGGAGGTTGTAGATACACATCGTAACGGGCCAAGTGCTATGGCCGCTGCTCATCTCTCCAAAAGGATTCATGCCATCCGTACTCAAACCAAACCGTATGTTTCGTGCGTCCTTTCCAAATTCTTTAAATTTTCTGTCGATGTTTCGCCACTGCGAACCATCGGCAGAGTGTCTCAGCATCCCGTCCTGTTGACGCTCTTCAACGTGCCATCGCAACATTCTAGCATCCCCCTTGTTCCTGAACAAACGTCTTAGCCATGGTATTATAGGGAAATACCACATCACCTTAGCAGGAATTCTCTTCTTTGTTAGCTACCCGTCAACTTATCCTGGATCGTCTCGTCTAATCTTGTATCGTAGTGCTTTGCAAACAGGGCATGCTTCTAGGTTCTCATACTCCTCACCGCGATATAGAATACAATCGTTCGGACATGCATGAATCTTATGAACTTCCAGTCCTAACGGGTAGACTATCTTCTTAGCCTCGTACGTTGTCTCGGGCAATTTGTTTCCCCCCGTAAGAATGTTCTTGACGAGTTTCAATAAATCACCAAATGCCTTGTCACTAACCCCATTTTTTGCCTTCCATTGCAAGAACTCCAGAGTGGTATCCAACTTTTTGTGCCCCTGCTCGCAACCTGGGTACAACGAAGTTCTGTGATCCTCCAACATCTTGTCCAATTTATGGGCCTCCTTTTCACTTTCGCAGTCCTCCCTAGCGTCCTGCAACATCTGACCAAGATCATCTGCAACGTCGTTACCATCAGCAGCTATTTCCTCCTCGCCCGTTTGATTTTCTTCAAATCCAACATACTGAGCAAAGTCCGGAATATTGTCGTCTTCCACTTCATCTTCTTCCATTTCAACACCTTGCTCTCCGTGGGATGTCCAGCAATTATAGCTTGGCATGAACCCCGACTCAAACAAGTGGAAATGAATAGTCCTGGATGCAGAATACTCATTCTGATTCTTACAATTATTGCATGGACAACAAATAAAACCCCTTTGCCTGTTAGCTTCGGCCACTCTAAAAAAATAGTGCACGCCGTCAATAAACTCTTTGGACCGCCGGTCAGCGTACATCCATTGCCGATCCATCTACATGAGTCAAAAAAACCGTACACAAATAATTATTCTTACAATAATGACAGTCATACAATAATTATAAGATATCTTTATTCATACAAAAATCATAAAATATTACACCAAATAATTCTTAAAAACTATTTGTAAAGTTTTAAACTAATTTTAATGTGTTTTACTTATTTTAATTTTCATTTTAGTTTGTTTTCTATTATTTAAGATTAACTTTCACTAGAGTTTTCCTTCTCAACTATTTTATAAAACCTTGTTTAGCAAATGAATTAAATTTCTATATATTCTTTCTTCCCCACACACATTTTCTCTCTCATCAACTTACAACTAAATTTTGGAGACAAAAAAAGTGTGCAAAACATAGGTGCAAATATAGTATGACAAAAAAAAACATTGGAGGATGAAGTTGCAAACCTTTTAGGCACCTCCGATTTGTATGTAATCACCAAAATAAATTCAATAGAAATTTTGGCATGACCTCCCCTCTTTTTTGAAGAAATTTTGAAGCTTGCTCGGGCAGCTGGAGGAGGAAGAAGACATATATATAGGGGTGGGACTTTAGTCCCGGTTGGTAGTTGGTAGCACCAACCGGGGCTAAAGATCACCAGGATCTTTAGCCCCGGTTGGTAATACCAACCGGGACTAAAGATCCCGGGGGGGGCCTGACATGCCCTGACAGCATTCGAACCGGGACTAAAGATGATCTGTTACCAACCGGGACTAAAGATCAAATATGCCCGTTACCCTTTTGAACCGGGACTAAAGATCATCTTTAGCCCCGGTTTTTATTGCATCCGCGACTATTGTGGAAATCGGCCAACCGACGAAAGATGGTTTCTCCACCAGTGCTAAGATCACAGGTACATTTTTCGCTGCTAACTAAAGATAAAAGGGGCATTGATAGTATAAATCACTGTTAGTTTTAACATAGCAGCGATATTAAAAAGCCGTAGAAAGCGAAGTAGTCGGCTAAGTTCTCGAGCTGTGGTGCATACCCAACTATCCCGTTCCGCCCCCTCTTTTGTGCACAGTGCGGTTCACCCTCCTCCCCTCTCATGTATCCAACGACCTTAGCCTCCCACAATATGTTGTTGTGCACCTTCTTCTCATTCCCTGCTTTCCCTGAGGGCTTGATCAATCTAGTGGCTTCATGAGCTCGAAGCCACCGGATCTAGTGGCCTCAAGCTTAATTGGGATATCTAGATATGACTGTGTTCAGATGCTTCTTGCAAATAGTGATGACGGACAGGAGGTGCGGTGGAGCTTAGCAATAAAGGGGATCCCACAACCACATATTTCACGAATCACATAAAGGGGAGTGTGCCGGCAGCGGCATTAGCAGGCGGATGGGGGAGGTGACTTCAGCGAAAGCGACGCGGCCCCTCCCAAATCCGGCGGAGAGGGGAGCTCGGGTGCCAACAGTGGTGAAGGCGGCGCCTCCCCTCCCCTTCCTCTCTCTCCCTCCTAGATCCAGAAGAGGCCGGTGGAGCTCGGGCGCTGGCAGCGGCGCCTCTCCTCCCATTCCCCTCCCCCTCCCCCTCCTAGATCTGGTGAAGGGGGGAGCTCGAGCACCGGCAGCGGCGGAGGCGGCCCCTCCCTCTCTCCTAGATACATGACTCTTCAACCACATGTACAAGCAATTAACTTTGTTTGTTTCTTATTGGTACGAAATGGTTGTAGCCTATCACATCATGATAAATTCATCCCAAATTAAAAATCACTTCCTAAAATAAATGATAGAAATAATTAAAAGTATAAAAGAAATCTCAAACACTAAAATACACGCAAGAAAAAAAATCGAATGTCGCTTGGAGTATCTCTCTTAAATTCTTCATACTCTAAAATTTCTCAACAATTTTTACTTAAATTTTTGTAGCACAATAACTGATTTTAGGGCAACAACAACTAATTTCAGAGTTAATTAAAATAAAAAACATAAAAATAATCCTCTCCCTCTGTTTGGTCCGAATCTGGCTCGACGTCCGTTTCCCCCCAATTCGGCCCACGAGTGATCTCCTCTTTCCTCTACCCCTTTCCCCCATCTCCCTCTCCTTCCTAGGTCTCCTCTCTCCCTTGGGCCACAACTTTCTCAGCCCACCTAGTCCTCCCTCCTTCACCCCTCGCTGCTCATGCGCCCCTCTCCCTTGCTTGGTCTAGGTGAAGGCCGAGGCTTCCCTCCTCCTCACACGGCCATGCCCCGGCTAGCCCACCAAGCCTGTCAATCCTCTTCTGCTTGAGGAACCCTAGCGCTGCCACTGATTCGATCTGCCTTCCCGCTTGTTTCCCCTTCGAATTGAATGCAAAAATTGACATCTCCCTTAGGCCTTGTTTGGTTAGCCCGGGAATGGCTGGGATTGGGCTGCGGATCACCTCAATGCGGACTGAATCACAGCCCATAGAAAAAAAATGTGTATTCGATTAGGAATAAGTTCACTTTAGGTCCCTCAATCTATCGTCGAGTTTGAAATTCGTCATGAACCGTAAAATACCAGATATGGCGCGTACCTCAACATCTAAAACCAGTGCAAGCGCCACTGTGGCGTTGACAAAATCAGAAAAAAAATCATGGGACATATTAGTGAGTATTCGGTAAAAAGTTAAGTTAAAAGAAAAATGCAGTGGGACCATGTCGTCGCCCCTCTCTCTTTCCCCTATTCTCTCCGCATTGTCATCCTCGGCAATAACTCCTACACCGATCGACGAACCTGGCGATGCGATGAGGAGGAGGCGGGGATGTCGGGCATCACTTGGAGGAACCGGGCTTGTGAAAGGATCACGTTGGCCTTGTCACCCACGGCGGCGGAGACGCGGAGTGGAGCGAGAACGAGGAGCTCGAAGGACGGGAGTGGAGGAGGCGAGGGTCGGCCAGCGACGACGACGCGCGGTGCAGGCCGCGGCCTTGGGTGAGGGAGGTGATACATATATATGCGACCGCCCAACGAGGTAGGCGCAGGCCGGCGGCCGCCAGCTGGGGCGGGAAGGAAGCGAGGTCACCTAATTCCGTGGCAGACTAGCTCGATCGATCGGCCATGCGGAGGGCGTCATTGGCGAATTCAAGGTGGGGCCGAGGCGGCAGGGTGAATGCGAGTATGTGGAAGAAAACCACGCGACGCGACGGGATCAGGCGCCGTCGCCTGGGATGCTAGCTATTGCGGCAGCCGCCGGTAAGTAGGAGTACGTACTTCCTTCCCCTCTCTTCTCCCGTGTCCTAGTGTTAGTGCTTCTTGACGCCATTTAACCCACACCTGGCTTGCCTGTGGCGGCGGCCGGCATCGAACCCCAGACAGTGAATATATACAGTACAGCGAGCGGAAGTGACATGCATGGAGGTACGTACGTAGTGGCTGCAAAATGGATTAGAGGATAGGGAAGCTTGACCTGCAGTTCTTGGTGCAGTTCTTTTTGGTTTTTCTTGTGTGTGTTCTTGGATGCAACTTTGGGGTCTCTGCTGGTTGGTGTGATTGGGTCTCTGAGTACTTTTTCGTATGTTCCATTGGGAATTCTTTTAAAAAATAATACGATTTTAATGAAAAATCGTAAAAATATGGGTCGATTAGGCGAAATCGCACGTTCAGCACTCTATCGAACAACCCTGATTCGACGGGGGTGTGGCAGTTCGACAGGGTAGTTGGTCCAAAAAAATAAATAAAATAGTACTGCTACAGGAATCGGCAGGAACATGTCGAACTAACAAAGTTCGATAGGGTCGCGTGAACAGTACCGCTTCAGGACATATCTAACTTTCAAGCTACAATGTTTTTCCGATTTTTTGAAGTTTTTTTTATTACCTATCGAACTACCGCAGTACCCTGTCGAACCCCAGTTGTTTGACAGGGTGCTAATCTTGCGATTTCGTCTAACCGACTTATATTTTTGTGATTTTCCATTAAAATCGTATTATTTTCAAAAAAAAATTCATTCATTGGGGCAGTAGGAGGAGAGGGAGGCAGGAGTAGTGTTTGGCTAGCCATCTCCTGCATGGGGGTGGTGGTTACATAAGAAGAGTAAGGACAGAGTGCATTGTATCAGTAGCTACTTTGTGTATCAGAGATTCAGAGAAGCTGCACTAGCTAGCTTATCTGAATCTTCTAATGCACAGTAATATTAGTCTATCACAAGTACTACCAGTGTACTAACAAAGAGCAGCAACGAATAAAATCCTAGTACTCTCTCTTCAGTTCCAACTGATTCCCATTTCTACCCAGAATATACTTGGCTCCATGCCTTCCTAGGACTGCAACCAAAATGTAAAAGCTACAACTAAAATCTAATTTCCACATACTTGTTTAGCATAGTTTGATGCATGCTTCTTCAGAGCAGGGAACCATCAAACAGAGTTGCCTGATTAATGTAAGGCCATATGAATGGACTAATTCAGCTGAATGGTATTATATGTACCTAGGCATATGATTTTCCAAGTGCCAATAGAGTAGCTTCTGCTTCTGATTTATTTTTTTTATATTAGGTGAGTTAAAGAGGTGACTGGAGGTTTACTTTTTAGATTTCCTTACTTTAATTTTACTCATACAGGCCTGTACTAGCTCATCTTGAAGCTCTTTTGAGTGAGTAATAATGTTGGGCCTAAGCTATAGTTTCTTTCTCATGTCATTGTTTTCGTGCAACTGTTTTTTGTTCATCACTAGATTATTTGAATGCCTCTATTGTCATTAGCGACAAAACTAGGCCTGAATGATCACTCAACATGTTGGGAGATAGTCAATCTAGTAAATTGTGGCATAACGAAAGGCAATTTGTTAGCCTGCACAAGTTCTCAAAGTACACCCTGTATATTTAAATCATTGTTCTGAGCATGGTTAAACTTCAGAAAAATACTGCAAGTAGTATGTATGGTCTTTCATAATTTTCAATTGTTATAAGTTACCTCTCTTTGGGGTTACCCACAAGTAGTTGTCAATTGCTAGAATTTCCAATTGCGATATACATATCCTCAATTTGCATGTTCCTATGCACACGTACTCACGTAGCCATGCTTCTTGAAATAGAACGGCATGTCACTGAAGTGTCAATGCAAACCAGTGGGTAAAATACCTGCAAATATTCAGAGGTAAGAGCGCAATGTGCATATGCTCAAAGCACTAAACATATTGTGCTAATGTTCAGAGCTCTGAACGTAGTTCTGAACATTCTGTGCCAATTGTTGATTTTGAACGCCTAAAATTTGAAATAACGTTGCTGCAATCCATGGAAGAACATAACAGGCCGTGATCACCTTTTTGTACTGTCTCTAGATTGCCAAGAAATTTTCTGTGCTCTATTCTGAAACTCCCCATGACCATGAGTCGGGATGCTCAGTTCAGCAATTTACTGCTACCTATAGCTCTTGATAGTTCAGAGCTTGCAATTTGTTGTGAGCAGGTTGATTCTATTAATCCAAAGATAATTGTGCAGCCCAATTTCTATTGGTTGATGACTTGATGCTCAATTAGCAGCAAACATGCTAGACTGCTAGCTAATTCTTTCAAATATTCTGCAATTGATTGTACCACTTTAGTTGATGTTCTTTTTAATTATTTATTTGTCCAACGCTTTGGAAAAAATATGTTATGCAAAAAAAATTCGCTTGATTTATTACTTGGAACACTTGCCATAAACTATTTATTAAATTTATTTATTAAAATATTTAATTTATCCCTATAATCAAGTAGATAATTCGTGGCAATAATCCACTAATAATTTAAATCAAACGAAACGTCTTCTTGATTTTTTTAGGAATACTGGTGAAGCACCATTGGGTATGATAGTAGAGTTATGACTTATGAGTGCATGACTCCATTCACTAGGTTTTGAATACTAATGTTCATAAGTATGGATCGTATCTATGCACATAAGGTTTCACGTGTACACACTGTACACACCAACTATCAAAATATCAAAGAAATTTCTAGAAGGTATTTTGCATGTATTATTAATAGTATTATATCTATGCGTAAAATCTTATGGCCTCATTTGATGGCTATACGTGGAAAACACACCATTTGTCGTATTAGTGAAAAAATATAATTTGTGATTAAAACTGTTACAGTTATGCTCATAGCGACTTAAATGACAATGTTTAAAAGAAACTATGATTAAAAAAACAACTTCAAAATAAAGTTCAAAAATTTAAATTTTGGCATTGGCATATGTTGATTGGGCCAAAAGATGAGAGCCTTATCTTTAAATTCATCATGCGTAGGGAAAAATATAAAATTTTGACAAATTTATAACCTTAAAATTATTAGAAAATATCTTTACAGCTAATATATAATGAATTTGATGCTAAAACTTTGCATATCTCTGTATTACTATTAAAAGCATATGCACATTTTTTTCTATAATTTTTGATAATATTTGTTAGTTTATGTGCATGCAAAATTTATGTGCCCAGGATATGTCTATGTACATAGGCCGGGAATTATATTTTGTTTGGAAAGAGAAAAAAATGCAGAGGACGTTATAGAGAGCTGGGTAGTATGAGCGTTAGCCACCTTGTGCCGATTAGCTGGGCCTCAAGTTAATGGCTTCGGCCATGTCCATGTGACTGCTGGGTTGCAGGTCGGCCTGCTTGGCTTGGGCTGTCCCGGGCTTCCGGCTAATCGGCCAAGAATAAGTTCACCGGAGGTCCCTCAACTTAACATTGAGATTTTTCAAGATCCCTTAACCACAAAATCAGAAATGTGTACCTCTAAACTCACACAAACCGTGCACTCAAGGTCCTATGGCAGTATATATGGATGGTTTCACTAACGTGGTATCCTAGTCAAAAAAAATTAAAAAAAGTACGTAAGGCCTACATGTCAGCTGCACATTCTCTTTTCCTCCTCCTCTTCTCTTTTCTCTCTTCTCTTCTTCAGTGAGGGAGACCGGCGGGCGGGTGGAGCCGCGATGGGCGAGCGCGGATGCGGGCAGCGGGCAGCGGGCGGAGCGGTGATGGGCGAGCGCGGTCATGGTGACAGCGGTTTTCCCGGCGCTGCGCCTGACGCACCGACAAGCATGTTGCCGGCGTTGCTCTTGACCCCGCCGAGGAGCCAGATGTTGCCGTTGCTCCCGACGCCGTGCCTCATCATCCTCCACGCCTCCTTCCGCGCGTGGCCGGCCTCCGATCCCAAGCCTGGCCGAGCCGACGCCGTTGAGAGGTGGGACGCAGACAAGAAAGCCGGCAGTTAGGCAGCTTCATCGTCTAGCCCTAGCAGCGCGATCCTCTGCCACGCCAACGCATGCGAACGCGGAGGCTGTCCAGCGCTGGGACAGCAACAAGCGGCCGCTGAGCCGCGCGTCGTCGGCGGAGCTGGGACATGAGCGTCGGCAGCGGGAAGAGCAACTCCACAAGCCAAACGACGACGATGGTGAAGTCGCCGCCGGCGCTGCGGCTGGTCCGGCCTTCTTCACTTCGCGGGACCCGAGCATGCTTCCATGCCCACCTTCTTGTTGAAGAAGAGAAGAGAGAAGAGAGAAGAGATAAGGAGAAGAAAAGAGAACGTGCAGCTGACATATGGGCTCCACATACTTTTTTTTAATTTTTTTTATTAGGATTCCACGTCAGCGAAACCACCCATATATATTTGTTGATGCGAAAAACACACGCTGGCCTGGAAGATCTGCTTAACTCCTGTGCAGGTCCAAAATCTTGTTTTTAGGTTCGTGAGTGTGCCAATTGATTTGATCCTGCAATCAACAAGAATAAAAGACAAGAAAACGAGGTTAAATCCATAAACGATAGCCGATCGGCTATGAGCTGATGACATATCATCAATCACTAAGCTGATGATATTGGCATTAGATCGGCAACGAGAAACAAAGCAATATAAAACTAAATCTACTTGATCGGCTGTAAATATTAACGATATATAATCTTTCTCTCGATGTATACTTAAACTAAGTGATTGGGATAGATCAAACGCCATGTTGAGACAGTATAAATCACTTAAGTCTAAATGTACATTAAGATTATGACTATATGAACGTTTATAGCATACCTAATCAGATAGATCTAATATGTATCGGCTAATACTCCGATACCACTCTATATTAAGATATCAAAACAAGCAAAATGTATCAAACAGAAAGCCTAATATACTTTAATACAATAAGATCTTAATATAAAGGGCAGATCTAGCATAACAGTCAAGCTTATAAGATAAAAGTAGCTAAATCAGGTAAGATCGGCTGAAACTCTGATACTATCTCTATTGATGATCATGAAACAGGCTAGATATCACAATTATAGATAGAACTTAATAGATCGAACTCAACCGATGTAGCATTAATCATAAAGATAACTGTAAGATCTAAACAAGATAATGAAAACCTCTAAGAGATGGTAGATACACAATATAATCTAGATTAATAACGAGATATAACTCTATTGGCTACTTTCTGACAGTAAAACCAGCCGATTGCAAGTTATATAACACAACTAATAAAGATTATAAAGTGTATATGATAACTCGACGAATAACATAAACAAGATTAGAGTGTCATAAAGATGGAAGCACTAATCTCGAGAACGCAAGCCATAGTGACAAGTTTACCTCTAGTTGAAGATCGAAACCGATGCAGCTCAACCCAAAAGCAAGAACTCGTCGAAATAGAACGAAAGTAAAAGGGTGACGATGCGCCGAAAGTGTTATTGAACTGTGTGTTGTTGTTTACATGGATTCGGGTCATATTTATACCCGAGATACATGATATATCCTTGCCGGACACGACTCTTATCTCTAACAAACTCTAAGATACACATAAGTCTTTACGGCAGACTTTTGCCCAAACATATCTTTAAAAAAAACTATTCAAAATATCCTAATTAATGGATGATACAATTGCCTTTCTGAGAGCTTTTCTCCATCGTGGCAATCCTTGTGAAGCACGTTGATCGATTCTAGAAACAGTTTTACAACTATCTTCATCGGAATCGGCTGTATCGGATGTCCTCTGTCCGATCCATTTCAGCCAATGCATACTCTGTTCTTCGAATCTAACTCTTTGCCGAATCCACTTTGATTCCAATGCCGAACCTGGTTCATATCTTACCAAATTTGGTCGTTAATAATACTGCAATAGGACCTTGAGTACACAGTTTATGTGAGTTTAGGAGATACACATTTCTAGTTTTGTGGTTAAGGGACCACAGAAAATCTCGCTGTTAAGTTGAGGGACCTTCGGTGAACTTATTCCAATCGGCCAGGTTGGGGCGGTGAAAGGAGACCAGCCCAGATAGCTAATAGACCTCCCCCCTCATGGCCAAAAAGGAATAAGTTCACTTTGGGTCCCTCTATTTGTCGCCCAGTCCAATTTTCGTCCCTTCATTGCAAAACCGGGTACGACGGGTCCCCCAATTTATGGAACCATTTAAATAAGGTCCCTCGGCAGTATTGTGTCTGGTTTTGGCCGAGGTGGCGCCTACGTGGCTCATTTTGGCGCCCACATACACGCCAATGACACGTTGGACAAAGACCTAGTTAAAATTAGTCACGTAGGCGCCACCTCAGTCAAAACCGGACATAATACTACCGAGGGGCCTTATTTAAACGGTTTCGTAAGTTGAGGGACCCGTCGTACCCGGTTTTGCGATGAAAGGACGAAAATTGGACTGGGCGACAAATAGAGGGACCCAAAGTGAACTTAATCCTGGCCCAAAAATGCTAAAACACGATCGATCGTGCACGACCGCATCCGCGCGGTGATGTTGGATTTTCCATTATTTCACCCAGTTGAACCCCTTCTTATCCGGTATCAACCGCGCGAGAGGAAGACCACCCGGGGTCATGGCACTGGCAGCCCTCTCGTTTTAAGCCTATGGCTAGTGCACACACAGACATACCACGTGCACCCGGCTCTCACCACGTGCAAACTTTGAAGGCCCATTTCGCCGTGTACTCTCAATCAAATAATACAAGTCGGATCCTTGCCCATTTCGTCTTGTACTCTCGTTCAAGGATACAAGTCTCTTGTCTCAAAGGAAAAAAACATAAGAACAAGATAAGAAGCTTTCCTTAATTTTCCGTACTCGATCAAGTACTGTAGCTTAATTTGGTCCATGCAAATTAAAGTCCAGCCAAGTTCATGACCACACACATCTCAAGTGGCAAGCAGCACGCGATACGATGGATACTATTCCAAGTCAGTCTAAAACCATGCGCCCATTTTTGACGTGTGTACAAAAACGTGCGCCCTCTCCCGCACAATGTATTGGTCAGCAAATATAATCGTTAATCAAACTGGCACGTTAGCTGTAGTTACGCTTACGTACGTGGACGGGCCATCTGGTTAATTGGTTCATATTGCTCAGTGCTGAATCATATAGTAATTGCATTGCCACTTGACAACGCTGCAGGCCTATATGTCAAATACTATAACATATATCCTACGTTCCTATTACCTTCGTTTCAGCAATATCTTCGTATAGGTACATGGATACATGTTTAAATTAATAATGACACATCCTATATTACTACATATTGGGACGGATGAAGTATTTTCTATATTTGTTGATTGGGAATATATAGACAACGTATCCTGTGCACCCGCTCACCTTGATGCACTCGTGCACTCACGTGACATGGGACCTTCAATCTCCATCGGACGGATGTAATGCAAAGGGACGTTTTTTCATAAAACCACCCGCACATACACGGGTAAATTTGTAAATAGATCCTTGATTCCTTTTGTCTTCCCGTGTTGGGTCCTTTCGAAGATGTATTCCCCAAAATCTCTATCTGACGTCAATGGCGGCTCAAATTAAGCCATGTTTGGTGACAGAAATAGCACATCCAGAGCGCGGCGGCGCGGCCAGTGGCATGTCACGCCTCAAGGTGCGTGTGGTTGTCCAGCTTGTTGGAGAGGGACGATGCGCGGGCGAGCGTGTCCAGGGCGACGGCCATGGTGTTCGGCCGATGGAGCAGCTGCGGCGCAGTGTACCTGACTCTGTAGAGAGAAGAGTTCTTGCCCATGGGATGGAATGGATGAGTCTTTGCCCGGGGGTTGCAGATGTGTGCATCGATGGCATATCCGATCGGAATTTCTTGTTTGATTCGAAATTTTGGCATGACATATATATCATGCAAAAGATCCTGAGGTTGAGATCATACATATTGTTGAGCAAGGATTTGACGGCTGCATGCTGGAATCTTGATTAATCTTAATTTTTAGAGGCCATCTCCGTCGAGCATTGTTTTATTTTTCAGAGATTCAAAGCTGCCATGGACGCCTCACAGAGGGGATAGATTTGGGGAAAGGGGTTGAACGGGAGACAAGAAGATGAATCGAAGGGTTATTTTGTAAAAAGAAGACTCTCTCATCTTATATCCGTCCGATGGAGATCGAAGGTCCCATGTCGCGTGAGTGCATGAGTGCACCAAGGTGAGCGGGTGCACTGCCGGATATATATATCTATAGAAACCCCTCTGTTATTCCTTTTGGTGTAATTGCATTGATTCCATTCCTGTAATCTTGTCCTGGAAGCTAAATAGGAGTATTTAATTGGAGATGGCCAGCACGATTGTTCTTTTGTGCTCTGACTCAAATCAAATCCTCTTCCTGTTTCCTAGCTCTATATATAAACCCTACCATTCTCCTGTCTCTCTTCATCTCGTTCTTCCCAAACACGCGCACACACACACATCTTGTGTGAGACTTGTATGATCGATTGCTAGAGCTATTTCGATTCGTCACGTTATACGCATACGCGTTATTAGCTTAGTTCATTAGCTCAAGGTTAATTAATTAACGACATGGCTGCTCGGTCGTCGTCGTCGCCGGCGCAGACGACGACGACGCTGGCTTTGCTGCTGGTGGTCGCGGCGGCGGCCGCTGCTGTGGCGGCGGAGGCGGCGGCCGTGGCGGCGGACGCGGCGCGGGGCGTCCGGCAAGTGAACCGGCGGGGCCCGTACCTGGGCGTGGTGGTGCCCAACGGGTTCGAGATGGAGCCGCTCCTCCGCTCGCCGGCCTTCTCGCCGGCCAAGAAGCTGCCATACCTCGACGTCGCAGGTATACATACGAACTATATACATCACGCCTACATTAGTTAGTAAACGATGAGTAGGCACATAGGGATACAAGAGGGGCGGACAAGCGCGCTTTTTTTTCCGCTTATCTCACTTCTAGTTTATTTTTTTTTCGTACTATATATCATGCAAAAATATACTAGCATGTAAGCGGGTTTTTTTTTTGATAGTAGGACTACCCACTTGCATGCATACCTATAGGCACACACTCGTGTACGCATACACGCATGAACTAATTAATTCGTGCTCTGTTTGTTGGAATTACGCAAAATGTATAGTAACTAAAATAAAATTAGACACATTGTAAACTACAAATCTGAACGTACCTATTGAGGAATCTAGACATACCTATCGGGACGAAGGTATTACCATACTCTTGTTTGATTATGTAATTCCTTTAGTGTAGATGCTTGCTTTTCTGGGAGTACTCCCCCAAAAACTCAGCGTTTGTTTTGGTAGAAGCTATAACCAATTAAAAAGTTTGCAACTCAAATATTTGCGTGAATGAAACCTGTAGATGTTTGAGTTGCATCAACACTTAATCCTATTACTATATATATGGTGAAATGACATTATTATTCAACACTTAATCCTATTACTATATATCTCCATCTTAAAATTGGTGAAAACTTGCATGACCACCATCATTCTGGCACAGGAGCCTGAATGTTTGTACCTAGACAGTTAGCCGCTTCTTTTTTTTTTTTTTTGAGAACCACAGTTAGCCGCTTGATGTTTGGAGGAATGGAAAACATAGGTAGACTGAAACATTCACTATAAAAAACGGATATACATGTCGATATTATAGGTCCCGGAATATCTCATATATAATCCTGTAAATTTTTTCACCCGATCAGATTTCGTTAACAAGTGAGAGATAGAACCATATATTTATGCAAGAATTAACAGGTTGCCAAATGCGAATGTCCAATAAATAAACCTTAATTAACGTCGTGTTTGAGAGAGGAAAATGAGAATATTGAGAACATACGTAAAACGAGATGAGTCATTAGTTAACACATGACAAATTGAGTATTAATTATTTTAAACTTAAAAATATAGATTAATATTTTTTTAAAAAATAACTTTCGTATAACGTACCATTTCACGGTTTTGGGAAGGTTGTGCGAAAAAACATAGACTTTTCAATAGTTCTCTCGAGAGCAACCTAATTATACAACAAACACATCGGAAAAGTATGTCGTCCATTGTTCTTGATTGGATAATCGTGTAGGGAACGACTCTTCTGTACTCTATATCGAACAAACACGTAGCATGTACGATTTTTTATGTTGGATTAAAACTGCGGTCTGCGGACATACGTGTTGTAGATTTCTTCACGCATTTCCTTTTCCAAACAATCGATTTACGAATTAATTCCATGTTGTTCAAACAAATCTTCTGCAAATGAACTACTACTAAAAGAATTGCACGTGATATCACTGCTGCATATATATGCTTATACAATATGAGTCAGAACCAGTGGGATTTGAGATCGTACTATATTTAATTTTCAAGAAGATAATACTCCACAAATAAGTAACGATGTTTTATAATAATACGTGTAGTCAACATATTTAAAAATTTTACCATTAATTTCTCTTTGAATATTTCAATTCAATTTTTTGAGAAGATATATCTAACACGCAAGTTACAAGGCAAATAAAAATTATACTATTGTTAAAAATGGGTTGAATACGTATGTTTATTTAATCCAAACCAATGGATGCATATAGGGATGTGCATGTATATTAATCATCCCATACTGCTTGCGCATGCACAATTAACACATACATTAAGGAAAAAAAACATCCCTTATTCGATCGGTCAGTTGTGATTTATTCTCTACCATATTCAACTTGCTACACATGCATGTAACGTACGGTAGGATTATTTAAATGATTGATTACTGTGGGCGACGTCGTCAGGATCAGCTCAATCATTAATACTTGTAGCATAAAAAAAAACCAGCATAATACTGATATGACATATTCTAATACAATAAATTTAAACATACATGTATTTAGATTCGTTATACTAAGATGTGTCACATCCAGTTTTAAATTTTTTTTTGAGACGAAGGAAGTATGTGTTAATTAGTATATCCACTTCAAAATATATGTTAACTTAGAACTAAAGAAACACGTTAAAACAGTATCTAGATTACTCCCTACATAAAAAAAAAGACAAACCCTGGTTTCCGTGCTCAACGTTTGACCGTCCATCTTATTTGAAAAAAATATGAAAAAAATTAAAAAGACAAGTCACGCATAAAATATTAATCATGTTTTATCATCTAACACCAATGAAAATACGAATTATAAAAAAATATCATTAAGACGGACAGTTAAAGTTGGACACGGAAATATAGGGTTTGCCTTTTTTTGGACGGAGGAGTATTTGTATAGACTTTTATATGTCAAAAGATGAGAAGAGGAAGTATGTGTTAATTAGTATATCCACTTCAAAATATATGTTAACTTAGAACTAAAGAAACACGTTAAAACAGTATCTAGATTACTCCTTAAAAAAAAAGACAAACCCTGATTTCCGTGCTCAACGTTTGACCGTTCGTCTTATTTAAAAAAAATATAAAAAAATTAAAAAGACAAGTCACACATAAAATATTAATCATGTTTTATCATCTAACACTAATAAAAATACGAATTATAAAAAAATTTCATTAAGACAGATATTAAGACGGACAGTTAAAGTTGGACACAGAAATATAGGGTTTGACTTTTTTTTTTGACGTAGGATTATTTGTATAGACTTTTATATGTCAAAAGATGAGAAGTTGACGACGTGTACCTACCTAGCTAGCCATGTGGCCAAGTTGCTAAGCTTTTACTACTACAGTACTACTCTTCTACTTCGTTTCCTCTACTAATCGTCGGGTTTAATTTCAACTCGTTTAGGCCATGCATGGCGTGTACGAACGCATACCATTGACCAGCTTGAAGATCAAACAGATTATGATAAGCTGTGTACGTACGTATATAAATGCAAGTAGTCACAACTGCTTGTTTGCGACTCTCTCACAATCTTGATGAATAAATTGATCGCCAGATTTACAAAATAAAATTAGTGGTTCATCACCATCAATTAGTAGTAGTAGTATCGATCTTTTTCTACGAGTAGTACATGAGTCGACGCACCTGCAGCATGGCTGTATATATGCTAACACGCACAGAGCTGCAAATGCCCCTTCAACCTAAACTCAAAAGATTACACAGACCAGCGAAATTAAACTTTTATTTAAACTTTGAACAAATTTGCATCAAAATCCACGAAACTTAAATTTTATTTTTAAATTTTCATCAAAATCCCAATTTGAATTGAAGAATTTCAAGTGGATCATAAATTTCCACATTACAGATTTTCTCTCCTTTTTTTTTTTTTGCCAAGATTTTGAATTATGCACCAGGCTTGAGCTTAATTTATAGCCCAAACCAAGACTGCCAGCTGGGCTGCCTCAAACTCAGGCCCATTAGCACCCCCAAACCAATACCCATCAAGTTGTTCTTTCTGTAGTAGAAAAAAAAAAGAAAAAAGGGACGACATCAATCAAGTTCGGTTAAATATTTTTCTCACCAAACCCACATGTCTTTCCATGTAGGAAGGAGATTTCGCTTCGGAACGATAGGAGAGAAGAAGGTGATCATCGTCATGACAGGCCTCGGCATGGTAAATACTTGTACACCTTCATTAATTTCATTACCTAAAACCTCTAATTTATCACATTTTTATCATTTGTTTTATTAAAAAAATTCACGTAATTATAATGTATTTTATTGTGAATTATTTTATCTCTTAAAGTACTTTAAGTTGAAGAACTTTAAGTACGAATTATATCTTATATATTTACATAAAACTTTTAATAAGACATGATATAATTTAACGGCGTCATAACTATCATAGAGTAGATTGTGTCAATTACCTTAATTATTAATTCCATTGTGCCAACCTGATCAACTGCCGCGGCTTCATACGAACGCAGCTCAACTCCGGCGTGACCACCCAGCTCCTCCTCACCCTCTTCGACGTCGAGGGCATCGTCCACTTCGGCATCGCCGGCAACGCCGACCCCGACCTCCACATCGGCGACGTCACCGTCCCCCGCTACTGGGCGCACACCGGACTCTGGAACTGGCAGGTGAATGATTGATTAATTAATTTCACCAAATTTCATCCAAATCAAGAACAAATTGGTTTTGGTGATTTGATCGGTGTTCATTAATTAATTCGGACACAGCGGTACGGCGATGGGCCGGAGAAGGAGCTCGCGCTGGAGTCCAATGGCGACTACACGAGGAAGTACGGGGCGCTCAACTTCTCCGACTACGGCGTCGCCGGCGGCGGCGGCGGCAACCTGCTGAACGGCGTGTGGTACCAGCCGGAGGAGGTGTTCCCGGCGGACGGCACGCCGGAGTCTCGCCGCCACGAGTTCTGGGTCCCCGTCGACGGCCGGTACTACCAGCTCGCCCAGAAGCTGGAGGCGATGCCGCTGGAGCGCTGCGTCAACCGCACCGGGACGGCGACGTCGCCGGCGACGTGCCTGGCGCGGGCGCCGGCGGTGGCGCGCGTGGAGCGCGGGTGCAGCGCCAGCGTGTTCGTGGACAACGCGGCGTACAGGCAGTTCCTGCGGTCCAGGCTGGGCGTGACGCCGATCGACATGGAGTCGGCCGCCGTCGTGCTGGTGGCGGCGCAGCAGGGGGCGCCGTTCATCGCCATACGGTCGCTCTCCGACCTCGCCGGCGGCGGCTCCGCGGAGTCCAACGAGGCCGGCGTGTTCGCGGCGCTGGCGGCGCAGAACGCGGTGGCCGTCGCCGTCAAGTTCATATCGCTCTTAAGCTAAGAAGCTGTCTTAACCATCGTCGATGAAGGTTGAGAATAATAACCCTATAAGGGTAATTAATTAGAAGTGTTACCTCGTGTGCTGTGCACGACAGACGTTATTGTTCTGATTAAACTTTATATTATTGACACATTTTTTAAAAAAGAAACAGTTAAATCAAAATGTATTTGCCCTGCCTTATGCAAAGTTTACAGTGAAATTTTATTTTCGTTGCATAGACCACGGTGCCTGACATGTCCTGTTGACCAAGCAAGACAGGCTCCGGACAATACACAAGCAGTGACCAGGCCAATCTACCAGAAGACAGCTGCGGCCTGCGACCCAGGTTTCCAAACCCTCGTGTCCATGGGCCGGAGTGGGCCAAATAGCTGAGCTGCAACAGGCTGGAAACCTGGGGAAAGGATGAACTCGAACTGGATTTTCTAGTGGAACAAGTCCCTCAATTTGTCGCCGAGTTTGCAGTTCATCCCTTAACTGAAATAAGGTCTGTCTCTCAACTCGGAAAACCATTACAAATAAGGCCTCAAGATGGTTTAAATGGCAGTTTTAGCTAACATAGCGTCTACGTGAATGGTTCGACTTAATCCTCATCCCATGTAGCGTTAATGTGGTATTAGAATCAAGATTTAAAAATTTAAATAAATATATGGGCCCATATGTTAGTCAAATAAAAACATACAAAAATAGTGTGTCCACTTCCTCCACCTCACCCATTCTCTCTCCTCTCTATCTCATCCTTCCCATCTCGCTGACAGCTTCAGCCCCACTGCTAGTCATTGTCTTGCTCCTCCGAATGGAAGTCCTGTGCACACCTGAGACCGACGCCGCCTGCTTCGCTCGATCCAGCCACGCGTTTTCTCTCCCTCAAAATTGATTGAATATGGAATTCCCTCGATCTCCCCTTCTTTCCCAAAAAAAGCCCTAGAAATCTCGAATTAAATCTCGTGAATTTTGCTCCATTTTTATCCGGTGAACTCGAAAGCGACATGAACGGCACCCTAGCCTAGGCCCCGCGAAACACATCACGCGCCTTGTGGTGCCGCCCCTCGGTGACTAGTGTCTCGATGCCCGTGCAGAGGGAGGAGAGCGCGGCAGGACCCAGCTCCTTTCGCAGCCTATGGTGGTTTACAACGGGCTGCTCCTCCATCAGCCGCGAGAGATGCATGTAAGGCTTGAGGGCTTCTGCCGCCGACGACAACGAGGAGGAGGAGGCAGCAGAGGCAGTGGTGGTGGAGGTGGCCTTAGGGAAGTAGGCAGGGGGAGTGGAGGCGGGGGAAGCATAGGACGGCGAGATGCAGCTCCATGGATGGGAAGGAGATAGAGAGGAGAGAAGCAGTGAGGTCGAGGAAGTATGGGTCCAACTATATTTTTTATGTTTTTATTTGATTGACAAATAGGCCCATATATTTCATTTTTATTTTTTATTTTTTTAATGTCACGTGGGACAAGGATCAAGTCAAACCATCAACGTAGGTGTCAAGTCAGCTGAAACCGCAGTCCAAACCATCCTGGGAGCTTATTTGCAGTGGTTTTGGGAGTTGAGAGACGCATTCTGTCATGTTTTTCGGTTTAGGGATGAATTTCAGACTTGACGAATTGAGAGGAACCTAAAGTAAACTTATTCCTTTTCTAGTTAATCAAAGTGAATTCGTGAGAGAACCCAACATTAACATTGGCCTATCGTGTACAAGAATCGCTGGAATTGCTACAGTATATGAATTAGCCATAGGTATTATCATAAGCCTCACCTATATTAAAAAAACTCATCAGCTCTCTTCAACATGTAGACCAAAGACATAATTTATCTGACATGTGGGCCCTGACACATTCTGTCTCCACTAGAATTGAACTCAATGCTGGTACCTAGTATTTGGGGTGTGTTTAGTTCACGCCAAAATTGGAAGTTTGGTTGAAATTGGAACGATGTGATGGAAAAGTTGGAAGTTTGTGTGTGTACGAAAGTTTTGATGTGATGGAAAAGTTAAAAGTTTGAAGAAAAATTTTGGAACTAAACTCAGCCTTGGTCAAGAATGGCTAGAAAAAACAACCCAATGTATGGGTACAACACTATCCTCTACTCTCTCCTCTAGTGCCTCTCTAAGTGCAACACAGTGAATGCTAAAGAGTTGCCTACCTTTGGGTCATTAGAGTTGACTATACTCCCAAGTAACAAGGAAGGATATAGTGTGAAGCCATCGTACCTCCATGTTCGCACACAAACACAAAAGAGACAAAAGAAATTGATTTAGTATTAAGGTAAAGCAAATCCAAGTATCCAACTCAAGAAGACGAGAAGAGACAGATCTCACTGCGAATGGAGAAGAGAAGTAAGGTTGCCTATGTAGCGGATCGCGGATAACTGGTACTATAGCAAATGCTAAATTCCAATAGCCGCATTTAATTATCACACATATTGGAGTGTATATATCTTGAATAATGACTTCAAAAACATTAAGAAATCAACTGAGAAACAAATTAGTGATAGATCAATACACATATAACCTATGAGAATAAGTAAATATTTAGTAGCATTCGAAGATGTTGTTCTAACTAAAATTAAATTAAGAACCAAACATGCTATTCTACTCATTAGACGTTACAACTCATAATAATACAATGTTTTGGGACACAAAAACAACTAAGAAATTTGTCATTTGTTATATATGGGTTAGTGGTTATATAAAATAAGATCATTCTATAGTGACCCGCCAAATCCAAAATAGTGACCACTAAGTTGTAAGATAAGATGCTATATCAAGTCCACTACGTCACAATGGTAGCAGCAGGGGGCCACTACCGCTGTAGCCGATGGTCGAGAGACCAAGGGCGGAATCAACGCTTGCTTTGGTGGCGATGTTGGTTGGTTTGGCTGGTGGCTACAAGAGTCCAACTGCCCGTGTGTTCCTGCAACTGATTTCCCTATTAAGAATAAATTGATATTCATGGCTAAAAGGATATAAAAAAGCTAAAAAAATTGATTACATCGATACGAAATCATAGCAGTACTACTTGAATAATACTATGTCCTTGTATTTTTCTTTTTTCTTTTTGTGAAATACAATAATTGTATAACATGGCAATACGCCAATACGGTAAACTATTTGGCACAAAATCAGAATTGTAGAATTAGAGTTTTTAATGTTGCAAAGGTTAGCCATTTTTCTTTTTGTTGCCATAACTCATTTAAGTTGGAACAAAACTATAAAGTACTTTTTTCCAAAAAAAAAGACTAATTACTCCAAAAAATTGTACTAATACAACACTATATTGTTCAACAAATTGTACTAATTACTCCAAACAACTAAAACTTTGGCAACAGTATAAATTATTGCCACAATGTTGAAAACTTTGGGGGGAACACTTCAATTTTCTTGAAGTGAATGTCATGGAGAAATGCATTAGGAATGTAGTCCATATTGTTGGAATAATATATTTATGTGGTCAGTACCATGTTACTCCCTCCATCCCATAATATACCTCCATCCCATAATATAAAGTATTATTCCCTTTTATGTAAGTTTAAGGATAGCAAGAAAATACTAGAATGCCCTTATTAAATGATACTCCCTCTGTCCCATAATATAAGAAATTTTGAGTTTTTGTTTGTATTATTTGACCACTCGTCTTATTTAAAAAATTTGTGCAAATATAAAAGACAAAAAGTTGTGTTTAAAGTATTTTGGATAATAAAGTAAGTCAAAAAAAATAAATAATAATTCCAAAATTTTTTGAATAAGACGAGTGGTCAAACAGTGCAAACAAAAACTTTTTTAAAATCCCATATATTGTGGGACGGAGGGAGTATTTGCTTATAGGTGAGTGAGTAGATGAGGGTTAAAATAGGTAAAAATTTAAATTGGAGTTGATGGATGTGATAAGTAGTACATTAAAATCCCTTATATCGTGGGACAACTAGATGGGGGCAAAATCCCTTATATTGTGGGACGGGGGGAGTAGCATATTTGAACTGTCCTAATTTATACCAAAATAACTTAAGCTCAAACATAATAAGGTCCTCTTTGTTTAGGCTTATAAGCCAACTTATAAGCCAAAAAGTCTAAGCCTAAACAAATAAGCAGCCTTTTCGTTTGACTTTTTTGAAGCTATAAGCCACTCTTACACTATTAAGCCAAAAGCTAGGTTGAAGAAGCTTTTTTTGGCTTATCTGAGATAGATGTATGACTCCACCACTAAACTTAGGACATTAAATTCACTGGCTCATAAATCATATAAGCCAATAAGCTGACTTAAAAATCTAAGCCAATAAGTCTAAGCCTAAACAAAGAGGGCCTAAAGCTTCACACAGCAAGACAGTCCATACAACTTGATAAGGTATAAGCCTATAAGATATGCATTCCATAACAGTCCGAACAATTTAACAAGGTTTGCTGTTTACCATAATACTCTATACGACTTCAACATGGTTCGCAAAACATAATAGTCCGTAACAACATAATAGACATACGAGGTCAACCCGAGCTATTAAATCGTCGAGTGACGATCTCCTCCTGCAAGCTCTTGTAATATTGTTGTTGTAGCCCAGACATGGCACTAATATCCATAGTCATAATCCTCTCTTCTTCTAGCATTCTTTTCAAATCTATCTCCTTGGTCTTCAATTCTAATTCTTTGCTCCTCATCTCAAGATTTTTTGTCTCGTTTGCAACCTTCGCTTGTTCTAGTGCAACCTTCTCTTGCTCTAGGGCATGTGATTGTTTATATCTCTCATCTTTCTTGAGCTCTTTCTCCGCATCTGCCTCTTTCTTCTTTGCCAACAAATCATCTAAATCCTCCACAAAGACCACATCTCCACCTCGTCGTAGTTTTTCTTTCTCCCCCTTCCTATTTTCTGGTCTCTCAGATAACTCACATCTTGGAGGAGCATTAATACTTTCTGGAGTCTTCGATAACTCAAATCCTGGAGGAGGAGGAGCAGCCGCAGTATCATCAGTAGTAGTAGTAGACATACCTAGACTTGAATTGTTGGTTATCTTCTGTTTTTTGTGAGATGGCAGCTGAGACGACCTATCAATCCATTTTTGCTGGTTTCTCAAGAGATTCCAACAGTGCATCATGTGAAATGGCCTATGGTTCTCATCTTCGGCCTTGTACAGAGCACATGCATGCATAATCTGCACATATCAAAATGTCATATTAAATGTCTAGTCACTATATGAAAAATGAGGAACTAGTTTTAAGGACATATGAGCAAACCTTATCTTGACTTGAAACCCAGCTTTGCTTTCTATCCCCAATCCGGCTTAGACAACCCTCGAACTTGGTCACATTCTCTTGAATAGTAGACCAGCGGTGCATGAGGGAATTTTGAGAACGGTCTGAGGTGAAGTCCTTGTTTGCGTGGAAGTAATCGTAAATTCTCTTCCAGTATGCACAACGAGATTGTTCGATGCCTTGGACTACATCCTTACTAACATTCAACCATGCCGAAACCAACCCTTCGTCTTCCTTCCCGCTGAAATTCTTTGTTCTTTTCTGGTTTCGTCTCACGACAACAACTTCTTCGACCGGTGAATGTTGCTCCTCGGGTGGACTAGCCCCCATCATGGTGCCATCATCCCACTCGGGCGAGTTGATTTTAACAACCAGTGAGTTAACATAACAACTGTCTCCATACATCGCTACTGTTGAATTTATAACAAAAAATGGCATATGTTCAGTCTATAGAGTGTTGTACAAAAATAGAATGTAGCACATATTTTTCATGCAACAGTCATTTCAGTAAAAAGTTCAGAGAACGCACATCCTCAATGTACTAAAAAAAAATCAGGTCAGCATTTCAATCACGCACCAATGCCAGCTTCCTTTCTCCACCTAAAATCAGCATTAGTTTCAATCAGATCAACTGATCAAGTGCACAAGCACATACAAAAATTCCCAACTCAGCATATCAAATTTATCAATAAATAAACATTTCATCTTGGCAGCCGGGAGCACATATCAATAAATAAAGAGCCAATTCATCTTGGCGGCTGGGCGGGGGATTACCTCCGCTTCCAATGGCGCGCGGGCGGTGATCGACCTGCGCCGGCTGCGGCCGAATTTAGAGCCAGGCCGCCGGAACTAGGGCAGAAGGCCTAAGGAGGCAAAGGGGTCGGCCTCCGGGCGGCGGGGACGACGTCCGGTGCCCGAGGATGGAGGCGGAGGCGAGCCGACGGCCGGGCCACGGCGGCGGCGGGCGGCGGCGCCGGCGCAGCGGAGGGAGATGCGGATTGGGAGTTGGTTTTGGGGCTCGCCACAACTAGCGAGGATGGAGCCTTATCGTTTTAACCCTAAATCTCTAAATTTAGCCAGCTCGAGTTGGGCTTGGACCGGCCCGTTCGAAATTGGGCCGGCCCATTAGGTGGATGGGCCCACTTTCAGGCCGACCAGATAGTGAGATAGGCTTGGTCATCACCATTCCTCGACCAGCTCACGCAAAAACCCCCCGAAACCTCGAAACCCTAGATCGCCATGGCCTCCTCCGCCGCCGCCGCCTTCTACCGCGACAGGGAGGACGCGGCGCCGCCGTCGTCCGGCCCCGGGGGAGGCGGCGCCATGGCGGCGTACGACCCGAGCTACGTGCCGGACTCGGTGAAGACGTTCGTGTCGCACCTCTACCGCCACATACGCGACCGCAACGTGTACGAGACGCACCAGATGTACGAGGGCGGGTTCACCCGCCTCTCCGACCGCCACTTCCGCGACACGCCGTGGCCGCCGGCGGAGGCCGTGGCGGCGCACTGCGACGGCGACCACGTCTTCCTCCTCCTCTACCGGGAGCTCTGGTTCCGCCACGCCCACGCCCGCGTCCAGGGCCTCACCCCGGCGCAGCGCGCCGAGTCGTGGGACAACTACTGCTCCCTCTTCAGCGTCGTCCTCCAGGGCGTCGTCAACATGCAGCTCCCCAACCAGTGGCTCTGGGACATGGTCGACGAGTTCGTCTACCAGTTCCAGAGCTTCTGCCAGTACCGGGCCAAGCTCAAGAACAAGACCCACGAGGAGATCGCCCTCCTCAAGCAGTACGACCAGGTCCTCTCATCTACCATCTCAATCTCCCTTTTGTTTTTACTATTATTATATCCATCGTTCATTCAGAGTAAATCAGTATGAGTTTCCACTGGTATAGTGGCATAGATCCTCTATAATCTGAATCTCCCTTAGTTTTTATTAGTCCATCGTTCAGAGTAAATCAGGAATCGTGTTGCGATTCGACGAGTTTCCATTGGTATGCTGGTGTTGCCTAATGAAGGGTAGGCTTGTTAATTCTGTTGTTTATTTGGACTATGGTATTTATTATGAAGTAATATAATAGAGCTGGTTCTTGATTGCACATGTTAGTGATAGTCTCAATTTTCTTTGTGATTTGTAATTAAGGCGGAAGAGGTTGCTCTTGCTTGTGCTATGAGATTTGCATTGACATTAAATTTCCATTACGAGTTTATTTAGCAGTAGCCTCATTTATTTCACTGTTTGTTCAATGACATGTGCTGTGGAGGTCGTTTATCAGAGTTAGATTCAGGTTGGGTGCTCGGTATGATGAATCCTGGATCTGGATGGCTTAGCTTTGTTTTATGTATGAGTTTTCTGTTGATAGCTCTGTCATAATTAATCTGTTTATAATTTTACAGGCATGGAGTGTTTATGGGGTTCTTAATTACTTGAAAGCACTGGTGGAGAAGTCAATGATTGGAGAGATCCTGGAGAGGGAGAAGGTAGGGCTTGAACAGTTCACGGCAACTGATGGGTATGACTATGAGGGCGGGAGCAATGTGTTGAAGATGCTGGGGTACTACAGCATGATTGGGCTGCTCAGGGTGCATTGCCTTCTTGGGGATTACCATACTGGGCTCAAGTGCTTGGCTCCAATAGATATAAGCCAGCAGGGTGTCTACACCACTGTGATTGGAAGCCACATTTCCACTATTTATCACTATGGGTTTGCCAGTCTCATGATGCGCAGGTATGCGTTAAGCTAACTTGCCTGAGCATCTCTGTTTCCCATCTTTATTTCTATTTTCTTTATCTATCGTTTATTGTTCTACATCTAGAGTTTTGTTGTTGAAAAAAATCATATGCTTTCTCTAACCAAATAAGTCAATTGAGACTTGTTCACATGACTCATTTAGAGAGAAGAGTTGAGAAGGCAAGTATGACCTATATTTTGGATTTGATGGAGTATCTAGTGATATTTCAGCTATATAAATTCTGGGTTATCAATATTTCAGCTATATAAATTCTGGGTTATCTTTTACTTTCCTACCCAGTATGGTACAGTATGAATGATTATCCTTCTTTTGATACTTGTATGTGTACTTGTCTAGCATCATGCTATACTTGTTTTCTGCTGATGGGATATAAAATGCGTACCCTCACCCCTTTGGGTAACCAGTGATGGTCCACTTTCTGTGCCATATAATTGAACTTTTTTTGGTACCTCTTCAATCACTTCAGAATGACTCTTTCAACTCTTCTTTTAATATATATATATATATATATATATATATATATATACATATACATATACATATACATATATATACATATACATATACATATACATATACATATACATATACATATACATATATATATACATATACATATATATATACATATATATATATATATATACCATAATTGCAGGTGGTCCTATTATATAGTATATTACTCCTACTTTTAAGCTCTGCGTATGTGAACTAAATGTAACATTGCCGTTTAACATCATTTCATCTTATGGAATATGGCAAAAGCTTTCTGGGCAGTCCTTTTGTAGTCAATAGTGCTTATGCTGTTCTCTACTTAATAATGGTCCAAGAATCCAAGGTTGAGCTAAGCCCGACACTTCCCCTACTTACCTCTGATGAAGTACTTAGGATTATTTCTCTTTGATGCCAAAATTTGCCTTACTTAATATTGATAATGCTAACGGAGTTATTCGTTCATTTGGATTGTTACCAAAATTTGTTATTGCTTATTGCAACCTTACCAAAAATTTGGATTTTCCAACATTTAGGTAGTCCTGTTGACTGTGAACCCAAAAAAAGAAAACTTTACTGTGAAGCATGCTATTCTGTCCCATATGGGAACCTAATGCTTAATGGATGAACGGAGTCATGTTACTAGTTAGTTCACCATCATGAATTGTCCTGTCTGACTTCTTTTATCTGATAAACCATATTTCTGGATGGATTTCAGGTATATTGATGGTATACGTGAATTCAACAAAATTCTGTTGTATATCCTGAAGTGTAAGCAATACCACCAGAATTCCCCCCAGTATGACCAGCTACTTAAGAAGAATGAGCAGATGTATGCACTATTGGCGATCTGCCTCTCATTGTGTCCACAGGACAAGCTCATAGATGAAAACGTTGGCACTCAGCTGAAGGAAAAGTATGGGGACAAAATGACAAAGATGCATAGGTATGATGATGATGCATATGCTATTTATGATGAACTCTTTTCCTATGCCTGCCCCAAGTTCATTACTGCGTCGCCTCCAGTTCTACGAGAGCCATACACAAACTACAACCAGGTATTACTTAAAGTAAAGATTGGGGTGGTCTTTTTTATGCTTTTTTTGAAACTATACTACACCCTTAATTGGGCTAGGACCAAAGCATTCTAGGTGTATCAAATTGTCTGTAATATCTCAAGTGATGTAGGAGTTTTATTTTTTTGAATTATTGTTTGTTTGTGCCTTACTGCCTTATATTGTTGAAATGACAATTGAGCAGCTGAACGTTGAGGTTCATTTTACTATTTCCCTTGTTATGCATTAACATTACAATTTGCGGAAGTTGCATGTTAGTTACTTTGAGTATCTTTACTTAGCATCTTATGTGACACCTGAAATGCACATCTTTGGGTCCATGGCGTATCTAGTATTTTTATATGGGTGGTCCAAGTTATATATATATATATATATATATATATATATATATATATAAATACCCTAAAACAAGGTTAGAAGTATAAAATATATATATATATATATATATATATATATATATATAAATACCCTAAAACAAGGTTAGAAGTATAAATGGATTAAATGTACATCACAATATATTAATAATGGAGTTATTTTTTTTTCTTTTTCCAAAAGTTTCTTTTCACATATGTATATATGCATTGGGCTAGGGTTTTTCTTGGGTGGTCCCGGGACCACCCCCTAGATCCCGCCTATGCTTGGGTATCTACTTGCTCAGACATTACTACTAAATTCTGATAATCCAATAATGCAGTATCAGTGATATTCTTTTTGTTCAGTTCTACCATGCACTTGGTTATGAAAACATAGTTTTTATTTTAATACTGTTTATTTCAAGTTTTTTTGTGAGTTTCACTTGTCAAAAAGCAGGCTTTATTTTTCTTGTATCCACACCAAATTATTTAACTATGTATCATTCAACAGGATGCTTATCGTCTTCAGTTGAAACTGTTTCTTTATGAAGTGAAACAACAACAGTTGCTCTCTGGTATTCGAAGCTATCTCAAGTTGTATTCAACGATAACAATTGGTAAACTTGCCAAATACATGGATGTGGATGAGGTTACACTAAGGTCTGTGTATTTTTAATATAATATTTTACTGCTAATACTTGACTTTTCTCATTCATGATAACATAATTGTTATATGATGGCAGGACAATTCTTATGACATACAAACACAAAATGCATTCAATCGACAGTGACGGAAAGGTCATATCCAGTGCAGACTTTGACTTCTATATTGATGAGGTAGGATAATTAATTTTTATGTCATCTCCTTGCTAACTATGGAATTTATTTGTACCGATCCTCACATTCATGTGTGAGAAAAAGAATGGTTTGTCTTATGTTTTCCTATAAATTTGCTTGGTAGTAGCACTATTATGGCTCGTTTGGTTCCTCGTGTCGTCTTCGTCTTGGCTTAGTGCATGCAGCAACCACTTGTTTGGTTTCCTGCAGAGGTCAGTGGACCTATCCCTCTGTGCGCAAAAAGTAGTGGGAGCCTGGCCATGAGGAAACAAGTTCCAGAATCATTTCTTATTGGCCTGGTTGCTTGAGTCAAGAAAGAGCTGCCTATATGCAGTGTCCTCTCAAGATGTTCCATGAGAGAAGTGACATATGCATGAAACCAAACAATTTCTGTGGTAGACTGGCCAAATAAACTCAGCTGACCAAACAAATCAAAATCTATGTTGGAAACCAGTCCATCTGAGGCAGGCTTGGTGTGTCCAGACAGGTCATCCAGCATACAGGGAACCAGACTCACCCATACTGTTTAGATCTCCTGTTGATGACTAAATTCTTGGAGAAAATAGTGTTCATTTTAACGTATTCTTGAAACATTATCTCCTTGCTTTGTGTTTTTATGATAACTTTTTTGTGTGTGCTTTTTAATTTGAAACCTTCTGCGCTTCAAGCGCTATTATTGTTTAGATTTCCTGATGGCGATTAAATGCTTGGAGAATATAATTTTTGTTTTACATGTTCATGAAATATTATCTCCATGATTTGTGCTTTTAGTGAAAATATAAATTCCTTGTGTATGCTTTTGAACTCAAAACTTTCTGTACCTGGGGTTATGAATTTGACTAGTGTAATGATTATCAGTGGCTGAAATACTGCATGAATGACATGAAGTCCGTGTTTTTTTTTCCCACACTTCCTAGTATGGAACTTTAGACGTGTTACCTTACAAATGGAGTGATGTGACTTATTACAAATGACTATTCTATTTGACTCACCAAATCTTTTTGTATCCACACAGGACATTATTCATGTTGTTGAATCCAAGTTAACCAAGAACCATGGTGATTACTTTTTGAGACAGATTTTGAAGGTACCTTTAGATCTTTTTACAGCTTACCATGTTTACTTGGTCACACATGCGACATCATTTCGTTGGATGCACTTGTAGTTTTCTCATTTATACCCTATATAATGTATCATTTCTTTGTCATACTTTGCAGTTTGAGGAGATGATTACGCAGCTGGATAAAGTACAATTTGACTGAACCTGCTATCATCAGGGCTGAAGCTCTCCTTTGAGTTACAGTGGGACGCGCTGTTGGTGATGGATAGTAATGATAAATTTTTGTGCCATCCTTTTTTGATACATTGTTGACATGAGTTAAATCCTCGCTAAAAAGTACTCTAGGTGCTAACTCTCGCATCCACTTGTCATGGCATGTTCTGGTTTGAAGAATGCCAACTTTAAATTGTTCTTGTCTTATCGTGAACCGTGCCATTATCTACCGTAACGTTGCAAAGTTGCAGCTGTATTCCTATGTTTCGGACTTGCAGAGTGCGGAATGTCGTTGCTTCCTATCTGCCTGAGCCTTATGAACTGAAATTCCCTACTCGAATTCTAGAATTATGGGTTGAAAACTTGAAATCCTAGAGTATGTTGTTTCCCGTAGGGCGGTTCAGAACTGCAGATCTTTTCAAAACCGTACCCATTTTTTGTTTAACAGGAAAGAAAGTCACTGATCATTTGGATTGCTCCAAAAACAGTCCTAGTTAGGCTGAATTTGAAAAGGCCCGGACAATCAGCATTGTCGAACGAAGCCTTTGCGTGACCAAATCGTACAGGACTTTCTCTGGAGCAGTCCAATTGACCAGTACTTTCTTTCCTAGTATTAGTGAGCAAATTGAGCATCATCTAGGGTCCCTTTTTTATCTAATAGTGCTCACTTATAAATGTATATACCCCATCTTTGCGAGCATTTCTAAAAAACTAGACAATCATATCTTAAGATTAAAAAAATCACTACAAGTGTATTGTTGATGATGGTTTATCACTAAAAGAATGTGGCCGTAAATGTGAATACCCGTGTAAAGTGTAAAATTTAGATTCTTCCGTGATGAGGAACTACGCTCACTTCATATCTTCAATGATCGTTTTGAAACTGCTACATTCCAATTCATCCGTCTCAATGAATACAGTTTTATCACAAACAAATTAACCGGCACTTGAGTAGCTAACTCGTTTAGACACTTCCATATCCATACGTGGTCCAAAATTATGAAGCTGATATGTTTTACGCCAGTTAAAATTTAACTGCCGTGACGAAATGCATGACGTATGTATTACGCACGCCCCAGCCCAGCAGCTGTTGAGTTCTTCTTATTATTTTTGTTCAGTTTCACGCGTCCATCTATTTGCATTGGTACTGCTGTCTCTGCCAGAGCGATTTGTTTCCTTCGATACGTTCCCTTCCTCAACTAATTGGATTAGATGTCTTTTATCCCTCTCATTTGTTGTATCAGCTCTTCGGTCCTCTGTCTCTGTCACCTGTGACCCTGAACATTTTGCTACTATTTTCACCGCACTTTTTGCACCTACACGCTCTCTCATTGTTCTTTTCTTTTTAACTATGGTTTACATGCACTGGTTGGGCTTGTTATTCTTTAATTTATTTGACTATGGTTTATAAAGGTTATTACATGGCAACTGCAGGTCATGGTTTCTTGTTTATCATCTCTCTCCAACTCATCGAAAATCCTAGGTAGTATGACAGTAACATGGAACATTTTGCTATTATTTTCACTGCAACTTTTGCAACTACATACCTATTATTATTTTCCTCTTTACTATGGTTTACATGCGAACTGGTTGTGATTATGATTCTTTTTATTTAACTAATAACTATGCTTTACAACTTTCCATGGCAACTGCAGACTGCAGGTGGTTTTTCCTTGTCCATTATCTTTCTCTCTATCTCATCCAAAATCCAAAGTATGGCCCTGATGATGGTACACTTTGAACCTTCTATAGAGACGAGATGGTACACCTCATCCAATTATGTTTCTGAAAGCAATTAATTTATTTCGTTCGTTATTGTGCTTCATTTTAGTTAATTAAGTTGGAACTCTTTTAGGCCCCTTTATTAGTACTGATATCCTCTAGAGGATATTTCCCCAAGCATGTCTTTATCACTGAAATATTATTTAGCAACCTTACCCTAATTAAAGCTTTGCGACTATTTTCTTCGCTGCACATTTTGTACCTACTCACTCATGATTCTTCTTTTTAACTAGATGAATACCCCGCCACGTTGCTGCGGAAAATTAAATTACATAATATGTACAAATATGATGAAATATGATTATTAAAATTAAAACAAATTGATATACATATGAATTTTGAGCCTATAAATAATTGAGATTGCATGGTGTTATTAGAGAAGAAAGAAGAGACAATTTGAACCATGGATCTATCATCCAATGGTTAAAAATAATTGAGCTGATGTGGCTTACTGAGAGAAGAGAGAAATAGCGATAACTACACTTAGTGGGGATGAACTAGAATATAGGATTTGGTTTAGTTGCGTGTACCAAATATCTCATCATGGATTCAGGGCCAGTTTTCCTACGATTTGGAAGCCCTTGTGTGGGCTAGGACAATAATTTTTTCGATAATAGAAATCAATCATCCAGTCTTTGTACCGAGAAGTATCCAGCTAATAGAACAATGGTGGAATAATCTTTTTATTTTAGAACAGATCAATATATTCAATAGTGGAATAACTTCCCGAGAGAATATATGACGATGCTTGTAATCTTTACAGTCAAAAGAAAGATGTGTTATGTACTAGCTAGGTTGATCTCTTCATCTTCATATTAACTATATGAACATTTCAGAGTCTTATCAGGGTTTAACAGTAAATCTAGGATGAAAAAAATCATGAATGTGCACCATATGTGTGTAAACAATTTCTGGCAGAATATTTTTTTTGAGCGAATACTTTCAGGTAGAATATTGACGGAACCAAAGAAAAACCCAAAAAGCTAAACTGCTGGACTCTTCAACTCAGCTAACTTTAGAGTTAATCCACACCAATTGGGGTCTCCTTTGAACTAAAAGAGTTTTGAAGAATTTTTACATGAATTAATTTAATTATTTGAAAATTCATATAAAATTTTGACGTAAAATGACTTCGCGAGAGCGACTTAATTTGAAGGAAATGAGGATGAGAGGGGAATATGGTGCCAACAGAACATTTTACTCCGCTGCTCGCAATTGGCGGGAAGAGTACTTGTAGGACGAATTAATTGACTATATTGTAACAGAAAATGTTGCTCTTTCTTTTCATTTATGCTAGTACAGTGATTACTCTTAATTTGACACTGACGCATGAGCTATGTGTGAACAGCTGATAGCGAACCATATCTCAAAGAAAGACAATCTACACGGCTACATTCAATTAATCCAGTGCCCTGCATCTATCTAAGATGATCACCTTGCTACAAATAAATAAATAAATTTGCAATATATGCTACCAACCAAAAAAAAATCCTATAAAAAATGTAACAGCTTATGTAAAATATTGCTTTTCAAGATTTTCCTTAATCCTGCTACACCTCAATTCCATCATTACGTGGCCTATAGCTACCCTGAGATGTGGGCCAGAATAATTAGCGGCAGCCATACACAAAAGAGAATCACAATTAATTAAATTATAAACCACGCCAATTAAACTGGAGTAACATGGCAACAACAACAACAGCATATAGGAACAAAATGTAGCTCACAAGCAGCTCGATCGAATCATCACTCGCCGGTCGCCGCACGCAAACGCATGTATAACAAGAACAAGATCGAGAGAGAATACAGGTGAAAGAGAGAGATCCAGATTGGCAAGAAACGCAACGCGAATGAATTGTACACATGCAGAGGGCAGCGGATGGGAGGTCGCTGTCCGTGTCCGCGGAAGGAGGCCATGGAAGATTTGTGCGAAGTTTGCAAGCCAAAAAGCCGGAGGTATTGCAGGATTGTCCTCATCACAGCGTGAAAAAGCGAGCGACAACGATGGCCTCTGGCTGGCAGATGCCATCTCTCCATCTCTCCATCCATCGATCCAATCTCTAATCTTTTTTTTTCCCTCTTTCTCGCCTTTAATTTGTGGATCTAGTCTGAAGAGATGAGCTCGATCGATCTTGCGCTTTAATTTACTTGTGGCGACACCTAGTAACCGACCAGTGACGTGTGGGGGCATCGGGGGATCAATGGGGAGATTATTCAGTACCGTCTGCTAAACTGTCACCAATATGATATTAATAAATCCCTGAAACACCTCGCAGGAAAAACGTGCCATTTTTATAGCTTGATGCCTATGTGTATGGATATCTCATTTTCGGGCATTTAATTTTGGGCACTATGTAGGGAGGATTTGTTTTTTTTTAAAAAATAATAGACTAAATGATTCTGGTACATAATTTAATTAACCTATTGATAATATATACTCCCTATACTTTTGAGTACAAATGTAACATAATGTGCGAAGTGAGCGTAACTCATTTGATTATATTTCTTTCTTTTTAGAAACAACTGATTAGGTTTCTTGCGGTGTAACTAACCCACCACATGTGCACACGGCTAATTATTCTTTTGCTGGTACGCGACATACTTGTGAAAAGCAAGACATTCGTGATGACTTTGTCAATCTCAAGATATATCAGCTTAGTCTTTCAGAAGTGCTCATAGGAATAGGGTGTGCATGCATGCGTTTATAGGGATGGGTGCATGCACGTTTGAACGCCTATGTTTGTACTATGTTCTTTTTTTTAAAAAAAAATCATAATGTGGTCTATGTACCAACTTAACATACATTTAAATACTACTTATTATTTAAAATTAATAGTTCTGGTGCAAGAATTTGATAAATGAGCCTTCTAGTATATCAACTTGGTAAGTTGGGTACAATTTCAACCTCAAATCCATAATACATAGGGAACGGGGAAAAAAATTCTGGCAAAAAAGAAAAAATAACCACCACCCATACACCGACATCAGCAACACATATAATGACGATAATCTACATGATATGTTTCCCAAGACTTGGTGGAAATTAATGTGTGCCACTTGTAATCTAGGCATTGCATGACAAATTAAATAATTTGGAGCACAATAAACGAAAGCGAGGCAAACTAGTAGTAATTACATATATACATGCTCTGTTGTAAGCATATAATATATATAATTTATCAAACACCACTTGAGAATTTTTTTCATGAATTTTGAAGGATTGAAATCCTATGAGAATATTCCCTGTAAAGTCATTTGTATTGTAGGAATGTGTTCCAAAATCACTACATGATTTGTTTTCCATCGATCCCAAAACATTTGATGAAAGCCCATCTTTTACATTTTTCTCTGGAGCAACCAAAATCCTCTTTACCAAATTCTCATACATGTTTTTTTTATGTGAGATTCGGCTAGCTATATATATATGATGCTTAATTCCTTTATTGTTCCTATTTCTGTAATTTTTGCAATCTTGTGTTTGAAAGGAGCCATTAATTAATTTCTTATCACCTCCCTTTCATAATATAACTACATTTAGCATTAATTATAATTATGTCCCAATATATAACTACTTCTATATATATACCCCTTATCTCAGCCATCTCTTATTAATTTCTCCAACTTTCTCATCTCTTATAAACCGATTACAACTATCCAGCACCAATTTTGGCTATCTAGAGAGAGTCGTGATATAATAAAACATTGTGTGATTGAATATGACTAAACATATGCAATTCGAGACAAAAATTTTGGCTGAACCATCTCTCTCTTATTGTAACTTTCTCACTGCATTTGTACTCTTACTTATCTCTACATGGATTCCTGTGTTTTGTTTTCACTTAAGATTTGGCTAGTTGTCATAGCTCTCAATTCCTTTTTTTTTTTTCAATCGTCTTTAATTTCTTATATAATGCGAACCGTCGTCGAGATATATATTAGGCTAGCTCGAGAGAGTCGTAATACAATAAATGAAACAGTAGTACCTAACTGAATATGACTAAACATATGAAATACAAAATTTTGGATGAACCCTTTCCCTTCCCTTTCTCTGGTTGTGATTTTCTGCCTGCAGCGCTAGCTGTACCCCTCTATCTTATCCCTACGTCGATTCCATATTTCCATCGATCAACTTCAGACTTTATACGTATCCGGTTGGCGGATGTATATCGCACATATGTCACGCTATGTGCGGCTCTCATTGGCCTTATCTGAGTAGTACGTACTAAACGTACTGAGGGTGTGTTGTTAAAATTGGAAGTTTGGTTGGAATTGGAATGGTACGATGGAAAAGTTAGAAGTTTGCGTGTTTAGTTTCAAAGTTTTTCTTCAAATTTTTAATTTTTTTCATCACATCGAAACTTTCCTACTCACAAACTTCTAACTTTTCCGTCGCATCGTTCTAATTTCAACCAAACTTTTAATTTTAGCGTGAACTAAACGTACACAGCCATAATACTATAACCTGAATGTCATAATTCGTAGAAGTATTAGAATATGTTATATACGCGGAACGTAACTAGATTACATGCATGCATGTTAGGTACCCGGCTGGTAGGCCTACGGATGGACTCTTGTGCATCACGCATGCATGCACACGCCGGCCGCCGTGCGTGCGCGCGCGGCCGCGGGGAATGGACACAGGAAGCGGTCGCCATACGTACGTCGCGGTGACCCTCCACCCGCCCCGGCCTGCCTGCACACACATCCACCCTCATCTGCCTGCGATAGAACGATGGATGGATCGTTCGAGTCTTGGAGAGGGTTTGAGGCAATTGCTGCAAAGCGGGCACTAGTGCACGCACGCGTTTTGGCGAGATAGATAGATAGATAGGTTGCGATCGATCGGCCGGCCGACCGTCGCGCGTGGCTGTGGGGTACGTAGTGTGGGGGCTAGCTAGCTATAGCTTCTCCATCAATCCGCGCCTCGTCCCGTGCCCATGTAGCTAAGGTCTATTTCCTGCTTGGTACCCAGCTTCTTCGATTATGGCCGTGTTTAGTTCCAAAATTTTTCTTCAAATTTTTAACTTTTTTATCACATCAAAACTTTCCTACACACTCAAACTTTTAACTTTTCCATCACATCGTTCCAATTTTAACCAAATTTTCAATTTTGGTGTGAATTAAACACACCCTATGAAGAAGCTGGCCTGGGCTTTATAGGCTGTGGTTTTCTAATACATTTTATAAGTTCTACAACTTTTTAAATTTTAACGGAAAAATAGAATGTTTGTGGATGACTTTAATTTTGGAAGAAGCTACATCTATGAAAAAAAATCTCCAAACAAATTAAACCCTAAGGCTGTGTTCAGATCCAAGGGTGTAAAGTTTTGGCGTGTCACATTGGATATATGCAAACACACATTTAAAGTATTAAACGTAGTCTAATAACAAAACAAATTACAGATTTCGCCTGTAAACTGCAAGACGAATTTATTAAGCCTCATTAATCCGTCATTAACAAATGTTGTTTACTGTAGCACAACATTATCAAATCGACTTAAAAGATTCGTCTCGCAATTTACACACAATCTGTGTAATTAGTTATTTTTTTCGTTTATATTTAATACTTCATGCATGTGTCCAAACATTCGATGTGACAGGGTGTAAAATTTTGCAGGGATCTAAACAGGGCCTAAACATTGAGGTCGACCCGGTGCCGATGACTGTTGCACCTGTGCACGTACTACGTAGGGGTGAAAACGGGGCGGGTATTTCCCTCCCGCCCGCCCGCCCGGCCACATTATTTCGGGATAAATTCGGATCGAAATTTCGGATATCGGGTTTGAATACGGGCCTTTTTTTGGTGGATACGAGATCGGATTTGGAAACGTAGTATCCGATGGATACAGATTATCCAGTAAAAGTTCCGAGTATTACCCGGATAATTATACGGATATTACCCGTATTATGTTTTTGTGAGGTAATTTTTAGTACTATGTATTGGTTCTACTATGATATATTGTACCCTATTTATTTTCTAAGATCCTAATAGCTTAATATAATTGTATTATGGATATATGGTATTGTTAAATGGTTATTGTCTATGTGATATATAAGATTGTTGCCTTCGACTTGATATCCGAATAAATATTCGTAACTGATAGTGTTCATTCTGTATTTTTGCTCGACATTATCTGAGTTTGTATCCTTATTCGGCACTATCCGTGTCCAACCCGATTCCGATTATAAAATATGGTTTAGGATATAAGAAGGTGAGATCCGACCGAATCCGACCCGTTTTCACCTCCCTATACTACACGTACGTCGATCCCATCGGCATAGGCATCTCCGTTCACATCGATCATCACTTCACATGGCTTGGCTCACAAGTACTGCAGTGTCTAGCTAGCTGTTAGTCCTGTGGGCATTCAGTGGACTACTGGTGGAGTGGAGCCCGCGGCGCGGCATGCAGGCAGTCCGGTGGTCCACTAGTAGTCGTGTCGTTCAGTGCGTGTACGACCCCGTGCAGCACAGATGATATCGGCCGCTCGCGTCGGTGCGTCAATCCAACCCTCTGCTGCTGCCCTGCACCAATTCGTAACACCATGTAATATCACATCCTATACTAGATAAGTAACTTTCTCCGTCTTAAAAAAACAACATAATATTAGGATGTGATACATGTGTCACGTCATAGTACGATGTTAAGTTTTTTTAGACGGAGGAAGTACTCCCTCTGTCCCGTTTTATTAGTCGCTAGGAATTTGTGTTTGTGAGGGGGGCACAATTCCCAAACAACAACTATAAAAGGATGGAGGTAGTTCATTTTAAGATGGAGGTAGTAAAAGTTTTCTCCTCCTTGGAATTCCTGATATGCGCTCGAAATTATGTTCTGCCGAGCACACATTTGTTAAAAAAAAAATAGTACTCATGCGCAGTTTTGGAGCCTACGCTGCTGCTCGATCGACTTAGCATCCAAGCAGCCTGAATTTTACACCCACGGGATGTTAAGGTCTGGTTTAGTTCTCAAATTTTTTTTTTCAAAAAACATCATATCGAATCTTTGAACACATGTATAGAGTATTAAATATAGAATTATAAAAAAAACTAATTGCACAGTCAGGAGAGAAATCGTGAGACAAATCTTTTGAGCCTAATTAGTCAATGGTTAGCCATATATAAGTGCTACAGTAACCCACATATGCTAATGATGGATTAATTATACTCAAAAGATTTGTCTCGCGGTTTTTAGGTGAGTTATGAAATTAGTTTTTTCATTCGTATCCGAAAACCAATTCTCTCATCCGATCAAACATCCGATCTGACACTCAAAAATTTTCTTTTTGGAACTAAACAGACCTAATTACATGAGTTTGCTGCTACATATAGAAATTAAATGTAGATATAGTTACGGCGTGGCACATTAGTACTAGTGCTAGTACAAAATAATTTAGTACGTGGAGTATAGATTTTTCCATTAAAAAAAGCGTACGCATCTGGGTATTTGGAACAATCAATAATATGATGGCCCATGCATAATGCTGTCAGCTAGCTAGTAACATTTTGATAATGGGAGACAAATTAAAAGGGGGAGGAGAGACAAGAGTTGACTTTGGTTTTTAACATCTACTATTGCATAATAATATTATGGTGCACTAACATATGTTAATTGTAGGGAAATTGTCCCAAAATCAATTTTCACGTGTGGATCGACTGTAATCGATTTTCACATACAGGTCCACACTCACAGCAAAAATTAATTTTCATATGCAGGTCTTCACTCCCCGGAAAAACAATCAATTTTCATTGTACCTATGAATCTATCTATCTATTATATAGTAAAAATTCATCAAACATCCTATAAAACCTCCTAAGACGTCACGTGACACCCTTGTAAACGTTTCCAACATGCCACATGACACTCTAATAAATTAGAGAACTTCTTAAAAATAATCTAAACCATTAGCTTTCATTTAATTTGATGGACCCATTACTTTTAACCATTTAAATTATGTTTGATTAGAAAAATAAATAGCCACCTCCTAACCCCAACGGCCCAACCCCGGCCGACCCATCTTTCTGTAATGGACATACACACCTCGCCCATCTTTCTGTTTCTCTCCCCTATATTGATGCTACATTAATTAGGAAACACGATTTCTAATAAAAAAAATTAAATAGCTATAACATGTAAATCATAAAGGTAACTCATATTTTGATAGATTATTTATGACAAAATTTACATTTAAAGACCTATATATATATATTTACTATATTTTAACTTTTAAAGAAATATGTCACTTTGGTTTATAGTTTTTATTTTGAGTAAATTGCATTCACGGTGCATCAACTTGACATGTGGGTGCAATTTGATGCAATAACTTGAGAAATGAGTGTTCTAGTGCAACAACTTGGTATGTAGGTGCAATTTAGTATAAGAACTTTATCAGTGATCGTATAAATGCAACAATTTACAAGGTAGGTATGATTTTGATACAATAAATTAAAAGGTTATGCGGCAACTTAATTATTCGGAGTATTTTTTATATAAATTCAATTTTTAAGTACTAATTTTGACAATATACTAGCACATATTTGTAAAAGTATATTTATATTTTTATCCTAATAACTAATAACTGAAAGCCAATTAAATTGGATATAAAAATTATTATATTTCGGTTGATATTTGAGAAGGTGAAGACAACAAAAAATTCTTAATGGTAATTGGATGTAAATTATACTATTATGTGCTGTATAATTCTTAAAAATTAAATTCAATATTATAAGGTAATATCCATATGATTAAAAAAAACTCACCTAGCATATGCTTAGCCAAGTTGATACACCAAAATAATAAATTATTATATTTTTGTATTAGAACACACCCACTTGTCAAGTTGTTGTACTTAGACGTTCAATTCTCAATTTCTTGCACTATATCGCACCCACCTGCCAAGTTGTTGCATTGTGGGTGCAATTTACTCTTTTATTTTACATGCCATTAAAAAAATTATGAAAAAAAACTTACATTTAAAGACCCATATTTACCCTATTTCAACCGTCAAAAGGAATATGTCATTTTTGGGTTTTTTTATTTTTCATGCTATTAAAAAACATATGAAAAAACTAATGATGTAGAATTTACTATCGTACATAACTTCATAATATTATATCTACAACTATATAACAGTAAAATAAGCAAAACTGTGATTGTTGTTCTTAAAAATTGCTCTCCCCATTCTTAAATTATGATAAGTCACAATAATATTATCAGATTTTTCATGAAAACTACGTTTATACTTTTGTGTCCTCATATTTTTAATATCTACTCTGAATATATTGTAGGAACACAGAAGTAAAAAAAAAAAGGATAGATCTTAATCAATCAATAGAGTTGTTAATGCTAATTTCAGTTAGTAAAGTAATTAATAGGAACTAAAACACAATCAGTTTGTACAAAAGCACAAAACATATATAATTGTAATAGAATTTTAGCAAATTTCACCTAATGTGATGGACGTATTATTTTATACCATTAGATCTTAGTAACCATTGTATTCTTAAAGAAAACAAAGTCTCATCCTCACCCGTTCCATACCACTATTGTATGTTCCCCATCCTCCATTATATGCGCATGTGTCCTCTCCCATCAGGATATCCCTTCCTCTCCTACTTTTTAACTAACATGTTAATATAAAAATAATCAATGATTGCAATGCTAAATGATAATAGTTCTTAACTTATATTCAATTTTTAGTTTGTTTTGAACTTTTGTTTTATAATTAAATAAAAATTTCAAGATGAATATTGCTCAAATTGTATTGAATAAAAATTTACATATGTTTTTGGAACATCAAGTTCTATTCGTTGTGTGGCGACCAAATAACAACAGCAATGAATCACTATTAAAAAATTGACAATAAATACTACATCATATTAAATCAGTCTACATCCTCTATAACTCTCTAAGTCACCATGTGTTGCGTCTAAAAAATTATAAAATCTCTCAGAAATTATGAGGAAATTAACATGTGACTATTGGTTTCTAATCAAATCGATAGATCAATTATTTCTAACCATTAGGTATACTTTTAGAAAAATCTTTTGTTGCCATATGTCACGTCATAAAAATTATAAAAAGTCTTTGAAATTTTGTGAAAAAAACCATCTTATCATCGGTTTTCACTTAAACCATTTAGAAAAATGAGAAAAACAATTTCCCCTCTACCTTGCCCTTCCCCTCGAATACACACAGCACTGCCCACCCCCTCCCCTCTCCTCTCCTCTCCTCTCCTCTCGACTCAGGCTCTCCACCATCCATTCTTCTCCCCCTCCATGTACTTATCAAAATAAAAGAGAAACAATCAATAACATTAAAACGACCATGATTTTAAGCTGCACATCTGATTTTTAATCGAATTGTTGCTCTATTCATAAATAAACCAACAATTTAAGTTTCGTAATGCCTATATTTTGAACTTAAAATTTGTATAAAATAAAACATAAATTACAATCTGGCAATAGGGACTAGCTTGAGCCATTTGGAGAAAAATCTATTAAATTCGTAAGAAATGATTCTTACTTTTGACTTAAATTGGAACAACCATTGGCTTTTAATTGCCATAACCATTTTTAAATAATGCTTAGATATGATACGGACTTCCACTTATCCTGTACCGTGGAATTATGAGTTTCTCCACACATTATTGCATATATAAGCTACATTAAGGTAGCATTATATAGTGGGCTTAATGTTATATTTGTTACTCCTAAATTTTAATTACAGAACTCATGCTGACTAGCTTTTTTTTTTTTTTTTTGAAAACGCACACACACCGTAGATCATGCATATCATAGGAAAACAAGGTCTAGGATATATCCTCTATATTTAGTAATTCATATGTAACCGTCAATATGAACCAATTAGAAGGCAGGCTTGCATGTACAAATAAAACACATTTATTAGAAATAATAGTTTTTTAAATTGTTAAAAAAGAGAGCACCTAAACATTTAATTAAAAATATCTTACTTTTAATTTACACTTAATTGACATGTTCTCTAAATAATCTAAGTCTACCTTCTTTCTAGGTAATGAAGACGATTATAGTTTAGAGCAAACTAATAGTTTGAAAAACTTATTTAAGCAGTGTGCATGAAGAAAATTTGTGTAGAAATAGTACTTACAAGTCTTTCAAATACAAACTACGATATATACCCGCGTAAATACACAGGCTAGTTACCTTGCTAGTTTTAATGACGACCAAACTCGTACATTGGACGTTGTGTAGATGTTCGCCCTTACGTGTACATGCTCTCAAGGTAAAATCCATATTACCCTTATTAATAATATACTCCCTCCGTTTCACAATGTAAATTATTCTAGCATTTCCCACATTCATATTGATATTAATGAATCTAGATAGATATATATGTCTAGATTCATTAACATCAATATGTATATGGGAAATGCTAGAATTACTTATATTGTGAAACGGAGGAAGTATGACCGTTGGTTAATTCAATAAATGAAGGTAGTATTCCAGAAGGTCGGCACATACAGCAACAAAATCATCAGCAATACAGGTGTACCGTGTACATATGTTGATATGTACGTGTACTTCAAGTTTTCAACAGACCAGGACCAGTAATATTTCTAGAAACTAGAAACCAGTAAAATAGCTTGACGTACGGGACCTTGAATTATCTGTCGTCGCAGAGCCGAGGGCGTCAAAGAATTGAAAAATCAGCAAATTAAGTTCAGTTTACTCGACCTCGCAGATCGATAGCGATCATAATCTATCTATCTACCCATCTGTCTTACAAATCTACCACAAATTTAGCTTTCAAATCCTTCCAACCCCGTGCCAGTTTCGTCAACTTCGTTGAAGCATCACGGCAATTAAACACAGTGGCCGGTCTGAACACAGCAGCCGGTTAGCTCCTAGCTAGCTACCCCGTGTATATTGAGAGATCGGCGAGAGAGCGACGTTGTAGCAGAGACAGAGAGATCGAATGCAACGTGAAACGCGGGTAATCTAGTAATGTGTTGAGTTGGATGCAATTTTCAAGGGAATATGGGACGCTTTCACCCACGTTAATGTGTGTTTCTGGCTGCTGTCCCCTTCTTGCTGTTCAGTCGCCATTGCTGCCATTCATCTCCTGCTCTTGCAAATTGCAATGCTTAGCTTCTGCTGCATCTATTTACACTGTTTGCCTTGCGGGCTCCGCCAATCGCCATTGCCATGATGGCTCAAGAATTTTACTCTTGGTTTTCGTACGAATTACTTCTACTACTGGTATTTCCGTTTCTAACAAAAGTTGTCTGAAATATTCATGTGTTTCCAACTTCCAAGAAAGCTCTAGTTGCCCAGTCACACATTGAAGTATAGCAAAGTATAATCGATTGATTAATCAGCACAGGTGTTGATTAATTAGCAAAAAGTAGGGTTAGCAGTTGGTAAAAAGTGAAGAAGGGTAAAAAAAAAAAGTCAGATTTGGAAAGGGGAAGCAGCCAGGCAGGATACTGGGTGAGAGCTGGCAAGCAGCTCGAGACCACAAAAGCTGGGGGCCATGGAGACACGTGACCACAGATGCTTGGCTTTCCCGGGCTATAAAACCCCAGCCACCCTTCCATCCATTGGCACAAGATCACAGAAGCTCACAGTTCAGTTCTACCACGTACAACAACAGAAGTGAGTGAGGGAGAAGAAGATAAGGGGGAGAGGAGGAGCTTAGCTAGCCAGCCATGGCGAGGCGCTCTCCTTGCCTCGCCGTCGCCATGCTCCTGCTTGGGGCGTTGGCGGTGGCGAGCGCCTTCGTTGATGAAGCGGCGGCTGCTGGCCGGGGGCTCGGCCATGGCGCCCGCTTCATGAGCAAGCAGGGTCGTGCGACATACGAGAAGCCGCCGGAGCCGGAGCCGAAGCCAAAGCCAAAGCCTCATCCTAAGCCCACGCCAAAACCTGAGCCGAAGCCAGAGCCGGAGCCAAAACCAGTACCTGAGCCTGAGCCTAAACCGGAACCAAAGCCAGAACCAAAACCTGAGCCTAAGCCTGAACCTAAACCATACCCAGAGCCAAAACCGGAGCCGAAGCCAGAGCCAAAACCGGAGCCAAAGCCAGAACCAAAACCTGAGCCGGAGCCTAAACCTGAGCCTAAGCCAGAACCAAAACCAGAACCAAAGCCGTACCCAGAGCCGAAGCCAGAGCCAAAACCGGAGCCGAAGCCGGAACCAAAACCAGAGCCCAAACCAAAGCCAGAGCCCAAACCACACCCAGAACCAAAGCCTGATCCGAAACCTGAGCCTAAGCCACACCCAGAGCCTGAGCCTAAGCCTGAACCTAAGCCTGAACCAAAGCCTGAGCCTAAGCCTGAACCAAAGCCAGAACCAAAGCCGGAGCCAAAACCTGAACCAAAACCAGAGCCAAAGCCAGAGCCCAAGCCAAAGCCTGAGCCCAAGCCATACCCTGAGCCTAAGCCTAAGCCTGAACCAAAGCCTGAGCCTAAGCCTGAGCCAAAGCCAGAACCAAAGCCGGAGCCAAAACCTGAACCAAAACCAGAGCCAAAGCCAGAGCCAAAGCCAAAGCCTGAGCCCAAGCCACACCCTGAGCCTGAGCCTAAGCCTGAGCCTAAGCCAGAACCAAAGCCAGAGCCTGAACCGAAGCCTGAGCCAAAACCTGAACCAAAACCAGAGCCCAAACCATATCCAGAGCCTAAACCGGAGCCCAAACCAGAACCCAAACCACACCCAGAACCAAAGCCAGAGCCCAAGCCACAGCCGGAGCCAAAACCAGAGCCGAAGCCTGAACCTAAACCAGAGCCTAAGCCCGAACCAAAACCAGAGCCTAAACCATACCCAGAGCCAAAGCCTGAACCGAAACCTGAGCCTAAGCCTGAGCCAAAACCTGAAGCACCTCCGAAAAAGCACAAGCCGCCGCACATACCGCCAGCGACCGACCAGTGACGGCGATCACCGGAGACCGAGCACTTGCTGCTGCACGATTGAGGCATTGACGACATTATTTCGCCAGAGGGAGGAGCGAGCGAGTCACTACACTGTACCGTTTCTGGAATAAAGTGATGAGCTAGCTTTCTGCTTGCTTTTTTTCCCTTTTATTTCACGTTGTTTTTTCAGATGTGCCACTGCTAGCTAGTGTAATTAAATTATTTCTTATGTATCTACTGCCATTTTTATTACCGTGTCTGTGGCATTCTTTTCTACTTAGTAGTGTATATAAATAATAATATATATGTGTGTGCATTTTCCATGCTGTCCAGTTCTGTTTAATACTGCTCCTGTTGAGTTTCTTCTAGATTATATATGTGTAGATTCATTAATATTAATATAAATGTGGGAAATGGTAGAATGACTTACACTATGAAACGGAGAGAGTACTATCCAACACTAAAATATCAAGACTGTTTATCCTAAATATTACATTTTGAATTAGCGCCCTTCATAAATACAGTGAAAATGGTACGGGCTCTCTTCTACTCCCTCCATCTCTACATAAGATCTTTGGTCCCTCCCATTTATCTCAAAATAATATCTTTTTTCAAGCAATCAGTACATCAGATTTGTAAAAGTATATGATAAATGTATCAGGGTATATAAAGAAACATAATTAAATTTGGATTTGATAAAGTGGGGATTTTCTAGTTATTTTGGTTTTATATTGATATACGTTGGATCGATAGAAAATAAATTTATTTTTGGGAGGGAGGGATTAGTACGTAAAATAAGCATCATGGGTAATCCAATCTGTACCTGGTTTGATCCAGTCTGCCCTCTGCAGGTTCACGGTTTAACTCATGACCTGCATTGATTTTTGTTGATTTTACTATTCTACTATTAGTTACTAGTAGAATACACCGACAAAGGGCGGGGTACCATAATTTCCCCATTGGTAAACACATCGTTGCCACTGTCTCCTGCTAGTACTCCCTCCGTCCCATTTTCAGTGTAAATCATAAGTTTTCACGTCTAATTTTAATCATCCGTCTTATTTAAAATATTTTTATAATTAATATTTTTTGTTTGTTATGATATGATAAAACATGAATAGTACTTTACTCGTGATTTATGTTTTTAAATCTTTTCAAAAAAATTTCAAATAACGGAAAAATTTGAAGTTTGAAGGGAAACACCCAGCCAATGTTGTAAATGACTGACCAGCTCGCCATTGGTGCACATTGCAGACTGCAGAGGAGATAATCATACAGCAGGCTAATGCAGCAGAGAGTATTCACAAGAGTCAAAAAAAAGAAATGACCATTCAGGAGTCGAAGGAGCACTACTGTACTACTCTAGTCCCACCGCAAAAGACATCCACATGTTTTTTTATTAAAAAAAATCAAAATTTACAAACTTTAATTAATAATTGAACTAATAATTTATATGTATTAGGGAGCACGGGTGATTATAAGAATTTTATGAAATCAAGAATACACTGTTTTAATAGAAATTTAGTGAGATTAAGAATGTATGGTTGGTTTCTGTCTCTTTAACCGTGTGTTAAAAGGTGTGTTCACGGGGGTGTGTGAAGGTGGCGTTGTGTGTGCATGTGCATTTGCTGTATTATAAAAATAATTTATATGTTTTGCACCATGTGACATTATTACATTCATTTAAATGTATTTTTCATATGATACCAAATTTATATAGCCGTTGATAGTAAAAGAAATATATTGATATTCAAAACTTTATGTTAAAGCTACCTTAAAAAACTTACGAGCCTTATATTTTAAAACAGTTAAAGTAATATGGAGTAGTATAGGAATCAACTCTGTTAACGTCAGGGATTAGCTCCATGTCCTGTCACTCACGCGACGTTTACCTGCCATAAACCTCCGTTCCGTACAATGATAAACAGCATCTTGTACGTCCTTGTGTACTCCACACACAACACAAGCTTGTCCTGTAGACGCGTGACACGGACCCGGCAGGAAATCAGAGGAGCATGTTTGCAACTGTACGTGGATGGGCATATGACCATATGTAGGCCCCAACTTCAATTCCCAAATCCCGAGCTATGATCTTCAGCAGGCAGCATCGATCGAGAGCGATGGATCGGATTTGGATGAAATTAAGCAACCGTAATTAGGCGACCAATGCGATGGCAGAGCAGCAAGAGGTATCATTAATGGGTTTTTTTTTTTAGAAAATGGAGGTATCATTAATGGTGGCGTTTACTTGTTGAACTTATTTACTCAAGATCTATTTTTTTAGCTTAAGACATGATCATCAATTCTAAATACGGAATTGAGATAATTACTGACAGGATGAATTGAAGTTTTGCTAATTTCTTTTGATTCTTCTGTTGTCCTTCTTGATTCACCTGCACAGGAGTGGTTTGCACTATAAACCCTTTCCAGTGTTTGAGATCAATCGGGCTCTTTTTTAGGGCTTCAGAATTTACGCGTAGAGAATTAGTCGTCACCTCTCCTCAATGCCTTCGTTTCTTTTTATTTGCACTGGTGGGACTCGGGGTCGATCCGGATAAGACTCAAAATTTGTTATCACCAATCAAGGTAACGTTTATCTCTTGTCCCTTCGTTTATTGTTTTGTTTCTTTCCTGTTAGGAAAGGAAATCTGGTAGGATTTTACCCCTTCCCTAACTAACCGGTATTAGCCGATAAAACCAACCAACATTACTTTCTTATCCCATGAGCTGAGATAATTTTAGAACGTTGTTAAACTGTACTTTAATCCACCATTTGCTCATCCTCCACCATTAGGGGTGGGCATTTGGTCTAACCGAGAGATTCGGTTCGGTTCCTCGGTCTTTTTAAAAATTCGGTCTTTAACGACCGAGCACTTCGGTTTTTGGTTAGTTCGGTTCGGTCTCGGTCATAGACCGAACTAACCGTTACAAAAGTTCGAACAACAAAAAAAAATGGCAAGTAATCTGTACATGATCAATGAATTAAAGGAAATACACAGATGATACACTACTATTTGATGCCACTAGCAAATCGAGCACGATTCTGAGAAAAAAAAGCAGATCGATGGGATTCTGAAGAAAAATAAAAAAAAAAGAAGCAAATCGATACTCCCCATCGATCTCTGCCATCACTTGTTCTAGATGGCTCCAGGGACCAAGATCCCATCCATCCCATCGCCTCCTGCCGTTGTTGTTACTGCGGCTCCCATCTCTTTGCTCATGGCCGACGTCGGCGAGGTCTCTAGCTCCCGCGCACGGCCTCCACGAGGTGTGGCTGGCCGGCATGCATCAGAGGGCGCCGAGATGTGGCGGCGGTGGCAGGGGTTGTTGGTTTTGGGGTGAGAGGCGAGATGCGGCGGCAGCAGGGGCAGCACATCGCAGTCACGGGTCGTCAATGGCAGCACCGCACGGTGGGGGAATTTGCCGTCTTCGGAGATGCGCATAAGGTGAGGATTGGGGATGAAAAGATCGTGTGGTGGTGCAGCAGGGAGTTGGTTGCCTCCGGATGAGGTGGTATTGGGCTTAGTGGGCTGAGATGTCATCTGTATTATTGGGCCAATGATATATTTCGGTCAATTTGGTTAACCGACGCCAAAGACAGAATTAACCGATCTAAATTCGGTTAGTGAAAATGCAGACCGAATTTTTCGGTCTCGGTTAGTTCGATATGATTATTTCGGTTCGGTTTTTTTTTCTGCCCATCCATATCCACTATCATAACGACCCTTAGTCCTTCCACCACCGTTATCAATTTGTTTCAAAAATTTTCTATAAATATTTAAATACTTTTTAAGAAAAACGAGGAGATATCTTCTCGAGGGTTTAAAACGGCTTGGTAAAAAAAATATATCCAAGATTATACCATCACACCACTCTGGGCAAAGACTTAGCCGAGCCTGCTCATGTCACGACGCATGCATGTTGGCTAATTAACTAATTATAGTTAATTAGTGTCGTGGTGCATCCACGTGCGTTGAGTGAGTTAACGACAAAAATGAATTGTCGAATAAACGTAAGAGCCCGTTGGTTAACCTAATAAGTCAAAACGAAGTTAAATTTTGAATTCTTAAATTTAATTTTGGAGTTGATTTTAAAATATTTTTAAGTTAGTTTTTTCAGCATTAGCTTTTAATTCGTTAAGAATACATATATAAAAGTTTTATCAATAACTTAATTTTATTGGCTAATAAGCCGTTTTGGATTTTTATGGAATATAGGCAACCGATGAGTACCTAAGACAACGAGCCTAGTCACGAAGACGAGACAATAAGATGCTTCATGCCTAAACACTGCTACAAAATCCTTAATAGAAGATGACTCATAGATACGGTTGGGAAAAATCTGAATTGCACCCCTAAACTATTGGGTGAGTACGAATTATCCCCGTAAACCCGAGAACCAGATATCTTTTACCCTCAACTGTCAATATGAGATGAAGTAACAAGCTGAGCAGCTTTGCAAGCGGTTATGGTCCTACGTGGTTGTCCTGTTAGCAATTCTTTTATTAAAAAAACGATGGGCCCAAATGTCATATCTCTCTTCTCTCTATCTTTATCCTCTCTCACCCCTCTCTCTCTCTCCGCCGCTCGCCGCTCTCCTCTCAGATGCCACAGATGAGTTGTACGCCACGGATCGGAGGAGGAGCCCCATGCACCGACGGAAGCCGAGGACGAGCCGTGCGCTGCTGGCTGCGAGCATCCCCGAGTGTAGGAGACGGTGGCGGCAAGCTCACGAGGTGGTCGTGGAGGAGGCGTGTGCCGGCAGAGGCCGAGGAGGAGCCGCCTCCGCCGCTCGCTGCCCTGTCACGCCTAGAAATTCACGAACCAGAATTTCTAAGCTGAATGTGTATTAAAACCTCTATCCAGGATTACAAAAATACAAGAGATTACAAATGCAGCGGAAAAGATAAAACGAGCTAAGCTTGAAAACTTGACTTCTGTAGCGGGCGACTCCACTCCACAAGCATCCTTGACGGCAGCGACGAAACCAACCTTTCTGAGACAGCTCCAACTGGGAAGAACTTCCGCTCTGGTGTGTGGGAAAAGAGAGCAAGACTGAGTACTACCCACTGTACTCAGCAAGTCATACTGGAAGAGGAGGTATGATGCAGGATATATCCAAAGGAGGCTAAAGGTTCATTTGCATAAAGCAGGCATTTAAAAACAGTAGTTGAAAGCAGTAAAACAATTGCAGTAATTAGTCCATATTAACCAATCACTGTCCAACGCTACACCACGTTGCGACATGCCCAACCAACCACCTGAACTACACCAGTTCACTAAGCTAAACTCGGGGTAAGACTAATCACGGTGAATCTGGTTGATCGCCCATAACCGCGGGCACAGCTATTCGAATAGTTTTACTCTAGCCAGAGGTGTACAACTGTACCCACAAGACACGATTCCACACATGTCGCCATGCCCCGAAGTATCACCATGATAGTGCAAAGGGGGAAATCGTGACAAGACCCTTCGCATAACCCTCCCCTAACCATCCACACCACGCTAAGGTTTCACCCCCACCCCTCAACAGGCAGTGGGCAGTCCCCTCGTGCGCCGCGGTGAATCCAGCAGCTGGACAACTGGACACCCCGGCTGACCCAACTCCATCATGCCCACCCTCATCACCGGTGCCTAGGAAATGGTCGAGCTATACTACAAGTCAAGCAGTTACCCACTCCCGCTTGTGGTAAGCACGGTAAGTCTCCCAGGGTTTCCCGTGAACCGGTCCTTAATTGCCATGGGTGCGACCAGCAAAACCACGCACCCATAGCCCACCATTCAGTGTATTTTAATTAACTAACAACATTACGGTGGAACCAATCCAAAGCTATGCTAATAGTCAAAGTCTATGTAATAATGTGATCCCCATTTGTGTACTAGTTGAACTAAGCAATGCTAAGCATTTCCTAAACCAACATCTAGTCATTTTGATACCCAAGTTATCAATGGCATAGTGTAAACAAAAAATGGCTGAGTAATAGGACCCATCCCACATGACATTGTAAAAGAATGCAACATTTAATAGAAATGCGGGATATTTGTAAATTGGGTACAATATGATCAATTGTAATGCATGACTTGCCTTGCCCTCGCACTGATGAGACCACAGCAACGTCTTCGAGGAACCGCGGATCGACGAAACGACCGAAACCTATGAACAAAGCACACTAGCAAAACATGCTATAAGACTACTGAAACACGAAACAAAACCATTTTTAATGAATTCTAGGGATTTTTATGAATTTACTAAGACTTGAATGGACTTAAACGGAGCTCGGATGAATTACTTATGAATTTTAGAAGATAATCTGTGTTTTTACTAATAAAGAAAAATCCTTAATTAATTTTATTGCACAATAAACCCAGGGTTGACGTCAGCGAGGGGGGCCGGCGCCGGCAAGCGGGCCCCGCATGTCAGCGGCTCAAAGGGCACCGGTCTACCGTGGACTGGGACCATGCAGGTGGTCCACCGCTGGTCCATGGGAACGACGGTCCAGATCGGCCCTGAGGCCGATCGGACAGCACGACGGCGGCTGTCTGGTTCCGCTCGGCCTCAAAACTGGCCGGCTGGCCATGGGGAGCGGTGGCAGTGCACAGCCACCGACGGTGGCGACCGTCGGAGCGGGAGGCGGCGGCGGACGGCGCGAAAAGGTGGCGGCGGCGGCCGAAGACGACGACGCACGCGTAGAGGAGCGGCGGCGCTCATGGGAGAGAGGAAAAGAAGGAGGAGAGGGGATTCCTCACCGTGGGGTGGCCAGTGTGCGGAGAGATGACGGCGAGTGACGGTGGTGAGCGGAGGGGATGAGCGGCGGCGGCGCTTTGGAAAACAGCGCACGGGAGCGGTGCGACCTAGGAAAAGGCGGTGAAGGGGTTAGGGTGAAGGGAGGAGCCGCGGCACGGCGAGACGAAACAATCGGAGATGGAGACAATGGCGAGCTCACCGGCGGCGCGAGGGAATCGGAGCTCCGAGGCGATTTGCGGCAACCGAGCGGCGGCCGAGGTGGCTCATGCGATTGCAAAGCTGGTGGCGGTGGTTGCGTGGCGTGGCGATGGCGCTAGCAGCGGCAACGCGTGGCCGGAGTGTGTTGGCAGGCGGAGGAGCTCGGTGTGACGGCGCGACGGCGGTAAGAAGCATGGGAGGGCGCGACGAGTGAGGGAAACGGGAGAGGAGGCTTGGGGGAGTGATTTTATGGGCGCGGGAGGGGCGGAAACGGCCGGGGTGGCCCCCTATTTGGCCGGTAACGTGGGGGGTGGAGAGAGAGAGGGGGGTGGGATTCGAAATCGAATCCCATCCATTTTCGGGCGCACACGAGAGCGGGAGAGGTGGAAGAGGTGGGCGGCGACGTGGGCGCGAGCGCGGGGCGCGGAGCAGCAGCGTGGACGGCAGCGGCGATTGCTGCCGAGGCGTGGGCGGCGGGAGGTTAGGGACGACCGACAGGTGGGCCCCACCTGTCGGTGTCCTAGAGAGGAGGGGGAGGCTTGGGCCGGCCCAGCAAGGAGGGCGGCGCGGGGAGAGGTTGGGCCGATGGCCCAACAAGAGGGAAAAAGGAGGAAAAGAAAAAAAAAGGATTTTCATGTCATACTTTATTGCGGTTTATGAATTTTAAATGGTTAAAATTATTTATAGGGCTCTGAGAATTCTACTAAAAATCCTGTTAATATATTACGACATGTGGGACCCAAGAAAAATCCCACAATGCCAATTCCAATTATTAATTGCATTCATTAATTAAGGAATTAGCTCTAGGTTAATTTAAACAATTTCTTCGGGCGATTTATTTAACAAAATTTTAAAGCAAGAAAAGTGGGAAACTTCAGGGCGTGACATGCCCCACTATGCAGTGCCAACTCCGTTTCTCGTCGTCCGAACCAATTGATAGAAGGGGAGGGAAAAGAAAGATGGCCGCCTCTGCCGCTCACCATCCTCGGCAGTCTCGAGCTCCGCCTCCGCTGCTGCCTCTCGGTGACAAAGAGATGGGGGGTGGGGGTGCCGTCGCTTGTCCCGAGCTTCACCTGCCACCCGTCCCCTCCGCCGTCTCGAGCTCTTCTCGCCCCGAGCTCTGCCTACCACCGTTCCCGTGCTCCCCCTCCGCCACTGCTTCTCAATGATGGATAGATAGAGGTGCCACCGCTTGTCCTGAGCTCTGCCTGCCGCTCGTCCCCTCCGTCGTCCCGAGCTCCGCCTCTGCCGCTGCCTCTCGGTGACGGAGAGCTAGAGGTGCCGCTGCTTGTCCCAAGCTCCGCCTTCCGCCAGTCCTGTCCGCCGCCCTGAGCTCCGCCCGCCGCTGTCCTTGACAAAGAGAGATGGAGGTGAGGGAGGGAGAAGAGAGAGAGGATATTTGAAAGAGAGAGACAGAGAGATAGAGTATAGAGAGATAGATAGGTGAGGGATAGAGAGAGGGTGAGAGATTGATATGTGGGGCCCACTGATTTAAAAAAAAGATTTGCTGATGGGACAACAACGTGAAACCAAAATCACACCGAATTGAGTTAGAGGATAATTCATCTGGTATTGATAGTTGAGGGTCAAGGATGTTTGATTTTCGGGTTTAGGGGGGTTAATTTGTACTCACCCAATAATCAAGGGTGTATTTCAAACTTTCTTCCCAATTTAAAACTAGCACAAATTGACGCTTTTCCCACCTTCATGGAACCAAAAAAAAAAATATAGAGTCGACACTTTTAAGCAACTATAGGTGTGGGTTCTAGAAAAAAGTCGACACCAATACTATTGGTACCAATTTTTTAGTGCAAAGGGAGGGGGAGCATGTCCTTATCCACTCTCTCGCCCTTCACCTCCCTCTCTCTTGCCCGCTCTATTCACCTCCCTCTTCAGCAGCCGGCCATCTAGCCTCCTATGGGGCGTCACCCCTCTGGCTCTGGTGCCTCCCTCTCCTCCCCTCTCCTCGCCTCTTCGGAGCTGCAACTCCTCCTCCCCTCACCGTCGCTGGGATGGTGGTGGTTTCTCTCGCTTGGAGGTAGAGACCGCCAGATCCAGCCGCCTAGAGCTCATCGACAGCTGGATCTGGCCACCATGACAAGGAGGAAGAGCGGCACAGGGGCGGCCCGCCCAACAACAACGGCAACGATGGTATCTTCTTTGTGTGTGTTCATGGACGCTCATTTTGTTCTTGATTCTGTGATTGTGTTCTTAGATGTTTGTTCATGAATGTTGATTTTGTTCTTAATTCTGTGATTTTGTTCTTAGATGGGAATCTTATGGGTGATTGGGATTTGAGCCGATGCATCGAGTTTCTTTTGTTTTTTATTCTTGGGACCTCAAAGGTGCCATTTTCAAAACTGACACCTTTGATTTCTCTCGTCTGTGTCGTCTACTATGTACCGGTTATGAAAACCGGCACCTATGCAAGGTTCTCAACCGACCGGTTTAGTTTCCCGTAGTAGTGAAAATACTTGATTGATTCGATGAGTTAATGGTTGGCTGTTGATTAATATGATAGACCCGGTGTCATGAGCTCGTAGCTTGGCCACTCGCCTCTCACCCTTCCAATGGGTGCTTCCGTCTCTACCTTGGTTATTTCCTAGTTTATTACTCGTTCATGTGATGCCGTCCTCTATTTATTCCTTACCACATATTATAATTATGTCGGTCGCCTTCTCATATACTATGGTCATAGGGTGCATCATTAAGAAGGCTCTACCCTCTACCGTGCCGTCCTCTTCAAGTCAGCTCCACACTTTTCTGGTTAGGAACACACAAACAACGGTGTCAATACTTCAGGTTTGCCATTCACGTATGAACGAGTGTTACTATATTTTGGGATGAAAGGAGTATATATTTTTCGTGAATAATATATCTCAACTTCCTTCGAGGAAAAGCGCGGAATAAGGGTATGATAGTAAAGATTGAGGATGATCGCGATGGCATATGCATTTTCCAAAATTCTTCTCTTCGCTGAGATGGCACGATCAGCCATATACCTTTTCAGAACTAAAAAGTCAGGTGAAATATTATCTAAAAAGAAAAGTCTGGTGAAATTCACTTTAACTAGCAACCTAGCTATATATACTACCGGGAAAGCAGATAAAGGTTCTCCCATACTGATCAAACGCGCGTTTTGAATTAATTGAGACAGTACAGTCTAACTTAATCCATTTTTAACTGTTGGTCGCTCGCTCTCAAACACAGACGAGAGGCACGAGAGAAATGCACACCAGCTGCTGCTGCTCATCAGTCCAAGTCGATGATCATGTGTACTGTATCCTCGATCTGCAAGGCATCTACAGTTTGTCCTAATTATTAATTCGTCCTTTCCCCATCTTTGTCACCTAACACTACCATCTTTTTTTTCTCTTCTGGAATCGGATGCCATATGTGACATATCCCATCATGCCGTGTTAACTCTGCCAAGTGTCATGTGTGTCTTTGTTGATAACATGGCAGACACATGCATGCTTTGGACGCGTAATGGAGTCTACCAACACTAGGTTGTACTCCTTTCTTCCTTTTTCTTACTTATTTTTTGGTGCATCCAACCCAACAAAGCCACATATTTCATCTCAATTTATTTTAATTATATATCTCTTTTAAATTATTAGGGGTAGCTTACTTCATGCATAATTTATTAATAAATATACTAGAGTGGCTAGCTATAGCGTACTATCGTGGATTTATCAACGCGCGGCACCATTTTTAAGTTAGGCAGCGAAATGAGAATAGCTCAACTGGTTAGGTTAATGGTGGTGTAACATGTCTACTAAAATTTAAGTCATAGACTTGACACAGTTACACATATTTATGACTAATTATTTTTTCAGTAATAGACGGTGTCCATCACCAACAACGTGCTTATGGTTGTTTTATAAATATCAAGATATGTAAGATATGTTGATCTAGTTTTCAAAGGTGATTATAGCAAATAAGGTGTGTACACGTTCATATATATCATATATGGGTGAGTGTGTGGACGTGTTTATTTGAACGCCTACGTGCCCCACTCAGGACGATTGAGGGAGATTTGGACAGGGTTAATTGTGCACCGTACCTGTTATGGTGTAGAATCCCTTAAATCTACTTCAATCATTTTTTATGGGGTTAAACGAGGCCTAAAGAGGAATATTTCAAGAAAAGATAGCCTACCACCAATGACATGCTGAATTTATTTATTTGTCGGCTGATTTGCATGCATGGCCTGCAAACATTCACGCAGCCGCGTAAGCCCAACATAGAGGAGAAGAGAAAGGAGAGACATTGGGCCGAGAGTGGGTATGGCCTGTGGACCAATACTCTTTTTCTTGAGAGAAGCCGTGGGAGATTCTGTCTGGCGGGTAGTCTTAGAGCTGAAAACGGACGGTAGCATCTTTTCGAAAACAACATTGGATCGGTCCGTAACTGATCATATTTATATTTTAAATTACTCAGTGTCGATGTTAATATAGTGTATAAAAAATCTAATGTGTTCAGTTCGATGCAATTCTCAAGATAATGTGGGCCTATTCGGCATGGCTACGGCTGCGTCGTGTGCGCGCGGCACTGTTGGTGTCGGCTACGCCGCAGCCGCAGAACAGGCCCAATGGCCGCGAGGGCCGGACACTTTCACCCACGTTAATGTTTCAGGCTGCTGTCCTTCCGGCGACCCACCACCGGCGATGTCCATTGACGATCGATCCGTCCGTCCATCTCCTGCTCCTGCAATGCTAGCTTCTGCTGCACCTAGCCTAAGCTATTTTACGCACTTGTTCCATTTCCCCTGTTTGTTTGCCGTGCGGGCTCCGCTGCTGAATATGACTCAAACAATTTTACTTGCTTTTCGTACCAATTACTACTACTTCAGTTTCTAACCAAAGCTGTATAAAATTCATGTGTTCCAACAAAAGACTAATTGTCTAGTCATACATTAAAGTAACAAGTAACCGATTGATTAATCAGAACAGGTGCTGATTAATTAGGAAAAAGTAGGGTTTGCAGTTAGTAAAAAGTGAAGAAGAGTAAAATAGTCAGATTTGGAAGGGAGGCAGGCATGATACTGGGTGAGATCTGGCAAGCAGCTAGAGATCACAAAAGCAGGGTGCCATGGAGACATGTGACCACACCTGCTTGCATTGTTTGGCTTTCCCGGGCTATAAAACCCCAGCAATCCTTCCATCCACTGGCACAAGCTCACAGTTCAGTTACATACAACAGCAGAAGTGAGAGAGGGAGAAGAAGATAAGGGAAGAGGAGGAGCTTAGCTTGCCAGCCATGGCGAGGCGCTCTCCTTGCCTCACTGCCGCCGTGCTCCTGCTTGGGGCATTGGCGGTGGCGAGCGCTTTAGTTGATGAAGCCGCGGCAGCTGGCCAGGGACTCGGCCATGGCGCCCGCTTAATGAGCAAGCAGGGCCGTGCGATGTACGAGAAGCCGCCAGAGCTGGAGCCGAAGCCGAAGCCAAAGCCAAAGCCTCATCCTAAGCCTGAATCAAAACCGGAGCCAAAGCCAGAACCTAAGCCGGAGCCAAAGCCATACCCAGAGCCGAAGCCAGAGATGAAACCGGAGACAAAGCCAGAACCAAAACCTAAGCCAGAACTTAAACCTGAGCCTAAGCCTGAACCAAAACCAGAACCAAAGCCATACCCAGAGCCGAAGCCAAAGCCCAAACCGGAGCCAAAGCCAGAACCAAAACCTGAGCATAAACCTGAACCAAAACCAGAACCAGAACCAAAGCCATACCCAAAGCCAAAGCCAGAGCCAAAACCGGGGCCCAAACCCGAGCCGAAGCCAGAGCCTAAGCCACACCCAGAACCGAAACCGGAGCCCAAACCAAAGCCAGTGCCACACCCTGAACCAAAACCGGAACCAAAGCCGGAGCCCAAACCACACCCAGAACCAAAGCCTGAGCCGAAACCTGAGCCTAAGCCACACCCGAAGCCTGAGCCAAAGCCACACCCAGAGCCTGAGCCTAAGCTTAAACCTGAACCAAAACCAGAGCCAAAGCCAGAGCCTAAACCGAAGCCCGAGCCAAAGCCTGAACCAAAACTAGAGCCCAAACCATATCCAAAGCCAAAACCGGAACCTAAACCGGTGCCAAAGCCGGAGCCCATTCCACACCCAGGACCAAAACCGAAGCCTAAACCTGACCCAAAGCTAGAGCCCAAGCCACACCCGGAGCCAAAACCACATCCGACGCCTGAACCTGAACCAAAGCCTAAGCCTGAACCAAAACCAGAGCCTAAACCATACCCAGAACCAAAGCCTAAACTGAAACCTGAACCAAAACCAGAGCCAAAGCCAGAGCCTAAACCGAAGCCCGAGCCAAAGCCTGAACCAAAACTAGAGCCCAAACCATATCCAAAGCCAAAACCGGAACCTAAACCGGTGCCAAAGCCGGAGCCCATTCCACACCCAGGACCAAAACCGAAGCCTAAACCTGACCCAAAGCTAGAGCCCAAGCCACACCCGGAGCCAAAACCACATCCGACGCCTGAACCTGAACCAAAGCCTAAGCCTGAACCAAAACCAGAGCCTAAACCATACCCAGAACCAAAGCCTAAACTGAAACCTGAACCTAAGCCTGGACCGAAACCTATAGCACCGCCGAAGAAGCACAAGCCGCCGCACATGCCACCAGCGACAAACCAGTGACGGCGATCGCTGGAGACCGAGCATTTGCTGGCTGCACGGTTGAGGCACCGACGACATTATTTCACCCGAGGAAGGAGCTATAGCGAGTCACTACACTGTACCGTTTCTGGAATAAAGTGATGAGCTAGCTTTCTGCTTGCCTTTTCTTTTCTTCTCTTATTTTCCTTTTATTTCATGTTGGTTTTTCGGATGTGCCACTGCTAGCTAGTGTAATTAAATTATTTATTATGTGTCTACCGTCATTTTTATTACCGTGTCTGTGACATTCTATTGTCTATTGGCATTATTCTCATTGTAAAATCTTTTGGTAATATTATTTGTCATCATTTTTACCCAGCTTCCAAAGAAATTTTCTCTGTTTCGATGGCTTGAGGTTGGAGAAGAGGCAAACTTCCATGTACCTTATTGTTTGGAAGACCCACATGGCAGTGATGGTGGGTACTGGGTGGTGACACATTCACTACTCACCACTATTTTTGGGGTTTTTTTATAGATTAATACATGTTCCTACTTTATTGAAATGATATATTAGCTGGTGTGAACAAACATTTATAGGTTACTATAACAAATATTTACCAGTATATATCATGTTCCCTAGATTTAATATTAAATATATATGTGTGCTCTCAGTCTACATAATTAAATTAGTTTCACAAAATTCCTTAAAATTCCTCAGTTTGAAAATTGAGATAATCAAATTCCTTAAAATTCCAGAGGAGATAATCAATACAGCAGGCAACGTGTAGCAGAGAGGACGGTCAGAAGTACTGTAGAACGGGTGATTTAGTATTAAAATTGGCTGTGTTTAAGTTTACGTCAAAATTGGAAATTTGGTTAAAATTGAAACGATGTGACGGAAAAGTTGGCTGTGTTTAGTTCACGTCAAAATTGGAAATTTGGTTGAAATTGAAACGATGTGACGGAAAAGTTAAAAGTTTATGTGTGTAGGAAAGTTTTGATGTGATGGAAAAGTTAAAAGTTTGAAGAAAAAGTTGGGAATTAAACCAGACCATAGTATACATATATAAGTGGACTTTTAATACGAATCTTATGAAATCAAGAATACGCTGTTTTTATAGAAATTTAGTAAGATCAAACAATGTATTAAGAATGTATTGTTGGTTTCTGTTTCTTTAACCGTGTATTAAAAGGTGTGTTCGCAGGTATGTGTGTGTAGGGGGGGGAGGGGGGTTGATGTTGTGTGCACTAATGTGAGTGCATATGCGCATTTGTAGTATAGTAAAAAATAATTTAGAGTAAAGTATATGGCCGGTCCTTAAAGTTGAAGTGAGGTGTCACTTAAATTTATGATCTTGAAAAATCGATATTAGGGTCTACGATTTTGTTTAAGTACTCATTCCATCCAAAGTGGCAGCATATTGCCCCTCCCCCCTGGCCCACCCGCATTTTGGTTCCTCCCTTTTCCGATCCAACCCTTCTCCCTTATTTTGGTAGTAGAGACGCATCCGCAGTAGTGACGACGACCAGGAGGAAGGTGGGTATGGCGGCAGGTCAGCAAGCGTGCGCAAAGAGGGAGTAGGGCGGCGACCGGCAGGGAGAAGGGTGGGGGACGGCTGTAAGCCCTTCTCACCGTCGCTTATGGTGGCCATGGCTAGGGGTGGATAAAAAGCTCGGGCTCGTGAGCTTGGCTCGGGCTTGGCTTGAGCTCGTAAAGCTTGGCTCGGCTTGAAAACTAAACGAGCCGAGCTCGAGCTGCCTCCATGGCTCGCTTCTAAATCGAGCTGAGCCCAAGCTGCTCGCAAGCCGCTCGTGAAGCTTGTTGAGCTTGTGCAAAAAAATGGCCTGGCCCATTAATAGTTGATTTGGCCCATGAAAAACCATAACCTCACCGTTCCTCTCCCACTCCCTCGTCATTTCCTTCCCTAGACCCCTTCTCACGCCGCCAGCCCGTCACACCGAGTCCACCGCCTTTCAACGCGCGCGCGCGACAGGCGACACCGCTCGAGGCCTAGGGCGCGACCGTGTGAGGCTCCCTGCGCCGCCTCCCTCCCCTATGCTTTCCTCCCCAGCACCGCTCGACGCTCCCTGCGCCGACCTTCCCTGACTCGATGTTGTTCATCACCTTGTCGAGACACCAACCCACCGACGGCAGTTTTCGCTGCGACGAGCCCAGGATGAAGAGGTTTTGGGATGTGTTTTCTTATTTTTCTTATGCATGTAGCAATAGCATGTTGTGGTATGTGCACTTGTGGTCTATTGGTCTTGTGATTGTGGAGCAATAGTACGTGTAGTATGTGCGTGATGAATTGATGACAGAAAGATTAAGGCAAATAAATCAAAATTGTCATACCAGTAGTGTATGTATAATGTATCTGTGACTCTGTGTTACTGTTAGTGCTATACTTCACTCTTTTTTAGTTGTTCTTGCTACTGCATTGCAATTTGCATTATTTGAGGCCTACATGACCTGTAGGAGTTTGATCCTGATGCATACTTGACGTTTACTTGTTGAAAATTGATTGCTTTGTTGTTGTAGTGTTTACTTACTGCTAGCATCACAAGCCGGCTTGAGCTGGCTTGAGCTTTGAAACAAGCCGAGCCAAGCTGCTATTTTAGTTTGTTTAGTTAATCAAGCCAAGCCAATCCAAGCCTGTTCTTTGCCATTCACGAGCCAAGCCGAGCTTGGCTCGGCTTGGCTCGTTTCCACCCCTAGCCACGGCAGGCCCGGCAAGCATTGGGCGGGCCATCTCGAGGACCCGGAACTGGGCGAGTCGAGGTCGCCCTAGGCAAAAGGGAGTGGGAAGGGTGAGCAGGGCAGCGGCGTTGGCTGGCTAGCAGAGTGGGGCGGCAGGCGGCTTCTAGTGTTTTGGAGGGTTCAGCTTTGCAGCGGCGATGGCGAGATGGCATCGAAGAGGTGAAGGGGATGGTGAAGTGGTTCGACACCACCAAGGGGTTCGACTTCATCACCCTGGAAGATGGCAGCGAGGACCTCTTCGTTCGCCAATCCTCCCTCAAGTTCGACGGCTACCAGAGCATCAACGACGGCAACATAATCGATTTATCCGTCGGATCCGGAGATGACAGCTGCACTAAGGCCACTCACCGGTGGATCCCGTCCCAGTGATGGCGGGGACCGTGGCTACGGAGGCAACGGCAGGTACAGCGGTGGAGGAGGCGAACGTGCGTGTTACATGTGCAGTGAGGAGTGCCACAAGGCCAGGGACTGCTCATAGGACAGCAGCGATGGAATAGGAGGTGTACAACGGACGATGGTCTCACTAAGCACAGCCTCGGTGGCAGCATCGGCGGCGGCAAGGTCATTTTCCTCCAGACATCCACTCTGTTCGGGTAAACGAACCCCGACTCGGCGTCATCTGTGGCGCCAGCGTTGTTGTCGCCGCCCTCTCTCGGAGTACTCCTAGCTATGTGAGTAGGTGAGGGCTTCCACTGGGGGGGGGGGGGGGCAGCTGGGCTCGTGGGTAGAAGAAGAAGATTTGGGGGATAAGGGTTGGATTGGAAGCGGGGAAAGCCAAAATGTGGGCGGCCGCCGGGCGGGGGGGTGGGCCGGTTGGGGGGAATATTCTGCCACTTTGGATGGCCACGTAAGCCAGTCAACCCGATCAGAGGTCCAGGACCTCAATGAGTCATTTAAACAAGATCGTGGACCCTAATGTTGATTTTTTAAGATCATGGACCTAAGTGACACATTACTCCAATTTTAAGGACTGGCTGTGCACTTTACTCAATAATTTATATGTGTAGCGCCATGTGACATTGTTACATTCATATTTAAATGTACTTTTCATGTCATACCAAATTTATAGACGTTCATAGTAAAATACTCCCTCCGTTTCAAAATATTTGACACCGTTGACTTTTTAGCACATGTTTTACCGTTCGTCTTATTAAAAAAAATTTGTTAAATATGTAAAACTAGATGTGTATATGAAAGTATATTTAACAATGAATTAAATAATATGAAAAGAATAAATAATTACTTAAATTTTTTGAATAAGACGAATGGTCAAACACATACTAAAAAGTCAACGGTGTCAAACATTTTGAAACGGAGGGAGTAAATATATTGATATTCAAAACTTTATTTTAAAGCTACCTTAGAAAACTTACAAGCTTTATATTTTAAAACAGTAAAAGTAATATGGAGTAGTAATCAAATGTGTTAACGTCAGGGATTAGCTCCATGTCCTCTCACTCACGCGACGTTTACCTGTCATAAACCTCCGTTCCGTACAATGGTAAGCAGCATCTTGTTTTTGTGTACCCACGCACAAGCTTGTCTTGTAGACGCGTACCAGGCAGGAAATCAGAGAGCATATGTTTGCAACTGTATGTGGATGGGCATATGACCATATGTTGGCCCCAACTCCAGTTCCCAAATCCCAAGCTATGTGAGCGATGGATCCGATTTGGATGAAATTAAGCAACCGTAATTAGGCAGCCAATGCGATGGCACGGCAGCAAGGTGTCATTAATGGTGGTCCCAGCAGATAAGATAATTTTGCAACGTTGCTAAACACTACTTTGATCCATCATTGTTCATCCCTCCACCATCGTAATGACCTTCACTCCTTCCACCACCGTCGCTGCATTCGTCCAATTGTCACTCCGTCATCATCACGTGGCCTTAGCGTCAGAATCCCTTAGCGTATATTCACGAACACAACTTTAAAATACATATGAGGTGAAAATGATCGATAAATTCAACCTATATCATGTTTATATACAAATCGTGTAAAAAGAGAAATGTACGATAAATAATTAAGGCATAAAAGGGAATGGAGAGTGAATATCCCTCATACACCTTTTATTTTTTATAAATTCAATGCAAATAATTATAAAAAAATATTTTTTTTCTTGACAATGTAGACTTGTAGAGTAAGTGACGTCTAGAACTCCACCAAAATTCAATTTCAAATTCAACCTAAACACTGAAAAAGAAGAGATAAATTCGAATATAAATAGTACCACTATTATCGATCTGCCGAAGTTGTCCTTTTTCTTATATCTCAATATATGAGTTGAATTTGAACCTAAAATTTTCTGAAGTGAGATTTACATTGCATTACTGTTGTTATTTTTTTTTCAAAAGAATTTCATAACTATTTGGATGGTTTTTAGAAAATAAGACAATATTCCCTCGAGGGTTTAAAACAATTTCCTGGCACAAAAGAATATCTAAGATGGTACAAACGCACCGCAATGGGCACAGACTTAGCCATACCTGTACATGGGACGACACATGTACACTTACTTTGCTATTTTACCCTTCCATGCCCTTATTTTACCATATAACCTCGTTGCTAATTATTGTATATTGATCTCCTCTCTATATTCCAAAATATCACAACCTAGATTTGAAGACATGTTCTAGTACAATGAATCTACGCAAGTCTTTCTTCGGATTCGTTATAATAGGATGTGCCTTATTCAGTTTTAGGTTAGTATATTTTGAAACGAAATTAAATGAGTATATATTTTTCGTGAATAGCATGTCTCAACTTCCTTTGAGTAAAGACTGAGGATGATCGCGATGGCATGCATTTTGTAAAATTCTTCTCTTCGCGGAGATGGCACGATCAGCCATATACTTTTTCAGAACTAAAAAGTCTGGTGAAATTCAATTTAACTAGCAACCTGTATATGCTACCGGGAAAGCAGAAAAGGTTATCTCTCATACTGAAAGGCGCGTTTGGAATTAATTGAGACAATGCAGTCTAACTTAATCCATTTTAACTCTTGGTCGTTCGCTGTGTCAAAGCACAGACGACGCACGAGAGAAATGCACCTGCTTGCTCATCAGTCCAAGTCGATCATGTGTACTGTATCCTCGATCTGCACGGCATCTAACAAAATTTTCTAGTACTAATTAATTCATCCTTTCCTATCTTTGTCACCTAACATGGTCATCCTTTTAAGTTAGGATGCGACATATGACGTATCTCGTCATGCTTGTTAACTCTGCCAAGTGTCATGTATCTTTGTTGGTCACATGGAAGACACATGCATGTTTTGGACACGTAATGGAGTCTACAAACACTAGGGCTGTGTTTAGATCTAAGAGTGAAAATTTTTACCGTGTCACATTGGATATACAGACACACATTTGAAGTATTAAATGTTATTTAATAACGAAACAAATTACAGATTCTGCTTGTAAACTGCGAGACGAATTTATTAAGCTTAATTAATTCGTCATTAGCAAATACTTATTGTAACACCACATTGTCAAGTCATGGAGCAATTAGGCTTAAAAGATTTGTCTCGAATTTACACGCAATCTATGTAATTAGTTTTTTTATTTAATACTTTATGTATGTGTCAAACATTCGATGTGATAGGGTGAAAAAGCTTGCCAAGTGCTTTAAACAGGCCCTAAGTTGTACTCCTTTCTTCCTTTTTTTACTTATTCTTTAGTGCATCCAATCCAACAATGCCACATATTTCATCTTATTTGTTTTAATTATGTTTTTGAAATTATCAAGGTGTAGCTTACTAAGCATAAATTATTTATTAATCTACAAGATTGGCTAGCTATAATAGACTATCGCGGATCTATCGATGTGCCTCCACCTTTAAGTTAGGTGGTGAAGTGAGCATAGGTAAGGGTGTGTTTGAATGGAGGGATTTGGGTGGATAGGACATGGCGGCCCATTTTTAGTGGATGTTTGGTTGGTGGGCGGGGGTGGGATAGGGTGGCCCGAAGAGGAATATTCCTCTTAGATGCTGGATGGGGGGATCCGGCCGATTTGGCTGGATGCAACCGCCTGGGCGCCCGGGCGAGCGGGGCGAGCGACCAACATGGGTCGCGTCACCCCTCACCGCGCGACCTCGACGACGACGCAAGTGAGGCAGCGCCCGGTACACGGCGGCGGCGGCGGGAAGAGGTGGAGGCGGCGGCGGCAGCGGGAAGTGCACGACAGCGGCAGCGGCCGGTGCACCACGGCGATGACCGGTAGGGATGGAGACGACGACGATGGGTGGATCTGGGGGAAACGGGGCGGCGGCCGGTGGGAAAGGAGATGGCGCGGTGGCCGGTGGGGAAGGAGACGGGGTGGCGGCCGGTGGGGAAGGAGACGAGGCGGGGCGGCGAGAGGTGGGGAAGGAGATGAGCGTTCTGGCGGTTGGCGAGCGACGAGGCGGAGCGGCGAGAGAAGCGACCGGATCTGGAGAAGGCGAGGCGGCGGCCGGTGAGAGGAGCGGGGCGGCGGCCGGCAAGAGGAGCGAGGCGGCGAGAAGATTTGTGATTTTTTTCCTTTTTTCTGTTTTCTCCTTTTTCCCTTTTATTTCTTTGTGATTTTTTTTATTTCTCTTTAGATTTTTTATTTTGCAGTAGATTGATAATGTTTGGGTTTGGTGAATTTGAAGGGGTATACTCACCACCTCTAATGATGAGGTGATTGCAACCACTCATTCATCCTACTCCTCTTAACCAAAAAAAAAATGGATCACCAAATCCATCTTCATCCCTACAACCAAACAAAAAACCGAATCGCCATATTCACTCTACCAAACAAAAAATTAGATCGCCATATCCAGTAAAATATGGATCGCCATATCCCATCCAACCTTGACCGTGAACTAAACACACCCTAAAATAGTTAGATTGCCGGTGAAACTTACCCACTCAAATTGAAGTCACAAATTTGATATATATGCTCGTATTTATTGCTAACTATTTTTCAGTGGTACACGATGTACCCATCGATACTGAGGCACTTGTGGTGACTTCGTAAATTTCAAAATATACTGACCCAAATTTACTTATAGGGTGATGAGCCTTTATGTTTTAGGAAAAAAAAGTTTGCACTCACAAAAACAAAAACATAGTGTGCGTAGAAAAGGTGTTTGCGCATTTGGAAAAAAGAAGTTGTACGTATATGCCAATAGGTAGTCATTAACCCCTTTCTCAGGAGGAATATTTCCAGAACGAATTAGCCCAACACGCAGGCGAATGATCAGGAGAAGAGCAAATATGGCAGGAGAGGCATTGGGCCGAGAGTGATATGGCCTATGGACCAATTATCTTTTTTTTTAAAGAACATCAGCTATGGGACGGTGGAGCAAGTGAAGTCAGAGCTTCCAGCTAATTATGAAAAATACACATAATATTTCGGGTTGTTTTTAAAATATTGGCGGAAATATACATTCCTGCGGGTTTGGGCCGTGCCATCGGTGCAACTCAAAAGAAAGAAACCGACGGGAGGGGCGGTCCCGCGAATCAGTCGCGCGAAACCACTCGGTCCAGCGGATTGGTCATGCAGAACCGACTGCCTACATGTTGCATTGCCGCGATGGCATGCGGGTGCCGTGCGGGAGCGACGCGGTCACATGCGTTGGTTCTATGCCACCACCCCTTAGGTCGGCCATGCGCCATCGAGCCACGCCGACGGTACGGTGGCACGCCTCAACCTACGGGGAATATATATTTTCGCAAATATTTGTAAAGCATGTATATATTATATATAATGTAAAACTATGAAAAATAACGTGTTTGAACTTTATTATATTATATGGTCCATTGTGTTGTTTCGTATACGTGGCATTGCACCTCGCCTTGATGGTAGATTACTTAGCAATGGTGAAATGCAGCAAGCTTTGGTGGTGGCAGCCATATACAGGGATGTGACACTGTTGAGTCAAGGCCGAGTTTTGTGAAGTCAAAGCTGTAGTGTCGTAACCATGGCAAGCTCCGCAACGACGGCCACACCTATCGTGATCCGTCAATGGTTGGGGTGAACTCGTGCAATGTTGTTGTGTTTTCTGCAGTAGTGCAGGAGGCTTTAATTGCCCAGTCGTATATCTCTTATATAATAAAACTCCATTAAACATCCTATAAACACTCATAAACCATCACGTGGCACTCTTACAAACGCTCCTAAATTACCACGTAATACAATCATTGATTTACCTTTAAACATGGTGGACCCAT